>NC_091646.1:9078232-9689911 GCF_027580195.1 Bos mutus | reverse complement strand
TTATAAAGAGGGATTTTTTCCCCTTTCATTCAGTTCAATTTCAACCGAATTTTAGTGATTGTATTTTTCCTCTGTCTCACCTCGGGAATGGAGCATGGTGTTTCTGTAAATCATTGGTTTAAATTTGGAAGGCAATGCCAATAATCTCTAATCCAAAATTCTCATTATAAGGACAGCAAAAAAGAGGCAGAATCCCAATCTGAGGTCTGAGTTGGTTTAACATTTGCTGCCCTGAGTGATGTTGAAACAGTTACTTCTCATTTCTAGGCCTCAGTTTTATCATCTCTATAGGTGGCATTCAATGAAAATATGAGTGAAGTAGATGGAAGAAGATGGAATTATATTTAGGATACTGAGCATTTGTTGAAAATGTGTTTTTAGTTTGATTTTGCTTTGTTAAGTTGGTGAATGTTTCTAAGTATGTAGTTTTCCTTTTTTATGATGTAAAATCTAATAATATTTTCTTTTTTCTTGGTTTAAACCTCATAAATTTGTACATCTTTTCTCATCCAGAAATGAATTTTATACTTACTTCTTTTTGGAGATCTTCTGAATGTTTACATTTAACTCCTTAATTTGGAATCAATAATGACTCACAGTGTTGAGATTAAAATCTCAGTTGATTTTTAAACAGCTCACCTATAATACCATTTGTTATACGTGAATTCCCCTCTGTAAGGTTGTGTGGGCTTCTGGGGTGGCCCTAGTGGTAAAGAACCTGCCTGCCAATGCAGGAGATGTAAGAGACCCGAATTTGATCCCTTGGTTGGGAAGTTTCCGTGGAGGAAGGCATGGCAATCCATTCCAGTATTCTTGCCTGGAGAATTCTAAGGACAGAGGAACCTCGGGGGCGGGAGAGGGCTGTAGTCCATAGGGTCACACAGAGTCGGACACAACTGAAGCAACTTAGCATGCACACACATAAGGATGTGTGGCCAAGTCCCCTTGAGCATTTCCTATAAGACAGAAGAGATGCAAGAGAAACACACATTCTCTTAGTGTTTCAGGGCTGGAAAGGCCTTTAGATATGGAATCTAAGACCATTCCTTTTTAAAGTAATTAACCTCCAATGAAAATAAATAAATTTAATAAAATCTAGAAACAAAAAAAAGAAAAATAATAATTTTTAAACATTAAAACAATAATAAATAGGTAAACTAAAGTTTAGAGCTGCTAACTGGCATCCCCAAAGTCATGCCAGTTAGTAGAAGAGCCAGGACTAGGAGCAATCTCCTGATCTTTAATCTGGAATTGAAACATACCTCACACATGAGCTTTGGCCATCTTCTTTCCTACTGAACTTGTCTTAGAACAGTGTGATAGAACATGAACATCAGACATGGTCACTCTGAGACCACATTGAAGGGAGACAAGACAGGACCAAAAAGATCATACATGACTAAACATCCCCCTCTCTTGGCTAAAATGAATGTCTACAACTTCTTGACCAATTACATCTTTATTCTGGGTCTAGTCTCCTCTCCCTAAAGGGAAGATTTACTCAAATACCAAGCAGAGAATTGCCTCAGCTACCTAAAGACATCTAATCTAGAGCAAACCCCTGTTTCCTTGAAGGAAAAACTTCCCCAAATAACTCATCCAAACCCCAGCCTCTGTAACAGGTTCTTTCTGATACTTGGGAAGGCATCACATAGTTTCCCCATGATGTGTGTTCTCCCTTACTGCAATGAATAGTAAACTGAACTCACTCAACTACAGGCATGGTTTTGTGATCTTTGGCTGGAGGACACTGACGGTGTAAAACATTTCCATCTTTACATCCTTGCATGAACTCAAACAAGTGAGTCAAAAGGCATTGAAAGTTTTTTCTCAGAAAAGGCTTCTCAGAGGAGGGAGGTGTTGGACCCACAAGATGGGCAACAGGCCCGAACTAAGGACAATAAAGACAGCATGTTGTCTCTGTGTGGCCCTTGTTAAAATAGGCTTGTAGACCCCAGTGAGTCCCTGGCTGTAAAAAAGCCTGTGGTCTTCCCTGTGGCTCAGACAGTAAAGTGTCTGTCTGCAGTGTGGGAGACCCAGATTCGATTCCTGGGTTGGGAAGATTCCCTGGAGAAGGGAATGGCAACCCACTCCAGTACTCTAGCCTAGAAAATCCCATGGACAGAGGAGCCTAGTAGGCTACAACCCATGGGTTTGCAAAGAGTTGGACATGACTTCACTTTCACTTTCATTTTCACTTTAGGAATTGGAAGGTCTGTCTAGTCAAAGCTATGGTTTTTCCAGTAGTCATGTATAGATAATGAGTGTTGGACCATAAGGAAAGCTGAGCACCAAAGAATTGATGCTTTTGAACCTTGGGATTGGAGAAGACTCTTGAGAGTCCCTTGGACTGGGAGGAGATCAAACCAGTCAATCCTAAAGGAAATCAGTCCTGAATATTCATTGGAAAGACTGATGTTGAAGCTGAAACTCCAATACTTTGGCCACTTGATGTGAAGAACTGACTTATTTGAAAAGACTGGGGAAGATGCTGAGAAAGGTTTAAGGCAGGAGGAGATGGGGATGACAGAGGATGAGATGGTTGGATGGCATCACTGACTCAATAGACATGAGTTTGAGTAAACTCCAGGAGTTGGTGATGGACAGGGAAGCTTGGTGTGCTGCAGTCCATGGGGACACAAAAAATCAGATATAAGTGAAAAACTGAACTGAACTGAGGGGTAGGAAGAGGAGGCAGATGTTGTTTCTGGCCAGAGGGCAGACCTGGGTGATGCGATGGAGGTCCTTGGGTGAAGAAGGTGCTTAATTAGGGCACTCCCATTTCCTATCCCATGCTGTGACAGGACTGCCTCCATTCTTCTTTAACAGAGAAACACATACTCCCAGGTAGACGGGTTTTTTTTTCCCCTATAAGAAGTTGCAAACCCATTGACTGTAGCCCACCAGGCTCCTCTGTCGATGGGATTTTCGAGGCAAGACTGCTGGAGTGGGTTGCCATTCCCTTCTCCAGGGGACCTTCCCGACCCAGGGATCGAATCCGGGTCTCCAATTTTTTACCATCTGAGCCACCAGGGAAGTTGCCCCACCCATGAAACCAGAGTATTAATGCTTTCTTTGTTTCCTCCTATCTCTGTACATTCTTTTTTCAGAACTTTTAACAAGACCATCAACTATTCACTTTAGAGGAGACAGCATGTTACCAAACAAAGCAAACAAAACAAGAGAAATCATACAAGTGTCTTTCCAGGTCAGGAACAACTAGTCTGTCCACTTGAAGCTATAGGACAAACACTCCAGCCCCTAGTCATTTACGCATTCACTGAGCACATGTAAGCACCTACTATATACCTGGAATTATATTCGGACATGGGGACTCAGTTATCTGAGACCCATGGCTTGTTCTGGTTTACGATCTACAGGGTTAGACAGACACTTGGGCAATGACGACTCACTCTGTCAAGTGCTGTAATAAGGATGAGCACAAGTGTTAAGGAAGCATGGGAGAGTGGATGATTAGCTATGGCCAGTAGGTGAAGGGGGTGGGCTGGTGCCTGGGACAGTGTGGAAGAGGGGGCATTTCAGGGGGTCCTGAAGCTAGGAGTTCAAGTGGCAGTAAAAAGGCAGGGGCAAGGAGGTTCCTGTAGGTAAAGGAAGCAGCATGAAGAGTGGCAGAGATGTGGTGGTGTGTACCTAGCCAGGGAGCAAAATGGCAGGAGTGTAGAGCTGTGGGGAGCTGCCCTTGAGAACAGGGTCCTTTATCTAAACGACACAGCTCTGGGAGCTGCCTCAGTCCTTGAGGGTTTGCTTGCAAACATAGCTCTCTGTCCCGCCACCCCAGAGATTAGGCGATTATTTACTGCAGACACCTCGAGTTCTGGACAAACTTCTCACGCACAAGGAAATGTTATCTGGTGTAAGAAATAATAACAGGGTGCCATTCCCATGCTCTCAAGATTTCTTGTGGCTTTTTGTAAGATGTATAGGTCAACCAAGAAAAAATGTTAACTGTCTTGTTTTTCTCTTGCTCTCCTGTATAAATATAAGATGCTGAATAAAGTCGTGGTCAGACCGCTTCCCTTTGTGGAGACGTGTCTGATTCTCTCGACCCCATCTTTGCTGTAGTATTCTTTCTCAGCCACGTCGTGCACGTTCTCGGGACCTGATCGACTTTGCCAGCTGGCTCTGGCAGGTTGAGCCCGAACAGGGACTCGAGAATCAGAGCATGACAACGGCCGTTGCCCATCAGGATTGAAGTAAGTAACGAGGAATTCCTAATTATTGAAGGGGCAGGGAGTGTTATTGTCAAGAATAATAAATCATGGGACAAGGCAATAGCCGCCAGTTATTTGTACATATGTTGAAAACTATGTTAACAGGCAGGGGAATTCATGTAAATAAGTTACAGCTAGAGAAGTTTTTACTTTTTATAGAAGAAGTTTGTCCTTGTTTCCCAGAGGAAGGAACAGTTAGTCTGGAAACTTGGAAGAAAGTAGGAAAACAATTGCAGACATATTATTCCTTACAAGGTCCCAATCGTGTCCCTGTAGATGCTTTTTCTTTGTGGACTCTCATAAGAGACTGTCTGGATCCTGAACATGAGGGACATAAGATTCAAACGGCCCTCCGGGATTCCACAGAACCCGAAGTTGCAGAGCCTTCCGCCCCTGTGCCTGAGCTGCTTTATGCCGTGCCTGAGGGAACAGCTTGTAAGGCTGGAAGAAATGATGATGTGTTAAGCTCTGATGAACAGGAAGAGTTAAATGAACAAGCAGCTCAGTACCATAGAGAGGATATGCCTTGGGAGATGATGGTTAGCATGCAACCCCCTCGGGAAAAGGGGAATTAAAGCATTCAGGGCTTTCCAAAGAACAGCTGGAGAATTTAATTCAGAAAATTGTTATAGCAGTAAAAAAGGATGCACAGGGAGACTCCCACTCCAGCCAGCCTGTGCCTCCAACATATCCTCCCTCAATTCTTGCTGGGCTTGACCCACCTCCGCCTTTTGTAGAACCGCGAGAGCTTATATCTATCCCTGCTTCTTTGCCCGGTGAAAACATAAAAATTAAAAGTGAGATATTATTATCTCCTCTTCAACAAGTGATTAAGTGAGCTAATGATGAAGGAGAACATATTCCTGGGTTTTCAGGAATCTATCCAGTATTTGAAAATGCTCAACAGCAGAGGTATTATGAACTGCTACCCTTTAAACTTATAGTGTAACTTGTAACAATTGTACCTTAACTAACTGCGTTAGGAGAATTACTAATCAAACTAGGGTTCTAGTTTTAAGACAGCCTGCTTTTGTTACGGTTCCTGTAAAGATTAATGGGTCTTGGTATGACAAAAAAGGACTTAAACGTTGGGAAAAAGTAGAGGGTGCCTTAATGTGTTATCACAGGTAAATAGGGTTAATAATTCTGAGATTTGTAGCTTTGGTAACCCTTATTGCTTCCTCGATTACTGCAGCCCTGTCTCCTTGGCACAATCAGTGCAAACTGCAACTTTTGTTAATAATCTGACACAAAATGTATCTGTTACCCTAGAGACTCAAAAAACAATATTGACAAAAAGCTAGAGGACCAATTAAATGCCCTTTATGATGTTGTAAAATTTTTAGGTAAAGAGGTACAAAGTACAAAGTTAAAATTACGGATACAATGTCATGCTGATTTTCGATAGATCTGTGTTACCCCCCAAAAATATAATGGTAGTATAACTGCTTGAAATAAGGTAAAAGCTCATTTAAAAAGTATTTGACATAATAAAAATATTTCCTTAGATTTGCTACATCTACATCAAAAAATAATAAACATGGAAAATGCACCCAGACCTGATTTAGATGTTACAAAAAGAGCTGAGTCTTTTGTTAAAAAACTTTTTCGACATGTACCTACCGTCAGTAGTATTTGGTACTTGGGAACAGCCATAAAAAGACTATTCTTAATAATTTTAACTGTTTTATTTCCTACACCTTGTTTAATTAAAAAACTGATTGATGATCTATAGATGATAAAGACTTCCATCTATAAAAATTGTCTGCGGTTAAAAAAACATAAACGTACGCTTATATATAAAAAAGGGAGAGATGCGGGGAGCTGCCCGTGAGAATGGGGTCCTTTGTCTGAAGGACACAGCTCTGGGAGCTGCCTCAGTCCTTGAGGGTTTGCTTGCAAACATAGCTCTCTGTCCCGCCACCCCAGAGATTAGGCGATTATTTACTGCAGACACCTGGAGTTCTGGACAAACTTCTCATGCACAGGGAAATGTTATCTGGTGTAAAAATAATAACAGGGTGCCATTTTTGTTAAAAGCTGTGTGGCTTAGGGTAAACTTTCCTATGGTCCTTAGTTTCATCTTAACAAAGAGAATAATTACCACCCCACAGGGTTTTTGAGAATATTTAACATGATAATATACAATGAGCATTATCAGAATTAAGGGTTCTTAGTGAGGTTTGTCTGGGTTTTTTCAACTTCTAAGCATGCCCTTTTTATTCAGAGGAAGCAGAATTTTAATTTGGTCCTCTTGTCCACACTAAGTCAGTAATTGCTTGCCTTCTGTACAGAAGAAATGCCCCTTTCCCCACTTTTATGTTTTTAGTAATTTTCATGGGAATCTTCCTCCCAAATTGTCCTATAGCGGCCTCCTCCTTGGAATTCAGATTAGTTTTTTTTTTTTTTTTTTTTGATTTTCTAAAATCTATATATATTACTTGGAGGCTAATTACTTTACAATATTGTATTGTTTTTGCCATACATTGACATGAATCCACCATGGGTGTCGAATTCAGGTTTTAGTCAACACTCACAGGGGATCATCGCTGACTACAACTTGTCACCAAGTGCCACTCTCAAACAGTCTTATATTCCCACCGTTTCTCTTTCCTTCATAGCTTTGAACTTTTCCCATTTAATACATTTTATCTTTGTTTTTATTACTCCTGTCCTAACTCTCCAGCCTCCCCGAGCACCACCAAGAGTTAAGTGCCGCAAAAGCAGAGCTTATTGTCTGTTTTCTTCACTGTGTCCCCCAAACACCTAGAATGATATCCGAAACAGAGTAAATACTCAGATATTTATTTATTTACTTTAAAGATTTATTTATGAATGCCTGCACTGGGTCTTCATTGCTGCACAGGTATTTCTATAGTTGCAGCAAGCAGGGTCTAGTCTCTAGTTGCAGGGTGCAGGCTTCTCACTGTGGAGGCTTCTCTTGTTGTGGAGCATGGCTCTAGGCATGTGGGCTCAGCAGTGGCTCCCGGACTCTAGAACACAGGTTTCCTGGACCAGTAATTGAACCCACATCCCCTGCATTGGCAAGCGGATTCTTTACCCCTGAGCCACCAAGGAGGCCCCTTAAACATTTGTTAAATGACTATAAACAACTTGCTTCCTCTGTATTGGTTAATTGTACAAGTTACAGAGTCAAATGCTACTATGTGTAGGACCTCATTTATGAATTTGGAGAGCCCCCAGTGGGTGAGATTAAAGTTGAGCCTTGAATGTCGGTAAAGTTTGGGTAATTTCTCTATATACCAGTACATCTCATATTGCTGGAGGGATGGTAAAAAATCTGCCTGCAATGCCGAAGACCCAGGTTCAATCGCTGGCTTGGGAAGATCCCTTGGAGGAGGAAATGGCAACCCACTCCAGTATTCTTGCTGGGAGAATGCCATGGACCAAGGAGCCTGGTGGGCTACAGTCCACGAGGTTGCAAAGAGTCAGCCATGACTGAGTGACTAACACACACACATAAGTATCTTTAGATTGAGGGGGACAAGGTCATAGGAAAAAAAAAAGTGTTTTAATTTGGTCATTAAAATACATATTAGATGGCAGAGAATTGCATCAGTGTTAATATTTGTTTGCCTTGTGGTTAACTCATTCTAAATTTCAACGTTTGGAGGTCAGAGAGTTTACACATTAAATTGCTGTGTCTTTACATAATGGAAGTTAAATATCCTCTAAAATTTTCTTCCCCTACTTTGCCACAGGGTCTGAAATTGCCTATCTTAGCATCATTTCATAGGACCTTTCAGAGACAAGTACATTGTATGTTAACTTGGAATCACACCCTACCTGAAAATAATATTATTTTTGTATCATTAGCCAGGTATTACATTAGGCAGGGTCTTGAGGAATTGGGACAGGAACCTTGAGAGCAGATGAGTAGGAGAATGAAGGAAAGATCTGGGGGCATGGGGTGCTCCCAGGGAACGGAGGCCTATATGGGGAGTGACAGTGTCCCTGATTCTAGGTGCTTGGGGATGATGGTGGAATTGAGGAGGACATCAGGGGCCACTGCTTGAGAGTTAACAGGATGTCGCTGAAAAAAGAGGTAAAGGAGCTAGGGATGCAAGTCTTGTTCCACTTTCATAGCTTTGCCTCAGGTCAACTTGTCTCTGGAGGTAGTTGGTACTTTAGGACAGAAAGGTGAAGAAGATTCTTTGAGGTTCCATACAGTGAGGGTCTTGAGATGGGATGTAGGGAGGCTGCCTGTGAAGTATGCTATTGTAGCATACTGGAGAAGCAGTCTGCTAATGCCATCCTGAATGGGTGTCTAAGTGACCTTAACTAATTGTGGAATGAGTCCTTCCCCCCAAACTCCCTTTCTCTGATGAACTACCTTTCACCCACTTTCTTAGCCCAATTCTAGAGATTAGGCACATTTAAAGTCACACATAAGACTATAGGTATGAGCACTAATGGAAACTTCCTTGGGTCCTAGGTAATCTCTGCTGAGTTTAAGAAACAAAACAATAGAAACGGAGTTGGAGGTCTGCACATCCTTTCCTCAAATGGTAACTGGTGTCATGAGTTTGGTGTTTCATTCCCATGTACTTTGCCTACATTGTTGGGAAATGAAAGAGGTTGTTAAATATACACTTATATCCCAAAGTACATAGCATTTTTGGCATGTTTTAAAACTTTATATAAATGGCATCACCGGATCTATGTTCTTCTGTCATTAGTTTTGCCTTACACTTTTCTCCACTACCTCCAGGAAATCATTATCCTCAGAGGGGTGTGTGACTCAAGTTCCAAGGTGTTCTAGTCTCCTCTCCAGAGGAGCCCTTGGGTCCTAGTCACTTTACCGTCAACACTTTGGAGCCAGTGAATTAAGGTTGGTCTTAGATGGAGGTGAGCCTCTTCTTCTGTTGTCTTAGCCAAAGTGGAGGGCTGGGCTCACTTGCACCATGTGACCTCCTAGACCATTACGCTGGGAGCCGCACTTTGAAAACCACTACTCTAGAGCAAGAGACAGAGAATGAGATGGTTGGGTGGCATCACTGACTCGATGGACATAAGTTTGAGCAAGCTCTGGGAGTTGGTGATGGACAAGGAGGCCTGGCGTGGTGCAGTTCACGGGGTTGCAAAGAGTCAGACCCGACTGAGCGACTGAACTGACTGACTGGCTCTAGAGCAGGCATCCCCAACCTCCGGGATCTAGTGCCTCATGATCTGAGGTGGACCTGATGTAATAACAATAGAAATAAAGTGCACAATGAATGTAATGCACCTGAATCATCCCCAAGCCATCCCCTCCTCCCTGGTCCGTGGAAAAATGGTCTTCCTTGAAACTTATCTCTGGTGCCAAAAACGTGGAGGACCACAGCTCTAGAGCATCTTTTGCCCCTTGATATTTTAGCCTTCTTTCAACAAAATAATCTGATGCAAGTTTACCCAAAGGTGAACAGGTAGCATTCCTAGAAGGTAGAGTGCTACAAAAACTGCTCTGCTAAGCATAAAATGAAGACAAGATGTTATTGACACCCCAGTGATGAATCACTTGTCTCCAAATTTCTTTTCATTTAACCACCAGTGCAAAGATCCTTAAAGAAGCTGACGGTTACTGAAGGTGGCTTACTGGAACCCTTAACCATGCACATGGATAGGTTAAAAGTGCATTGTGTACTAGTGAGTACAAGAGACTACATTTCTACAGCACAATGATGAAGGCACAAGTCAAGTAAGCTAATTTGAAAACTACTTCAATTGGTTTCTCAGGAAGGCTTTCTAAACCACTCTTAGTTTGCAGTAAGGATTCTGATATTTTACAGCTGTCGGTGTATACCTACGACAAAAGTACTTCACGAGAACCAAACTATGGATGTTCAAGGATGCAGTAAATTATGTATCTGGCAGAAAAGTGGAGACCATTAAAATTCTAAGAAGAAAGCACTGGTTTTAAAACCTGCTAGGTACCTAATAAGGTACCTAGAAACTTTTTTTTTTAAAGAAGGTATAAGCAGTGCAGCGTATGTTTAAGCTATTCTCTAAAGATCTTTAATGCCCTTGGCTCACTTCAGCTTGCATTTCACAAAGTCGTGTTTATTTTAGGGTTCTTCCTCTTCTTCTGGTTAATCATTTTCTTCCTCTTGCTTTGCTTCTTCTCTCTTGATTCTTCGCTTGTGTCATCGTCATCATTCTGTGCATCTTGTCCTGTTGAGTAAAATACTGATCTTGTACACTCATGAAAGAGAACTGCATCTGTTCTTCCGGAATTTAACCTGTACCAACCCCACTTAGTATTCTAAATTTTGGAATTTCCAAAGTACGAAAGTAGCTGAAGTATGAGTCCTTGAAAGTTGTTTTGTACCCTATTCTAGAAGTTCCATTTCCTTTCCTATCCTGTTCCTTAATGCATTCTGAGTGACATTGTTCTTCCAATGTATTTAGCACCCAATGCAGCCTATAACTTGTGGTCCGTGAGAACAGAAGGATCAAAATCATCCAGGTTTGACTTTATTAGATGTATTTCAGTCAACACCTCATTTGAGAAATAGTCACTGGATTCAGAGAAGTTCAACTGTGAAATTCATAGGCTCTCCAGCATCTGAGAACTTGCAGACAGGTATTACAGGTGCTCTAAAATAGGCTCATGGACTTTCTGAATCATATTTTTGAGAATTCTGCATTCTTCAAAACTTTCATGCCAAGATAAAGAATTCTTTCAGAGTGGCTTTTACCGTCAGACTTTTCCTCAAGTTTTCTTTTTAATTTCCTCAACAACTGCCTCCACAATACCTGGTTTCCTTTTATTTTCATCATCTGTAAGCTCGTAAGATGATTTTGTATCTCTTATCATACAGGTTGATAGAGGCATACTTTCTCTCAGTATCATGAATTACTTTATGATGTTTAGATTTTGTTTTTGCCTGTTCTAACTGGAAGTTTCTGGGGCATTAAGTTGCTTAACGATATTAATCAAGTCCTGAAAACAGCTTACACGTGCTACAAGTGAAGCAGCACATCTTTCTTGGGAAGCCTGAGGAATTTGCCTCCCCTCAACAGTTTTTTCTTCCTTCCTGTTCTCAACAGCATGGTGCCCCTGAATCGTGGCACATTCCAGTCTCCATGCCACAGACTCTGTGACAGAAAACAGTCTCCTGCGCACAGCTTAAGGGTCTTTTGCTTTCCCACCTCAGGGCCTTTATGTTCCTCTGGTGAACTACGAGGCCAAGTTGCTCAAGTGTCCTCCATCATCTCATTAAGATACACAGGCCAGGAGGGTGTGGGTGGGGAAAGATGGTGGGCAGCCCAAGGCACCGTAGTCTGTCTTTCTGGCCCCTTGAGGTGGGATCCCTCCCCTGACTTTCAAGAGCTGCCTCCTCCAAATCAAAGTAAATGTTGAAAGTCTTCAACCCTCCCTTGGACACGACTGCCATCTTCCCCTCCTCCCTTCCATCCTTCACAGCACAGGCTCTGGTTGGGCCAGTAGAGCTGGTTTTATGTCACATTCATCCAACATAAAACCTCCTCAAAAGCTCTGGCTGGGAAGTGGGGGCAGAGGTAAGAGCCAACTGCAAAGTTGGCCTCAGTGGTGCTGCTGGGGTGAGGGGGCTGCTCGGCCAGGTTGGGTGTGGGGCCGGGGGTGCTGGGGTGAGCGGGCTGCAGGGCCAGGGGGCTGCTGGGCCAGGTGGGTGTGGGGCCAGGGGGCTGCTGGGATGAGGGGGCTGCGGGCCAGGGGACTGCTGGTGTGAGGTGGCTGCAGGGCTGGGCGAGTGCTGGGTTGAGGGGACTTCAGGGCTGGGGCCTGCTAGGGAGGGTGCTGGGCTTTGGCCTAGGCAATAGCCCCCTGGTGGGTGACCAGGATTAGGCAAGGATGGCCGACGTACAGAGCCCCTTCCCGGGATGGAAAGTCTGGTGGCCTCAACACAGGGCAGGACCTCACTGTCAGGCTAGGACCTCACTGTCAGGCTAGGAGATTCCCTCCGTGTCACGTGGCCTTGATCTGGTATTGACATCTGACCAAGGCCAGGGCACGTTGAACAGGAGCAGCCAGGCTTAGGGAAGGTTGGCCCCTGCTGTTCCCTTTAGCATGTTTAGTCCTAGGGGCCTCTAAGCCTAAGAGAATTTGCTGCAAAAAGGTGATTGACAGCCCATCTCTTCCTTGTCCTGCCCCTGCCCCCCCTCACTTGGCTTTTTTTGAAGATGGGCTCATTGGTCCTCTCTCTAAGCAGACCCCAGGAAGAAGGCCTGGTTTAGGAGTACCAGCATGCCATATGCAAGTGAATCCAGACAGGGAGCTTTTAACATACGATAGGTGTAGGTTCCACCAAGGGGTTGGCATTTATTCCCACTATTACAAACTGCAATCAGACTTTTCCTTTGTATACCACTCTTTGGTCCTAGGTTAAGAGTAGTGTGATTTTCTGCCAAATGGCCTGGAGGTCAATGCTCAGACATTCCCAAAAATGTCTAGAAGGGCCCTTAGACATCCTGGAATCCAGCGGTTTTCCAAACTTTGGTGCACATAGGAAGCACCTAGAGGGCTTGTGGGACCACAGATTGCTGGGCCCCATCCCAGTGGTGAGGATTCTGGATCTGGGGAGACCTGAGAGTTTGCATTGCCAAGGACTTCTCATGTGAGGTTCATGCTGCTGGTCTGGCCACTGCACTTGGAGAACCACTGACCTAATCCAACGTCTTCATTTCATAGATGGATCAGCTGAGGCAGCACTCCAGCTGGGTTCCAGAATTGGCATTAATGCTTACCAGGTGTTATGACTGTGCGATCTCATTTAGCTTTTCTGGGCCTGCGTTTTCTCATCTACAAAATTAGGTAAGAGCCTCGGTCATTCCTACCCCGGGTTCAGTTTGCAGGTGGCTGCTATTGGGTAGTTACTCAGGCTTTTAGTAACAGCCCTCTGGTTTGGTGTGGCATTGTCATGTGGTTCTCAGGTTTTTGAGCTTTCACAGCTTCCCTCTGGTTCCTGGGTTGGGTTTAGGCCCTGCCTTTCCTGTGTGGAGCACTGAGAGAAGAAGATGCTATCAGGTGGAGGGTAGGACATAAAGCTTTGTTCTTTTTGCTGTGGTTTTCTCATTTTGCAGTTGCCTCTTATGTTTGCTTACATTTCTAAGAATATTGGTTTTCTTTTCTGATGTAGAAAGTTTCCCAATGTTTTCCTTTTCTGTTTCCTTCATATTCTTTGAATTTAAAAATTCTTTACCATCTGATAAGCTTTTCAAAGCTATAGAACAACAACAATGAAGTCGCTCACTCGTGTCTGACTCTGCGACCCCGTGGACTGTAGCCTACCAGGCTCCTCATTCATGGGATTTTCCAGGAAGAATACTGGAGTGGGTTGCCATTTCCTTCTCCAGATATTTCCTTCCTATTTTCCTGGTGATTTTTACCATGTATACCCTTATCCCTCTGAAGTTACGAAGTTTGGATATTGATAGGCTTTTTCTTTCCCATTTTTCCCAAACACCCAGTTCTGTTTGTTGAGTATTCCCCTTTCCTCTCCCTTGTTGTTTTTCTGTGCAGTCTCTAATATTTCTGGTAATATAGAATAGGTGGCAGTGAGGTGGTGGTGTTGGTTTTTTTTTTTCTGGTCCAAGCCCTTTTTTTTTTTTCAATTTGGGGAAGACGAGACCCAGAGCAGGTAACTGGTTTGCCACAGGTGGTACTTTTTAATTGGGAAGCCATGACTGAAACCAAGATCCCTGACTTCTCTTGTGAATTTGAGATAGGTCTGCTGCTTTTCTATACAACTTGAGGGCTGGGGATTGACTGTCTCTTCATTTTTTGGTCCTGTGGGAATATAGCCTATACAGTTCAGTCTTCTAGTATTACAGAAGATGTCAATGACCTTATTGTTTTAATTACTTATTTATTTGGTTGTATCGGGTCTTAGTTGTGGTATATGGGATTTAGTTCCGACTAGGGATGGAACCAGGCCCCCTGCGTTAGCAGCATGGAGTCTTAGCCATTGGAGCACTAGGGAAGTCCCCTAATGACCTTATTTTTAATGTGACGTCTCCTGAATTTGAAGTTTCTATTTCGGCCAAACACAGTATGCTTTGAGGCCACATGGAACCATTGGTGGTTAACTTTTGACCTTTTTAAAAAAAGTATTTTAGTACTGGTATGTGATTTGTAGTTTGATTTCTTTTCCAGTTATCCCAAACAAGGATTATTTAGCTAATATCAGAAAAGAAGCACTTCCTCACTCCTTTTCTTTCTCTTTCTTCTCCTCCAAACAATCTAGCAGAGCATCTTGTGTTAGTGTTCCTGGAAGAGATCAGCTGAGTTAGATTATCTGAATTAGTTTATCAGATTATCTGAATTAGTTTATCATATTAATATAATTTCTGATGTGTGTGTCTGTGTGACCTTAATCCCTCATTCATATCTGACTCTTTGTGATCTCCAGGAATGTAGCCCACCAGGCTCCTCTGTCCATGGGGTTTTCCAGAATACTGGAGTGGTTTGCTATTTACTGCTCCAGGGTATCTTCCCGACCCAGGGATCCAACTCAGGTCTCTTCTGTCTCCTCCATTGGAAGGTGGATTATTTACCAGTGCGTCACATGGGAAACCCAGCATTTCTCATAGTTCCCTGGTATTGACTTGAATTGTAGTCTAGGATTAGACCAATATATGGCAGGTTACTCTTCACTATAGTTACTGTAGTGATGAAAATCCATGGCCCATAACTGATTTAGTGAGATAATGAAGATACAAGTGTGCTGGATTTTTAAAGAAAACCAACAGTAATTGCATACTAGTGCCTCTTCCTTTCATTCACCTTTTCCTTAACCCAGAGATAGCCCTGGCTGAGCTTTCAGTATACATCCCATAGCAGTTTAACAAAAATCTTGAATCCTCTGACTTCCTGCCTGAATTTCTGTTAACTAATAAATGTGCTATTAATATTTAGACAGTGGTTCATTGATGTATTATTTAATTAGGAAATGCTTAATGGATGTTTGAGGGACAACTAATATTATAATATGGAGAATAAAAACATCAAGCATTGAAGGGGTGGTATGGCTTTTTGTGAAGGCAATGGCACCCCACTCCAGTAGTCTTGCCTGGAAAATCCCATGGATGGAGGAGCCTGGAGGGCTACAGTCCATGGAGTTGCTGAGGGTCGGACACGACTGAGCGACTTCACTTTCACTTTTCACTTTCATGCATTGGAGAGGGAAATGACAACCCACTCCAGTGTTCTTGCCTGGAGAATCCCAGGGACAGGGGAGCCTGGTGTGCTGCCGTCTATGGGGTTGCACAGAGTCGGAGACAACTGAAATGACTTAGCAGTATGGCTTTTTGTATGGGAAGATGAAGGTTATTGTGAAAGTGTTGTCCTTGTTTATGCCATTTGGCCTTTGATAAATGGATCAGACGGTAAAGAATCCACCTGCAATGCAGGAGACCTGAGTTTGATTCCTGGGTTGGGAAGATCCCCTGGAGGAGGGCATGGCAACCCACTCCTGTATTCTTGCCTGGAAAATTCCCATGGACAGAGGAGCCTAGCGGGCTACAGTCCATGAGGTTGCATAGAGTCAGACACGACTGAGTGACAAAGTATGGCACACATGGTACAGACTTTGGTGATGAGATGAAAACCTAATCTATTTCTCTTCAACTCTCTTGCTTCATTCTTAGTTCGAGCTTTAAGGATCCCTCACCATGATTATTGCAATATTCTCATAACTAATCTCCCTGCTGCCAGCATTGCTATTAATCTTTCAGTCTGTTTTCAATATAGCAGTTGAGAGTGATGCTGTTAATTCATAGATCATGTCCAAACCCTTTTTGCAATACCTTCCATATCATGTTAAGTAAAACCCAAGTAATTCCAATAGCCATGTAGAGCCCTCTATGATCTGGACCCTCATTACTTCTCATTATTCTGTTCCAGCTACACTGTCTGTGCCCACACAAACTAGGCATTTTCTTCCTCAGAACTTGGAATGTGTAACTTTTTGAGAGTTCTTTTCATTATACTTCATTGCTTGGTAGAACCTTAAGACTTTTGGGATAGAGAGACTTTGGCTTACTATAGCTCCAAAAGTGAGATCCCACTATTTAGAAAAGTGGTGGGGGGCTTCCCTGGTGGTTCAATGGTTAAGACTCTATGTTTCCAATGCAGGGGGCTCAGGTTCAATCCCTGGTCAGGGAGCTAAGATCCCATATGCCCTGCCATGTCCCCTCCCCCACCAAAAATTTTTTTTCAAAAAAGGGGCAGTGTGAAATAATACAAAAAGTTCCCCAAATGTCCTACACTTACGGTAGATTACTTTCATTAATCAGTAGTCATCACAATCCATTCCTTTTGCATAGTTAGTGCATAAAAATTTACCTATAGTTTCACAAACTCTCTCCTTTTAAGATTGGTGCTGGGTGATAGTACCTAGTAATAAAGACTGCTTTGCATTGAGCTCTGTAAGACCTGATTTTGCCTTTTCACTTTCATGCATTGGAGAAGGAAATGGCAACCCACTCCAGTATTCTTGCCTGGAGAATCCCAGGGACAGAGGCTAGTGGGTTGCCATCTATGGGGTCGCACAGAGTCGGACATGACTTAAGCGACTTAGCAGCAGCAGCAGTGTCAAAATTTGCATTAGAGTTCAGAATTCTACAGTGTTTGAAGTTAATATAGATGTTGTTTAGGTTATAAATATATAAATATAAATATATTTATAAACATAAATAAACATAAACATAAATATATAAACAAATATATAAACACATATCTGTCTCTTTAATTCTGAAAGGGCATTAATTAAATCACTGACAATAATCTGGATAAACTAGGAAGAAATAAGGGTTAATTGCAAAATGTGATCTTATGGCCTCTTTAAAAGATCAAACTTGGTCCCGTGGCTGACATATTTTTTCTGCAAATGTGAACACCATATAATTTGTAAAAATAAGTTACATAGGGCTGGCAGTATTTGAAATCTAGATTTCTGGACTTCTACGAGCTTTGGCAAAATAATGAAGTAATATTGGCCTTTAAATTTTTTTAACCAAGTCTTGCCTTTACCTATTCATCTTGAAAGACAGAGTGGTCTTTAGGAAAGAGAATGTAAATTGCTCAGGAGAAACCTGCAAAGCCAAGGGTTTTGGTCTACATAGTTAGAATGTGGATGAGTTTCCTGCTGTTGTATACTGAAAGGTATTCTTTTTGGTCCTCTATACTGTTAGGCAAATTTCAGGCCTGTGAGGAAAAGAGCAAAGTAAATGTTGCCAGGGGGAGAGATGAAATTCTTGTTGCATTTTCTTTTCTTTCCTGGGATGACCAGTAACCATCCAACAATTGTAGTTTCCTAAGAGCTTGGATGATCTAGAAAGAGAAACATTGCCATAGGCTGCTTTTCTAAATCAGTTGTGGATAAGAATCAACCAAGGTACTTGTTAAAAATAGATTTCTAGTATCAGAATCGTTGAATATAAATGCTGAGCATCTGTACTTTAACAAGTGGTACAGGTCATTTTGATGTATAGTTTGAGAACCATTGTTTAGAATTTAAGGTTATGATGTTTATAGTCAGGTGAACTTCAGTTCATATTCAAGTTTTGACATATACTAACTGTACTTCCAGTTCAATCTTCCTTCTGTATCATACCCTTCCAGTCCCATACTATCCTGTGTGATAATCACCTCTCAACTACATATGCTTAGTTAGATAGGTGTCTAGTTTCTTCTTTTTAGTGTATAGAACAGTCTTTTTATTAGACTAAGTTATAGCAAAGAAAAAAATTTCCATCAACTTAAATAAATTCATTTTCATTAATGTGTCCAAAGTTGACTGGATCAGGACTGCCAGAGTAGCTTTTCTTCACAGTCTTTCAAGGAATTAGATTTCTTTCATCATATTGCCCCACTATCTTCTCGGATATAGTCCTTGTATATATGGTTGAAGGTGGTTCACCTTCAAGATCATGTTCCTGATTTCAAGAAAGGGAAAGAAAATGTATCAGCATATCTTGTTTTATTGTGCTTCACAGATACTGAATTTTTTACAAAGATTAAAAAAGATACAGTTGAAGTAGAATATTATGTTCATTTCAGGTGTATTACATAGTGATTTGACATTTGTATACATTGTGAAATGATCACTGTAAGTCTAGTAATTATCTTTTTCCATACAAAGTTATTACAGTATTATTGATTGTATTCCTTATCTGTATATTACATCACTGTGGCTTATTTATTTCATAACTGGATGTTTGTACCTCTTAATCCCCTTCATCTGTTTTGCCTCGCAACCCCTCCTAACTGGCAACCACCTCTTTGTTCTCTATTTCCATGAGTCTGTTTTTGTTTTTTTAGATTCAACATATATACATAGATCACATGCTATGTCTTTCTCTGGCTTATTTCAGTTAGCAGAATATCATTTAGATCTATTCTTGTTGCAAATGGCAAGATTTCATTTTTTTATGGCTGATTAAAATTCCATTGTGTGTGTGTGTGTGTGTGTGTGTATGCGTGTGTGCTAAGTTGCTTCAGTCACGTCCCACTCTTTGCAACCCTATGGACTGTAGCCTGCTAGGCTCCTCTGTCCATGGGATTCTCCAGGCATGAGTACTGGAGTGAGTTGTCATGCCCTCCTCCAGGGGATCTTCCCGACTCAGGGATCGAACCCATATCTCTTATGTCTCCTGTGTTGGCAGGCAGGTTCTTTACCACTAGTGCCACCTGGGAAGCCTACACACACAGGCACACAGGCACGCACATGCACCCCACATCTTCTTTATCCATTCAACTATTGATGGACACTTAGGTTGCTTCATTATTTTAGCTATTGTAAATGACACTGCAATTGATACCTTTTCAAAATACTGTTTTTCTCATCTTTAGGTTAAAACTCAGAAAAGAAATTGCTGGGTCATATGGCAGTTCTAGTTTTAATTTTTGGAGAAACTTTAATGCTGTTTACTGTAGTGAATGTACAAATATATGATCCCACAGGATTCCCTTTTCTCCTCATCCTCACCAACACTTATTACTTTTCATTTTTACAATAGCCATTCTGACAGGTGTAAGATGATCTCAATTTAGTTTTGATTTGTATTTCCCTGATGGTTAGTTCATTTCCATAATGATTAGTTATGTTCAGCGTCTTTTCACATGCCTGTTGGTCATCTGTATGTCATCCATGGAATAATGGCTATTCAGGTTTTCTGCCCATTTTTTAACTGGGTTTTTGTTCAGTTGTATGAATTCTTTTTGTAGTTTGGATATTAATACTTTATCAGAAATACTGCTCACAAATGTTTTCTACCATTCAGTAGACTGCCTTTTCATTTTGGTGATAATATCCTTTGTTGTGCAAAAGTTTATCAGTTTGATGTAGTTCCATTTGTTCATTTTGCTTTCATTTCCCTTGCCCAAGGAGACAGATCCTCCCAAATATTGCTAAGACTAATGTCCAAGAGAGCACTTCCTACATTTTCTTCTAGAAGTTCTATGGTTTTGAGTCTTATTTAAGTCTTTAATCCATTTTGAGTTTATTTTTGTCTATATTCTGGGAAAGTAGTCCAGTTCGATTATTTTGCATGTAGCTATCCAGTTTTCCCAATACCATTTATTGAAGAGGCTGTATTTTCCCCATTAAATATCTTTCCCTTCTTTGTTGTAGATTAATTAACCATTATAACTGTAGGTTTATGTTTGGTGTTCTATTTTCTGCTGATCTGTATATCTTTTTTTTGTGCCAGTATCATATTGTTTTAATGACTATAGCTTTGTAGTATAGTTTGAAATCAGGAAGTATGATGCCTCCAGCTCTGTTCTTCCTCAAGATTGCTTGGATTATTGGGAATCTTTTGTGTTTCCATACAAGTTTTAGAATTTTTTGTTGTAGTTCTATGAAAAATGCCTTTGGTGTTTTTTTGGGAATGCAGTAAACATGTAGATTGCTTTCAGTAGTATGGTCATGTTAACAATATTCTTCCAACCATGAGCACAGTGTATCTTTCCATTTGTTTATGTCGTCTTCAGTTTCTTTCATCAGTGGCTTATAGTTTTAGAGTATGAGTCTTTTACCTCTTTGGTTCAGTTTGTTCCTAGATATTTTATGGGATGCAATTTTGTAAATAGGATTGCTAATTTCTCTATGTGATAGCTTGTCATTAGTGTATAGAAATGTGACAGACTTCTGTATATTTTGTATCTTGCAACTGTACTGAATTCATTTACACTAACATATTTTTTTTTTTGGTAGTATCTTTAGGATTTTATTCCCTGATACTTCAGTTGGTAAAGAATCTGCCTGCAATGCAGGAAACCCTGGTTTAATTCCTGGGTCAGGAAGATCTGTTGGAGAAGGGATAGGCTACCCACCCAGTATTGTTGGGCTTCTCTGTGGCTCAGCTGGTAAAGAATCTGTCTGCAATGTGGGAAACCTGGGTTTGATCCCTGGGTTGAGAAGATTCCCTGGAGAAGGGAAAGGTTACCCACTCCAGTATTCTGGCCTGGAGAATTCCATGGACAGAATAGCCTGGCAAGTTATAGTCCATGGGGTTACAAAGAATTGGACACACCTGAGTGACTTTCACTGTCACTCTTCCAAGGAACAAGCACCTTTTAACTTAGTGGCTGCAGTCACCATCTACAGTGATTTTTGAAGCTGAGGAAAATAAAATCTGCCACTGTTTCCACTTTCCCACTTCTATTTGCCATGAAGTTATGGGACTAGATGCCATGATCTTAGTTTTTTGAATGTTGAATTTTAAGCCAGCTTTTTAATTCTCCTCTTTTCACCTACATCAGGAGGCTGTTTAGTTTCTCCTTGCTTTCTGCCATTAGGGTGGTATCATCTGCATATCTGAGGTTGTTGATATTTGTCCTGGCAATCTTGATTCCAGGTTGTGCTTCATCCACCTTGGCATTTCACGTGGTGTACTCTGCATATAAGTTAAATGCCAGTTGGTTGTTCCATGTCTGGTTTTAACTGTTGCTTCTTGGCCTGCATATAGGTTTTGCAGGAGGCAGGTAAGGTGTCTAGTATTCCCATCACTTGGAGAATTTTCCACAGTTTGTTGTGATCCACACAGTCAAAGGCTTTATAGTAATCAATGAAGCAGAAGTCGATGTTTTTCTGGAATTCCCTTGCTTTCTCTACGATCCGATGGATGTTGCCAATTTGATCTCTGGTTTTAATATTATGTAAACAGCACTGTAAGCTACAGAAATTCTTCATGAAAGGAAGAGAAATCCTTCATGAAAGGAAGAGTCAATCAATACAACAAACTTCATTGTTGTCTTATTTTAAGAAATTTTCATAGCCACCCCAACCTTCAGCAGCCAGCACCCTGATCAGCTAACAGCCATGAGCAATGAAGCAAGACCATCCAGCAAAAGGCTACCACTTACTGAAGGCTCAGATGATGGTTAGCATTTTTTAGTAATAGAGTATTTTAAAATTAGGTTGCGTACTTAATATTGTTGGACACAATGCATCACAGTATAGTATGAACATAGCTTTCACATACCCTGGGAAACCAAAACAATTTGTGTGACATGTTGCAATTTTCACCTCAGTGGTCTGGAACCAAATATGGAATACCTCAGAAGTATGCCTATTTCTATAAATGCATTGTTGATATTATTATTTTGAGCAAACTGTTTTGTTAAGAGTTCAGTTCAGTTCAGTCGCTCAGTCGTGTCCGACTCCTTGTGACCCCATGAATCGCAGCATGCCAGGCCTCCCTGTCCATCACCAACTCCTGGAGTTCACTCAGACTCATGTCCATCGAGTCAGTGATGCCATCCAGCCATCTCATCCTCTGTCGTCCCCTTCTCCTCCTGCCCCCAATCCCTCCCAGCATCAGAGTCTTTTCCAATGAATCAACACGTCGCATGAGGTGGCCAAAGTACTGGAGTTTCAGCTTTAGCATCATTCCTTCCAAAGAAATCTCAGGGCCGATCACGATGCTGTGATCACTCACCTAGAGCCAGACATCCTGGAATGTGAAGTCAAGTGGGCCTTAGAAAGCATCACTATGAACAAAGCTAGTGGAGGTGATGGAATTCCAGTTCAGCTATTTCAAATCCTGAAAGATGATCCTGTGAAAGTGCTGCACTCAATATGCCAGCAAATTTGGAAAACTCAGCAGGGGCCACAGGACTGGAAAAGGTCAGTTTTCATTCCAATCCCAAAGAAAGGCAATGCCAAAGAATGCTCAAACTAGCGCACAATTGCACTCATCTCACACGCTAGTAAAGTAATGCTCAAAATTCTCCAAGCCAGGCTTCAGCAATACCTGAACCGTGAACTTCCTGATGTTCAAGCTGGTTTTAGAAAAGGCAGAGGAACCAGAGATCAAATTGCCAACATCCGCTGGATCATGGAAAAAGGAAGAGAGTTCCAGAAAAACATCTATTTCTGCTTTATTGACTATGCCAAAGCCTTTGACTGTGTGGATCACAGTAAACTGTGGAAAATTCTGAAAGAGATGGGAATACCAGACCACCTGATCTGCCTCTTGAGAAATTTGTATGCAGGTCAGGAAGCAACAGTTAGAACTGGACATGGAACAACAGACTGGTTCCAAATAGGAAAAGGAGTACGTCAAGGCTGTATATTGTCACCCTGCTTGTTTAACTTATATGCAGAGTACATCATGAGAAATGCTGGGCTGGAAGAAGCACAAGCTGGAATCAAGATTGCCGGGAGAAGTATCAATAACCTCAGATATGCAGATGACACAACCCTTATGGCAGAAAGTGAAGAGAAACTAAAAAGCCTCTTGATGAAGGTGAAAGAGGAGAGTATAAAAGTTGGCTTAAAGCTCAACATTCAGAAAACCAAGATCATGGCATCTGGTCCCATCACTTCATGGGAAATAAATGGGGAAACAGTGTCAGACTTTATTTTTTGGGGCTCCAAAATCACTGCAGATGGTGACTGCAGCCATGAAATTAAAACACGCTTACTCCTTGGAAGAAAAGTTATGACCAACCTAGATAGCATATTGAAAAGCAGAGACATTACTTTGCCAACAAAGGTCCATCTAGTCAAGGCTATGGTTTTTCCAGTGGTCATGTATGGATATGAGAGATGGACTGTGAAGAAAGCTGAGTGCCGAAGAATTGATGCTTTTGAACTGTGGTATTGGAGAAGACTCTTGAGAGTCCCTTGGACTGCAAGGAGATGCAACCAGTCCATTGTTAAAAGTAAGGAAGTCTTTATTTTGCCTTCACTTATTCCTTTTCTGATATTCTTCCTTTCTTTAGATCCAAGTTTTTGACCTCTTATTATTTTCCATCTCTCTAAAGAACCTTCTTTATCATTTCTTCCAAGGCAAGTCTACTGGCAACAAATTCCCTCATATTTTGTTCATATGAGAAAGTCTTTATTAAATGTTTTCTCCATTCTCTTCTTTTTTTCATGTTTCTGAGGAGTAATAAGATGTAAATCTTCTTCTTCCCCCTCTGTAGGTAATTTGTTTTTTCCTCTGGCTTCTTTCACCATCTTTTGTCTTATGTGTATCATCTTCAAATTATAGAAAGCCTAGGTGCAGGATTTTTTTTTTTTTTTTTAACTTATCCTGCTTGATGATCCCTGGATTTCCTGGATCTGTGGTTTGGTGTCTGACATACATTTTGGGAGCTTCTTGGTCCTTATTGTTTCAAATATTTCTATTTTCTATCTTCTCATTTTAGTATTCCCATTATGGATGTGTTGTCATCTGTAATTGTCCCACATTCCTTTGGTTATTCTGGCTTTTTTCAGTCTTTGTTCACTTTGCTTTTCAATTTTTGAGGATTCTATTGATGCATTCTCTAGCTCAGATTCTTTTCTTGCCTGTGTTCAGTCTTCTATGCCTATCAAGGCTCTCTTCATTTCTGTTAGTGTTTTTGATCTCTAGGATTTCCTTTTGGTTCTTAGGATTTCCATCTCTCTGCTTACATTGCCCATATGTTCTTGCTTCTGGTCTACTCTATTCATGAGAGCCCTTAGAGTGATGTCTCTTCAAGTTATGTTTTAATAGTAATCATAGTTGTTTTAAATTCTCAGTCTGATAATTCCAATATCCATGCCATATCTGGTTCTGATGCTTGTGGTGTCTCTTCAAGTTATGATTGTTTGCCTTTTATTATACATTGTAATTTCCCCATGATAACCAGACATGATATACCAGGTAAAAAGAGGCCTTTGGTAATGTGGTGGTTAAATGTTGGGGGAGAGGATGCATTCTATAATCCTATGACTAGGCCTCAGCCTTTCAGTGAGCCCATGTCTCTGGATTATTTACCTCTCAGAATTTCCCCTTCTACCCCTCTTAGGTGAGAGAAGATGACTAGAGTGGGCTGGAGTTGAGTATCTTCCTTCTTTAGGTCAGTTAGGCTCTGATATAGCCCAGGAAGTTAGACTCTTACTAGTTTCCCCAGAAGTCAGGTCTTTTCAATAACAGAGTTCTCTGGGTATTTCAGGATTGTTCCTTTATCCCTACCGTCCCAGAAGCCTGAGTGGATTTCCCCCCACACCGCCCCACCCCCCCACCCCCACCGTATTTACTGTGGGAACCTGGTTGAGCTGCTGGAGATAAGCCTCACACTATTGTAGGTCTTGAACCCACAATATGACTGGGGTCTTTTGGAATTTTTAACTCAATTTCCCATGCTGAGACTTCAGCAGTTCATCAGTTGTAGTTTAGGTTTTCCTACCCTGGCGTTGGTTCTCATGGTGGTTCTGCTCATGAGTCTCTGCTGTAGTAAGCCACAACTCCCTGTATTTGCTTGTATATTTCTCCAGACTTGGGGCATGGAGCTTTCCCTATGTCCTCCTGTCTCTCATGGGTCCAAGAAGAGTTACTGTATTTTTAGTCTGTTCAGTTTTTACTTGTTAGGAGGAAGTGGCAACTTCATGCTCATTACATGTGCAACTGGAAGTCTGAAATAGAATCTTTAGAAAGGTAATCAAGTAAAAATGGGACATTATTCTAATGTGTCTGATGGGGCCTATTCCAGTGTGTCTGTCCTTGTGTTGGCTTTTTGTGAAACAAGTTCATGCAATTTCAGTTGACTCCTTTGTATCTGTATCTCTATTGAAATTCTTCAGCTTTTCATGCTTGTCATTTTCACTCTCTCCTTTCACATAATTGATTTAATATAATGAATCTATTAACATAAAATACCTTCAGGACATCATGGTCTTCAAATTCTTCTAGCAGTGTGCTATTATTATCTTGTGCTTCAAGTAGGGGTTGGATTACCAGATGGTTTTTTTTCCTCAGTGTTTCAGTCATCTCTCAATGCCTGCACCAAAGGGGAGAGGGTCTCTCTCCACGTGCTTTCCTGTCTGTCAGTGGTAAACTACTGTTGCTTATCACTTGTGCTCTACCAATTGTGTTTGGGGGTAGTTCTCTGTTGTTCTGATCCAGTCTAGTCTTAAGCAGATCCTGTTATTTTACCAGTTTACAACTTTTATAACAGCTTCAACTGAAATCTGCAAACTCAGGGGGAGAAAACTCTGTGTAAAATTCAAAGCTTTCTTTCCATCTCTATCCCAGAAACTCCATCTCAGTGTTCCTCACATTCACATTAATTCTAGTTCTATTGGCTTCTCATATTCTCTATCTCATCGCAACAATAGTCATATCTTTTAGAGATATGTTCTTGAATCCAAGGAGGCTTCATGAAGATAGTTTTATTGAGTTGGGATCTGAAAGATGACCACGGTTTCCATAGGGAGAAATGGGTGGACAGCAAATTGCAGGAAGAGCAATCAGTTCAGTTGCTCAGTCATATCCAACTCCTTGTGACCGCATGGACTGCCACACACC
The DNA here is from genome assembly GCF_027580195.1 of Bos mutus. Taxonomy (NCBI): domain Eukaryota; kingdom Metazoa; phylum Chordata; class Mammalia; order Artiodactyla; family Bovidae; genus Bos; species Bos mutus. Next base: position 9,663,914 of record NC_091646.1, on the reverse strand, counting down.
AGGCTTCCCTGTCTATCACCAACTCCTGGAGCTTGCTCAAACTCATGTCCATTAGGTTGGTGATGCCATCCAACAATCTCATCCTCTGTCTTCCTCTTCTCTCCCTGCCTTCAACCTTTCCCAGCATCAGGGTCTTTTCCAGTGAGTCGGTTCTTCACATCACGTGGCCAAAGTATTGGAGTTTCAGCTTCAGCATCAGTCCTTCCAATGAATATTCAGGACTGATTTCCTTTAGGATTGACTCGTTTGATCGTCTTGCAGTCCAAGGGACTCTCAAGAGTCTTCTCAACACCACAGTTCAAAAGCATCAACTCTTCAGTGCTCAGCTTCTTTATGGGCTAACTCTCACATCCATACATGACTACTGGAAAAACCATAGCTTTGACTAGATGGACCTTTATCAGTAATGTCTCTGCTTTTTAATATGCTGTCTAGGTTGGTCATAGGTTTTCTTCCAAGGAGCAAGTGTCTTTTAATTTCATGGCTGCACTCACCATGTGCTGTGATTTTGGAGCCCAGGAAAATAAAATCTGTCACTGTTTCCACTGTTTCCCTGTCTATTTGCCATTAAGTGATGGGACCAGATGTCATGATCTTCGTTTTTTGAATGTTGAGTTTTAACCCAACTTTAACCCAGTTTTTCACTCTCCTCCTTCACTTTCATCAAGAGGCTCTTTAGTTCTTCTTTGCTTTCTGCCATAAGGGTGGTGTCATCTGTGTATCTGAGGTTATTGATATTTCTCCTAGCAATCTTGTTTCCAGCTTGTGCTTCTTCCAGCCCAGCATTTCACATGATGTTCTCTGCAAATAAGTTGAATAAACACAGTGACAATATACAGCCTTGATGTACTCCTTTCCCAATTTTGGACCAGTCTGTTGTTCCATGTTTGGTTATAACTGCTGCTTCTTGACCTGCATACACATTTCTCAGGAAGCAGGTAAGGTGACCAGGTATTCCCATCTCTTGAAGAATTTTCCAGTTTGTTGTGATCCACACAGTCAAAAACTTTGGTGTAGTTAATAAGGCAGATGTTTTTCTTGGACTCTATTGCTTTTTCTATGATCCAGTGATGTTGGCAATTTGATCTCTGGTTCCCCTGCCTTTTCTTAATCCATCTTAAATGTCTGGAAGTTCTCGGTTCACATACTGTTGAAGCCTGGCTTGGAGAATTTTGAGCATTACTTTGGTAGTGTGTGAGATGAGTGCAGTTGTGTGGTAGTTTGAATATTCTTTGGCATTTCCTTTGGATTGGAATGAAAACAACTGACCTTTTCCAGTCCTGTAGCCCCTGCTGAGTTTTCCAAATTTGTTGACATATTGAGTGCAGCACTTTCACAGCATCATCTTTCAGGATTTGAAATAGCTCAACTGGAATTTCATCACCTCCACTAGCTTTGTTCATAGTGATACTTCCTAAGGCCCACTTGACTTCACATTCCAGGATGTCTGGCTCTAGGTGAGTGATCACACCATTGTGATTATCTGGGGTGTGAAAATCTTTTTTGTACTTATTCTGTATATTCTTGCCACCTCTTTTTAATATCTTCTGCCTCTGTTAGGTCCCTACCATTTCTGTCCTTTATTGAGCCCATCTTTGCATTAAATGTTCCCTTGATATCTCTAATTTTCTTGAAGAGATATCTAGTCTTTCCCATTCTATTGTTTTCCTCTATTTCTCTGCATTTATCACTGAGGAAGGCTTTCTTATCTCTCCTTGCTTTTCTTTGGAACTCTACATTCATGTGGGTACATTTTCTCCTTTGCCTTTAGCTTCTCTACTTTTCTCAGCTATTTGTAAGGCCTCCTCAGACAACCATTCTGCCTCTTTGTATTTCTTTTTCCTCTGAAAGCCTGTTTGCATTGAAGTGGGGAAAAAGCCATAACCCAGAGCAAAAGTAGTCAACATTGGAAGAGGTATGGTGTGCCCCTCTAATGGTATACTCATGTTTGAGGGTTTCATCTGCTGCTGCTAAGTCGCTTCAGTCGTGTCTGACTCTGTGTGACCCCATAGCCAGCAGCCCGCCAGGCTCCCCGTCCCTGGGATTCTCCAGGTAAGAACACTGGAGTGGGTTGCCATTTCCTTCTCCAACGCGTGAAAGTGAAAAGTGAAAGTGAAGTCGCTCAGTCGTGTCTGACCCTCAGGGACCCTATGGACTGCAGCCTACAGGCTTTTCCATCCATGGGATTTTCCAGGCAAGAGTACTGGAGTGGGGTGCCATTGCCTTCTCTGGAGGGTTTCATCTAGATGCCCAGAAAGTTCCCTGATGTATAAATGGAACTACTCTGTGAGAATTGCAGCCATATTTGTATCACATGCTGGTGAAACAGACCATACTTGTCATCTAAGTGCAATGTTTGAGGATATGAGCCTATCATATCATATATACTTTCACATTTTCATCTGCCTGCTGTGGCCCAAAGGAATAGCCCCATATTCCAGAGAGGAATGGTTCTAGGAACAATGATCATAAGAACATGAATTCAGATGCAGAGATTGTGAAACACAAATCATTGTCCTGTCTTTACAGTGTAAAATACTGTACCCATTTTTATCTGAAGTAGAAACCAAAACCCAGTAAGAATTCTGAGCATCAATTTGTATAGAGGGTAATCACTACAGTACCATATTGTGTCCCATTCTTTTCCATGCCACCTCCAGCCACCTGCCCATCTATATCTGTTGGTAAGAACAGTCAAGGGAGAGGGGAATGAACACTCTACTAAACTGAAGAGAACAAAATTCCTGTTCATTTCTCCTTTGCTGCTCAAAAACAAGACAACTTCAGAAGATGCAAATAATTCTGTATCTAGATTTCCTGGATTTATTTTGTTTATCCAAAGCAATTTATCCAGATAAACCTTCATTATACTACTTTTGTAGTTGCTAATACCATCAGAAAAAGATACTGAATTTTAAGAAAATACTTGTTACTTAAAGCTTATGAGAAATAGGCTTGAGAAAATAAATTATGATATGAAAATACCTAGTTGTAATCCTAATCAAACTACTTCTTTATCATTATTACCATTTTTATTTTTGTTTTGTTTTAATTAACAATATTATTCTTCTGTGCCAGGTCTTAGTTGCAGCATGTGAACTCTTAATTGTGGCATGTGAGAGCTAGTTCCCTCATCAGGGATTGAACTCAGCCCCCTGCACTGGGAATGTGAAGTTTTAGCCACCGAACCATTAGGGATGCCCCACGATTTTTGTTTTATCACTTTTAAATTAGTTGGTAGGTGAAGAGAGTGTGTCACCATACCTCTGTGTAATGATATTGCTGGGAAGGTGTCATCTTGATTTAAACAGAGCCTCCTCACTGATGCTGAAATGGTGCTGTTATGTGAGATTAGGGGGAATTCCTGCAGCTTGTATATACTGAAGCACATTATATATTCATGTCTAGATCTAGGTTTGTTTCAGGGCTCTTTTGCTGGTCTCTCCTTGGCTCTGCCTACTAAATGGACGAGGGATTCAGTCTCCTGTTCTAGGGCTTATCCTAAGGGAAGGAGATGGCATGCTTTAATTTTTATATAAAAAGGCTGATTTCCTCTTACTCAAAGCCTCCATTTTGTGTTCTAAAAGAAAAACCAAAGAAGGATACAGCTGATGAGGTCCATCCCTCCAGAGTATGGTAGAGGACCAATGAGACACTGTGTGTGATTGCTTTTATTGATACTTGGTGTGCTTATAAACACACAATAACAAGCTTTCATTAGATTTTAACTTTGTAACAGTTGTAAGCACCGTTGTTGTTGTTTAGTTGCTAAGTCATGTGAGACTCTGACCCCATGGTCTGTAGCCCACCAGGCTCCTCTGTCCATGGAATTCCTCTGGCAAGAATACTGGAGTGTGTTGTCTTTTCTTTCTCCAGGAGATCTTCCTGACCCAGGGATTGAACCTGTGTCTCCTGCATGGCAGGTGGATTCTATACCACTGAGCCACCAGGGAAGCCTGTAAGCAGTTTGTTTCATTTAATCTTTCCAATAGCCCTGTGAAGTAAGTGCTTTTATTTCCATTTTATAAAGATAGGAAACTGAGCTTCAGAGTTGAAGTGATTCGCCCCAGCCACACAGTCAGTCAGGGTTGGAGCTGGAATTTTAGCACAGGCACGCTAACTATAAATTCCATACTCTTAATTGAGGATTTGCAAGTTTTTCTGTGAAAGGTCAAATGGTAAGTGTTTTAAGTTTTGCAGGCCATATGATCTCTGTTCCAATTACTCAACAATGCTGTTGTAGCATAAAAGTAGCCGTAACAATGTATAAATTAATGGATATGACTGTCCTCCAATAAAATTTATTTATAACAACAGGGGGGGCTGTTGTTTGTCGTATTGCTTGTTGAACTCTGCCCTTACCCACTGTGAAATACTGTCACATTGTTAAGGATTAACAATTCATGAGTAACCAAGGTGTTTTCCTTGTTCTTTTGTCGGTGATATAGAATGCTCTTAGTCTTATAAAATAAAAAACCAAAAGGATGGTTAGTATTTGTATCCTTTCATTTATAAAAATATTTCCATTTTTATATCTACTTATACATCTATCTATATAAATGTATATACATAGATGTGGGATGCATGCAAGGGTTTGTGTGCTTATATGTGTGCATGTGTTTGGGATATATATATACACACACATACATATCTATTTTCTATATGTGTTGAAGGACAGACATTAAAATGTTAATTGTGCTTATCTCTTGGATTGAATTAGGGAATGTTCTGAGTTTTCTTCTATAAAAGTGCTGACTTTTCCAATTTTTCCTATAATGCATATTTATTACTAACTAGAATCAGACCAAATTAAAATTACAAAGATACATTTATCAAGTTTTTTTTTTTTCCTGGGCAGGAGGCAGAGGAGAAAAGGAGAGAAGACATAGCATTGGGTAGAAGCTAGAGCCAGGAAAAACAGGCTGCTCAGGAACCTCCCAGGTTTAATAGATCTGACAGTATGAGTTTTTTGATTTTGAGCTCTCTATATATCCTTATTGTCTGATCTGTGAGAATGAATATTGGCCTTTTAAAATGGCTTTCTTTTTCTAGTTATGATATCAAGTTTTTTTTCAGTAGGTACTAAAGAGATATTAGAAGAAATTTAACTTTCTGTTTCATATGTAACTCAAACAATAGACTCCTACAGGGCTGGAGGCTTCCCCAGTGTCTGGCTCCTGTAGTGTGGGTGGCTTCTGCAGTGTGTGGGATCCAACAGTTCGCAACTGTTGAAAACTTACTCTGGTAACCCCCTCTTAGGTGGTTTTGTAGGGAAGTGTCTATGATGAGAGATACTTCCCATGAAACCACATTGAGTGAGTTTTTGAAAGTTCCAAAGAGCGGATTTCTAGCAAGTTTTACTGATGTGGCACCACAGCAACTTCTCTGCCATCTGTTCAGTCATGGATAGCTCCTCTCCATCCATGTCTGGATCTCAGACCTGTCGGGGGTCGGGGGTGGCTCTGGGGATAAGGAGAAACTCCTGCTTGGGCATTCTATCTTACCCTTAGGGATGGCAATTGCTCTTTATATGCACTATTTCTGTCTTTAGAATTGTCTTCACTTCATCCTAACCAGTCCCTAGTTACTGCAGTCTCCTGTTGTAATGAATAATTCTTTGTGTTAAACTTCCCGTGTTAAAATCCTTATGTCATTTGTTTCTCCTGGGTGGAGGCAGGCTGATACACAGCATACTGAACATGGCTGCTTAGGATGTCTGAGGATCAGTAGACAGATTCTTTTTTGTTGTTGTTCTTTGTTTTTTAAAAGATTTTTTTGATATGGACCATTTTTAAAGCTTTTATTGAAAGTTTTTTTTTTATAATATTGCTTCTGTTTTATGCTTTGGTTTTTCTGGCCCTGAGGCATGTGGGATCTTAGCTCCCCAACCAGGGACTGAACCCACAACCCCTCCATTGGAAGGTGAAGTCATAACCATTGGACTGCCAGGGAATTCCCTGTTTTTTTTTTTTTTTAAAAGACAGATTCTTTTAGGTAACCAAGAAGGAGCAAATTAATATGGGAACATGAACATTGACCTTTCTCACAGCTACAGAAGGGCTAAATCAGGAGTAGGCTTATAATCTAGAACCAAATGCAGTTGCTCTTATTTTCTGAGTTAGATGAAACTGCTCTCATTCTTTCCTTGGTACCTTTCATATTGCCTAACTGATACGGACTTTAGATCTGAAAGTTAGTTTCATGCATGTGATTAAATGCTTTTTTTCTGGAATGGAAATGTTATATAGTGACAAATATAGGTTGGGAGCCAGGCAGATCTATTTGAGTCCTGGCTTTATCACTTAACTAGCTATGTGACCTTATGTAAATCAATTAGTCTTTATAAGTCAGTTCAGTTTCCCTCTTTGTTTGAAATAGGGACAGTGCTATCTACCAAAAATGTTACTGAAGGATTAAGAACAATGAGTATAAAAGCCATAATGTAGCATTTCATACATGTGCTGTGCTCAGATGCTCAGCTGTATCAGACTTTTGTGACCTCATGGACAGTAGCCCACCAGGCTCCTCTGTCCATGGGATTTTCCAGGCAAGAATACTGGAATGGGTTACCATTTCTTTCTCCAGGGGATCTTCCTGACCCAGGGACGGAACCTGTGTCTCCTGCATTGGCAGGCAGGTTCTTTACTAGTGCCACCTGGGAAGCCCTGTCAAATATAGTAATTGCTAAGCAAATGGTAGCTAGTAATTGTTGTTGTTGTTCAGTGTGTACAGAAACCTACTCTCTAAGTAGATGCAGAGAAAATAAGGAGGAAGCTTCTGTTCTCAAGGCCGGACCCACACATTTGTCAGGAGCAGATTGTAACATGACAGTGTGAATGAGTCTTTTCTCCTTAGCTCCTTTCCTTCTAGGCAGACCCACATCTATAACCTATAACTGGACAATGAAGAGTCAGGATGGAGTCCCAGAACAGATGTTGGAAACAGCACTAGTCCTGTTAGGTTCTGATTGAGCTCGGTGTGTGAAAGAGGCTGGCTATCATTTATAGGGTGATAGTGATTGGGTAATGATCATATGATGCCAATAGTTATGACTCCTCTCTGCATGAGTAAGCTTGTTCCTGATTCAGACTCTCATGATTCCTTGGGAACACAGAGAGGGCTTTTTTGATATGCATACCAGGATGTGTATATGTTTTGGGGTGGTGAGTTTCTTTTAGCTGGGCTCCTGCTGTGATTGACTCTTCACAAATAAAATGTACATGTCGCTTGAACGCCTGTTCATGCGTCTCCGAAACAAGACAGGTTCCCATTCTTCTTGCCTGGGACCACGTCATGGCTATGCTTCTGGTGTGTCACATCTGTTTATCTGTATGGATCTGTCTGCATCTGTACTTGTCAGCAGCATTCATCAGTGGAAGGAAGAACAGAAATGAAAGTAACTACTGCAGTCACAACTCTGTAGATGACTAAGTGCATTATGCCTAGATTAAGGCTGGTCTTCCATGGAGGTTGAATAGGTGATGTTTTTTCATTAAGTTATTAAGAACTCCTATTAGTGTTTATTGACTTCATCGGTGTAACATTCTGAAGCAAATGTAAACAAGTTATCTAATGTTAAACCTCAGAAGATTACTATGAAGTAGGTGATGTTATTTTTGTTTTGCTTTTCTTTTTAAAAATGTTTTGTTTCCATCTTTATTCAGGAGTTGGAAAGGCTTCAAAACCTCTCCCTGAGAACAAATTGCTTGCTTAAAAGGACCACTCTCTACAGAGATGTGGTTTTTATTACTAAATCAAGTAGGTTCTGCTATCTACTTTTATAGATGGGAGAACTGAGGCTTATGTCAGATGATTTATCCAAGGTCACACAGCTAAAAGTGGCCTTCATTCACTGATGACTTTTTTGAACATCTTGAGCATCTTTTATGTATGTGATATTGTTCCAAGTGGTAGAGAGTTAACTGCAAACAAAAGACAAATCTCTCTGTCCTCATGGAGCTTACATTTTGAATGGTAAAAGGTAAATAAAAATTGGAATCTTACACAGTTGACCCCTGAACAACACAGGCTTGCACTGCATGGGTCCACTTATATGGGGACTTGTTTTCAATAAATATGTAGTACAGTACTACATGATCCATGGTTGGTTGGATCCATGGATGTGGAATGACAGATGTGGATGTCCAACTTTAAAGTTATACGTAAATTTTTGATCATGCAAAGGGTCAGTGCTCCAACTGCTATGTGGCAAGGTTCAGCTGTATAGTAATAAGTGTTAAGGAGAAATATAAAAGCTGAGAAAGTGGTACAAGGAATATGTGTGTAAGATTGCAGTTTAGAGAAGATGGTCAGAAAAGATGTCATTGAGAAGGTGACATTTGAGTAGAGCTTTCCCTTGTGGCTCAGCTGGTAAAGAATCTGCCTGCAATGAGGGAGACCTGGGTTCAATCCCAGGGTTGGGAAGATCCCCTGGAGAAGGGAAAGGCTACCCACTCCAGTATTCTGGCCTGGAGAATTCCATGGACTGTATAGTCCATTAGGTCACAAAGAGTCGGATATGACTGAGCCACTTTCGCTCTCACTTTGGAGTAGTGAGTGAGCCCTGAGAATATTGGTAGGGAAGAGCATTCTAGGCAAAGGGAACAGAAATCTCAAAGGCCTTGGTACAGGATTATTCTTGCCATGGTCAAGGAACAACAGGAAGGCCAACATATAGTAACTGGAGCACAGTGAGCAGAACAGAGGAGGAGAGATAAGATCAGAAGTAACAGGGCTGTATAGGTCCTTTGGTTCGGTTCACTCAGTTGTGTCTGACTTTTTGTGACCCCATGGACTGCAGCGCACCAGGCTTCCCTGTCCATCACCAACTCCTGGATTTGCTCAAACTCATGTCCGTCAAATCGGTGATGCCATCCAACCGTCTGATTCTCTGTCGTCCCTTTCTCCTCCTGCCCTCCATCTTTCCCAGCATCAGGGTCTTTTCCAATGAGTCATTTCTTTGCATCAGGTGGCCAAAGTACTGGAGTTTCAACTTCAGCACCAGTCCTTCCTTAGGGCCATTGTAAATTTTTGGCTTTTACTCTGAGACTGGAGAGTTTGGGCAGAGGAGTGGTATGTGAATGATAGGCTGATCCTGTTGAAACCAAAGCCATATCTGTTGCATTGAGAATAAACTGAGGAAAGGGGTTCTAGTAAGAAGGAAAAATCACTAAATGATTTGTCTAATCTTTGAGTTCAATAAACACTGAGTGTAGGATTGGATCCAGAGTTTTGTGGTGTGTGAGGCTTTATACAACTTTGGGAGCCTTCTTTAAGTGAAGGAATTCAAAAATAGGTGTGAACATGAACCTTTTGAAGTAAAAAGGGAGACGGTCTGGGAAAGGGTCTGAGTAAAGGGACTCTGAAGCATAAGCTTCATTAGCTTCTCTGCCTCTGAGTGAATTACTATGTACCAGACTCTATGCCAGGCCCTGGGAACAAAGGGATGGATAAATCAGTGGTTAGACTTAACACCTGGACTGTTGTAAAGCCATCTGTCTGGCTTTCCTTATCTTCTCCTTCAATCTACTGAGCATATACCTAGAGGATTTAATTTTCTGAATCACTGATCTGTCATTATAGACTTCCCCCTTGGAAAAAAAACCTTTAATTGGCTTTCCATTGAGATTTTCTATTGCCCAAAGGACTTCTTATATTCTATAAGAATGTGGGGAAGTGGTGGGGTGATACTTGTTGAAAATGCAGATTTCCTGGACCCAGCCCTAACCTACTGAATGAGAGTTACTGAGGTTGGGGCTATAATTCATTTTAAACTATCTTCCCCAGGTGATTCTGATGCAGTTGGCTACTTTAGTAGTTAATGGGCTAAGGCCAAAGCTCCTTAATATGGAATAGCATCCTTAATCTTGACCCAGCTGCATTCTTTCCTATTCTTCAACTTAGACCCCTCCCCCATTCTAGCTATTGTCCCCCAGATGTGCTTTACACATTCTTGACTCTATAGAACCATTGGTCACTTTGTTCCATTTGGCTGGAATGCCCTTCATCTCCCTGCTGCCTCTCCAAATCTTAGCCATACCTTAAGTCCTGATTCAGATCTAGTCTTTCTTGGTGACCCATGAATCCCAACCTCTAAGTTCCTAGAGTACTCATCAGCAACCTTGTCATATTTATTGCATTGTTTTACTTCTCAGAGATGTATTACGTCCACCAGACTATAAACTCCCTCAGGGTAGGGTCCATTCCTTTATCTTTTTGTATCTACCAAGGGCATTACCCAGTACTGAGTAAGGAGAGAAACAAAAGGAGGAGGCAAGAAAGAGTGTTTATATTCATAATGGACTATATTTTTTGCCTTTATACTCTCATTTAGTAGAGCATAACAAATTCCCAAACAACTACTTTTTGATGAACAACACAGATTTGGTTCATAAATATACGTTCCAAAAATACATTGAAGGTGAAAACGTCTTTGGTTCAGATTCTCTCATTACAGGAAGATATTGGATGATATACTACTGGATACTGGCTGCTGTTTTAGTAAATATTTCAGAAATCAATTTATTCAGTGCTGTTATTTTTATCTTTTCACCCAAGGTTGTATTTTATGTTTTACTGTTCATAAAGGAATTGATCTGCATGCTGAAATAGTCTAGTCCTAGGCTATTTGGATGGAGAAGGCAATGGCACCCCACTCCAGTACTCCTGCCTGGAAAATCCCATGGACAGAGCAGCCTGGTAGGCTGCAGTCCATGGGGTCGCTAAGAGTTGGACACGACTGAGTGACTTCACTTTCACTTTTCACTTTCATGCATTGGAGAAGGAAATGGCAGCCCACTCCAGTGTTCTTGCCTGGAGAATCCCAGGGACGGGGGAGCCTGGTGGGCTGCCATCTATGGGGTCGCACAGAGTCAGACATGACTGAAGCAGCTTAGCAGCAGCAGCAGCAGCAGCAGCAGCAGTCTATTTGGAAAAGAAACACCACCACCAATGTATACCTAAAGATTGCACTGGAGTCTGCCAAAGAATAACATCACATTTATCAGTGTTTGGTGGCACTAGTGGTAAAGAACCTGCCTGTCAGTGCAGGAGATGCAGGCTTGATCCCTGGGTTGGAAAGATCCCCTGGAGGAGGACATGGCAACCCACTCCAGTATTCTTACCTGGAGAATTCCATGGACAGAGGAGCCTGGTGGGCTATGGTCACAAAAGAGTTGGACACTACTTAGTGACTAAACAAGTTTGTGTATAGGTAGGTTTGTGTGTAAGTATGTGTATAGAGTTTTGTGTGGACCAGAGTTTTCACTTCTCTAAGATAAGTGCTGAGGAACGTGATAACGTGATTCCTTGGTGTTATGGTAAACATGTACTTAGTTTCCCCCCTCCACCAAAGAAACTGCCAACTGTTTTGAAGAGTAACTGTACCATTTTTACATTTCAAACAGCAAAAGATGAGAGACCAGTTTCAATTTATTCTTACCAGCATTTGGAACTATCATGATTTTGAAGAGGGCACTGCTTGATTTTATTTATTTTCAAGGCTTTATTGAGATAATTCAAATATGATAAAACTTACTGATTTAAAGGGTACAACTAAATGTTTTTAGTACACTCATAGGTGTGTAGTGATATTTCATTGTGGTCTTAACTTGCATTTCACTAATTGGTGTTGTTTGGTCACTAAGTTGTATCTGACTCTGGGTGACCCCATGGACTGCAGCACACCAGGCTTCCCTGTCCTTCAGTATCTCCCACAGTTTGCTCAAATCCATGTCACGGAGTCAGTGATGTGCTGAATATCTTTTCATGTGTTTATCCATATTATTCTCTTTGATGAAGTATCTTGTTTTTTTTTTTCCTTGTCAGTTTTGCTGGAGTTCAGCTGATCTTAAATAACCAGATTTGGTTTATTTGTTTTCTACATTTTTCTGTTTTCTTTATTTCCTTGACTTCACTCTTTATTTCCTTCCCTCTGCTTGCTTTGCATTTGTTTCTAATTTAAGTTGGCACTGTGGGGCATTGATTTGAGACTTTTTCTCTTTTCTAATACAGTAGTTCCTCCTTACCTGTATTTTCACTTTCTGTAGTTTCAGTTACACATGGTCGAACAAGGTTCAAAATGTTAAATAAAAAATTCCAGAAATAATTCATAAGTTTTAAACTGGGAGCTGTTCTGAGTAGTGTGATGAAATCTCACACCTTTCCATCCACCCAAGATCTGAATCATCCCTCTGTCCAGCACATCTTAGTCACTTAGTCGACATCTCAATTATTGGGCTGACTGTCATGGTAGCACCGTATTCGTGTTCAAGTAACCCTTATTTTACTTAGTAGTGGCCCCCAAAGTGCAAGAGTAGTGACTCTGGCAATTTGGATATACCAAAGAGAAGCTGTAAAGAGCTTTTTCTGAAAGCAATTCAAAAGAAAATTGAAAAGGTAAGACTTGATAAGAAAAGGAGATAGTTATGCTGAGGTTGCTGAGATCTATGGTAAGAAAGAATCGTCTATCTGTTCAATTGTGAAGAAAGAAAAATTTGTGCTGGTTTTGCTGGTTTGCAACTCAAACTGTAAAAGTTATGGCCACTGTGCATGACAAGTGCTTAGTTAAAATGTAAAAGGCTTTAAATCTATAAAATAAGACACTTTGAAAGACCACATTCACATAACTTTTATTACAGTATATTATAATCCTATTTTAATATTATTTTATTGTGCCTAATCTATAGATTAAATTTTATCATAGGTATGTTTGTATTGGAAAAAATATAGTTTTAATATATATAGGGTGATTTCAGGCATCCATTGAGAGTCTTGGAACACATCTGCTGCACATAAGGGGAGACCACCATCAAAGCATTCAGTGCTTTAAATTTCCTCTCAGTATTTCTTTAGTTGTATCTCACAAAGTTTGATCTGTTTATTTTAATTTTTATTCAATTCAATGTCTTTTAATTCCTTTGAGACTTACTCTTTGAGATAAGGATTACTTATGTTGATTTGTTGGAGAAGGCAATGGCACCCCACTCCAGTACTTTTGCCTAGAAAATCCCATGGATGGAGGAGCCTGGTAGTCTGCAGTTCATGGGGTCGCTAGAGTCAGACACGACTGAGCGACTTCACTTTCACTTTTCACTTTCATGCATTGGAGAAGGAAATGGCAACCCACTCCAGTATTCTTGCCTGGAGAATCCCAGGGACGGGGGAGCCAACAAAGGTTCGTCTAGTCAAGGCTATGGTTTTTCCTGTGGTCATGTATGGATGTGAGAGTTGGACTGTGAAGAAGGCTGAGCGCCGAAGAATTGATGCTTTCGGACTGTGGTGTTGGAGAAGACTCTTGAGAGTCCCTTGGACTGCAAGGAGATACAACCAGTCCATCCTAAAGGAGATCAGTTCTGGGTATTCATTGGAAGGACTGATGCTGAGGCTGAAACTCCAGTACTTTGGCCACCTCATGCGAAGAGTTGACTCATTGGGAAAGACTCTGATGCTGGGAGGGATTGGGGGCAGGAGTAGAAGGGGACAACAGGGGATGAGATGGCTGGATGGCATCACTGACTTGATGGATGTGAGTCTGAGTGAACTCTGGGAGTTGGTGATGGACAGGGAGACCTGGTGTGCTGTGATTCATGGGGTCGTGAAGAGTCGGACATGACTGAGTGACTGAACTGAACTGAGGGTTAGTTCTATTGTAGTCTAGGGTCTTGGAGTCAATGCTCCCACTCCAGAGGCTCAGAGCTTGATCTCTGGTCAGGGATGAGGATTCCACAAGTGGTTTGTTATGGCATTAAGTGAGATTAAAACAAATAGGAAAAAATGAGAAAGCAAAGATGAACCCCAGACAAATGGCAGTTATAAAATCAGGGAAATAATAATTAAAATAATGGAATACACACACACACACACACACATACATATATATATATCTACACCCATAAGCAAAATCAAAGCAGTCCAACAAAATGTACAGTAGATTGACCCAGAAAACAAAGGAAATAAAAAATTATATTTACTAGTTAAGAACAAGATTAAATCACAAACTGGAAAACAAAACTTAAAGCAAGGTGCCACGTGGGGAATAAAGCAGTGAAAACAAAACTAACAAATATGTTGAGAGGAAAGGAAAGGAAGAAAAGAAAGAAAGAATAGATATGTAAAATTAAATAAAGGTAAAGAAGGTTTATATACATTAAAGATTAATTTGAAGGGGAAAAGAACAGTAGGAAAAGCAAGCAAAGGAATAAATGTAGAAAAAATAATGATAGGTTTAAAAAATTAAAAAAGAGAAAAGAAAAGGAGAACTCCAAAGAACTGCTAAAGCCCAACATATAGGCAGAGGTTTATAACAATAAAAAATGAGGCTGAGAAAAAATAAGAAGCTCAAAAGCTTAATTATATTTCATAGTGCCAATAAAATTGACAACTACAATAGAGGCGGAGGGGAAGGAATTTTAAAAAAATCCAAAAGAATCATTTTGATATTTGGCAAAACTAATACAATTATGTAAAGTTTAAAAATAAAATAAAATTAGAAAAAAAAAAAAATCTACAGAACAAGTCAAAACATAATAATAAATGTTTATCTTGAGTGACTGCTGTCAGAGTCCTCTCCCTCGCTGGGAGTCACAGTCCACCTCACCTCCCTAGGATGCCCTTCAGCACTGTGCTGATCTCTGGACCTTCTGTGCGGGCTGCTCAGAATCTAACCTGGTCCTACTCCTGTGTGTTCTTGCCTCTAGTGTCCACAGTTATCAGAACTAGTGCTTTTTCTTTTGTGGGAGCTCTCAGTGTCCTTTTATATATTCCGTATACACAGCCTGCCTTGTTGATTGTGTGGATTTAATCTGCAGCTTGTCCAGCTGGTGGGAAGGTTTTGGATCTTCTTCCTTAGCCACAGTGCCGCTGTGTTTCAATTGTGCTTTTATTTCCACCTCTGCATGTGAGTCGTCCACTGGGGTTTGCTCCTGAGGCTGCCCTGGAGGGCTTGGGTTTGCCCCTGTGAGGTGTGGAGGTGGTGCAGCTGCTTGGGTTGCAGGGGTTCTGGCAGCACCAGGTACTCAGGGAAGTTGATGGCTAGGGCAGCAGGAAATATAGTGCTCTAGAAGGGTATGGCAACCATTATTGGCCAATACGCTCCAGTCTTCTTGCCTGCAGCACCCCCCCCCCCCCCGCCAACCTGAAAGAGAAGCCTGGCAGGCCATAGTCTATAGGGTCACAAAGAGTTGGGCATGACTGAAGTAACCCTGCTTGCATAGATGCAAGCCTTTTTTTTGCTTGTGGCAGCTCTGCCCCAGTGAGAGTTGAGCATGAAGGTGACGCAGCTGCTTGACTTGCAGGGACCCTGGCAGCACCAAGTATTTAGGGACACGGGACTGCCTCCACCGCAGGAGTTATGGCCCTATCAGAGACTTTTTTTGAGCCTCCTATAGCTAGTGATCAGAAGGCCTCTTTGGCCAGTCTTTATCCATAGCTCTGCTGGTTCAGGCACTTAGAGGGCTCCCTTGCCCCTGTGGTCCTTCTCTGTTATTTGGAACATTAGGCACATAGAGGGCACTGCACGCCCCCCCCCCCACCCTGACTGGGGTCCTATTCTGTAGATCTGTGCATCAGCCACTTAGAGGGGCACCCTGGGTGGGGTCCTAGTCTGTAGTTCAGGGCATCAGGCATTTGATGGGCCAGCCTCTCTATTGTTCAGCAGCTGATGCTGGCTGTATGAAGAGAGTCTATGGTGGTGTCTCCACCCTCTACATGGGACTCAGCAGTATTGCCTTGCTTCCATGGCTGCCTGGCTTTCCTCCACAGGCATTTCCCACCACAGTCTCCTCCCTCATATCCCCTCAATCTGTCTCTCTCTCTGCAGTCAAGAGCAGCCCTCCCCCTGGGATTGCTCCACAATCCCTAAACTCCAGCTCCCAGCCACTGTGCCTTCCAGGGGATCTACATCCCTGTTTGGGGTATGTATGGCTGCGGCAATGGCTGTCTGATTCTCAGTCCATTTAGGCTGCCACAGATCAGCTGTTTCACTCTCAGCCTTAAATGTTTCTCCTCTGACTCAGACAACTGCCAGTTGCCCCACCCACTGAGGGCAGGTACAGTCCTACTAAAACTCCTGTTTTTCCTCCTACTGAGTTTTGCATGGTTCTGTATATTCTTTTCCACTGGCCAGGTACTCCTGTATGCTCTCAGCTGGTGTTCTGCATCCACTTCTGTGTCCGAAGGTGTATTCCTGGTGTATCCGTGGAGAGAGATATACTCCCCATCCACCTACTTCTCCATCTTGTTATCTCCTTTTTTTCCCCTTTTGATCAGCCTGGCTAAATTTTTGTCAATCTTATCTTTTTAGAGAAACAAATTTCTTGGTTTCATTAATTTTTCCCTCTTTACCTATTTTCTTTACTTTTGTTCTAAAGTTTTTTTTCTGTTTTTTTTTTTTTTCTGTTTTAGTTTGGCTTGCTCTTCTTTTTCCAGTGACTTAAGGTGGAAGGTTAGCCTCTCAGCACTGCTTTCACTGGATCTCATAAGTTTTACATTCACCTCAAATTTCTCTTGTGATTTCATATTTGACCCACTTGTTATTTAGGAATGTTTAATTTCACATATTTGTGAATATACCAAATTTCCTTCTGTTACTGATTTATGATTTTGTTCTCTTGTGGTAGAAAAATATATGGTTTCCATCCTTTTAAAGGTATTCAGACTTGCTTAATAGCTCACCATATGGTCTGTTATACAGAGTATTCTATGTGCACTGAGAATGTATATATTATACTCTGCTGTTGTTGGGAGATGTGTTCTATATATGTCCTTTGCTGCTGCTGCTGCTAAGTTGCTTCAGTGGTGTCCGACTCTGTGTGACCCCATAGACAGCAGCCCACCAGGCTCCCCTGTCCCTGGGATTCTCCAGGCAAGAACACTGAAGTGGGTTGCCATTTCCTTCTCCGATATATGTCCTTTAGACATAACTATTTTATATGTTGTCCAATTCTGTCTTCTTGTTAATGTCTTTTTGTACTATCCATTATTAAATGTGGATTATTGATGTCTCCAAGTATTATTGTAGAATTGTGTATTTCTCCCTTATTTTGTCAGATTTTGTTTCACGAAATTTGGTCCTCTGTAATTAGGTACATGGCCTTCCCTGGTGGTCCCTGATGGCTCAGTGGTAAAGAATCTACCTGTAATGCAGGAGACTTGGATTTGATTCCTGGGTCAAGAAGACCCCTGTGGAGAAGGAAATGGCAACCCACTCCAATACTCTTGCCTGAAGAATCCCATGGACAGAGGAGCCTGGAGGGCTACAGTCCATGGGGTTGCAAAGAGTTGGAGTGATTAAACAAAAACAGCAACAGCAATTAGGTGCATATGTTTATAATTATCATATATTCCTCATGGTATATCTCTTTTATCATTATAAACCTTTACCCTAAACCACTGTTTGTTTTAAAGTCTGTTTTGTCTGCTATTAGTATAGCCATTCTAGTTTTCTTACTGTTGCTCTTTGCATATTTTTTTCCATTCTTTTAATTTCAATCTATTTATATCTTTGAATCTTAAGTTGTGTCTCCTATAGATAGCATATACTTAAATCTTCTTGTTTTGTCCATTCTGACAAAATCTGCCTTTTGATTTTATGTTATTGGTGTAATTTGCTTTATGTAAATTTTTATTTTTTTGTTTTCTATATGTTCTGTGCTTTTTTGTTACTCTATTCTCCATTTTGTTACTCTGTTCCCCATATTGCTGCTTTCATTTGCATTAACTGGATATTTTCTAATGTAAAATTTTCACTTCTTTAATAAATTTTTTATGGTTTCATGTTAGTTCCTTCACAGTTTCTTTGTGGTTTCTTAGGCTTACTATATAAATCCTAATTTATCAGAATCTGCTACAGATTTATACTAACTTAATTCCAGTGAGGTATAGAAATGTTACTCTGGTGTAGTTCAGTCTTCTTTTTCCTCTTTTTGTGATTATTATTGCTATGCTTTTACATGTTAAAAACAACACAGTGCTGTAATTAATACTTTAAACAAGTTTAAATCTTTTAAAGTAACTAGAGCAAGGGGAACCATATATATTTGTAGCTTTTCTTACATTAACCTGATTTCCTTTTTGTGGTTTCTTCCTTTATTCTCATCGATTCATGTTGACATTAAGAATAATTTCCTTAATCCAATACACCTTTGCTCCCCACCACCTCCCTTATGTTGTTATTGGAAGATATATTACATTTCTATATATTATAGTACCAATAGTACAATGATGTATTTTAAAACTGCCTTTAAAAAATTGGTTAAGAGAAGAAAGGAAAGAAATATGCACGTATTCTGCCTTTTATAATAACATAATGTCCTTTACAAGTGCCTTTTCCTTTCTTTGTGCAATTGGAAATACTGTCTGGGGCCACTTGCTTCCAGCCTAGTATCTCTTGTATGGTGGGTGTACTAGTGACAGAGTCTCAGATTGTGTTGATCAGATAGCTTTGAGGGGTATAAGATTCTAGGCTGACAGTTTTTTTGGTGTTATCTTGAGCACTTTGAATATGTTTTCCCCTTGCCTTCTGGCCTCTATTGTTTCTGATGACAAGTCAGCTATTAATCTTATTGGGGTTTCCTTATAAAAGACACTTTGTTTTTCTCTTGCTGCTTTCATGATTTTCTCCATGTGTTTTGGCTTTCAGCATTTTTACTATGATGTGTTTTTTTGTGGATCTGGTTTCTTTTATCACACTTGATATTCATTGTGCTTCTTGAATGTACGTATTAGTTTTTCATCAAATTTGAAAATACTCAGCCTTTATCTCTTTGAATTTTTTTTTCCTGTCCCATTCTTTCTCATCTCTCTTCTGGGACTTCTGTTGCTTGCAAGTTTGTGTACTTTATGGGGTCCTGTATTTCTCTGAAGCTCTTTTCATTTTCTTTTTTCACCCCCTTTATTTTTTGAATTGCAAATAACAATGGTCTCTATTCAAACTTAGGCTTCCCTGGTGGCTCAGACAGTAAAGAATCCTCTTGCAATGTGCAAGACCTGGGTTGGGAAGATCCCCTGGAGGAGGGCATGTTAACCCACTCCAGTATTCTTGCTTGGAGAATCCCCATGGACAGAGGAGCCTGGTGGGCTACAGTCCATGGGGTTGCAAAGAGTCAGACAAGACTGAGTGACTAAGCACAGCACATATTTAAACTTAGTGATTCTTTTTACTGTCAGTTCAAATCGACTGTTCAGCCCGTCTAGTAAAATTTTCCTTTTTAATTATCATACTTTCAGCTTCATAACCTCATTACATTTTCCCTTATAGTTTCTATCTTATTTCCAGTCTGTATTTGAGATATTGTCATCACACCTTTGTTTATTTAAGCATGGTATAACTTAGTGCTTTGAGTATGTTTCTAGTAGGTACTTTGAAATTTTTGTCCATCAAATTTTACATTGCTTCACTCTCATAAGCATTTTCTCTTGCCTGCTTGTTTCTCCATACATGGGTCAGACTTTACTGTTTCTTTGCTGTCTTGTCTCATTCCCAAAGGTAAACAAATACATTTTAGGTAATATATTGTAGCAACTCTGATTACTGGACCACATTCCTCCCCACCCTTGAAGGTGGCAGCTTATTATATTTATTTGTAGTTTGTTTATTGCTAATGCGGTCATTTGAATGAAATATATTTCCTCCTCATAGTATGACGTCTCTGATACTCCTTAAATGACAGCCTTTGGCACAGGTACAGTCACCCTGGCATAATAGTCATTTTGGCAGTACTCTCTTTTCTCTAAAGGATAAATTACTCCACAGACTAATCCAGTTAAAATCTGATCCTTTGTTCAGATTTTTTAAAAAACTGTTTCCTACAGATCCATCTCTTCAGATATTTTCTCTTCTTTTCCTCCCTCCTTCCTTCCCTTCCTCCTCGTAATTTTTCCCTCAGCTTTAGTGAGATATAATTGACATATAACATAGTGTAAATTTTAATTGCATAACATGATTTGATACACACACACACACATATATATATAATGAAATGATTACCACAGTAAGGCTACTTAACACTTCCATCACCTCACATAATTACCATTTTTTTGTGATGAGAACATTTACTCCCTTAGCAGTTTTCAAGTATAAAATACAGTATTATTAACTATAGTCACCATGTTGCACATTAGATTCCCAGAACTTACTTATCTTAAAACTCTAAGTTTGTACCCTTTGACCAATATCTCCCCATTTCCCCCATCTTTAAAACCTGGCATGAACTATTCTACTCTCTGTTCTATGGGGTTGGCCATTTTAGATTTCACATATAAGTGAGATCATATATCTGTCTTTTCACTGTCATTTATTAGCATAATGCCCTCAAGGTCCATTGATATTGTTGTAAATGGTAGAATTTCCTTCTCTCTCATGACCAAATACTATTTCTTTGTGTATGTGTATAAAATATCATACCTTCTTATTCTATTCATTCATAGACATTTAGGTTATTTCCGTATTTTCTTGTCATTCAGTCACTTGTTCGTGTCCAACTCTTTGTGACCCCATGGAATTCAGCACACCAGGCTTCCCTGTCCATCACCATCTCCAAGAGCTAGCTCAAACTCATGTCCATGGAGTCAGTGATGCCATTCAAGCATCTTGCACTCTGTCATCCCCTTCTTCTGCCTTCAATCTTTCCCAGCATCAGGGTCTTTTCCAGTGAGTCAGTTCTTCGCATCAGATGGCCAAAGTATTGGAGTTTCAGCTTCAGCATCAGTCCTTCCAATGAATATTCAGGACTGATTTCCTTTAGGATGGACTGGTTGGATCTCCTTGCAGTCCAAGGGACTCTCAACAGTTTTCTCCAACACCACAATTCAAAAGCATCAATTCTTCAGTACTCAGCCTTCTCTGTGGTCCAGCTCTCACATCCATACATGACTACTGGAAACACCATAGCTTTGACTATTTGGACCTTCGTCAGCAAAGAAACATCTCTGCTTTTTAACATGCTATCTAGGTTTGTCATAGCTTTTCTTCCAAGGAGCAAGCATCTTTTAATTTTATGGCTGCTGTCACCATCTGCTGTGATTTTGGAGCCCAAGAACATGAAGTCTGTCATTGTTTCCATTGTTTCTCCATTTGGCACCAAGTGATGGGACTGGTTGCCATGATCTTAGTTTTCTGAATGTTGAGTTTTAAGCCACCTTTTTCATTCTCCTGTTTCACCTTCATCAAGAGGCTCCATATCTTTGTTATTGTGAATAATGCTGCAATGAACATGGGAGTCCAGATATCTCTTTGAGATCCCGGTTTCATTTCCTTTGAATATATACCCGGAAGTGAAATTGCTGGATTGTATGGTAGTTCTATTATTAATTTTTTTGAGGAACTTTCATACTGTTTCCTATAGTGGCTGCACCAGTTTTCATTTCCCCAACAGTGTGCAGGGGTTCCCTTTTCTCCATATCCTTGTCCATATCCTTGTCAACACTTGTTATTTTTTGTGTTTTTGATGATAGCCATTCTAACAGATGTGAGATAACATCACATTGTGGTTTTCATCTACATTTCTCTGATTAGTGATATTGAGCTGCTCTTTGTGTGCCTGCTGTCCATTTGTATGTCTTTTTTGGCCCAGCACTTTTTTAAAAATTGTATTAAAAAATTTTTTTTGCTATGGGGTTGTGATTTCCTTACACACTTTGGATATTAGCATGTTATGAGATGATTTGCAAATATTTTCTCTCATTCTGTAGGTTGACCTTTCAATTTGTTGATAAAGTTTTTTATTTTTGCAGTGCAGAAACTTCAGTTTGGTAAAATCCCACTTGATTTTTTTGCTTTTGTTGTCTGTGTTTTTGGTACCATATCTAAAAAACTGATTGTGAAGGCCCATTTCAAAGAGCCTTTTCTGTGTTTTCTTATAGGAGTGTTATGGTTTCAGATCTTACATTTAACTAATTAAATATATTTTGAGTTAGTTTTTGAGTGGTATAAGACAGAGGTCTCTTTTCTTTCTTCTGCATTTAGTGTGTTTCAAGTACCATTTATTGAAGAGACTGTCCTTTTCCCATTGTATATTATTGGCTCTCTTGTCACATATTAGTTAATTATATATGCATGTGTTTACTTCTTAGCTCTCAGGTCTGTTCCATTGGTCTATGTGTCTAGTTTTTATGCCTGTACCATACTACCATACTATTTTGATTACTTTGTTGTTATTTAGTCACTTAGTTGTGTCCAACTCTGAGACCCCATGGACTGCAGTATATCAGGCTTCCCTGTCCTTCACTATCTCCTGGAGTTTGCTCAAACTTATGATGCCATCCAACCATTCAACCATCTCATCCTCTGTCATTCCCTTCTCCTCCTGCCCTCAATCTTTCCCATCATCAGGGTCTTTTCCAATGAGTCGGTTCTTTGCATCAGGTGACCAAAGTATTGGAGCTTCAGCATCAGTCCTTCCAATGAATATTCAGGGCTGATTTCCTTTAGGATTGACTTGTCTGATCTCTTTGCTTTGATTACCACAGCTTTGTAAAATAGTTTTAAATCATGAAATGTGCCTCCAGCATTATTCTTCTTTCTCAAGAAGATTACTTTGACTATTTGGGGTCTTTTGTGGTTTCATACAAATTTTAGGATTGTTTATTTTATTTTTGTGAAAAATAGCAGTGAAATTTTGAGATTGCATTGAATCTACAGATAGCTTTAGGTAGTATGTGTATTCTAGCAGTATTCTGATTCATGAACATGGGATACCTTCCCACTTATTTTCATTTTCTTCAGTTTCTTAAATCAGTGTTTTATACTTCTTAGTGTACAGATCTTTCCCTTCCTTAGTTTAAATTTATCCCTCTGTACTTTACTGCTTTGACATTGTATGTGGGATTGTTGTCTTTCCTTTTCAGATAGTTCATTGTTAGCGTATAGAAACTCAAGAGGAAAAGGAGAGTCTGTTGCATTTACCCAAAATTTTACTCTTCTAATTATACTTTTTTCCTTCTTGATGCTCCAAAGTTTCTTTCATCATTTCCTTTCTGCCTCATGAATTTTCTGTAGCCATTGTTTTAGGGTAGGTCTGCTGATGGTAAATTCTCATAATTTTCCTGAAAAATAGACTTCACTTCTCCTTTTTAATGAATATTTTTACTAGATACAGAATTCTGCCAGTTAGGGATGGAAGTTCATGTTTTTCACTTGACCACCTTTAGTGTTCCAAAAGGAGGAGTTTCTTGTTATTTCTGGGCAGGGATAGAATTTCAAGTCCCCATTAGGCTTCTGCTGATACCACCCATATTGGAAGGGGAAGGGATGCCTTGATACTGCAGTTAACATGGCCTCCATTGTCGTCATGGAAGGGGGACTCCTTACCACTGAGAAAAAATGAAAGTTCTGGTTATCTACTCAGCCTTCTGTGTCACTGTCCTGACACAGGGGAAGAGGTGCCTAGTTACAGCTTTGTAAAGGTGGATATCTAGGTTTCCTACTTGGCCTATGCTGTCATGGATTGAGGTAAGAGCACAATGTTTGCCCCATGGTGTTTGGCTGATGTAGCATGATTATTGTCTAAAAGTATTCTGTCTTACTAGGCTGCCTTTATCCTGGTCCTTTGGCTAGAGAGAGTAGGAGCATTTTTTTTTTTCTGTACATATTAATGTGTCCTGGTTACAGGCTTCTACTGCACCCAATCCAGGGTATGTTAGGCAGAAAGAAGATCCAAAGAACTTAACACCATGCCATTCCTTGAGTCCTAGAGTCCCTATGTTCTTCTCCTCTCCACCTTCCAAAGTCAGCCTGTGTTTTTTATGTATAATGTCCAGTGTACTTAGTGCATCTACTTCTCCATCTTATCACAGAACCAGAAGTCCAGGGAACAATTAGATATAGATATTTTAGGTACTGGATACATTTTGATGCAGATATAGTGTTAGAACCATTATGATAAGCAATAATATTTTTATTACTAGGAAATAAATACTCTTGTTACTAGATTAGAATCATTCCTGCCTCTTGCTTCATAACATCTCTGACCTCCTTGGAAGTGGGAACTCCTTTATCTCTCTAAAGGAAAGCAGAACTGCCTGAGATTAATGGGTTCTCTAATGCTGGTGGGAGATTGCTTAAGAGGCCTTGTGTTAAATATCAACCTTTGGCTTCTCCTGAGGTGGTGCCCATTGATGGCTTATATGATTACCTTAGGAGAAAAGATAATGCTTTTAACCAAGGTGGGAATAGAAACAGAAGTTGAAGTCTGTAGTATCTGAGTTATCCTTGCAGGAAATGAAGACTTAAGTACTTACTCTGAAGTGGTTATTAAAGTGGAAATGCCTACTGTGATCAGCTTTGAGGTCAGTAATAGTAAAACTATATTCCAAGGCTACAAAAGCTACTGAAATAGTGTCTTAACTGCCAGACTTTATGACCAGAACAAGGGTACGACCATAACCGAAGGGTAAATGGCTTGCTAATTTCCTGGAAATGCAATCACTATGTTATTGTTTATAGAGTTTTCTCCTCATCTCTTTCAACTTGAAATGATGTTTTTCTTCACCAGCATCTTAACTCCTATTCTTGGGGACTGTCAGTTGGAAAGGGACGGAAAAGTAGGGGTTTGAATACCTACCTGTTAATAGCTCTAACCTTGGAGTCAGACTACATGGCTTCAACTTCTGGCTTTTCCATTAAGTACTTGTTAGCCTTTGGCAAGTTATCTAACCTTCCAAAGTCTTGATTTCTTTAGTGGTAAAGTGAGCATTATGGTAGCACCTACCTCTTAGAGTTATTGTGAGACTTAGATGCAATAAAAATTACAAATGCCTAAAAAACCCTGGCCCTGTAAGCATTCAATACATGTTAGCTATGTGAATGGGTCCTAACTGCTGACAATATTTAACGGCTCTTGTTTTCTCCTTTTCTGACCTCTAAAGTGTAGAGTTGGATCATGTTTTAGCTTTTGGCCACTTCATAGTATTACCAGTACCTCCAACTCAGTTTTGGGGTCTTTCTATTATATGAGAAGCTGTGGAATTCTAAGACATTTGTCCAGAATATCTGGCCACTAGATGATTATGGCTAACAGTTTTTAGAGATCTAAATTGATATTTAAAAAATAAGGCAAACCAGCTTGATGAAGCTGTTGCTAAGTCACTTCAGTCATGTTTGACTCTGTGCGACCCCATAGATGGCAGCCCACCAGGCTCCCCTGTCCCTGGGATTCTCCAGACAAGAACACTGGAGTGGGTTGCCATTTCCTTCTCCAATGCGTGAAAGTGAAGTCGCTCAGTTGTGTCCGACTCTTCGTGACCCCATGGACCACAGCCTACCAGGCTCCTCCGTCCATGAGATTTTCCAGGCAAGAATACTGGAGATTAATCTGTTATCCTTCTCATTTTAGCATGGTCTGGGTCTCCTGTGAGAATGTAGACTGTGAATACACCTATGTCTTGAAATGATGCGCCTATATATAACATTCAGGTAGTACCTTAATCCCCCTTCAGGGAATACTGATACATGTGTACAGTTATTAATAATATCTAGAATGACTTATTTATTATGATAAGTTTATGTCCAAATAAAGCATTAGTAGTTTGGTCTTTTTGGCTTCCTTAAAGGGAATACGATATTTGATTATCTAGAGAGTCATGCCAAAGGATACTATTTAGCTACAGCTAGGAAATAATCATTCTTCATCTTAAATTTTTAGAAAAAATATATGTTTAAATGTTTGAAGAAAGATGGAACACATTAGAAATGAATATATTTTAGTTTGAAATATTAACTTGAAATGCAGTTATTTCTTGTGCCAAAATTTCAGTATTGGTTATATAAACGTTAGTTGTTAAAGTGTTTTCTTTATTAATTCACCAAAATTTACCAATTTCCTTCTCTTTGTTAGGTACTTTGTTAGGCTCTGGCTATACAACAGTAAATAAGATGAATAAGGCATCTGAACTCATGGCACTTCAATTTAGTGTGGAGATGAAAGATCAAAAGGTAAACAGATAAGGAAGGTTAAATTCAGAATGAGGGTTCTGAAATAAGTGGCATACTGTGATAAAGAATAAGTAGAGGGGACTATTAGCATGATTTGGGAAGGCCTCTATGAAGGAGAGACAGTAAGCTGAGATTTGAGGATGAGCTGGTTATTTAAGGGCATCCCGGGTGCCTCAGTGATAAAGAAAGGTTATTAAAGATATGGGAGAAGAAATTATAGGAATTGGAATGCATGACAGGAGGGAACTTTGTATGTTATTGTGACTGAAAGATTAATAATTCTTGAGAGAATAGGATACTGTTACATGTTAATTCTTCTTTGAATGTTTGGTAGAATTTACTAGTGTAGCCATCTGGTCCTGGACTTTCTTTGAGAGGTTTTGATTATTGGTTCATTCTTACTTGTTAAGGCCTATTAATATTTTCTATTTCATTTACTTTAGTAGCATGGTAATTTGTTGGCATAAAATTATTCCTAGTATTTATAATCCTCTTTGTTTCTATAAATTTTGGAACAATGTCACCTCTTATATTTTTAGTTTTCACTATTTGGATTTTTCTCTCCTTTTTTCTTAATCTAGGTAAAGTTTTGTCAATTTTGTTGATCATTTCAATAAATTAACTTTTGGTTTAAGTGATCCCTTTTTCTGTTTTGTATTGCATTGATCTGTGCTCTAACCTTTATTATTCTTTTCTTTTGCTAGCAAAGTAAGGTTATTTGTTTGAGATATATCTTCTGTTTTAATGCATGCATTTAGAGCTATACATTTCCCTCTGAGCACTGCTTTCACTACCTCTTATAAGTTTTGGTATGCTGTGTTTTCATTTTAATTTGTATCAAGTATCTTCTGATTTTCCTGTGATTTTTTTTTCTTTGAGTTTAGAGTGTGTTAATTTCCACATATTTGTGAAATTTCCAGTTTTCCTTCTGTTACTGATTTCTGAAATAATTCAATTGTGGTCAGAGAAAATACTTTGTATGACTTCTACCTTTAAAATATTCTAAGACTTGTTTTGTAGCCTAACATATGGGCTGTCCTGAAGAATATTCCATGTGCACTTGAGAAGGATGTATATTCTGCTGATATTGGATGGAGTGTTCTGCCTGTCTGTTAGGTGTATTTGGTTTATACTATTGTTCAAGTCCTCTATTTCCTTATTGATCTTCTGTCTAGATGTTCTATCCATTATTGAAAGGAGAGTATTGAAGTCTCCAAATTTTATTGTAAAACTATTTCTTCTGTCAATGATTTTTTTCATATATTTGGGGGCTCTTTTGTTTGTGCATATGTCTATAATTGTTATATCTCCTTGATGAATTGACCTTTTTATCAATGTATGTCTTTTTTGTCTCTTATAACAATTTTTGACTTAGTCTATTTGTTTGCTGTTAGTATAGCTACTCAAGCGTTAGTCACGCTGTAGCTACTAAAGCTCTCTTTTGTTTACTGTATCCATGGAATGTTTTTTCCATCCTTTTACTTGGAACCTATTTGTGTCTTTGTATCCAAAGTGAGTCTATTGTAGACATCATATGCTATGCTATGCTAAGTCACTTCAGTCGTGTCCGACTCTGTGCGACCCCATAGACGGCAGCCCACCAGGCCCCCCCATCCCAGGGATTCTCCAGGCAAGAACACTGGAGTGGGTTGCCATTTCCTTCTCCAATGCATGAAAGTGAAGAGTGAAAGTGAAGTCGCTCAGTCGTGTCCGACTCCTAGCGACCCCATGGACTGCAGCCTACCAGGCTCCTCCGTCCGTGGGATTCTCCAGGCAAGAGTACTGGAGTGGGGTGCCATTGCCTTCTCCAAGACATCATATAGGTGAGTCATTTTTAAAATCCACACTGTCTTTTAATAGGTGAATTTAATGCATTTACACTTAAACTAATAATTGAGGGAAACTTGCCATTTTGTTATTTGTTTTCTATACTGCTTCTATTATTTTTGTTCCTTAATTACTTCAATACTGCCTTCTGTATTTCTTCCCTATTGTACCATTTTGGTTCCTTCCTCATTTCCTTTTTTGTATGTATTTTAGGTATTTTATTAGGTATCCTGGGAATTGCCATTAAGTAGGCAGTTGAGCATACAGAGCTGGGAGAAGTCAAGGCTGGAGAAATAAATTTGAGAATAATTGGTGTCTTGATGGTATTTAAAGCTGTGGGACTAGATGAAGTCTATTAGGAAGAGAATATAGCCAGAGGAGAGCAGAAAAATGCAGGAGCAATCCCATAGCACTTGAAAACCTCACTTATTGATGGAAAAGTTTGTATCCTTTAAATCTGATGAGGTCTTCCCTGATGGCTCAGTCAGTAAAGAGTCTGCCTGCAATTCGGGAAACCCAGGTTCAGTCCCTGGGTTGGGAAGATCCCCTGGAGAAGGAAATGGTAACCCAATTCAGTATTCTTGCCTGGAGAATCCCATGGACAGAGGAGCCTGTTGGCTACAGTCCAGTTCAGTTCAGTTCATTTCAGTCACTCAGTCGTGTCTGACTGTGACCCCATGAATTGCGGCATGCCAGGCCTCTCTGTCCATCACCAACTCCCGGAGTTCACCCAAACTCATGTGCATCGAGTTGGTGATAACATCCAGCCATCTCATCCTCTGTCATCCCCTTCTCCTCCTGCCCCTAATCTCTCCCAGCATTAGGGTCTTTTCCAATGAGTCAACTCTTTGCATGAGGTGGCCAAAGTATTGGAGTTTCAGCCTCAGCATCAGTCCTTCCAATGAACACCCAGGACTGGTCTCCTTTAGGATGGACTGGTTGGATCTCCTTGCAGTCCAAGGGACTCTCAAGAGTCTTCTCCAACACCATATTTCAAAAGCATCAATTCTTTGGCGCTCAGCTTTCTTCGCAGTCCAACTCTCACATCCATACATCACCACTGGAAAACCCATAGCCTTGACTAGACAGACCTTTGTTGGCAAAGTAATATCTCTGCTTTTTAATATGCTATCTAGGTTGGTCATAGCTTTCCTTCCAAGGAGTAAGCATCTTTTAATTTCATGGCTGCAGTCACCACCTGCAGTGATTTTGGAGCCCCCAAAAATAAAGTCTGACACTGTTTCCACTCTTTCCCCATCTATTTCCCATGAAGTGATGGGACCAGATGCCATGATCTTCGTTTTCTATGTGTTGAGCTTCAAGCCAACTTTTTCACTCTCCTCTTTCACTTTCATCAAGAGGCTTTTGAGTTCCTCTTCATGTTCTGCATAAGTGTGGTGTCATCTGCATATCTGAAGTTATTGATATTTCTCCCGGCAATCTTGATTCCAGCTTGTGCTTCTTCCAGCCCAGCGTTTCTCATGATGTACTCTGCATATAAGTTAAATAAGCAGGGTGACAATATACAGCCTTGACGTACTCCTTTTCCTATTTGGAACCAGTCTGTTGTTCCATGTCCAGTTCTAACTGTTGCTTCCTGATCTGCATATAGGTTTCTCAAGAGGCAGGTCAGGTGGTCTGGTATTCCCATCTCTTTCAGAATTTTCCACAGTTTATTGTGATCCACACAGTCAAAGGCTTTGGCATAGTCAATAAAGCATAAATAGATGTTTATCTGGAACTCTCTTGCTTTTTTATGATCCAGTGGATGTTGGCAATTTTATCTCTGGTTCCTCTGCCTTTTCGAAAACCAGCTTGAACATCTGGAAGTTCACGGTTCATGTATTGCTGAAGCCTGGCTTGGAGAATTTTGAGCATGACTTTACTAGCCTGTGAGATGAGTGCAATTGTGTGGTAGTTTGAGCGTCTTTGGCATTGCCTTTCTTTGGGATTGGAATGAAAACCTTTTCCAGTCCTGTGGCCACTGCTGAGTTTTCCAAACTTGCTGGCATATTGAGTGCAGCACTTTCACAGCATCATCTTTCAGGATTTGAAATAGCTGAACTGGAATTCCATCACCACCACTAGCTTTGTTCATAGTGATGCTTCCTAAGGCCCACTTGAGTTCACATTCCAGGATGTCTGACTCTAGGTGAGTGATCACACCATCATGATTATCTTGGTCATGAAGATTTTTTTGATTATTTCTTCTGTGTATTCTTGCCACCTCTTCTTAATATCTTCTGCTTCTGTTAGGTCCATACCATTTCTGTCCTTTATCGAGCCCATCTTTGCACGAAATGTTCCCTTGGTATCTCTAATTTTCTTCAAGAGATCTCTTGTCTTTCCCATTCTATTTTTCCCCTCTGTTTCTTTAGGTTGACCTCTGAGGAAGTCTTTCTTATCTCTCCTTGCTATTCTTTGGAACTCTGATGCTTATATCTTTCCTTTTCTCCTTTGCTTTTCGCTTCTCTTCTTTTCACAGCTATTTGTAAGGCATCCTCAGACAGCCATTTTGCTTTTTTTGCATTTCTTTTCCATGTGGGTGGTCTTGATCCCTATATCTTGTACAGTGTCATGAACCTCCATCCATAGTTCATCAGGTACTCTATCAGATCTAGATGGCTACAGTCCATGGGGTCACAAAGAGTCAGACATGACTGAGTGACTAGCACTTTCACTTTAAGTCTTATGAACAGGTGACATAACTGTCACTTGGACATCTTCATTGAATCTCATTGCTGAAGATACTAAGGTGAGAGATGCTAGCTGAGTATTGGAAAAGATGAGTCCCATTTTTTCAGTTCTAAGGTTGTCTTTCAATTTTTTCTTTTTCTTGCCTATTTCAATTCATTATTTATCAATTAATTTAAAAGCCATCTTTTTCTTCCCAGAGCTGCCATTGATCTCTTTAATTTTTCTCCCTGGATATCATTCCTTTCTAGAGAAAGTAACAAATTCTGTGTTTGCATTTGATTCCTCAGATAAGGCTGATTGATGAGGAGAGACTTGTGCAAATGAGGTCAAGGGCATGCATATAAATAGCATGCATACATAGCATGTACAAGCCACATATGTCTTGTTCTTTGGCCACAAATCGCATTCCTGACTTGACCAGCATTCTCTTAAAAACATATCTTTAATCTTAAGGTTGAAGGAATAGAGATGATTGTTATGGAGGAGCAACTCTGCACACACATTTTGGTGGGGGAAAGCCAGAATTGTTACCTTTATATCTGAATGACACTGTTGTGACCCTGGCATAGCTCTCTGTAGGAGGCAGATGGGTTATTAATGACCATGTCTTGCCTACATTGAAAGTTTAAAAAATATGTAATAATAGAGGTTAATTGAACAGAGTTTACCATTTGTCTCTTGCCTGATGTCTAATTTGTTATTTACCGTACACAGCTTGTTTCATCCTTGCCTCTCTCAGCTGCTTGTCATCTGAAAAAATAGATCTCTTGCTGTTTGACTCTTGGTATCTGAGAATTGGAGCACCAGCGAGTTGATATTCTGAAATACCCATTAGAAAAAGCAGGCTTGGGAGGGTGGTGAGCAGTGCCTGATTGTGGAGGAGCAGAAGCATTTTTCCAGCATAATTGCAATATCACTTGAGCAATGTGGATAACATGACCCTTGAAATTTGGATGAGACCCTTTGAGAAAACTTTGTTTTCTTGGACTATTCTTCCCACCCTGCCTTCCATTTTTGCCTGATTTACAGAAGCTAGAAGACATTTTTGCTAAACTATAAAATTGAATTCTTAATCTCCTCACCATGGCAACCCCATCATTGCCTAGACATATGCCGTATGTAGTTCTTTTGAGAACCCAAGTGTCTGTTAAAGGAGCCCACACAAGTCTTCTGTGGGGTTTTAACAGCCTTTTTAGAGAAGTTCTCATGTTGTTCTCAGGGTAAGGAGGGCTTAGTCTCCTATTTTACTGGAGACAGAGTGGTGCGTGATGATACTTATTTCAGGACTTCTTAGCCTGGTCTGTAGGGAGTCTGTGAACCTCCATAAACTGTGAAATTTGATGTGCATGTATTTTTTTTTCTCCAGAGGAAAGAGTGAAGATTTGTAGCATTCATCAGGTTTTCAGAAAATTGGAAAACCACCCATAAGGGTGGTTTTGAGAGCTGTTGAGAGCCCGTGCCTTAATTGCTAGATAAATCTGGAATTTGCTATATATAATTTTTAACCTTCATTAATATACTGTGAAAATAAGTGAGTCAAAATGGAATTTTTAAGGAAATGAGAGGAATCCTCAATTCACATTAAAACCTGCTTGCTACTCTGTTACACTGGTAACTGACAGCCACACCTCAAAATCAACCCCGTTAAATGGCATGTGGTGTTCCCTGGAAAAGGGTACTGCCATGAGCTAAATGGTGGCTGGGGATACTAACTGCCATTGAGGGACTGGTGTGGCATTGATCCCAGACCAAATTATGAGGCACAATGAAAAAATAAATGTTGCGGTGGTTTACTGTCAGGTACTCTGCTACATATTTTCATAACTTTTTTTTGCAACCATATTGTGACGTAAATATTACCATCCTAATTCTATGAATTCAGGACAGTGAAAGACTTGCTCAAGGCCTTAGAATCAGCAGAGTCAGAACTGTGATGATTTCTCTTATTTCTCTCATTGCCTGGGATCTTATGAGAGCCTAGAATTTGAAGTAGGAGAGCATCACATGGAATGTTTAAGCCAGATTCTCGTCTTTGAGCCTGAGAAGTAATTTACTTCCCACTCCTTAAGGAGGTGGGCAGTCTGTGCTCCACAATGATTCAGTGGCTCTAGCAAGTACAAGTCCCTATTGCTGGGGAGGCTACTGTTCTGTCCTCTTGAACAGCTCTGTCTTGATTCTGTTTGCATCTTCTCTAAATAACCCTGGCATTAGCCCACACTGAAACCACCTACTCAGGATTTTGAAGTGCTGTACAAACAGTTAAGAGACAGCATTGTCTAAAGGCATATGAAAGAACTAGAATTTGTCTGGTGAACACAAATTTTGCAATCATAACACCTTTTACTCCCACGGCAAGCAGAACTTTGTGAAGGAAGCAAGCAAGCATTCCGTTTACAGAATAGCAACGTTCTTTAAAGGGGCAGAGCCAGCAGTATGGTGCTTGATTTCCTTCTCTTTGTATTTAACCCCATCAGAGAGGAAAAACAGATTTCTAGATGCAATTCTTCAAAGCCCTTGAAAGGAGAATTTGTGTTCCCCCCCCCCCAAAAAAAAAAAAGAATTTCTGTTTCTTAGTCAATTACTTGGATGGACCATTGGGCTTCATTGACAAGCTAGTAAATTGAAATTGTGGACCACAGCATCCCATGACATCAGATCACCTGAGTGCTTAGATAAACTGCAGATTTCTGGGCTCTACCTTATATGTACTGACTCAATCTCTTGTTGGGGGTAGGGGGAATGCAGCCCAGGAATATGCATTTTAGCCACCCCTACAGAGATTTTAATGCACACCAAAATATGAAAATCACTGCATTGGAAGTATAAACTTCATGGTAATCCAAGTTAGAGTATTTTTGTTATAATGGCGTTGGGCTAAAGTGAATCCAGCAACTATAATGCAAGGACCTTGACAGAAAGCCAAGTTAAATGCAGCTTTTCTGTAGTGAATTCCCACATGAAAAAGAGGTGGAAAAAAATGTGGATTCAGGAGTTGACTGCCTTTAAGAGCTTGAAGGGCTGGTAGCTCTATTCTGTAATACCACAGAGGTCAGAACTCGTGTCGTGTCTTAAAACAAGATGGGGCAGACTTGGA
The DNA here is from genome assembly GCF_027580195.1 of Bos mutus. Taxonomy (NCBI): domain Eukaryota; kingdom Metazoa; phylum Chordata; class Mammalia; order Artiodactyla; family Bovidae; genus Bos; species Bos mutus. Next base: position 9,630,369 of record NC_091646.1, on the reverse strand, counting down.
AAGACTGAGACCTGCAACTAGACTGGCATAACGGGATTGAGGCAGGCATAGACTCAGCTGCAGGGTGTAGGCGGACATTCACAGTTCAATAGGCAGAACTGGATACCTCAAAATATGGGAAACATATGGAATATTGAGAGCCCAGGCCAGTAAATTACTCTGTGTGTGTGTGTGTGTGTGTGTGTGTGTGTGTGTGTGTGTCTGTCTTTGAGATGGGATGAGGCGTTGCAATGGCAAATGAAAGGTAAACATTTTACCTCTTACCTGATCAGGATTAGAGTTAGCTAATAATAATAAAAAAAATCACACCAGGAAATCTTTTTTTTTAAATTATTGGAGTATAATTGCTTTACAATGTTGTTACTTTCTGCTGTACAATGAAGTGAATCATCTATATGTATACATATATCTCCTCCCTCTTGAACCTCCCTCCCACCCTACTATCCCACCTCTCTAGGTCATCACAGAGCGCGGAGCTGAGCTCCCTATGTTAGACACCAGATTCCCACCAGCTATATATTTTACACATCGTAGTATATATATGTCAATACTACTCTCTCAGTTCCTCTTACCCTCGCCTTCCCCTGCTGTGACCACACGTCTGTTCTCTATGTCTGTGTTTCTATTCCTGCCCTGCAAATAGGTTCATCTGTACCATTTTTCCGGAGAAGGCAATGGCACCTGCCATAGACGGAGGAGCCCGGTGGGCCACAGTCCATGGGGTCACCAAGAGTCGGACATGACTGAGCAACTTCACTTTTACTTTTCACTTTGATGCACTGGAGAAGGAAATGGCAACCCACTCCAGTGTTTTTGCCTGGAGAATCCCAGGGATGGGGAAGCCTGGTGGGCTGCTGTCTATGGGGTCGCACAGAGTAGGACAAGACTGAAGTGACTTAGCAGCAGCAGCAGTACCATTTTTCTGGATTCAATATATATGCATTAATATATGATACTTGTTTTTCTCTTTCTGATTTAACTTTACTCTGTATGAGACTCTAGGTCCATCAAGGAATCTTAAAGATATATATTTAAATATTTCATTCTAACTTAAAATATTATTTTTAAGAGCTTTACTATTATTCTCTATCAAATGACGTATCCCCAAATATCCTGGTATTAGCCACACTTCCTCTAGTTTTCTGTCTGAAGTTGGGAATCTTCAAATTGTCTTGATGGTCCTGAACTCCACAGCTAGAATTAATCTTTAGATGAAAAGACCACCCCCCTCCCCCACCCCAGTCCAGAGCCAAACTTCTGTGGGGAGTTTAAGATGAAAATTCTAACTATGGAAAGTGTTCTACCCTCTTTTTACTTCTTCTCCCTAGGGAGGAAACTAAATCAATGAAATCTAATTATGACTTCCTTTGCCATTTTTGGAATACAAAGGGATAGATTTCTCCCTAATTTTTCTATGGAGACACACACATAAAAGAGTAAGCAAACAAGTAAGCAAGTGAACAAGCAGTGTTTCCAAATTAAGCGGATGTAATCAGGATGCCACCAGATGTTACTCATTTTCCCTTAATGAAGATAAGCAACTTTAGGAACAGAGCTCAGTGACTTTGGCCTACCTTCGTGAAAACAATAGTCCTAATTTATTAGTTTCCTCTGTTTTGGGGAAAAGAGCATTTGGATTTTGCATACTAGGTAATTTTGAGCTCACGTCGGTTTGACTCCAGAACCATGAGTCTAGATTCAAGATCTAGCCTTAGAAGGAATTGAACAAGTGTGAATGGGTAGACCACTGGGCAGTAATTCAAGCCAGGTGTATTAGATGTCATCCCTTTCTTCCTCCTCATCATGTCCTGACCTTTCCATTTTGAGGTATTTCATCCAAGGAAAAATTAGAAATAGTGCCAGGAAGAAATTATTTTTAAATTTAATTAGAAAATTTTATCAAAGTGATATGTGCTCTTAGTTTAAAAGTTGAACTACTAGTACTGCAAGGCACATGTGTGAAAGCATTAGTCCCTGACCTGTCCTCATCACTCCTGAGTCCTATCCCCCGGGGTTATTTCTTCTGTTATTACCTTCATATTTTAAAAGGCTTAGTTGTTTTTTCTCGATTTTTAACTTTAGCGTTATCTATTTCATACTATTTAATATGGAGATTTAGTTATCAAAATCTTTCTTCCCTCACACACACTTCTTTTCCTATTGTCCCAATATACAGATAAATCAGTATTATTTACAGCTATATAAATATTATGCACAGCCAGCTGAGTTACGTATTATTATTTTCTTTTTGCTATGGTCTGAATGTTTGTGTCTCCCTAAGATTCCTAACAGAGAAGGCAATGGCAACCCACTCCAGTACTCCTGCCTGGAAAATCCCATGGATGGAGGAGCCTGGAAGGCTGCAGTCCATGGGGTCGCTGAGGGTTGGACACGACTGAGCGACTTCATTTTCACTTTTCACTTTCACGCATTGGAGAAGGAAATGGCAACCCACTCCAGTGTTCTTGCCTGGAGAATCCCAGGGACGGGGGAGCCTGGTGGGCTGCTGTCTATGGGGTCGCACAGAGTCGGACATGACTGAAGTGACTTAGCAGCAAGATTCCTATGTCGAAATCCTAACCCCCAAAGGTGATAGCAGGTATGGGTCTTTGGGCAATAATAACATGGTGAGGGTGGAGCCCTCAGTGGGATTAGTGAGATCCCACAGGGCTAACTAGCCCCTTCTGTCACAGGAGGATACAAGAAAAAATCTGCAGTGAAGAAGGGAACTCTCACCTGACCATGCTGGCACTCTGATCTTGGACTTTAGTCTCTAGAACTGTGAGAAATAAATATCTGTGGTTTATAGGCTACCCGGTCAGTGGTATTTTGTTATATAGCCTGATTGGATCAAGATACTTCGTTATAAATTCTGTTTTACTTTGGGATTAAAAATGTGTTCATATTTGGTGTAGTTTTTTATGTAAGTTTCATAATCCCTCCAGAGTTGTAAGCTTTTCTTAATACTGGAAGGCACAGGAATTAATTTGTTCTACTTTTTTTTCTTGGAGACATGCCTCCTGAAGTTCCCCATCATGTCATTTCAGTCGGGACTGTCTGCTCTTTAGTTCTGCTGTATAACTGTTATCCTGGAGCAGCAAACAGAAGATACAAAATACTCTTTCTCTTATGTACTTCTCTAGTGGTTCTGTTTTCCAGATCTCCTGGTGCCATCTTTTCTTTGTTTACTCACTTCTTTCTGATGGCGCTCTTTTTATCTTTTGAGACCTTACATGTATCCAGTGTGTTTATAGTCTGTCTTTATATTTGATTGATATAAAGTATGGCATTCATGGTCCAAAAAATTTTCCCTCAGAATTTTGAAGGCATTCATCCTCTTTTACTTTCTAACATTGCTGTTGAGAAACGTAATGTCATTCTCTTCTGTATTTCATTGTGTGTTTCACGTTCTTTATCTCTGAAAGCTTTTAAAATCTTCTCTCTCTCCTGGGTGTTCCAAAGTTTTGTGATGATGTGCTTTGTTGTGGGTTAATCATTGTGCTGGACCTTTTTCTTTTAAAACTGAAAACATGAGTCTTAAATGTAGAAATTTTCTCTGATAATTTCTGAAATTTTATAATTTTTTTTTCCTTCTCTGAAAGCAGTATTGAATGACCTGGGTTGATCCTATATTTATTTATTATTATTATTATTTTTTTTACTATATCTGTCCTTTTGTTCTAAAGTTTTAGGAAAAATTTTGATTTTTTTTTCCAATCTGTAACTTATTTTTAATTATATCTCATATATAGATGAGTGAATATATATAATTATATACATGTATATTTGTATATGTGTATATTTCATTTCTAAGACATCTTCCTTCTCATTTTTCCTTTTCTTACAGCATGTTTTCCTTGTTTCATGGATTAAATATCATAACTCTCTAAAGATATCATAGTTCTAAAAAAAAGTTTTCTTCTGCTTTCTATATTAAATTCCTTTGTTTGCTTCCTGTGTTTCATGTTAGAGGCTCTCCTCAAATACATAGTGGTTTGTGACCTATTTAAGTGTGAGACATTTAAAGCTAATTGAGAAGCATTTCTGACCAGGATGAAATAACTGATACAGACTTGCCCTCCTGCCAAAAAAAAAAACTAGAAAATTGTACAAAATATGCAACACAACAGTTTTTCAGACTTCGGACTAGAGCCATTACAGGTCTATGATTTCTGAGGGAAGGGAAACAAGGTGAGCTCTGTGATCATATCCACTTCTGGAAGAAGGTACCAAGCAAAGAAATGAAAGTCTCACTGAATTGAGGAGCTGGAGACTATAGTTTGGGCAGTCTGAGGCAGGTGGAGTTTATAGTGCAGAATATCTTGAAATCAACCATGTTTAGAGAATTTATACCTTCAGTTCAGTTCAGTTGCTCAGTCGTGTCCGACTTTTTGTGACCCCATGAATTGCAGCACGCCAGGCCTCCCTGCCCATCACCAAATCCCGGAGTTCACCCAAACTCATGTCCATCGAGTTGGTGATGCCATCCAGCCATCTCATCCTCTGTCATCCCCTTCTCCTCCTGCCCCCAATCCCTCCCAGCATCAGAGTCTTTTCCAATGAGTCAACTCTTTGCATGAGGTGGCCAAAGTACTGGAGTTTCAGCTTTAGCATCATTCCTTCCAAAGAACACCCAGGACTGATCTCCTTTAGGATGGACTGGTTGGATCTCCTTGCAGTCCAAGGGACTCTCAAGAGTCTTCTCCAACACCACAGTTCAAAAGCATCAATTCTTCAGTGCTCAGCTTTCTTCACAGTCCAACTCTCACATCCATACATGACCACAGGAAAAACCATAGCCTTGACTAGACGGACTTTTGTTGGCAAAGTAATGTCTCTGCTTTTGAATATGCTATCTAGGATTTATACCTTGGCAGTCAGCAAATGCTGCAAATCAGCATTTTTTGTTTGGTCGTTTGTACCCATGTTCCCAAAGTGCCTGTTGGTAAACATTTCCCAGCATGTTGCTGGGAACATCTTTGTCTTTAAGTATACTGTGACTTAGGGAAACGAGACAGAACAGTGTCCAGAAATAGACCTACACATATATGTTCATTCAGTTTTTGATGAAATTGCCAAGGTAACTGACGGGAGAAAGATAGCCATTGAAGCAAATGGTATGAGAACAACTCAAAAAAAAATGAATGTTGGCCATTACCTCATATCAACACAAAACCTACTTTAAATTCCTTATAGAACTAAACATAAAAAAAAAATAACATTTCTAAAAGAATCATGGGAGGAAATCTTTTCAGCCTTGCACTAAAACATAAAAGAAAAAAACCCTTCTGTTCTTCAAGAAGAAAATTGAAAGACAAGTCATGAGCAGGGTGAAAATATTTGTAATACATGCCTCTCATAAAGGACTTTCATCCAAAATATACAAAGGACCCTTAAATCTCAATAAGACAAGCAATACAACATAAGTGAAAAAAAAGATTTAAACAGACATTTCACAAAAGATATGAATAGTAAGTATATTAAAAGATGTTTAACATCATTAGTCAACATAAAGATGCAAATAAAAAACACTATGAGATACTAGATACCACAATGGCTAAAATTAAAATGACTGTTAAGTTCCAAGTTTTGGGGCAAATGCGGAACCATTGGGACTCATATATGTTGCTGGGGGTTGTGCAAAGTGGCACAGCTATTTGGGAAACTAGTTGGGCAGTTTTTTTTTTTTTAAATAAAGATCAGTGTTGACTCTTAGTTTGCTATTTCAAATCCACTTGTTTATGACGAAAGTGAAGTTTTAATTTACTCGTTTATGATAAACACAAAACAGTTGTTTTTAGAAGTAAAGTTGTTTTAATATAAGAATGAAGTAAGTTGTCATCTGTTGTAATTGATAAGCGCTTGGTATCCCAGCTGCTGAGGGGCCCTTCTAGGGGCTTATTGCTAAGAACAGGAGGAGAAGCAACTATGGCAAGAGATATTTATACTGTAAATACTGAGAATTTGTAAGAAATATCTGAGTTCAGTCTGTGTAGAAGCTACCCTTTGCTAATAGCTCTTTGAAGACCTTGGGGCATTAGTTCTACCTAGGTAAAAGGCAATGCCTTTATTGGCAGTGGTCTGATCTGTAGCCAGAGAAGTTCAGCATACCTATGGGCACAGGCACCACTGTTCCCTAGAAACACACTCTAGCAACTAGGGTCTTTTATTTTTATGGTAGCAGCTGGAAGTCAGATCTTGGTTGGCAAAGCCTTCTCTCAGGAGAAACCAAAACTCTTAGAAAAGATACACCTTAACTGAATTGGACTTTACTCCTTTCATCTAACCTTGCCTGGTACAACAGTGTAATCTGTCATTTGTTTTGAGTATGTTATTTCTTTATTGGTTTACTCAGAGATATCCTATATTCTCTTGGCTAGTGAAATTATCATAATTCCCACAGTGAATCCGTGTTAAATTAATTACTGGCAAAGACAAACTCAGCTTCTGAACTTAATTTGCCCCCAAAACAAAACAGTCAAAATACTCTTATGATATAACCTAGCATTTTGGACTTCCAAAACAACCTAGCATTTAGAATGTATAAGAACACACATACTTGTACATTCCAAATAAAATGAAACCTGTTTACAAAATAACTTACACATGAAATGTGTTCATAGCAGTTTTATTTATTTTAGTCTCAAACTAGAAATCAACCAAAACATCAACATTTAAATGGGAAAAAGTGGTATATTAATACAATGGATTAATATAATTAACATATTAATACTAATGGATAAAATTAAAATCTGATATATTCAACAGCATGAATTTCAAGAAATTAACTAAATTGAACAAAAAATCAGAAAAATTCACATACTTCCATTTAGATGAGATACTGCAATATGCAAAACTTATCCACAGTAACAAAATAGATTGGTGGTTGTCTGAGGCTAGTGGTGGGGTGCAGATTGACTGCAGAGAGACTGAAGGGACCTTTTTGTTGTATGGAAATGTTCTATCTCTTGATTGTGGTATATGCTAGAGTACATATTTGTCAAGACTCATAACCGTACATTTAAGCGGGTGCATTTTACTGAGGGCTTTACTCCAGTGCATTTGACTTTAAAAAAAAAAAAAGTAAAACTGATTGGAAGTTACTTATTTATGGATTACTGGGGTTTACCTTTTTGTGGGCCTCACTCTAGGGTGACCATTTGTTTTGTTTTTTCCACTAGAAGACTGCCAAATGTTAGTAGGTCTTTTCAAAACAATATAGCTTTTTATGGAAACATCTGTGTGTGTAGTTATGTATCATCATTTTGTCAATTCTATTTTATAATGTAAGTTCAGGTGATTTACAATAGATTTGGAAGCTAAAATATTTGACTCTTAAGCATATAATTCAACTGATTTTTAACTGAGTTTTTCTTAAGCCCCAATAAATTTCCCCTCACAGAAGTAACATTATAATTACAGAATAAACTAGACTCTTCTGTAATTATTCAGTCTTCCCAAAACTTCTCCCAGATATGAAACACAAACGCATGGCCATTATCTAGTATCAAAGTCCTATGAGACACCCACTGAAGGGTATAGATTAAACTTTGTAGGGGAGAAAAAATAATTTTCCCTCTCTTCTTCTAGGTTCTTGGCTGAAACCTCTTTGTAATAAAAGATTAACAGAAAAACAAACAGAAGTTTAATAACATATATACATATATACTTCCATGGAAGGGGTTCCCTGGTGGCTCAGTGGGTAAAGAGTCCTCTTGCAGTGTGAGAACCATGTTTGATCCCTGGCTTGGGAAGATCCCCTGGAGAAGGAAAGGGCAACCCACTCCAGTATTCCTGCCTGGGAAATCCCGTGGACAGAGGATCCTGGTGGGCTGCAGTCCATGAGGTCACAGAGTTGGACATGACTGAGCAACTTTTATTCACTATACCTCCCATATACATGGGAGAGAGCCAGGAAAACTGAGTAACTCTCCAAAATGGCCCAAGCCTTCAACTTATATACTGTTTCCAGCTAAGACAACTGAAGATATTGGAGGTGGGCTGGCAGTTATGGGAGGTGACTAGGCAACACACAGAAAACTAGGATATAGTTGTTATGCAGATTTGAGGTGCTGCCTTCTCCACTGATAAGTTTCTGGAGGTTAAATCATCTTCCTTTTCCTGGTACAGAGAGGGAGACACCCTTAGGAATGAAGATTTCCCTTATAGATGTAAATATCTCTTATAAAAGGGTAACTTCCACTCTACTAATAGCTTTTCCTATATCTGCTATTTCTTAAAAATAAGCAACTTAAGGTAATCCTTATGGCAGAGAGGCATTTTAGGGGGTGGCAAATTCTCCCCTTCAACTTCCAGTGTTCAAGATACATGGCTCCAATCATTTATGTCTTGAGGGCAAACCCAACTTCTGGGCCATTTTTCACCTCTAACTCAGTAGTTACCCATGGATATTTAACTATTATAAATAGTATCAGGTGGGCCAAAAAGTTTTAGATTTTTCCGTAGTATCTTGCAAGAAAATCTGAACAAACATTTTGGTCCATGCAATATAATAGGCATGTTTGTCTGCACTAGACCTGGAAAAACTTGTATCCCAAAGTGACTAACAGTGACATTATACCTGTCTTCTGTTGTCTCTATCCATAAATGCCAGCTTCCTGTCTATTAATAATCATATATATTAATCATTTCTATTACTAATACCTACATATATAGTAATCATTTCTATTAGTAATCATATAATCATATATTACTAATCATATATACCACTCTTACAATCAGGCTAGTTAACAAAACATTTGTGTCAAATTTGGGGCTTCAGTATCTGGATGCATATTAGTTATTTTCACCTTAATATTATAAAAAGTTTGTAATGAATACAGTTCTATTTTTTAATGCCAATAATCAAATTGTTGGATTTACAAGCCCAGGCCCTGTCCATACTGGGAGTACAATTCAGAGCCGATGAGAAATGTGTGACTCTATGAACCATTATGGGAGTACTGAAGTGGTGTAACAAATAACCGGCTTGCTTGCTAGTAAAATGTGATTCTAAGAGTAATGAAACAACAAATAATTCACTATTATACTACTATTCCTTAATATTTTGACTAAGATAACAAGGCAGTCCAGTCTGAGAATAGTAATAAGTTCTTTAATACCTCCTTTCAGGTGAGTTCAGTACCAACACCATTTATTCCAGAAAATTTAAGTTTCAAGTCATTTTTGCAGACCACAGTTGAGTCCTCTTGAAGAGCTGGCTTCATGTGGGAAGCATGAACCTAAATGGGTTTTCTTTCACTTTGGCCATTTGGGTGATCAGTAGCACCTGAAGTGGCCCCTCTGCATGGTGACAATGCATCTTTTCTCCAGAGCACTTTTATGGAAACTAAATTGTTCAGTTGAACAGGAGTGGCAGACTTCTTCCAGTAGGTCCCTCTAGGGTCTTCTGACTTTGTCTCAGGGTTTCTAGGGAAGATAAAAGCCATTTTAGGTATCAAACATGATAATGAGAGAATTCAGTTAAATCAAAGTGGAGGAAGTGATTTCAGACCCACATTCACAGACCTGCCAAATGTAAGTTCTAAGAGAGAACATTATTGCTTGCAAGAGCTGCTCTAACTTTTAACAAAACTACTGGTAACTCTCTAGGCCATTTTACCCATAGATCACTGAATCTCAGCCAATGAATTTGTTAGAGTTTGAGTTTTTTATTCTACTTGGAATATGATAGCTTTTTGGAGTTTGCAAATATTTGCATAATTCTTCAACAACAATAGACATAAAATGATCTCTTCCATCTGATTGAATAAGCTCTGGTATCTCAACAGTGGGGATTATGTGCATGAAGAGGGACTTTACCCCAATGCCTGAGGAACTGGTTTTGAAGAGGGAAAAGACATCATACATACACCACTAGACAAAATCTACCTTCCATAGGCCTCAATTCTATGAAATCTAAGTGCCACTGGGTTCCTGGTAAAGTTGGTCAGGGAAAACTTTCTGCATCTACATTGGGAGTGGTCTGTAAAGATTTCTGCTGACAAATAACAAAACTCTTTAATATGTTTTGAATAATTTCATCTTTTTGATAGATGTAGTATTAGTCTAGTGCCTTTAAAAACTCCTTTTCAGTTTGATTTTGTTTATAACATAATAAACTAATCAAGCAAATAAAAACTGTGATACAGGAATCATTTTGTTAGTAATTCCTATAGTCTGGTTGAATTTCTTGTAGCCCCCTTTTCAATCCATTTGTTCATTTCCCTTTGTGAAGCTTGTTTTAGAAGATGGATAGAGGTTTCTAGTATTAGAAATGGGGCTTCTATATTTGGAGTCTGTCATGTTTTAATAGTGGCTTCTGCAGCTCTTTCAGCATAATCATTGCCTTCACAAATTGCATCATTTTGCCCCGTATGACCTCTGCAATAGATTACCGATAATCTGAATAGGCAGTTGAAAAGCCTCTAACAAATCAGCTTTCAAATCTCCACAAGATGTTTCAGTTCTCATAGAAACCAAGAACCTCCAATTTTTCTAAATTTTCTCTGTTGCATTACAGACATCAAACACACATTTAGCTACAGTAGAACCAAGGATTTCAACTCTAATGATGGCTATTAACTTATCTACTTGTGCTAACTTAATACCAGACACAAACTTCATGATAAGTCACCATAGCAAAGAAAGCCTTAAACTGGCCACTTTGGTCTCTGGTAAATGACCTGTAAGTCAACACGAGAGCTGCCCTCAAAATGATTATCAAATAAATCAGACTGGGGCCTAGTGTTTTCTTCTATTATCATTGTAGAATTATGATCATCTATTTGATTAGGATCTGGTAAAACAATAGCAGAAAAAAATCAAAAAAGCATGAGAGTTCCAGAAAAACATCTATTTCTGCTTTATTGACTATGCCAAAGCCTTTGACTGTGTGGATCACAATAAACTGGAAAATTTTGAAAGAGATGGGAATAGCAGACCACCTGACTTGCCTCTTGAGAAACCTGTATGCAGGTCAGGAAGCAACAGTTAGAACTGGACATGGAACAACAGACTGGTTCCAAATAGGAAAAGGAGTATGTCAAGGCTGTATATTGTCACCCTGCTTATTTAACTTATATGCAGAGTACATCATGAGAAACACTGGGCTGGAAGAAGCACAAGCTGGAATCAAGATTGCCAGGAGAAATATTAATAACCTCAGATATGCAGATGATACCACCCTTATGGCAGAAGTGAAGAACTAAAGAGCCTCTTGATGAAAGTGAAAGAGGAGAGTGAAAAAGTTGGCCTAAAGCTCAACATTCAGAACACTAAGATCACGGCATTTGGTCCCGTCACTTCATGGGAGATAGATGGGGAAACAGTGGCTGACTTTATTTTTAGTTAGTTAAGTCACTCAGTCATGTCCGACTCTTTGGGACCCCGTGAATTGCAGCACACCAGGCCTCCCTGTCCATCACCAACTCCCAGAGTTCACTCAAACTCACTTTATTTTGGGGAGCTCCAAAATCACTGCAGATGGTGATTGTAGCCATGAAATTAAAGGACGCTTACTCCTTGGAAGGAAAGTTATGACCAACCTAGATAGCATACCAAAAGGCAGAGACATACTTTGTCAACAAAGGTCTGTCTAGTCAAGGCTATGGTTTTTCCAGTAGTCATGTCTGGATGTGAGAGTTGGACTGTGATGAATGCTGAGTGCCGAAGAATTGATGCTTTTGAACTGTGGTGTTGGAGAAGACTCTTGAGAGTCCCTTGGACTGCAAGGAGATCCAACCAGTCCATCCTAAAGGAGATCAGTCCTGGGTGTTCATTGGAAGGACTGATGTTGAAGCTGAAACTCCAATACTTTGGCCACCTGATACGGAGAGCTGACTCATTTGAAAAGACCCTGATGCCTGGAAAGATTGAAGGCAGGAGGAGAAGGGGACAACAGAGGATGAGATGATTGGATAGCATCACTGACTCAATGGACATGGGTTTGGGTGGACTCTGGGAGTTGGTGATGGACAGGGAGGCCTGGCATGCTGCAGTTCATGGGGTCGCAAAGAGTTGGACACGACTGAGCAACTGAACTGAACTGATCACTTATACTTAATGATACAATCTTAAATTTGGAAAATGTAATTCATCTGGCTAGTATCCCAAGAATGGAGTACTAAAAAGAATTTTTTAATTCAGGGTCTCTGACATGACTGTTGTATGGCCACAAGACTTTGAGTTGATCCACCCAATTTGGGAACTGCTAGATGGGTCCTATCCTCATTGTCAAATTGTTGGGGAAATAACAATTAAGTATAAAATTTCCTGCCAACCCAATAAAACCTCTCTATAAAACATGGAGGAAAATGACAGGGTTTATTAATTGATAAGCATTAAATCAGACTGCAATGTGGAGCACAGTCAATCTGCTAAAAGAGATTTGTCAGTTCAGTCGTTCAGTTGTGTCCAACTCTTTGCGACCCCATGAATCCCAGCACGCCAGGCCTCCCTGTCCGTCACCAACTCCCGGAGTTCACCCAAACTCATGTCCATCGAGTTGGTGATGCCATCCAGCCATCTCATCCTCTGTCATCCCCTTCTCCTCCTGCCCCCAATCCCTCCCAGCATCAGAGGCTTTTCCAGTGAGTCAACTTTTTGCATGAAGTGGTCAGAGTATTGGAGTTTTTGCTTTAGCATCAATCCTTCCAAAGAACACCCAGGACTGATCTCCTTTAGAATGGACTGGTTGGATCTCCTTGCAGTCCAAGGGCCTCTCAAGAGTCTTCTCCAACACCACAGTTCAAAAGCATCAATTCTTTGGCGCTCAGCTTTCTTTACAGTCCAACTCTCACATCCATACATGACCACTGGAAAAACCATAGCCTTGACTAGATGGACTTTGTTGGCAAAGTAATGTCTCTGCTTTTGAATATGCTATCTAGGTTGGTCATAACTTTCCTTCCAAGGAGTAAGCGTCTTTTAATTTCATGGCTGCAGTCACCATCTGCAGTGATTTTGGAGCCCAAAAAAATAAAGTCTGACACTGTTTCCCCATTTATTTCCCATGAAGTGGTGGGACCAGATGCCATGATCTTCGTTTTCTGAATGTTGAGCTTTAAGCCAACTTTTTCACTCTCCACTTTCACTTTCATCAAGAGGCTTTTTAGTTCCTCTTCACTTTCTGCCATAAGGGTGGTGTCATCTGCATATCTGAGGTTATTGATATTTCTCCTGGCAATCTTGATTCCAGCTTGTGCTTCTTCCAGCCCAGCGTTTCTCATGATGTACTCTGCATATAAGTTAAAAAAGCAGGGTGACAATATACAGCGTTTTCCTATTTGGAACCAGTCTGTTGTTCCATGTCCATTTCTAACTGTTGCTTCCTGACCTGCATATAGGTTTCTCAAGAGACAGGTCAGGTGGTCTGGTATTCCCATCTCTTTCAGAAATTTCCACAGTTTATTGTGATCCACACAGTCAAAGGCTTTGTCATAATCAGTAAAGCAGAAATAGATGCTTTTCTGGAACTCTCTTGCTTTTTCAGTGATCCACCGGATGTTGGCAATTTGATCTCTGGTTCCTCTGCCTTTTCTAAAACCAGCTTGAAATCTGGAAGTTCACGGTTCATGTATTGCTGCAGCCTGGCTTGGAGAATTTTGAGCATTACCCTACTAACGTATGAGATGAGTGCAATTGTCCGGTAGTTTGAGCATTCTTTGGCATTGCCTTCCTTTGGGGTTGGAATGAAAATTGACCTTTTCCAGTCCTGTGGCCACTGCTGAGTTTTCCAAATTTGCTGGCATATTGAGTGAGTACTTTGACAGCATCATCTTCCAGGATTTGAAATAGCTGAACTGGAATTCCATCACCTCCACTAGCTTTGTTCACAGTGATGCCTTCTAAGGCCCACTTGACTTCACATTCCAGGATATCTGGCTCTAGGTGAGTGATCACACCATTGTGATTATCTGGGTCATGAACATCTTTATTATACAGTTCTTCTGTGTATTCTTGCTACCTCTTCTTAATATCTTCTGCTTCTGTTAGGTCCATACCATTTCTGTCCTTTATCAAGCCCATCTTTGCATGAAATGTTCCCTTGGTATCTCTAATTTTCTTGAAGAGATCTCTAGTCTTTCCCACTCTGTTGTTTTCCTCTATATCTTTGCATTGATCGCTGAGGAAAGCTTTCTTATCTCTTCTTGCTATTCTTTGGAACTCTGCATTCAGATGTTTGTATCTTTCCTTTTCTCCTTTGCTTTTCCCTTCTCTTCTTTTCACAGCTATTTGTAAGGCCTCCCCAGACAGCCATTTTGCTTTTTTGCATTTCTTTTCCATGGGGATGGTCTTGATCCCTGTCTCCTGTACAATGTCACGAACCTAGGGGAACACAATTCACCACCCTAAAATGTGTCTCTTTGGCATGAGAATTAATTTAAGCTGATTATTTTTAAGGCCCCAAAGAGTCTTGGGGCCTTAAAAGAAACTTTGACTTTCCTTCAAACTGCCTAAAGGAATGTAGATAGTGGATTTGCTCTGGAATAGTATTATCACTGAGATAGCTGCAAATGATATGGGCAAGGTGTGGTAGGGGAAACTCTGAAAGTGAAAGTGTTAGTTGCTCAGTCATATCTGACTTTTTGTTACCCCATGGACTGAAGCCCACCAGGCTCCTCTGTCCATGGAATTCTCCAGCCAAGAATACTTGAGTGGGTTGCCATTTCCTTCTCCAGAGGATGTTCCCAATCCAGGGACTGAACCTGGTTCTTCCGTATTGCAGGCAGACTCTTTACTGACTGAGCCACCAAGAAAAACCTAGGGGAAACTCTAGGCAGAGCCACAGAAACAATGGGACGCAGAGTAGAAACTGATTGTCTTAAGGGAAACTCTAGGCAGGGCCTAAAAATCAGTTTGTACTCTGTGTCCCACTTTTTCTGTGTGGCTCAAGAGCATTTGTTTACAAAATATTTGTTTTTCCATCTCTATGTGACTTGCTTTCCTTCCCTTTGAAGTCTCAAACCAATACCCACAACATCCTCTTCTGTCTTTAGCTGAAGATGGTATTTAAGGTAATGGCTTTGACCATTTTCGCCAATTACTTATTTTTCCTGAGTCTCTCCCATGTATATATGGGTTTTTTAAACTTTTGTGTGATTTTTTTTTACTGCTGTTAACCTGTGTCATTTAATTCTTGGACCAATCAAAAAATCTAGAAGCGTAGAGAAAAATTTCTTCCTCTGCAATAGACTGCAGAGACCAAAAAAAAAAAAAAAAAAGAACTCTTATCCTTTTATATACTTTTTGACCCATTAATATGTATATATAAATGTTAACCCATTACATACACATCAGTTGTATCTATCAGAGGAAAAATAAAATTTCTCATTCTTTTTCAAGCAAGAAGTTAAGTCTTAGAACTAAATCCCCACAGACAGGGAGACAGGGTACCACTCTTGCTTGTTTACTGTTCAAACAAATGGCTCCTTGCAGATTCAGTCACTTTAGTGCTGCTACTGCTGCTGCTAGGTCGCTTCAGTCATGTCTGACTCTTCATGACCCCATGGACTGCAGCCTACCAGGCTCCTCCATCCATGGGATTTTCTAGGCAAGAGTACTGGAGTGGGGTGCCATCGCCTTCTCTGCTCAGTCACTTTAGTCATGTCCAACTCTTTTCGACCCTATGGACTGTAATCTGCCAAGCTCCTCTGTCCATGGGATTCTCTCCAGGCAAGAATACTGGAGTGGGTTGCCATTCCCTTCTTCAGGGGATCTTCCTGACCCAGGGACTAAACCTGGGTTTCCTGAATTGCAGCCAGATTCTTTGCCATCTGAGCTACAAGGGGAGCCCAATTATAGCTTTGGCTTTCCAATGAATGGAATCTTAATCTAATCACCTTACCAATACCAAGTGCGTAATCTAACTAATCCCTGCCAATGTTTAAGGGAAAGTAAACTTGCAATAAACAATCTGCTTTTTTGCCTAGGATAACATCCTTGTTCCTATTTCCTTCTGCCTATAAAAGTTGCTCTTTTTATACAGCTCCTCAGATCTCCTCCTTGTTAAATTGAAGGCTGCCTGATTTGAATTCATTTTTACTTAGATAAACTCTAAAACTTTTAATATGCCTCAGTTCATCTTTTAACATAGGAAAGGAGCAGTGCCCCATTAAAACTGGGACATAAGATCAGGGTTGGACATTTGAATCATAGGTGTCCTAGAAGAAGAAGACATAAAGAAAGGGCATGAGAAAATACTTGAGATAATAGTCAAAAACTTCCTCAAAATAGGCAGGGAAGTAGCCACCCAAGTCCAAGAAACCCAGAGAGTCCCAAACAGGATAAACCCAAGGTGAAACACCCCAAGATACATATTAATCAAACTAATGAAAGTTAAACACGAAGAGCTTATATTAAAAGCATCAAGGGAAAAGCAACAAATAACACACTAGAGAATCCCCATAAGGATAACAGCTGATCTTTCAATAGAAACTCTTTAGGCTAGAAGGGAATGGCAGGACATACTTAAAGTGATGAAAGAAAAACCTACAACCAATATTATTGTACCCAGCAAGGATCTCATTCAGATATGAAGGAGAAATAAAAAACTTTACAGACAAGCAAGAGGTGAGAGAATTCAGCACCACCAAATCAGCTCTCCAACAAATGCTGAAGGATTGTCTCTATACAGGAAACACAGAAAAGATTTATATAAAAAAAATCCAAAACAACAAAAATATATGGTAACATGATCATACTTATCAATAATTACCTTAAATGTAAATGGGTTAAATGCTCCAACCAAAAGACAAAGACTGGCCAAATGGATACAAAAGTAAGACCCCTATATATGCTGTCTACAAGAGATCCACCTCAAGCCTAGGGACACAGACAGACTGAAAGTGAAGGGCTAGAAAAAGATACTTCATGCAAATGGAGACCAAAAGAAAGCAAGAGTTGCAATGCTCATATCAGATAAAATAGACTTTGAAATAAAGACCGTGATAAGAGACAAAGAAGGACACTACATAATGGTCAAAGGATCAATCTAAGAAGAAGATATAACAATTATAAATGCACCCAACATAGGGGCACCTCAATATGTAAGGCAAATGCTAATAAGTATGAAAGGGGAAATTAATACAATAAGAGTGGAGGACTTCAATATGCCACTCACACCTATGGATAGATCAACCAAACAAAATTAGCAAGGCAACACAAGCTTTAAATGATACAATGGACCAGTTAGACCTAATTGATATGTACAGGGCGTTCCACCCCCCAAAAAATGGATTTTACCTTTTTCTCAAGTGCACATGGAACATTCTCCAGGATAGATCACATCCTGGGTCATATATCTAGCATTGGTAAATTAAAAAAAAAAATACTGAAATCATTTCAATCTTTTCTGATCACAATGCAATAAGATTAGATGTCAACTACAGGAAAAAAACTATAAAAAACATAGAGGCTAAACAACAAGCTTCTGAATAACCAATAGATCATGAAAGAAAGCAAAAAGAAAATCAAAATATTCATAGAAAGAAATGAAAATGAAAAGATGACAACCCCAAACCTATGGGATTCAGTAAAAGCAGTGCTAAGAGGGAGTTTCATAGCAATACAAGCCTATCTCAAGAAACAAAAATCAAATAAACAATCTAACTTTATACCCAAAGCAACTAGAAAGAAGAATTAAAGAAACCTAAGGTTAGTAGAAGCAAAGAAATTATAAAAATCAAAGCAGAAATAAAAAGAAATGAAGGAGAATATGGCAAAGATCAACAAAACTAAAAGCTGGTTCTCTGAGAAGATAAATAAAATAGACAAACTGTTAGCCAGAATCATCAAGAAAAAAAGGGAGAAGAATCAAATCAACAAAATTAGGAATGAAAATGGAGAAATCACAACAGACAACACAAATACAAAAGATCATAAGAGATGACATGAGCAATTATATGCCAATAAAATTGGACAACTTGGAAGAAATGCACAAATTTCTTAGAAAAGTATAACCTCCCAAAACTAAATCAGGAAGAAATGGAAAATCTTTGCAGATCCATCACAGGTGTGGAAATTGAAACTGTAATAAAAAATCTTCCAACATACAAAAGCCCAGGACCAGATGGCTTCACGGGTGAATTCTACCAAAAAATTTAGAGAAGAGCTAACACCTAACCTACTCAAACTCTTCCAGAAAATTTCAAAGGAAGGTAAACTCCCAAACTCATTCCATGAAGCCACTATCACCCTAATACCAAAACCACACAAAGATGCCACCAAAAAAGCAAACTACAGGCCAATATCACTGATGAACATAGATGCAAAATCCTCAACAAAATTTTAGCAAATAGAATCTAACAACATATTAAAAAGATCATACATCATGACCAAGTGGGCTTTATTCCAGGGATGCAAGGATTCTTCAATATTCACAAATCAATCAATGTGATACACCACATTAACAAATTGAAAGATAAAAACCATATTATTATCTCAATAGATGCAGAGAAAGCCTTTGACAAAATTCAACACCCATTTATGATAAGAACTCTGCAGAAAGCAGGCATAGAAGCAACATAACTCAACATGACAAAAGCAATATAAGACAAACCCACAGTGACCATTGCCCTCAATGGCAAAAAATTGAAAGCATTTCCTCTAAAATCAGGAACAAAACAAGGGTGCACACTCTCACCACTACTATTCAGCATAATTTTGGAGGTCCTAGCCACAGCAATCAGAGAAAAAGAAATAAAAGGAATCCAGATTGGAAAAGAAGTAAAACTCTCACTGCAGATTACATAATCCTCTACATAGAAAACCCTAAAGACTCCACCAGAGAACTACTAGAGCTAATCAATGAACATAGCAAAGTTTAAAGGCATAAAATTAATACACAGAAATCCCTTGCATTCCTATACACAAACAGTGAAAAAACAGAGAAATTAAAGAGACAATCCCATTCACTATTGCAACTAAAAGAATAAAATACTTAGGAATAAATTTATCTAAGAAACAAAAGACATATGTATATAGAAAAGTATAAAGCACTGATGAAAGAAATCAAAGATGACACAAATAGATGGAGAAATATACCATGTTCGTGGATTGGAAGAATCAATATAGTGAAAATAAATATATTACCCAAAGCAATCTATAGATTCAATGCAATTCCTATCAAACTACCAATGGTATTTTTCACAGAACTAGAACAAATAACCTCACAATTTGTATGGAAATGCAAAAAACCTCACATAGCCAAAGCAATCTTAAGAAAGAAGAATGGAACTGGAGCAATCAACCTTCCTGACTTCAGACTATACTACAAGGCTATAATTATCCAGACAGTGTGGTACTGGCACAAAAGAATATAGATCAATGGAGCAAAATAGAAAGCCCAGAGATAAATCCACACACCTATGGACACAATAATTTTCACAAAGGAGGCAAAAATACATAATGGAGAAAAGACAATCTCTTTAACAAGTGGTGCTGGGAAAACTGGCCAACCACCTATAAAAGAAGGAAACTAGAATACTTTCTAACACCATACACAAAAGTAAACTCAAAATGAATTAAAGATCTAAATGTAAGACCAGAAACTATGAAACTCTTAAAGAAAAACATAGGCAGAACAATCTCTGACAAAAATCACAGCAAGATTCTCTATAACCTACCTCCCAGAGTAATGGAAATAAAAACAAAAATAAATGGGACCTAATTAAACTTAAAAGCTTTTGTACAGTGAAGGAAACTATAATCAACGTGAAAAGGCAGACTTCAGAATGGGAGAAAATAGCAAATGAGACAGTTGACAAAGAATTAATCTCCAAAATATACAAGCAGCTCATGCAGCTCAATTCCAGAAAAATGAACAACTCAATCAAAAAGTGGGCCAAAGAACAGACATTTCCCCAAAGAAGACATACAGATGGCTAATAAACACATGAATACATGAAAAGATGCTCAACGTCACTGACTATTAGAGAAATGCAAATCAAAACCACAATGAGGTATCATCTCACACCATTCAGAATGGCTGCCATCAAAAAGTCTACAAACAATTGCTAGAGAGGGTGTGGAGAAAAGGAAACCCTCTTAAACTGTTAGTGAGAATGCAAACTGGTACAGCTACTATGGGGAAACAGTGTGGAGATTCCTTAAAAAACTGGAAATAGAACTGCCATATGATCCAGCAATCCCACTGCTGGGCATACACATCGAGGAAACCAGAACTGAAAGAGACACATGTACCCCAATGCTCATTTAGCACTGTTTCCAACAGCTAGGATATGGAAGCAACATAGGTGTCCATCGGCAGTTCAATGGATAAGGAAGTTGTGGTACATATACACAATGGGATATTACTCAGCTATGAAAAAGAACACATTTGAGTCAGTTCTAAAGAGGTGGATGAAACTGGAGCCTATTATACACAGTGAAGTAAGTCAAAAAGAGAAATAACAGTACAGTATGTTAACACATATATATGGAATTTAGAAAGATGGTAATGATGATCCTATGTGCAAGGCAGCAAAAGAGACAAAGATGTAAAGAATAGACTTTTGGACTATGTGGGAGAAGGCAAGGGTGGGATGATTTGAGAGAATAGCATTGAAACATGTATATTGCCATATGTAAAACAGATAACCAGTGCAAGTTCAATGCATGAAGAAGGGCACTCAAAGCTGGTGCTCTGGGACAGTCCAGAGGAATGGGGTGGGGAGGGAGATTGGCAGGGAGTGTTCAGGATGGGGGGGACACATGCACCCATGGGTGATTCATGTCAATGTATGACAAAACCCACCACAATATTGTAAAGAAATTATCTTCCAATTAAAGTAAATTAATAAAAAAATAAAAGTCATTCATATCTTAAAAAAAAAAAAAAATCAGGGTTGGAGTAGTAAGAGGGATTTAATGCTGGATTTGACAGATCTGGGCTAGAGCTGCTTAAATACTGCTGGTTTGTGTGATATCAAGAATCCAGGGCAGGGCTCAGCCTGAAGATGGTTTGGGTCACACAGCCTAAGTTACAGTAAAGAAAAAGCAATTTGGGCCTAGAAACAAGAATGGTACAAGTTATAAGGAGACAGATTTATGTTTTTTTACGAGCATGTTGAAATTTGTTTTTACCCAAATTAGTCAGTCAGGTAAGTCACTAAGTCGTGTCTGACTCTTTCAACCTCATGGACTGTAGCCTGCCAGGCTCCTCTGTCCACGGGATTATCCAGGCAAGAATACTGGAGTGGGTTGCCATTTCCTTCTCTAGGTTAGGAAAATATATCACAAGAAAAAGTAAATATTGAATTTAACAAAAACAACACTTTTGAAAGAAAAACACAGCACCACCCCCCAGTGCCTCTGGAAATAATATTGCAAATGGTCACTTCTGGGTCAGTTTACCATACTACAGGAACAAAGTTGTTAAAGCATAGTTATTCTCAATTGAGCCGCTTATCTGTACTATAGTAAAGTACTTAAAATCACTCCCAAGATCAAGCCTTAAAACCGTTTCAAGTGGTTTTAAATGTTTTATAGCCATTTCTTTTTTTTTTTTAATAGCCACTCCTGTAAGAGGTGCTTTTCTTTCCCCAAATGTTCAAAGCTTAATTAGATGGTTGACAATACTTCCCTGCCTCCATCGAATCTTCTGTTTAAAATAATATTACTACTGGTAACATGGTTTATATCTTGTGTGATCTAGGAAATGTAGTCCAAGAAATGAGGTTTGAAAAAGGCAAAACAGAGTTCTGTTTTCATGGTGGAACGTGTACAGGGCACATACTATGACTTACTTCCCCTAGTAATATGAATGAAGTGCTCAGAGTTCCTTGATCTTAGGTAAACTGGGGTAAAGAGTAAGCATTATAATGGTGAGAAGGGTGTATACTTACAGGTGGATTACCCTGTTGAGGTGAGACAGATCCTGGTGGAAATTTTTCGTACAAGGTGGCATCTGAGCAATAAGATGTCTATGCAGAAGGCGGTGGAATAGAAGTCACTGACGTATCTGAAACTTGGCTATGAATCAAGTGAAAAGTACCTATGGCCTGGGAATGATGTGCCCTTGGATGACATATTGATGGCAGAGGAGGTAGTGTGGTATAGAATATCACTGTGATGGCACAGTGTGATGAGAGTTCAATGCCACTGGTTGACTATGATATTCAGGACGATGGTGAGCAGTTGCAGAGACAGGAGGTAGTTTCTCAGGTACCTGAATCTGTATCAGTCTGAATAGGAACAGTCATTAAATCACTTTGTTTTCTTGTTGTGACAAAAAGACTTTTTGAGTCAGTTTCTTCACTCATTGAAAGATGTAGAGATGAAGCCACGGACAATTAATTCTGCTGTAGGAGCATGAGTATCTTGTGGCTGATTATGTGGCTTCAGCAACTCCTTTGCAAAGAAGGTGGTGGTATCATAAAGTATTGCTTTGGTATAATATGGTTCATATGATGCTTGTCTGGTAGCTTTTTAAGATAATTATAGATTTTAGCTCGTGGTGGGACAAAATGCTGAATGAACAGTTTCAAGTTAAGTACGGGGAACGGAGTTTCCAGCTCTCACGTGGCGGAAGTTGATATGAGCCTCTAAGTCTCTCTGAGATAAATAGGATCTCTTGCATCCTTGAACAGTGCTACACACAAAGAGAGAACCTTGACTATGCTTCTGAATTTTCTGCACAGAATTACCACAGGCTGGGCACATCATATCCCTTTCTTTTCCATGTAAAATAGCACAAGAGTAGCAAAAAGCATGCTTGCATGGAATCATCCGCCCATAGATTCTAATCGGTAATTCGCATTTGTCACAGAAATATATTATGGTTTCATCCTTTTTACCTAAAATATTTATTTTAAAGTCCCAAAAAAGATTTTCAACAGATTCTGGCTCATTTCGAAAAGATTCGCCCCCAGTGGAATCATACTGGTTCTCCTCAAAAGAAAGAGAGCGTCCCCCTGCGTCCGCCATGACTCCACTCAAACAGCACAAGAGGAGCGGAAGTGAACCTTATTGGCCCAGGGAGCGCATGCGCTGTACTCTGCTGACCACAGGAAGTAAAAGTACGTCAAGCTCACCCTATTTTTACCCTTTATTACCTACTTCCGTTCCACTGAGAAAGTCAAGCAGAAGGAGAGAGTGAATATTTGAAGTGTTTCAGTTCTGAGGTTGCTTAGGCGACCCACTCCAGTACTCTTGCCTGGAAACTCCCATGGATGGAGGAGCCTGGTGGGCTGCAATCCATGGGGTCATGAAGAGTTGGACACAACTGAGCGACTTCACTTTCACTTTTCACTTTCATGCATTGGAGAAGGAAATGGCAACCTGCTCCAGTGTTCTTGCCTGGAATCCCAGGGACGGGGGAGCCTGGTGGGCTGCTGTGTATGGGGTCGCACAGAGTCCGACACAAATGACATGACTCAGCAGCAGCAGCAGGCTTCTGTTGTTATGCTTTGGGAGCGCGGGGTGGGGATGGAGTGGTGCGGGGGAACCAGCCTTTAACTGGAAAAAGAGACTAATCTGGAATGGGGGAAAAGGAAAACATGCATGTACATGACGGCATGTGCAAGCGCAGTAGTACCTGAAGGCAGAAGCCTGGATGCTGTAGATTTAGCCTCTCAAACTTCTCTGACAGTGTAACCCATAATGGGAGAGAAGAGTAAACTTTTAACTGTGAGAATAAGAGGGGCAGAGTTCTAAGTACTTTTGAAAGTAAGACATTCCTTTGAATAGTTGTACTTTAAAATTATAAGAATACTATATGAATATAGATTTCTTTTTAAGAATGTTTGTTTTAATAAAAATACTGCTTTTGATTACTTAATTAAGTCACTTGAATCTTTCCCTGCCCCTAAAGTCTTTGAGTAATAGTGAAGTCCCAGGAATTTGTTCCAGGATATGCGCCAAATCTTGTCACACACTGCTGAATCTCCCCGCACTATTGGTACACTAGTTTGTGATGAACAATATAGAGTGGTTCCTTTACTGAATACAAGGTCATCCAGTAGGACTTGGAAATCCTTTTTATACAGAATCCTTTAAGTATTTGTATATAAGAGCATTTATTTAAACATGAAAGTTCAAAGTTAAAAGCCATGATGAATTAGGGACGTGATTTGTAACATTATAAAATGCCTTCCCATATCCATCAATTTCTCATTTTGTTTCTTTAAATATTATATTATCTTGGTATATTTGTATGTTTAAATCAGTAGTGACAACTACTCAAAGATGGATACAAATCATGTTAGAAATGATCATATTTGTTTGTGGAAAGATAGAGCTGGTTATACAGAAATGTCATTTGTACTCTCCTTTTGGGAACCTAGTCTACTGTAAAGTGAGGCTCACCCTTCTTGTGAGAGTTTCATTTCATACTGTACAGAATAAGTGTTCTCATTCTTATTTACAAAACAACTTTGCAAAGGGAGTGATGAACTAACATGACCAAATATGCCAAACTGCTACCTAGGCTTTTGATTTCTTTGGCCTTCTGCCAAATAGCTAATATATAAGCAAATATATGTGTACAAGGGGACCTTGTGACTCAGTGCACACCCTTCTTTTTGCAAATTACCTGAAGTTGTTTTCAAACCTTTTTCTATATTCAGAAGGCTGCAGCTGCTCTGAGTGAAGTCAGAGTTGGGGAGTCCTGAGTCTTTCCTCCTTAACACTCCCGCACCTCTGGCATCCTTTTGCCCCCTCCTATAGTCATCTTTTAGGCAGTTCAATGAAGCACAGTTTGACTACCACTTCTCAAATACATATTTTCTCAACTGATGTATAAAATGTTTATAAAAATGTCATATATCCAAGAGAATAATAGATGAGCATCATATATCTACCAGCTAGCTTAAGAAATAGAGCATTATCAGTGCACTTGAAAACTGCTGTACCCTCATGATAGGAAGGAACTGTACCGAACTGTGTGTTCACTGTCCTCTTGCTCTTTTCAGTTTTAAAAATCACATACATATGTATGTGTGTGTGTATATATATATATATATATATATATATTTATAAAGATATTGTTTATATTTGCATGTTTTTCACTTCATAGGGATGGAATAATACTGTGACTTTCTTTATTTCATTAACAGTATATTTCAGAGATCCTTTTATGTCATTGCATGTATTTTATTCATTTTCAGTATTCCATTGTACACATATTTTATAATTTAAGTTTTTCCTATTGATGAGTAAGTGGTTTGTTCTCAGGTTTTGGCATTATAAATGCTGCTGTGAAACATTTTTCTTCTTTATTTACATTTATTTTTAATTAGAGGATAATTGCTTTGCAATATTGTGTTGGTTTCTGACATATATCAACACGAGGCAGCCATAGGTATACCTATGTCTCCTTCCTTGAGTCTCCCTCCCTGAAACATTCTTGTAGATGTTTCTTGTACATGTTCAAGAATTTTTCTAGAGTATGTGTATAGGAGAGGAAGTTACTTGATGATAGAGAATAAGCATATTCAGCTTTTCCAAAGAATTCATATCAGTGTATCAGCAGAGTGTAAAAGTTTTGTTACTCCTCATCTTCACCAACGTTTATTAACAGACTTTTAATTTATTATAAATTTTGTTGTAAAATTCATATCATTATGTTTTTATTTTGTGTTTCTCTGCTTAAAATTGGTTTGCGGCTTTTCTTGTTTCCCCTCCAAACACACAGCTAAAGACTTTTATTGGGAAAAGGAAGTTGACTGAAAAGTGGGCCCCAACATCCTCACTGCCTGACACAGCCAGAGCCTCCTCCACAAAGTCCAGGAAAGAAGGGACCACCCTCAGTAGGCTCAGATGTAGAGGTCAAAGTCAGTCTGTTTGGATTTCTAGAACTGGTGACGAGGAGGATCCGGCTTCCAGCAATAAATCCCATCCTGAAAGTAGCCTTCATGAGGGGAACTGGGCTACCTAGCCCGCGTTTTGCCCCCTTTGCCTCCCCCTCAAGTTCCCAGATGCCTCAGTGTCCAGCCACTGTCTCTCTTGGCAACATCAGCTCTAGACTTCCCTCCAGTAGGGCTTGGGTGCTCATTGGAATCTGGCCAAGCTGTCATCATCCTCTGAGTCTGACAGAGGCTGCTCTCTGATCTTCACCCAATCAATGTTGTCTGGCCAACTGTCTCAGATCTGAGCATCCCAGTTCAAGAAATAGTTGCCATCAGCCTCAAAGTGACCTTCCTCTATCTCCTCCTGCAGCTTGAAGAGTATGATCCTCACACCTCCATCACTGGAGAGTGTGGCTTCTTCCTGACCTTCCACCTCCTCTGAGGCCAATATGTCATATTTGCTGGACCCTTCATCATCATTCTCCTTCTCATCACTGTCCAAAGAGTGTTTGCCTTCGAAGTGGCTCCCAGGACCCCCTACCCCAGCCACAGGGTCCACTAATTTTTTCTTGGGGACACTGATTTTATCCTCCTAATCCTCATCTCTCACACTTTGGAAGGTAACTTTCCTCTTTGGCATGACTGGACAGAAGGACTGTCCCCAAACTAAGGATCTGGAAAAGATGGGGGAAGAAAGGGAGAGAGGTTTTCTCTAGGGCTGCATCCAGGCCACCTACCCACCACCTGCTTTTCATGTTTTATAAGTGAAAGAAAGTGAAAATCGCTCAGTTGTGTCTGACTGTTTGCAACTCCATGGACTATACAGTCCATAGAATTCTCCAGGCCAAAATACTGGAGTGAGTAGACTTTCCCTTCTCCAGGGGGATCTTACCAACCCAGGGATCGAACCCAGGTCTGTATTGCAGGCGGATTCTTTACCAGCTGAGCCACAAGGGAAGCCCATGTTTTATAGGCCACTTAGAATTCTTCTTTGGTCAAAAACCTGTTCATATCATTGGACCATTTTTCTATTGCACAATTTGTGTTTTCCCTATTTATAGGGATTGTTCATGTCTTTCTGATACTAATTCTTTGCCAGTTACATGACTTAATTTCATCTCCTCTAAGTTTATAAGTTGCTTTTTAACTACTTTGTGGTGTCTTGTGATACACAAGTTCTCAATTTCGATGCTTCAGATTTATCAGTCTTTTCTTTATGATAGGCATTTTACTGATATACTTAGAATGTTTTCTCTAACCTGAGATCCTAAAAAATATTTTCCCTTAAAATTTTTTTTTAAACTTCACCTTTCAAATGAAACCTTCTTTAATTGATCTGCAACTGATTTTATATGGTGTGATGTAGGGATTCAGTTTTATTTTTTCATCCATATAAATAGTTGGCCCAGAACCATTTATAAAAGAGTCCATTATTTCCCTTCTGATCTTTAGTGGCTAACTCTGTCATATATCTGGTTTTCATATATGCAAAGTTTTATGTTCTGGATTCTCCATTCCATCGGTCTATTTTCTTATCTCATCCTAGTTAGTGTCACTTTATAAGTTTTTAAGATTTTGGAGAGGGGAGCAAATCTCAGCTTTTCAGGATCATTTTGTCTATTCTTGGCCATTTGCTCTGTGAAGATATTTTATATTGGTTGGATATTGGAGAGAGGGATGAAGGAGTTATTAAGGAAAAGAAAGGGAGAGAAGGTTTACAAATAAACATTTGCTCATGCTATAGTTATTCTAAAGTTATTCTAAAAGCCAACTCTGCTTTTGAAGTCAGATATTTTCAAAGATCAGAAAATCTGCCTGCCTATATTTATTGGCATCACTGTAAATGCTCTGTGAGATGCACAGGGATAATGTCATTTTTATTTCTTCTAAGATTTATTTCTTTGGGATCTCACTGTTTCTTGGGATGCATTGTGATAAACATGGCCTCAGCTGTCTGGCATACTTCTGTTTAAATTCCTGCTCTGCTTCTTACTACCTATGTGACCTTAAGAATAATACTTAATCATTCTGAGACTTAATGTCTTTTTGGTCTGTGGGTGGTAGTGGTAGAGATTATGATGATGATAATAAAATAACTATTATTAACCTACTGTATTAGTTTTATATTGTTGCTATAACAAATTACCAAAAACTTAGTGCCTTAAAACAACACAAATTCAATATGTTATGGTTCTGTAGGTCAAAAGTCTGACAAGGCTCTTGCTGGACTAAAGTTTCCTGAAGGATTCCTTTCTGGAAGCTTTGGGGGGATTCCATTTTCTGCTTACTCAGATTATTGGTAGAATTCATCTCCTTTCAGTTCCTTGTTGGCTATCAGCTGATAGACAATCCAGCTTGTGGAGGTCACCTGCATTTCTTGGCTTGTGGCCTGCTTCCTGCATCTTCAGAGCCATTCAGAGCCAACAGTGGTGGATGTGAGTCCTTACCTTTTGAATCTTTCTTGACTCTTTTTCCATCACAGAGATACAAAAGAGGAGCACAGGAAAAAGACCATGTAATGATCGAGGCAGAGAGTGGAGTGATGCTGCCAAGAAAAGCCAAGAATTGCAGGCCACCACCAGATACTAGGAAGAGGAAAGGAAAGGTTCTTCCCTAGAGCTTTCAGAAAGAGCATGGTCCTGCTAACACCTTAATTTTGCACATCTAGCCTCTAGAACTGTGAGAGTATACATTTCTTTTGTTGTGAGCCACCTAGTTTGTGGAATTTTGTTATGGTAGCCCAGGAAACTAATATAACCACTTACCATGCTTTCTCAAATTTGTTTTTCTTTGAAGTAGCATATGAAAAATGCTCTTGTTAATTTCCAGTGTATAAGACACCTACATTCGAACATATGTCCTAAGGTTCAGGCAGTACCCTAAGAAAGATTTGTTTGGCATAGCCCCTAATAGTAGAATGAAGATCAATAAGTTAAAGTTCTAAGGAAACTGATTTTTAGTTCAATATATAAAATAGAGTTTTCTAACAATTACAATAGTACATGGCCATAAGAGCTACCCTCATCGTCAGACCCCAAACTTTTGGTTGAGGTCGTGGAGTTAGTTTTTCATGAATGTTTTGGATAAAAAATTAATTTTAAATGGAATTAGATGGGAAGAAAAGGATTGGGAGTTTGGGATTAGCAGATGCAAACTATCACATAGAATGGAAAACAATAAGGTCCTACTGTATAGCATAGGGAACTATGTTCAATATCCTGTGATAAACTATATTGGAAAAGAATATGAAAAAGAATATTTATGTATAACTGAGTCACTTTCCTATACAGCTGTACTTCCATAAAATTTTTAAAAATAGAGAATTAGGTATTTTCATGGTAAACAAATTTTTTTTCCATTTTAACATAAAAGTCTGAACTCTTGCTTGCTTATGTAGATGTATATAAGAAAAATACAGAATGCTCTTACCAACATATTTTGTGTGTAATACAAACAGTTGGTTGATCTGGAACAGAACTCAGTTAAGTGATTGTCTATATTATAAGGCTATATCCCGATCAATTGGTAGAATTTTTTTTTGAAAAGCAGTAAGTCATCCCTTTATTGAATGTTCCCTGTGTGGTAGAAGAGCTACAGATGATGCCATCACTGCCCTAGTTGATTTTATACTCTGGCTGAGTTGTGTAGTAGACATTTGCTGGGTGCCTTTACAGGATACATTCTCTTCCTAACAAGACTCAAATTTTCCTCGTTATATCCACCCCTGTCCTTCATAGACTATGTGTTTCAGGTTACCTAATGAGGGTGAGTTTTAATTCTTTTGTTTGGAATACTGCTAAGATGTCTGTGTGTCCCTTTGGAGATTAATAAGAAATATGTAGTCTTAATCGTAGCTGGCAACTGTATGATTGCCAAGAGAAGAACCAGTTTTGGGATAAAGCTGACACTGAGGATGTCAGAGCAGAAAGATGTAAGGAAATTGAGTCCTTGAAACATCATTGAAGTATTGGGTCAACCAATATCTGGATGATCCAGTTAAGTGAGAAAATAAATCTACTTTTTGTTTAAGTCAGTTTGCATTGGGTTTTCGGTTTATTCCAGCATAAAATCTTATATAATATGTTCATAAATCAATTGAAGAACAATAAATGACAATATATAAAATACACAGTCCAGTGCTAGATATACTAAACCACTAGCAGCATCAGCATCATTCCAGGGAACTTGATAGAAATGCAAATTTTCAGGCCTCAAACTTTCTGATTCAAACTGCAGGTGAGGCTCAGGAATCTTAGTTTTAACAAGCCCTACAGGGGATTCTGAGGTATGCTAAGGTTTGAAAACCACTACCCCAGAAGTTTGGGAAAGGAAGACTTCATGGAGAGGGTGAGAGAGACTAAATATAGCAGCAAGATAGACTTTTGAAAGGAAGACGTATGAACCAGAGTGAATAAAGGCACAGAGGTAGGAATGAATGTTATTTATTGAGCATTATCTGGCTAGTTGTGACTTTAATAAAATAGTGAAGGGTTAAAATTGCCTGGGAAGTAGGGTAGTAGAGAGTTGGTGGCTGACATTGTTTTTATTTTTTGTCCTGTTACTCTCATTTTATCTAAACTCATTAAAAGTTCCTGAGCAATAGAATGAAATGTTGCTACTCTCCATTGCAGGCAGTATATGTTGAGATCAATCTGACTGGACTAGAGCCATAGAAAATTAAGAGCATCATGTCACAACACGAGGATGGTCTAGTCCTACTTGTATTGGTGTCAGGTAGATAGAGAAGCCTCCTTCCTGTATGTCAAAATTTTGTTTGAAGGGAATTACTTTTATCTTGTCAAAATCTGACACAGGGTGACACCAGCAGTAAGAATTTAACCTGCCCTGGCTTTATGAGATTTTGGGTATAATTCTTTGTCTTCTTCCTCCTTCCTTGCCATATTTTGTGGGAGAAGTTTCCACCTTAAACACTGATGTCCTGTCCAAGGTTGTCCACTACCTGCCCATACTGCAGGCTCTGTTTGATAATGTGTGCTCGGATGGAACTGTTTACATTTCACCTTTTCCCTAAAGTACTGTGAGCCATGCATAATGACGCAGCCTGTGGAATTATGGAATGGGAGCTCACTTCGGTTCATAGGGAGTGCTAGAAAATGAGAGAGAAGCATTTTATAGGCTGAAATGCTAACTGCTGCAATAAACCAAACTCTAGATCTTAAAGTCTAAGTCTTTCCCAGACTTGTCTAGACCTAAGTTTATGGTGGTAGTGGTGTGTGTGTGTAAGTGACAGGGGGTGTTGAAGGAGGAGAAGGAAGGGTTTTAACCTAATGATGCAAACACTCTTCCTTATTGACAACTAGCTTTCTGCTAAGGAGCGCCAGAACAGTGAAAAAGCATTTCTAAAGCAAAAGCACTGCTTAGTGTATTCAGGCATTGTTTAATTAGTCTTGCTAATGGGGCTTTATTTTAGAGAGGATTTAATGGTCTCGATATTGAGTGACCTTGGTATGGCAAAGACAGGTGTGTGTCCTGTTTGTAAAATGCAAATAATGGAAGTGGCTTTGGAGTTGAGCCAAAGAACCATCAGCACCAAGCTAAGGTTACTTTACATCTGCTCACTTTGCAGGTCAGATTGAAGGATGCCTGAGACGAGCAATAAATCCTTCCCCTCTGCCACTATCGCAGAACAAGTTAGCCAGTCAATCACTTATTTTTTGTTCAGATAGACTGACCCATCATTTCCCTTGCTTTGGGGGTCTAAAGTTTAATTTTTTCCCCTTTCTTAGGGGATAAAGGAGTGATTGTGGGAAGAAAATGGTCAAATTATGGGCCACTAGTGAATTGTAGGGCGAGATAAGTCATTTTGAACTTACACTGTGCTTGGAGAAGCACCTTGGAGCTATGCTATCTTGTTCCCTGGTGGGACAATTTCTGCAGGCAGAATTGTTTCCATGGGCACAAGCTGGCAGAGACTTGGATTTCCAATGCTTTTTTTTTTTTGAAAAG
This sequence comes from Bos mutus, assembly GCF_027580195.1. Taxonomy (NCBI): domain Eukaryota; kingdom Metazoa; phylum Chordata; class Mammalia; order Artiodactyla; family Bovidae; genus Bos; species Bos mutus. The sequence continues at coordinate 9,598,615 of NC_091646.1, read as the reverse complement.
GTGGTGCATTAATAGTCTTAACAAAAGACTGATAGTGTAATTGCTGCACATTATCCTAGAGTATCTTACCAGTTTTTGCTAGCTCTGGGCTGTGAGGCTATTTGGGGGATGAATATGTGCATGACTTCCCTTCTGTACTTGGAAGGTTTCAAGCCCTGGTATGTTTCTAATGGACCCTTCTAAATGCTCCACTTCTGGGTTCATTTTTGATTATGAAATGCATCTCTGGCACTCAGTGTGAGTTGTTTGAAGCTAAAGGAAGATATTTAGTTTGACAACCCGAACAGTGTCTGTTGTGAAATGTTTAACATGAGATAAGGCCCTGCTGTAGTCAGCATACCCATGAGACAATTGACAGATATGTAGTAAACATCTACTAATGATTAGACCCTGGGGTCAAAGTGAAGATACAAAGATGTTAAATATCTAAATTATCTGCATACAATTGGTTTAGTGATTTTGTTATTATGTTTATTGTACAAAATTTACTGTTTTTTTTTTTTTTGGTTGGTTTTCCTGTTGGTGAGTACAAATTACCCTTAGAATACAGTTCTGCCTCTCTACTTTCTCAACAGTGTGCCTTTGGGTAAGTCTTACCCTCTCAGTCTCAGTTAACTGTAAAAAGATAACCCTTGATCTTTGTCAGACATAGAGTTATTGTAAGTGTAGTGAATAGTCCCAGTTGAAGTCTAAGCTGGTATTACTCTACTAATTGGGCATCTCTGGGTACATCTGGAAGGACTGTGAGGCACATTTGCCAAGAGTCAGTTCTTATCAAGGACCTCAGAGTCTCTTGGAAAAGAACTCCTAAGGAAAAAAAGCTCAGTCACATGAACTTGCCACAGAACGTAGTGCTCAGAAGCCAGAAAAAGGGAAATAGCAGAGTCTTGACAATCAAGACTAAGCAGAAAGACAATTGGTGCACTTTAGTCTAAGCAACAGGCCAGAACAACCTATATTGGAGTTTTAGGGAAAAAAAACGTAGGAGATGAAAATCACTTTGGGAGGGCTAAGCAAAGAGCTATGACAAGAAACGAAATGACAGTCACTAGAGACTGGGTTCCACAGTCCTTATAAGCATCAGGAGAGAGGTTGTCTCTATTATCCGTTCCTGGACTATGGGGTTTATCCACTAGACAGAAGAGTAGTTTTACATTTCCTCTTCAAAGTATAGATAGTAAATAAGAGATCTTGTTATAAATCAAATTTGACCAAACAAAACTGATCAGTTCAGTTCAGTTCAGTCGCTAAGTCATGTCCGGCTCTTTGCGACCCCATGAATTGCAGCATGCCAGGCCTCCCTGTCCATCACCAACTCCCAGAGTTCACTCAAACTCATGTCCATTGAGTCGGTGATGCCATCCAGCCATCTCATCCTCTGTCATCCCCTTCTCCTCTTGCCCCCAACCCCTCCCAGCATCAGAGTCTTTTCTAATGAGTCAACCCTTCGCATGAAGTGGCCAAAGTACCGGAGTTTCAGCTTTAGCATCATTCCTTCCAAAGAACACCCAGGGCTAATCTCCTTTAGAATGGACTGGTTGGATCTCCTTGCAGTCCAAGGGACTCTCAAGAGTCTTCTCCAACACCACAGTTCAAAAGCATCAATTCTTCAGCACTCAGCTTTCTTCTCAGTCCAACTCTCACGTCCAAACATGACCACTGGAAAAACCATAGCCTTGACTAGACGGACCTTTGTTGGCAAAGTAATGTCTCTGCTTTTCAATATGCTATCTAGGTTGGTCATAACTTTCCTTCCAAGGAGTAAGCGTCTTTTAATTTCATGGCTGCAGTCACCATTTGCAGTGATTTTGGAGCCCACCAAAATAAAGTCTGACACTGTTTCCACTGTTTCTCCATCTATTTCCCATGAAGTGGTGGGACTGGATACCACGATCTTAATTTTCTGAATGTTGAGCTTTAGGCCAACTTTTTCACTCTTCTCTTTCACTTTCATCAAGAGGCTTTTTAGTTCCTCTTCACTTTCTGCCATAAGGGTGGTGTCATCTGCATATCTGAGGTTATTGATATTTCTCCCGGCAATCTTGATTCCAGCTTGTGCTTCTTCCAGCCCAGCGTTTCTCATGATATACTCTGCATAGAAGTTAAATGAGCAGGGTGACAATATAGAGCCTCGAAGTACTCCTTTTCCTATTTGGAACCGGTCTGTTGTTCCATGTCTGGTTCTAACTGATGCTTCCTCACCTGCATATAGGTTTCTCAAGAGGCAGGTCAGGTGGTCTGGTATTCCCATCTCTTTCAGAATTTTCCACAGTTTATTGTGATCCACACAGTCAAAGGCTTTGGCATAGTCAATAAAGCAGGAATAGATGTTTTTCTGGAACTCTCTTCCTTTTTTGATGATCCAGCAGATGTTGGCAATTTGATCTCTGGTTCCTCTGCCTTTTCCAAAACCAGCTTGAACATCAGGAAGTTCATGGTTCACGTATTGCTGAAGCCTGGCTTGGAGAATTTTGAGCATTACTTTACTAGCATGTGAGATGAGTGCAATTGTGTGGTAGTTTGAGCATTCTTTGGCTTTGCCTTTCTTTGGGATTGGAATGAAAACTGACCTTTTCCAGTCCTGTGGCCACTGCTGAGTTTTCCAAATTTGCTGGCATATTGAGTGCAGCACTTTCACAGCATCATCTTTCAGGATTTGAAATAGCTGAACTGGAATTCCATCACCTCCACTAGCTTTGTTCATAGTGATGCTTTCTAAGGCCCACTTGACTTCACATTCCAGGATATCTGGCTCTAAGTGAGTGATCACACCATCATGATTATCTTGGTCATGAAGATCTTTTTTGATTATTTCTTCTGTGTATCCTTGCCATCTCTTCTTAATATCTTCTGCTTCAGTTAGGTCCATACCATTTCTGTCCTTTATCAAGCCCATCTTTGCATGAAATGTTCCCTTGGTATCTCTAATTTTCTTGAAGAGATCTCTAGTCTTTCCCATTCTGTTGTTTTCCTCTATTTCTCTGCATTGATCACTGAGGACGGCTTTCTTATCTCTCCTTGCTATTCTTTGGAACTCTGCATTCAGATGCTTATATCTTTCCTTTTCTCCTTTGCTTTTCGCTTCTCTTCTTTTCACAGCTATTTGTAAGGCCTCCTCAGACAGCCATTTTGTTTTTTGCATTTCTTTTCCATGGGTATGGTCTTGATCCCTGTCTCCTGTACAATGTCATGAACCTCATTCCATAGTTCATCAGGCACTCTTATCTATCAGATCTAGTCCCTTAAATCTATTTCTCACTTCCACTGTATAATCATAAGGGATTTGATTTGGGTCATACATGAATGGTCTAGTGGTTTTCCCTACTTTCTTCAATTTAAGTCTGAATTTGGCAATAAGGAGTTCATGATCTGAGCCACAATCAACTCCCAGTCTTGTTTTTGCTGACTATAGAGCTTCTCCATCTTGTGCACATTTCCTAAGGAAAATGAGTCTGTTGGTTTACTCCTTTCCCAGAGGTAATGTTCAGAGTATAGGGACCATACGTGACTGTCCAATCAGGGCTGCACTAAATTCTGTGGATGAAAAGGTGGTGGTGGTGGTGAGGTCTGGTGTTTGTTCTTTATCAGTGGGCCTTGGATGTTGAAATAATCATTTAGGGATCATGAGTGCAACATGGGCAGGAGCTCCTTCATGGCAAAGAAGTTGGCTGTTGCTCTTAGGAGAGCTGGCTTCTGCTTCACAGAGTAGGATAAGGAGGCAGGCAGGTAGAAGCCTGATCAGAGAGGAGCTTACAAGAAGATTACATTATACAGTGTCAAGGCTGTATATTGGCACCCTGCTTATTTAACTTATATGCAGAGTACATCATGAGAAACGCTGGGCTGGAAGAAGCACAAGCTGGAATCAAGATTGCCAGGAGAAATATCAATAACCTCAGATATGCAGATGACACCACCCTTATGGCAGAAAGTGAAGAGGAACTAAAAAGCCTCTTGATGAAAGTGAAAGAGGAGAGTGAAAAAGTTGGCTTAAAGCTCAACATTCAGAAAATGAAGATCATGGCATCTGGTCCCATCACTTCCTGGGAAATAGATGGGGAAACAGTGGAAACAGTGTCAGACTTTATTTTTTTGGGCTCCAAAATCACTGCAGATGGTGACTGCAGCCATGAAATTAAAGAGGCTTACTCCTTGAAAGAAAAGTTATGACCAACCTAGATAGCATATTGAAAAGCAGAGAGGGGTACTCTTTCTGCCCGCTTCTGATGCCTATGTCAGAAGCTTTCTCTATCTCCTTTATACTTTAATAAAACTTTATTACAAAAAAAAAAAATGAAAAGCAGAGACATTACTTTGCCAACAAATGTCCATCTAGTCAAGGCTATGGTTTTTCCTGTGGTCATGTATGGATGTAAGAGTTGGACTGTGAAGAAAGCTGAGTGGTGAAGAATTGATGTTTTTGAACTGTGGTGTTGGAGAAGACTCTTGAGAGTCCGTTGGACTGCAAGGAGATCCAACCAGTCCATTCTAAAGGAGATCAGCCCTGGATGTTCTTTGGAAGGAATGATGTTAAAGCTTAAACTCCGATACTTTGGCCACCTCATGCGAAGAGTTGACTCATTGGAAAAGACTCTGATGTTGGAAGGGATTGGGGGCAGAAGGAAAAGGGGATGACAGAGGATGAGATGGCTGGATGGCATCACTGACTCGATGGACATGAGTTTGAGTGAACTCCAGGAGATGGTGATGGACAGGGAGGCCTGGCATGCTGCGATTCATGGGGTCGCAAATAGTCGGACACGACTGAGCGACTGAACTGAACTACAGGAAGATTGACCATGCATCCCAGTCTGCCCTAGATAAACCCAATATGTACCTGTAGTTATGGCATAATTATTAAGGGGATCCTCTTTTCATCCCTCAAATTCTCCTGTTTTAGTTGGCAGATTATATGGCAAGGCGCTTGAGGGAGGTTGATCTGTCCTTTTGAATTCCTATGCTGCTTTGCTGTCTGGCCCTTCAGTTGGGAATTACTTCACTTTGCCTGAGGCCTCTGAAGTGCTCTATTCCCCTTTTGTTAGGTTCCTCTTTTGTCTGCTTCCTTTTTACTGTTTCCATACATCTCACCCTCTCTTCCTTCCCATCTCCTGTCTGTTTCCTTATCTTCCTCTCTTTTCCCCATTCCAGGCTCTTGGGAAATTCTTTATGCTTGTGACTTTTATGACCATGGGGATTGTGTAGCCTGACCCTGGCTTTGTATCAGGCTGCAATGGCCTTAATACTTGATTCATTTCTGTCCTTTTGCCATTTTTGAATTTGATGACCAAATACACAAACAAGAATTGTCTCTGTTCTATTTGAAGAAGTCAGCCTTGCACAGTATTTGCATATCTTTTAAAAAAAGTATTTGTTTTATTTATTTAATTGGTAGAAAATTGCTTTACAAAATTGTGTTGGTTTCTGCATATGTACAACACAAATCAGTCATAATTTATATATATACATATACATATATATCCCTTCCCTTCCAAACCTCCCTCCCCCCCCCACCCCCCCGCCATCCCACCACTCTAGATCATCACAGAGAGCCAGGGTGGGTTCTTTGTGTTATTTAGCAACTTTCCACTAACTCTTTTACACATGACAGTGTCTATATGTCAATGCTACTTTTTCTTTTTGTTGTTGTTTTTTTTAATTTTTATTAATTTTTTTTTTAATTTTTAAACTTTACATAATTGTATTAGTTTTGCCAAATATCAAAATGAATCCACCACAGGTATACATCAATTCCTCCCACCATCACCTTCCCTCACCGTGTCCACAAGTCCATTCTCTTCTAGGTTCATCAGTACTCTTTTCCAGTACTAGATTCCATATATATGCATTAATATATGATACTTATTTTTCCCTTTGTGACTGACTTCACTCTGTAAAAGAGGCTCTAGGTTCATCCACCTCACTACAGCTGACTCAGATTTCTTCCTTTTTTTGGCAGAGTAATATTCCATTGTATAAATGTACCACAACTTCTTTATGCATTCATCTGTCTCTGGACATTTAGGTTGCTTCCATGTCCTGGATATTGTAAATAGTGCTGCAATGAACATTGGGGTACATGTGTCTTTTAGAGTTGTAGTTTTCTCAGTGTATATGCCCAATAGTGGGATTGCTGGGACATATGGTAAATTTATCCCCAGTTTTTTAAGGAATCTTCATACTGTGTCCCTTAATGGCTGCATCAGTTTATGTTCCCACCAACAGTGCAGGAGGATTCCTTTTTCTCCACACCCTCTCCAGCATTTATTGTTTGTAGAATTTTTGATGATGACCATTCTGACTGGTGTATGGTGATACCTCATTATAATTTTCATTTGCATTTCTCTAATAATGAGCAATGTTGGACATTTTTTCATGTATTTATTTGCCATCCATATGTCAGAGCCAAGGCTTTGTGAAATTTGGTACTGCCTACCTGTTACCATGGTCCTGGTCTGAGAGATGATTAACCTTCACTACAGCAAATACTGATAGCAATATTCCCCAAAACAATGTGTACCACTATCCTTAAAGGAATTGTAAGAAAATAAAAGTTCCTTGGGGATCACCAGGAAAGCCTAGTCATCCTACTCGGACTCCTGCTAATAGAGCCCATTTACCTAATGTCAGGATTTGGCCCACTCATACTCTTCCAGCATAGGACAATGAAACCACTAGTTGTATGAAATGTGTAGATTGTTTATTCATCTTCATATCATTCAGTTTTTATATTTCTAGGTAGTGAAGACAATTAAACACAAGAGCAATTTTATAGGTTTATCAGGGCACTGATGTCATCTGGGGATAGCATACTTCACTTACGAATCATGTGTGAAAAACAGAATCAGACACAAATCACTGAGAAATGCAGTTAATGTTTTATGAGTTCATAAATTCAGAGCTATGACTAACACTGGGACCTCCAGTGGAAGCCTCCAGCCTTATAATTCAGCAGCTCCAAGGATTAATTTTATCACACAGAGTTTGGGCCGGAAGCTGAAATATATCTGCATGCAAATTCAGACCATGGAAAATAGCTGAACACATTTCTGCATGGAGATTTGTGAATGTGGACTGGTGAAATAACCTCATAAGGGGCCTTTGAGTTGTCACTTGCTTGTTCCACATACAGTGTGAAGTATCCAGGACAGTAAACCTTCTGTTCAAAGCAATCATCAGTGTTTAATAATAAGAAAGCTAGTCATATTAAATTTGTGATTGACAGTCATTGTCTCATATGATTATGTAGATTTGTACCCCAATTTTACAGAGAGAAAATTGAGGTTAAGAAATGTTAAATACACTGCTCAAGATCACAAAGTTGTAGAATTGGTCTTTCTGATTCCATGGCTGATTCTCTTCCTATAACATCACACTGTCTCTAACAAGAATCCAGTGAAACCAGCCCATCTCTTTTGCACTTTCATACATATTAGGCTTCATGGATGGTGACATATACATCCAGCAAGATACAGAAATGAGGATACTTTTGGGAGGACATCCCTATGAAAGAATTTGATCAGAACTGGAGCTCCACTACACATCAATGCTAAGGGGAAAAAGGCCCCTGTTTTCCATCTAATGATCTATTTTGTACAACCAGAGTAGATTTCCGGCAGCCAAGGCTGACCTTACATGGAAGCAGAGTTGATGACTACTTCCATGGTATGAACTAAAGGGACTGGGGATGCTACCTTCCCGTCAACACTAGTAGAGATTTATTTTTTATTCATCTCTACTGAGAGATAAGTATAACTTTTTATTTTGAAATAATTAAAGACCATGGGAAGTTACAAAAATAGTACAGAGAGTTTCTTGTGCACTCTGCTTAGCTTCCTCTAATGTTAATCTTACATAAAATTGTTGAATAATTTCAAAACCAGGAATCTGACATTGGTATAATACTGTTAACTAGACTACAAGACTGATTTAAGTTTTATTAGTTTCTGCATATACTTATTTATGTCTCTCTGTGTGTAGTGTTTGTGCAGTCAAAGTCGTTTCAGTCATATCCAACTCTGTGTGACCTATGGACCATAGCACGCCAGGCTCCTCTGTTTATAGGATTTTCCAGGCAAGAATACTGGAGTAGGTTGCCATTCCCTTCTCCAGGGGATCTTCCTGACCCAGAGATCAAACCCAGTCTCGTGTCTCCTGCATTGGCAGAAGGGTTCTTTACCACTAGCACCTTTGTGTAGGGCTCTATATAATTTAATCTCTAGGGTTTTTTTTTTTTTTTTAGTTTAAGGCTCTTGTCCTTATTGTAATACAGTCTTCTCCTTGGAGAGAGGTAGTGTGTTATGACAGAAGGAATGTGGGCTTTGGAACTTGATAAGCTTTGGATTTCATGTCCTTAGGCCTCGGTTTTCTCCTCTGTGAAATGGGCATAATAGTTTCTAAATCACATGGCTTTGTGAAGAAGAAATGGGATGATATATATAAAATGTCTGACCCAGCAAATGTTTCTCTCCCTCATTTCTCTTTCCTTGAGTGAGGTAGCATTTGAAGCTGTTCTCAGTTCTTTGTACCCTTGATTCTTTCCTAATAAGAGCAAGTTTTAATGGGCAGAGATGAGAAATGGATTAAAGCATTGTGAATAGTGGCATCAAAGAAATATTTCAATGATTTAATAATTTTGCCTGGCAGTAAGCCTCTTGTTGGTGGTCTATGGGTTGTTCCTTTACAACATGAATGTTCATAATATTCTTACCCCTATACTTTTGCTTTTGTCATAAATTAATATTTAGTACACATCATAGTCATCACTTCATATCGGTCTTATCTAGAAATTCTACTTACCATTCTTATCACAAATTCAGAATCATGTGCTGAGGGGAAGTCTGAGGGAGTGATGGTGTGAAAGTCAAACATCTCTAGAAATTTGACTATTAAACAAATAGCCACTAGTAGATGTGAAGGCTATACTACATGTGAAGGCTAGCCTGAGTATAAGATTAGGTTGTTTCTATTGCTTATTTACTGGGTAGAAGTGGTGACCACAGGATGGAACTGTCTCTATGACTGGGAAGATGATTTTTTTTCCCCCAATATGACAGAGGAGGAGATACTACTTTTTTTTTTTTAAGTTAAGGTGTTGTTTCCTTTCATTTATGGGGAAACAGTGGAAACAGTGTCAGACTTTATTTTTGGGGGCTCCAAAAATACAGCAGATGGTGATTGCAGCCATAAAATTAAAAGATGCTTACTCCTTGGAAGGAAAGTTATGACCAACCTAGATAGCATATTCAAAAGCAGAGACATTACTTTGCCAACAAAGGTCCGTCTAGTCAAGGCTATGGTTTTTCCTGTGGTCATGTATGGATGTGAGAGTTGGACTATGAAGAAAGCTGAGCGCCAAAGAATTGATGCTTTTGAACTGTGGTGTTGGAGAGAAGACTCTTGAGAGTCCCTTGGACTGCAAGGAGATCCAACCAGTCCATTCTAAAGGAGATCAGTCCTGGGTGTTGATTGGAAGGACTGATGCTGAAGCTGAAACTCCAATACTTTGGCCACCTGATGTGAAGAGTTGGCCACCTGATATGAAGAATTGACTAATTGGAAAAGACCCTGATGCTGGGAGGGATTGGGGGCAGGAGGAGAAGGGGATGACAGAGGATGAGATGGCTGGATGGCATCACTGACTAGATGGACATGAGTTTGAGTGAACTCCGGGAGATGGTCATGGACAGGGAGGCCTGGCATGCTGTGATTCATGGGGTCGCAAAGAGTCGGACACGACTGAGTGAACTGAACTGAAAAGTCAGATTTAGTAATCTTTTCAAAGAACTAGCATTTTGATTTCATGATTCTTTTCTATCATTTTTTTTTGTTTTCATTGACTTTTGTGTAGTTTCATTATTCTGATTGCATTAGCTTTGATTTCTTTTTCTAGTCTTAAGATGAAATTGACACCATTGAATAAAGCCTTCTCTAATTATAGCTGTTAAATGCTATGTAAATTTCATCCTAAACACTACTTTAGCTTCATCCAGACAAGTTTTAGTACATGTGTTTTTATTGTTATTCAGTTCAGTTCAGTCGCTCAGTCATGTTAGACTCTTTGCGACCCCATGAATCGCAGCACGCCAGGCCTCCCTGTCCATCACCAGCTCGCAGAGTTCACTCAAACTCATGTCCATCTAGTTGGTGATGCCATCCAGCCATCTCATCCTCTGTTATCCCCTTCTCCTCCTGCCCCCGATCCCTCCCAGCAGCAGAGTCTTTTCCAGTGAGTCAACTCTTCGCATGAGGTGGCCAAAGTACTGGAGTTTCAGCTTCAGCATCAGTCCTTCCAATCAACACCCAGGACTGATCTCCTTTAGGATGGACTGATTGGATCTCCTTGCAGTCCAAGGGACTCTCAAGAGTCTTCTCCAACACCACAGTTCAAAAGCATCAATTCTTCAGTGCTTAGCTTTCTTCATAGTCCAACTCTCATATCCATACATGACCACTGGAAAAACCATAGCCTTGACTAGACGGACCTTTGTTGGCAAAGTAATGTCTCTGCTTTTTAATATGCAACGGGTCATGCAGAAGTGCGCTGGCTGCGACGGACCACACAGAAGTGTGGCCGAGAGGAGCTACCCCATGCCCGAGGTCAGGGGCGGCGGCCGAGAGGAGCAACCCCACATCCAAGGAGCAGTGGCTGCTCCTTGGGTGGAGCAGTGGGTGCAGGAGGGCCGAGAGGAGCTACTCCATGTTCAAGGTCAGGAGGGGTGGCTGTGAGGAGATACCCCTCGTCCAAGGTAAGAAGCAATGGTTGCGCTTTGCTGGAGCAGCTGTGAAGAGATACCCCACATCCAAGGTAAGAGAAACCTAAGTAAGATGATAGGTGTTGTGAGAGGGCATCAGAGGGCAGACACACTGAAACCATAATCACAGAAAACTAGCCAATCTGATCACACGGACCACAGCCTGTCTAACTCAATGAAACTAAGCCATGCCATGTGGGGCCACCCAGGACAGGCGGGTCATGGTGGAGAGGTCTGACAGAATGTGGTCCACTGGAGAAGGGAATGGCAATCCACTTCAGTATTCTTGCCTTGAGAACCCTATGAACAGTATGAAAAGGCAAAATGATAGGATACTGAAAGAGGAACTCCCCGGGTCGGTAGGTGCCCAATATGCTACTGGAGATCAGTGGAGAAATAACTCCAGAAAAAATGAAGGGATGAAGCCAAAGCAAAAACAATACCCAGTTGTGAATGTGACTGGTGATAGAAGCAAGGTCCGATGCTGTAAAGAGCAATATTGTATAAGAAGAGGTCAAACAGGAGATGGCAAGAGTGAGTGTTGACATTCTAGGAATCAGCGAACTAACATGGATTGGAATGGGTGAATTTAACTCAGATGACCATTATATCTACTACTGTGGGCAGGGATCCCTTAGAAGAAATGGAGTAGGCATCATTGTCAATAAGAGTCCAAAATACAGTACTTGGATGCAATCTTAAAAACGACAGAATGATCTCTGTTCATTTTCAAGGCAAACCATTCAATATTATTATTCAGGAGTTTGCTAATTTCCAAATATTTGGAAATTTTCCTAAATTTTTGTTATTAGTTCTACTTCATTACCTTTTCAGCTAGAAAATATACTCTAAATGAATTCAATTTAAAAAATTGAGGATTATTTTTTGATCTATATATAGATCTATCTATATTTTGATGAATTTTCCATGTGCACTATTGTATTTGAGTGGAGTGTTCTATAAATTTTAGTGAAATCAGTTTAACTGCCAGTGGTGTTCAGGTTTTTTGTATATCCTTAGATATTATTTCGGAGAAGGCAATGGCAACCCACTCCAGTATTCTTGCCTGGAGAATCCCAGGGACACAGGAGCCTGGTGGGCTGCCATCTATGGGGTTGCACAGAGTCGAACACGACTGAAGTGACTTAGCAGCAGCAGCAGCAGCAGCAGCAGCAGCAGCATCAGAGATTGTCTACTTGTTTGATCAATGATTGAAAGGATATTGAAATATTCAACTATAATTTTGAATTTGTCCAGTTCTGTTTGCAATTCTATCAGATAATGGTTGGGTTTATGGAAGTTTTTTTTTTTTTTTTTTTGTGTTTTCCTGCACCACCCTTGACTTTCAGGCCTACACATGCACCTATACCTTGGAGGGGTGTGTGGGGGTGGGTTTCCTCCCATGTTCTTGCTTCCCATGCCAACAGTTGACTGCTGTTGCTGGTTACTTAATGCTTGGTAGTGTGGTGCTGACCCACTCCAGTGTTCTTGCCTGGAGAATCCCAGGGACAGGGGAGCCTGTTGGGCTGCTGTCTGTGGGGTCGCACAGAGTCAAACACGCCTGAAGCGACTACACAGCAGCAGCAGTGTGGTACTGGGACCAGAGGAGGTTCTCTGGTTTCATTTTTAGGCCTGTGTGTCTGGTCTCATGGGTTGGAGCTTTCTCAGTTATTCTTCCCTTTCCAGCCAAACTCTGCCTTGTATCGTTGGATCTTGGACAGGAGAGTTTCCTGCCATCCCCCAGTGGCGAGAGACTACTAATGGTTTTAGCATAGGCTCCAATGGCACCCCACTCCAGTACTCTTGCTTGGAAAATCCCATGGACGGAGGAGCCTGTTAGGCCGCAATCCATGGGGTAGCTAAGAGTCAGACACGACTGAGCGACTTCACTTTCACTTTTCACTTTCATGCATTGGAGAAGGAAATGGCAACCCACTCCAGTGTTCTTGCCTGGAGAATCCCAGGGACGGGGGAGCCTGGTGGGCTGCCGTCTATGGGGTCGCACAGAGTCGGACACGACTGAAGTGACTTAGTATTAGCCAGAGCCCTGGACTATTTCCTGCTTCTCCCCCAGTGGTGGAATAGTTTTCTTTTATACTTTCCTCTGCCCTAGTGGATCTTCACCTGGGCCCTGGGAGGGACAGCGTTTGTTGCTCCTCTGCTAGTGGCTTAAAGACTCTTGATCTCTGGGGATAAGAGTCTGGGAGGAGTTTGCGCCTTGCCTGCAGTGGCAACCTCACCAAGTCTATACCACTGAGAGGCTCTTTGCATTCTCCCTCCTGCGCAGTCTTTCCAGGGAACACCTGACAGAAGTCTTTGTAGAGGAGTCTGTGAATAGGGGTAAATTCCCCTGTGTCTGAGGTGCCCAAGAGTTCTATTAGCCAATTCTTATTTTTTAACAGTACATTGCAGTTTTAGCTCAATTCTTCTTACTCAGTTATATGGTACTGTGTGTCTTCCTCCTGTGCCCTACCATTGGTAAGCCAGTGTTTGTGACCCCTCTCTGTCATGGGAGGTGCCTGTCTTTCCTTGGGTTTCAGATTAGTTCTTTTCCCTGTGATGTCAGTTCTCTGGTGGCAGCAGATAAAAGTACGATTTTGTTGTTTATCTGGATTTTTCTTGTTAAGTTGATAATAATGCTCTTTCTAGCTTTCTGCATGCAAGGTGAAATGCCTTTTTTGAGCAGTTTTTTATTTATAAAAGTATTACATGAACAGGGTATAAAATTCAATGGGTATATAAAATGTTAGGCAAAATTTCCCACAAGCCCTACTCACTAGAGGCAGCAAGTACTAAGAAACCTTCTGTTTTCAATTCTTCCATTTCCAGTGGCACTGGGAACAGGGTCATTGTGAGAACACATCACCAATTTTTCAGGAATTTTACGAGTCCATTGGTGTCACACTGGTGCTTGCCATTGGCTACAGTGGGAATATTAGGCCACGGAAACCAGCAAAGTCTGTAAGTTAGAATTCCCCTGCAGGCAGCTGGCTGGAAACATTGACCAATACACCATCTATTATAACTCTAAGTGCCATACTTACAGCCCTGTTTCTTGATTTGCTTTCTTTAAATAGTAATTATGAACTCCCCACAATGAAATGTAAATTTAACACGTCATTGAACACCCTTTCCTCCTATGTTTTTATTTTTAAATCTTGTATTCTTTGCCTTTATGATGTAAATAAAAAACAGATTCTCTCCTTTTCCATCTGTTCATTACTCCTGGTCTTCGTCCCATAGTAGCTAGTTTAAATCGTTTCTTTTTTATGCCTTTTTGTTAATTACCATAATTCTAAACATGTTTGCATCCATCTTTTGATTTAAGGTTAAACAATGTATTGACTCTTTAGCTATGATGCACCCTTGTCTACTTCTATCTCCTATATTTCCAAAGTTTTAATGCCACTATTATTTTTACATTGTTCAGAATTTTTAAATGTTACAATCTCTTATGTACCTAAATATAAATTTTTCTATTTATCTATGTTAATTCTAAAACCATGTTAAACTAATAAGACCACATTTATAGTTACAGAAATATGGAAATATTATTCACTGTGGAATCACAGGGATTTTAGTCAAAGAAAAGGAAATAAGTTGTTAAATCCTTTCCTCTAGCAGGGAAATTGGATGTTTCAGGTGTATCACTTCAGTTCACTTCAGTTGCTCAGTCGTGTCCGACTCTTTGTGACCTCATGAATCACAGCATGCCATACCTCCCTGTCCATCACCAACTCCTGGAGTTCACTCAAACTCATGTCCCTTGAGTCAGTGATGCCATCCAGCCATCTCATCCTCTGTCATCCCCTTCTCCTCCTGCCCCCGATCCCTCCCAGCATCAGAGTCTTTTCCAATGAGTCAACTCTTCGCATGAGGTGGCCAGAGTACTGGAGTTTCAGCTTTAGCATCATTCCTTCCAAAGAAATCCCAGGGCGGATCTCCTTCAGAATGGACTGGTTGGATCTCCTTGCAGTCCAAGGGACTCTCTAGAGTCTTCTCCAACTCCACAGTTCAAAAGCATCAATTCTTCGGTGCTCAGCTTTCTTCACAGTCCAACTCTTACATCCATACATGACCACTGGAAAAACCATAGTCTTGACTAGACGGACCTTTGTTGGCAAAGTAATGTCTCTGCTTTTCAGTATGCTATCTAGGTTGGTCATAACTTTCCTTCCAAGGAGTAAGCGTCTTTTAATTTCATGGCTGCAGTCACCATCTGCAGTGATTTTGGAGCCCAAAAAGTAAAGTCTGACACTGTTTCCACTGTTTCCCCATCTATTTCCCAGGAAGTGATGGGACCAGATGCCATGATCTTCGTTTTCTGAATGTTGAGCTTTAAGCCAACTTTTTCACTCTCCTCTTTCACTTTCATCAAGAGGCTTTTTAGTCCTCTTCACTTTCTGCCATAAGGGTGGTGTCATCTGCATATCTGAGGTTATTGATATTTCTCCCGGCAATCTTGATTCCAGCTTGTGCTTCTTCCAGCCCAGCGTTTCTCATGATGTACTCTGCATATAAGTTAAATAAGCAGGGTGACAGTATACAGCCTTGACATACTCCTTTTCCTATTTGGATCCAGTCTGTTGTTTCAGGTGTATTGTTTATTCTTAATGCTCTTTACATTTCTTGACTTCCTCTGGGTTATTCTCATCTGCCACTGTTCTTTGTATCCCATGGTTTCCTCCTCCTTGGGTTAGATTTTAATTTTATTGATTAATCATCTCAATTAAATTTTTTAATATATTATGAATGGATATTAAACTTTGAGTCCTTGGATGTCCCCAAATTTTTGTTTTGTCTCATCCTTGATCAATACTTGGTAAGGTTTACAGTGCTAGACACAAGGCCATTTTCCTTTAAACTTTGGAGATTCACTTGTGTTGTCTTTTAGCATTTTGTGATGTTGACAAAGTCTTATGCTAGTCTGTTTATTTTTGGGGAGGGAGATTATTTTCAGTGTTTTATTATGATATTTGATACATTTTAAGAATAAATATAACACACATAACTGGTGAATTTTGATAAAATGAACATCTATGAAGCCACCACCCAACTAGAACACTGCCATACTCACGCCATCTATCTGTATGTTCCTTCCACTTTCCACCCTTATTTCACTCCAGTATGATTGTTTTGAGTTTTGTGTTTACTGCTCTTGTTAGTAATGTCTATTGAATATGTATGCATCCCTATACAATATATTACTTACTTTTTCTTGTCTTTTTTCCTAGTTGTAGTTTGTTTTATTGTGGTAAAATATACATAACATAAAATTAACTATTTTAATAATTTTCTAGTGTCCAATTCAGTGGCATTAAGTCCAGTCATACTGTTGTGCAGCCATCACTACTATCCATTTCCAGAGCTTTTTTAAAAAAATCATTCTAAAAAAAAATAAATAAAAAATCATTCTAAAACAAAGTCCTCTTTACCCATTGCTTTCTACCCATTCCTGGTAACTCCTATTCTACTTTCTGTCTCTATGGATTTTCCTATTCTAACTACCTAATGCATATGGAATCATTGAATATTTGTCCATTTGTGTCTGGCTTTTTTATTTAACTTACCATAATGTCTTTAGGGTTCATCTGTGTTGTGGCTTGTGTCAGAATTCATTCCCTTTTTATTGCCGAATAATATTTCATTGTATATATATATACTACATTTCATTTATCCATTCATCTGTTGATGGGCAGTTGGGTGATTTTCACCTTTTAGATATTGTGAATTCTGTTGCTGTGAACATAGATGTATATGAATTATCTCTTTGAGTTCTTGTTCTTAATTCTTTAGGGGGTGTATGTGAGAGCAGAATTGCTGGGTCACATGGTAATTATGTTGAACCATTTGAGAAACTGCCAAACTGTTATCCACAGTGGCTACAATATTTTACGTTACCACCAGCTACATGCAACAACATACAACATACAGCATTCTCCATATCCTTGTCAACAATTGGTATTTTCTCTTTTTTATTATGGCTATTCTACTTAGAATATAGTATCACATTGTAGTTTTTTTGATCAAAAGCTTTATAATTCAAACATTTCTTCTGTAGTTATGTATTTCTTTTCTAAAAACAGTTTTCAAAATGAGTTTTTCTTTTTTTAATTTTATTTTTATTGAAGTATAGTTGATTTTACAGTCTTGTGTTAGTTTCAGGTATACAGCAAAGTAGTTCAGTTTGCTGTATACATACATATACACATACATACATACACACATGTGTATACACACACACATACTCTTTTGCAAATTATTCTCCCTTATATATTATTATAAAATATTGAGTATAGTTCTCTGTGCTATATAGTAGGCCCTTGTTGATTATCTATTTTATATATAGTAGTGTGTATCCATCCCCCATTTCCCCTTTGGTAAACACAAGTTTATATTCTGTGTCTGTGTGTCTATTTGTGCTATATAAATTCATTTGCATCATTTTCTTTTTAGATTCCATGGATAAATGGTATATTTGTCTTTGTCTGGCTTACTTAATTTAATAATCTCTATAACACATCTTCTTTATCCATTCACCTGTTGATGGACATTTACTTTGCCTACATGTCCTGGCTATTGTAAATAGTGCTTCAGTGAACACTGGGGTGCTGTATCTTTTTGAACTATGGTTTTCTTTGGATATATGCCCAGGAGTGGGATTTGAAGGATCATATGATAACTCTGGAGAAGGCAATTGCACCCCATTCCAGTACTCTTGCCTGGAAAATCCCAGGGACAGAGGAGCCTGGTAGGCTGCAGTCCATGGGGTCGTGAAGAGTCGGACATGACTGAGCGACTTTCCTTTCACTTTTCACTTTCATGCATTGGAGAAGGAAATGGCAACCCACTCCAGTGTTCTTGCCTGGAGAATCCCAGGGACGGTGGAGCCTGGTGGGCTGCTGTCTATGGGGTGACACAGAGTCAGACATGACTGAAGCGACTTAGCAGCAGCAGCATGATAACTCTATTTTTAGTCTTTTTAGGAAGTTCTGTACTGTTCTCTGTAGTAGCTGTACCAATTTACATTCCAGCAACGGTGTAGGAGGATTTCCTTTTCTCCATACCCTCTCCAGCATTTATTATTTGTATACATCTTGATGATGGCCATTCTGATGTATAAGGTGATACTGTACTCACTGTAGTTTTCATTTGAATTTTCCTAATAATTAGCAGTGTTGAACACCTTTTTGTATGCCATCTGTGTGTATTCTTTGGAGAACTATTAATAGATTTTCTGCCCATTTCTTGAGGGTTTTTTTTTTTTTTTCTTGGTAGTGAACTGCATGAGCTGTTTATGTTTTGGAAGTTAATCCCTTGCTCTTGGTATAGTTTGCAGATACTTTCTCCCATTCTGTGGGTCATCTTTTCATTTTATGATTTCCTTTGCTGTGCAAAAGCTTTTAAGTTTAATTAGGTCACATCAAAAATTTTTCTTTCATTACTCTAGGAGGTAGATACAAAAAAATATTGCTGCCATTTGTGTCAGAGTGGTCTGCCTGTGTTTTCCTCTAAGAGTTTTACAGTTTCTGCTCTTACATTTATGTTGTTAATCCATTTTGAGTTTATTGTTGTGTATGGTGTTAGAGAATGTTCTAATTTCATTCTTTCACATGTAGCTGTCTAGTTTTCCCAGCACCACTTACTGAAGAGACTGTCTTTTCCTCATTTTTATTCTTGCCATCTTTGTCATAGATTAATTGACCATAGGGACATAAATTTATTTCAGGGCTTTCAATCCTGTCCCATTGAGCTATATTTCTGCTTTTGGGTCAGTACCATACTGTTTTGATTATAACATTGTAGCTTTGTAATGTAGTCTGAAGTCAGGCAGCCTGATTCCCCGAGCTCTGTTTTTCTTTCTCAAGATTGCTTTGGCTATTTGGGCTCTTTTGTGTTTCCATACAAATTTAAACATTTTTGTTTTAGTTTTGTGATAAATGCCATTGGTAATTAGATATGGATTTCATTGCATCTGTAGATTGCTTTGGGTAGTATAGAAACTTTGACAATATTGATTCTTCTAATCCCAGAACACGGTATATCTTTCCATCTGTTTGTCTCATCTTAAATTTCTTTCATCAGTGTCTTATAATTTTTGGAATACAATTCTTTTGACTCCTTAAGTATGTTTATTTCTATATTTTTTTTCTTTTTGATGCAAAGGTAAATGGGATTTTTTCTTAATTTCTGTTCCTGATCTTTTATTGTTAGTGTATAGAAATGCAAGATATTGCTGTGTATTAATTTTGTATCCTGCAACTTTAACTGAATTCATTAATGAACTCTGGGCTCCCCTCATGGCTCAGATGGTAAAGAATCTGCGTGCAATGTGGAAGGCCTGGGTTCAATCCCTGGGTTTGGAAGATCCCCTGGAGAAGGAAATGGCTACGCATTCCAGTATTCTTCCCTAGAGAATTCCATGGATAGAGGAGCCTGGCAGGCTAAATCTGTGGGATTGAGAGTTGGACACAACTGAGTGACTGACACTTTTACTTATTGAACTCTAGTAGATTTCTGGTAGTGTTTTTAGGATTTTCTATGAATAGTATTATGTCATCTGCAATTCCCTAATGATTAGTGATGTGGACTATATTTTCATGTGCTTATTTGTTATTGACCATTTGTATTATCTCTGAGTAATGTCTGTTAAAGTCCTTTGCACATTTTTGAATTGCTTATCTTGTTTTTTTTTTAATAGTTTTTTGTTTTCTGGATATTAATCTCTTATCAGGTATAAGATCTATGCATATTTTCTCCTGTCTTGATAGTATTTTTGATATATAAAGAATTTCAATTTTTATGAAATCTAACTTACCTATTTTTTTCTTTTGTTGACTCTCATGTCCTAGAAATAATTACAAAATTCAGTGCTCTGAAGATCTTCTCTTTTTTCATGGATTTTACTATTTTTGCTCTTAAATTTAGGTCTTTGTTTCATTTTGAGTTAATTTTTGTATATAGTGCAAAGTAAGGATGCAGATTTATACTTTTGCAAGTGGATATTTAATTTCCCCAGCTTTATTTGTTGAATGACTCTTTTCCCCATCACATGGTCTTGGTACCTTTGTTTAACAAATCAATTGATCATATATGTAGGGGTTTATTTCTAGGCTTTCTATTCTAGTCCATTTGTTTATACATTTGCCTTTAGGCCTGTATCATATTGGTTTAATTACTATACCTTTGTGTAGTAAGTTTTGAAATCAGGAAGTGTAAGTCCTCCAATGTTTTATTCTTTTTCAAGATTGTTTTGTTTTTTCTGGGTCCCATGAAATTCCATAAATTTTAGGATAGCCTTCTCTATTTCTTTGAAAATCTTCATTAGGATATTCATAGAGATCGTATTGGATCTTTAGATCACTTTTGGATAGAACTGTCATTTTAACAATATTAAATAAATATGGGCAGTATTTTTTTTAACTTATGCCTTCTTCCATTTGTTTCAGCAGTGTTTTGTAGTTTTCATTCTATAAATCTTTTACCTCCCTGGTTAAATTTATTTCCAAATATTTTATTCTTTTTGATGCTACTGTAAATGGAAATGTTTCCTTAGTTTCTTTTTTTGGATATAGAAATATAACTAATTTTCTCATATTGACTGTGTGTTCAGAAACTTTGAGTTTGTTAGCTGTAACTTTTTTGTGTGGAATATTTAGAGTTTTTACACATATGATCATGTTGTCTGTGAACGAGATGATTTGACCTCTTCTGTCTAATTTGGATGCATTTTATTTATTGTCCTTGCCTAATTGCTCTGTTTAGAATTTCCAATAGTATATTGAGTAAAAGTGCAAAAATGGGCATACTTCTCTTGTTTCTGATCTTAGGGGATCCTGTCATTTTTAAAATGTGCCATGTTATATGCTGTTTCCTACAAATTCATTGTTTTATTTGCAAATTTTCTAACAGTTTCATTCAAAGCTTCTAAGATACTTTCATTTGTGTATTTGTAGCAAACTCAATTTTACTGATAAATTATATTTCCAAGAATATTACATATCTATTCTTTAACCACTAGACATTGTGGTTGTTTCCATTTTTCTGCTATTACAATGTTACCATGAAGATATTGCAGCTTATCTTTCTGTATGCCTCTGCAAAGCTTCTCTAGAGTATATACATAAGAGTAAAATTGTTAGGTCAAGGGTGAGCAAGTTTCCAATTTTAAAAGATAATACTAAATTGTTTTCTAAAGTGGGTCTTTAAGTTTACATTTCCATTGCAGTAAGTGAAAGTTCCTGCTCATCTACATCATTGCCACCATGTGGAACTATCAGAGTTCTAAAGTTTTGCTTATTTTGAGGGTTTAAAATAGTATCTCATTGTGATTTTAATTCACATTTCCCTGATTCCTAATGGAGTTAAGAATCTTTTCCTATGTTGATTCAAAATTTGTTTCCTTTTCTGTGAAATGCCTGTTCATGAGCTTTTGTATTTATTTGTAGGAGTGCTGTATATTTTCTTTATCTAAGAAGCACATGTATTCTGTATTATTTCTTTATGTAAGATGCACATATATTCTTACTTCATCCCACTTTCCTTGTGTCTCTTTTTTTATTGAAGTGTAGTTGATTTCCAATGTTGTGTCAGTGTCTGGTGTATAGCACAGTGATACAGATATATATACACATATATACGTGTGTGTTTGTATATATTTTTACATTATGGATTTTTTATAGAATGTTGTTGACAGTTTCCTGTAGTATATAGTAGTACCTTCTTGTTTATCTATTTTATATGTAGTTTGCATCTGCTAATCCCAAACTTTGAATTTATCCTTCTCTCACCCCCTTTCCCCTTTGGTAGCCATAAGTTTGTTCTCTATATCTGTGAATCTGTTTCTGTTTCATAGGTGTGTTCATTTGTGTCATCTTTTAGATTCTACATGTAAGGCATATCATGTGATATCTTTCTCTGACTTTACTCAGTTTGCAGGGTTTCAAGACAAAGGGTAGATTTAGTTCTCAATGATTCTAAGCCAAAAAGATGGGAAAAATTGGAAACGTTAGAGAGTTGTGACCAGACATTGGAAGAAACTTTAGCATCAGTCCAGTTTATAGACAGAAAACACAAACCTTCAAAGACAGACAATAGAATCTAATATTCACAAATATGTGTTACTGAAGCATATTTTTTCTCTCTAAAGTCACCATCATTCTCACTTCAGATAACCAAATTGAGACTAATTTGTTTGTAAAATAAGTCTAGTCTCAGCAAAATTTGCCTGATCATTTGTGTAAGTACAGCAAGACCAGTCATGGACCATGTAGGCTTTTAAAAAATCTATTTTGCTGGAACTTTTCATAAGGGATCTCAAATTGGACTTTTAAAAGCCTCAAAGCTAGGAAGACAAAACAAAGAATTATCATCAGACTTGGCAGCAGTATCTATAGATTTGAGTTAATTCCTCCCTTCTCTAAGTCCCCCAGATATCTGGAGTTTCCTGCACTTGCCAGGAATTGACCTTTCTTATATACCTAGTAAGGCTGCTGGGGACCCTGTTAGCAAGGTACCAGGCTACTTTTCCAAGGGGCTTTGTTGACTGTATAAAGTCAACCTTGGTTACTTAAAGCTGTCTCGTCATATGTGAGTCTATGCATGCCTCTTTCAAATATGATATTCCACTCAAAGCCTTGGTAATTAATGTATGCAGTGTTTCCAATTGTATCCTGTTACAAGGAGAACAAATTGTTAGTGAACTTAGGCAAATAACTATATTGCCATGAAAATAAGAATACTCATTTAGAGTTCTGAAGGGGAATCAGGTAGGGAGAAATGTTTCATCTTTTTTCACAAAGATATATTTTACCAAATTGCTGTAGGTCAGAGGTAGCTTAAGAGAAAAAGGTTTCTTTAAATCTGAAAAAACAAAACATTAAAAAAAGCAATATTTCAGGTAAGAAGTCATGAAAATTTATAATCATAATTCTCAGCTCATTTAGTCCCATTTTATTAATATTTATTCTGCTTGTATCATTCTCCCAGTAGTTCCGGAAATTCTTAGCCAATTCAATTGTCTGATGTTAAAGTTATCAGAAAGCTATACTTGTCAAAAGTGTTTTCCTTGAATCTCTTTGAGGGTGAAGCACTTTTGCAGTATGCTTTTGTAAAAGCATCAGAGTAAAACAATAATTCTCTGTAAATGAAAAAAGACTAAAAAACGCTCATTGTTAAATATCTGATGAAAATTTATTATGATGGAAATGCCAAGGAGTGGGTTATTTCTATAATGTATAGCATTTTAAGATAACTTAAGTTATGACTGATAACATTATACAGGACATATCAGATTTCTATGGATTTCAATTTCTGGAATACTTATAGTATATACACAACATAAAGAAAATAGTATTGTTTCTTATTTGACAACTCTTCCCAGTGGCTCAGTGGTAAAGAATCTGCCTGCAATGCAGAAGACACACAGGAGCCAAGGGTTCAGTCCCTGGGTCAGGAAGATCCCCTGGAGAAGGAAATGGCAACCCACTCCAGTGTTCTTGCCTGGAAAATCCCATGAACAGAGGAGCCTGGCAGTCTAGAGTCCATGGGGTTGTAAAAGAGTCGGGAATGACTTAACGATTAAAACAAACCCATGTAATTTAACATATCAAATAAGCCTAACTCCTGTCACATTTTCCTTTTTATAAGGAGAGAGAACAAATCTTTTAAAATATTCCAGGGCCCTCTGGGGAATTTCAAAATTAGTTTGAGGTAAAAAGCAACAACAAACCACACTTCATTTAGAATTTGACTTTGGGAAGTTTGTCAAAAATAAGAAAAAGGTTTTCATACACTTGTTGAAATAGAATCATAGTTAGCTGTGAAATAATGCTTCAGTTCAGTTCAGCTGCTTAGTCGTGTCTTACTCTTTGACCCCATGAACCGCAGCATGCCAGGCCTCCCTGTCCATCACCAAGTCCCAGAGTCCACCCAAACCCATGTCCATCGAGTGGGTGATGCCATCCAACCATCTCATCCTCTGTCATCCCTTTATCCTCCTGCCTTCAATCTTTCCCAGCATCAGGGTCTTTTCCAGTGAGTCAGTTCTTTGCATCAGGTGGCCAAAGTATTGGAGTTTCAGCTTCAGAATCAGTTCTTCCAATGAATATTCAGGACTGATTTCCTTTAGGATAGACTGGTTGGATCTCCATACAGTCCAAGGGCCTCTCAAGAGTCTTCTCCAACACCACAGTTCAAAAGCATCAATTCTTCGGCACTCAGCCTTCTAAAGAAGGACCTTTGTTGGCAAAGTAATGTCTCTGCTTTTTAATATGCTTTCTAGGTTGGTCATAACTTTCCTTCCAAGGAGTAAGCATCTTTTAATTTCACAGCTGCAATCACCATCTGCAGTGATTTTGGAGCCCAGAAAAATTAAGTCAGCCACTGTTTCCCTATCTATTTGCCATGAAGTGATGGGACCAGATGCCATGATCTTAGTTTTCTGAATGTTGAGCTTTAGGCCAACTTTTCACTCTCCTCTTTCACTTTCATCAAGAGGCTCTTTAGTTCTTCTTCACTTTCTAACATAAGGGTGGTGTCATCTGCATATCTGAGGTTATTAATATTTCTCCCAGCAATCTTGATTCCATCTTGTGCTTCCTCCAGCCCAGCGCTTCTCATTATGTATTCTGCATATAAGTTAAATAAGCAGGGTGACAATATACAGCCTTGACATTAGTTATCCTTTTAATCAAATTGACAACAGAAGGTATTAAAGGCTAAATAGTAAAACAAACAAACAAAAAAAAACAGCTAAATAGTTGCAAAAAAAAAAAAAAAAACCTTATCTCTTTTAATACAGCAAAGGTTCAGCTTTCTAAACACAGGAAATTATTTTGAGAAAACACAGAACCCTTGCTTTTTTAAAGCAGATTTTAAAAGGTGTAAAGTGAAGCCTTTTGCAATCTCTTATCAAGAGCAGACAAATAGTGAAAGAAAACTTCATCCTTTTAACAGAAAACCAAATTTACATTTTGTATCAGCTTAATTTTAATATTAAAACTTATTTGCTTAATTAAATTCATTGCAAAATTAGTTTTGACCACACATAAAATTGCTTTCCAAAGATTTTCTCATAAATCTTCTTTTATCCAAAGCATACATCCTATTTTCCTGTCATATGGAAATGTTCCCTTTATTATTTCTAGTAGCTTTAATCACATATATTAGATTTTTTTTTAGCCCTTTCTTGTTGGTCAGTCGCTCAATCGTGTCTGACTCTTTGCAACCCCATGGACTGCAGCATGCCAGGCTCCCCTGTCCTCCACTATCTCCTGGAGTTTGCTCAAATTCATGGCCATTGTGTTAGTGAATACTATCTAACCATTTCATCCTTTAACCTGTAACCCTTAAGACCATTAATTTCTAGTGAAAACTGAAAAAGTAAGTAGTTGTGAACTGTCTTTTAATTAGTGCTTTGTATATTGGAAAATTTATAAATACTTTTTGTAATTTCTAGAAACGTGGTTTTTCATAGAAAATTTCTCAGCATGGCACCAAATGAGTTAACTAATACACTCAAATATCTTTAGTTTTTCTGTAAGAGAAAGCCACCATGGATAAACCTATATTTAGTAATTAGGTAATTAGATTAGGGAGCCCGGGAAAGGAGGAAGAATTGTAAGGGACAGCAAAGCATCCCTATTACCTATCTTGAGTGTTTCTACTAAATTCATTTCCTGGCTTTCTGTATGTACATGAGTAACCTGGTATACTCTGGGCCTTAAAGTTAGGCTGGAGTGCTATCTGTAAGTCTTGTAAAGAGAGGGAAGTCAAAACAGGCAATTGAGTGTTTAAGAGATTTTTCTGGGGAAGTTAGAGGAGTTTGGATATTTTAAGAAATTTGCTGAGCTGATGGGACTGGATTTTGAGAGGAAATTTATGTTGGATGTAGTCATTATTTTCTGTTCTAAATCTAATTTTTAAAAACATCTTATTAAGGGAGTCCCTAAGACTGTTATCGGAGAAGGCAATGGCACCCCAGTCCAGTACTCTTGCCTGGAAAATCCCATGGATGGAGGAGCGTGGTAGGGTGCAGTCCATGGGGTCGCTAATAGTCGGACACGACTGAGCGACTTCACTTTCTCTTTTCACTTTCATGCATTGAAGAAGGCAATGGCAACCCACTCCAGTGTTCTTGCCTGGAGAATCCCAGGGATGGGGAAGCCTGGTGGACTGCCGTCTATGGGGTCACACAGAGTCGGACACGACTGAAGTAACTTAGCATAGCATAGCATAACACTGTTATGCATCCTCTTGTTCTTTTCTTAAGTTGGTCTTTCCATAGGTATTAATGCGACAATTATTTAGGATGAGAGCTCTCCTAAGAAAAAATTTTTTTTCTTTTAAATATAGCCAGTTTAGGGCTTCCCTGATGGCTCAGTGGTAAAGAATCTGTCTGTAGTGCAGGAGACACAGGTTTGATCCCTGGAGGAGGAAATGGCAATGCACTCCAGTATTCTTGCCTGGAAAATTCCATGGATGGAGGATCCTGATAGGCTACAGTCCATAGCGTTGCAGAGTAGGACAAGACTGAGCATGCACACACGTGCTGTTCAGGTCCAAGGTGAGGAACCTAAATATAGCCAATTTAAAGGATTTGTCATTTGGTGATTAAAAAGTATTTTATATTAACCTTGTTCAGTTCAGTTCAGTCATGTCTGACTCTTTGCGACCCCATGGACTGCAGCACGCCAGGCCTCCCTGTCCATTGCCAACTCCCAGAGTCCACTCAAATGCATGTCCATTGAGTCGGTGATGCCATCCAACCATCTCATCCTCTGTCATCCCCTTATCCTCCTGCCTTCAATCTTTCCCAGCATCAGGGTCTTTGCAAATGAGTCAGTTCTTTGCATCAGGTGGCCAAAGTATTGGAGTTTCAGCTTCAGCATCAGTCCTTCCAGTGAGCTCTTAGGACTGATCTCCTTTATTATGGACTGGTTGGATCTCCTTGCAGTCCAAGGGCCTCTCAAGAGTCTTCTCCAACACCACAGTTCAAAAGCATCAATTCTTGGGTGTTCAGCTTTCTTTATAGTCCAAGTCTCACATCCATACATGACTACTGGAAAAACCATAGCCTTGACTAGATGGACCTTTGCTGGCAAAGTAATGTCTCTGTTTTTTAGTATGCTGTCTAGGTTGGTCATAACTTTCCGCCCAAGGAGTAAGCATCTTTTTATTTCATGGCTGCAGTCACCATCTGCAGTGATTTTGGAGCCCCCCAAAATAAAGTCTGCCACTGTTTCCACTGTTTTTCCTTGATAGTGACCTTGATATTAACTTAATATTCCTTGATATTAACCTTTATAGTGACTCAAACCAATAACCCTTTTCATGGCTTAACCATGGAGGCAAGGAGCATCTTCAAAGGAGAATGCAAACTATGCAGCCCTCAAAAGATCCAGAAATTTTATCAGAATTAGCCTAAGAAAGCAAGAACTGTTGTCACAGGCCATATGAATAGTATAGAGCAAGCAGTGTCTCCAGTTTCCTGTGAGAATGGGAGACACCTCCAGGTATAGACCCATCATCATGACACTGGGAAAGCCCTACTGGAATGAAACTTTTTCAGCACTAAAGAGACAATGAATGTTGACACAAAAAAGTCCTCTAATGGACTGGGACCCCCTTTGATGAAGTCTTCTGAGAGCCTTCATTTGTAGTCAGCCTTCGTTTGACTGTAGCACAAACAGAATGCCAAGATACCAGTCATAAGCCCAGGTTGTTACTTGTGCTTCTAACCAGCCAGTTTATTTGTCCCACAGCCTACTCAGTTTTGTTTCCAGATTCATGTCAGTACGTACATCTGTCAGTTGCTGGAGAGACTATTCTCACTGGTTCTAAAGCCAAACTCTCAGAACATGGACAACTGAGACAAAACAATGAATGACAATCTATGGGAGGAAAGGGATCAATAGAAAATAAGAGTGCTCATAACACATTTTTACCAAAGTTGCTATACCTAAGACATTAGTTCCACAAATATTTCCTCCAGCTAATCTAAATTTAGAAGCAGAAAAAGGCTGTCATTACTCTTAGTTTCCTTCAGACCCTGCAGGTAAAGGGCTTTTTGTCAGAGGTCCCAGGATTTCTTAGCTACAGTAGCCTTAGAGGCAGCTGAGTCCAGCCAGGGAAGTTTATCTTGCTAACTACATCAATTGTTGGGGAGGAAAAAATTTTTTCTTTACATTTCTGGGTTCTTTGGCTAGTCTATAATAAATAAGTTACTATAAGAGAGATTAACAAGAGGAAAACAAGTTTAATGACATATGTGTATATGGGAGTGACCCAGGAAAACTGAGTAACTCTCCAAAATGGCCCATGACATCATCTTAAATACCAGTTTTAGTCAAAGACAAAAGAAGGTGTTGAGAGTGGGGAGTCAGTCAAGGGAGGGTAACAAGAAAATACTTTGGCCACCTGATGCGAAGAACTGACTCATTTGAAAAGACCCTGATGCTGGGAAAGATTGAAGGCAGGAGGAGAAGGGGACAACAGGGGATGAGATGGTTGGATGGCATCATCGACTCAATGGACATGAGTTTGGGTAAACTCCAGGAGTTGGTGATGGACAGGGAGGCCTGGAGTGCTGCAGTCCATGGGGTCGCAAAGAGTCAGAGGCGACTCAGCAACTGAACAAGAAAATCACAGTAGATGAGTATGGTTGTTATGCAGATTTAGGTGATTTGTTTCTGAATTGATAACAGTTTCTAGAGATTTATATGTCTTCCTCTTCCTGGCACAGTGAGGGAGACAGCCTTACAAGTAGAGGTTGCCCTTGTAAACGTAAATGTTTCTTTAAAAAGGGTAGCTTCTACTCAATTTTCAGAGCTTCTGCTATATCTACAGTTTCTTAAAATGATCAGCCTAAATTAATCCTTATGCCAAATACACATATTTTTGGGTGGCATATCTGATCCCCTATAATTACTTAGTATTATTTACTGTACATATTGATATACATACAGTAATATATACATAATATATATTTTGGGCACACCATCTTGCAGGATCTTAGTTCCCTAATCAGGAATCGAAATCTAGCCCCAGCTGTGGGCATAGAGTCTTAACCACTGGACTGCTGGGAAATTCCCAATATATTAATATAATATTATATTAATGCATTTTAAAATTCCACAAATATACTGTTACCAAATTAAGTCATGTAGACCCTACTCAGGCCATAGCCCTTGATGAGGCCCTCTGTCTTGGTTTGGGGGTAAGGGGTAAGTTCTTTCTCTGTTCAGATTCGAGCAGCTCTTAACGTAGCCAAAGCTGTGATCAACACAGCACAAGTTTTACTCAGTGGCTAAAGAGTGGAGAAATGGGAACTAAATTCACAGATCAACTTCTCTCCTACCCAGGGAGAGATTTAATTTTAAAGGGTAAAGACCAAGGGAGGAGGAATGAGGCTAATGATGGGGCAGTGAATGCATTAATCTACTGGGGAAGGGGCTTGCTTTTTCAGGGAAGTGGGGTGCCATGCCCTTTTTATCCTTTTTTGATCCTTAATGTCTGGTCATGGCTGCTGGCAGGTGTATAATTTAATATGCTAATGTTAGATCAACACATGATAAGACTCAGGGTCTGCTGGAGATCAGCTTCATCTCCATCTTGGTCCCAGCTCATTCCAGCTTTTCTTGTTTATTTTCAGCTTCTTTTCTTATTTCTGGAAACTTTAACTTAAAAAAAAATAGCTTGACTCCTGTTAAAGGTGAGGGTTAGCAATTTTTGAGTTAAGACTTGGAGCAGCTCTGGCAAAACTCGGATATAGTCTTATGCAACCATTTGTGTTTTTTATTGGTATTGCATTTAATCTGTTGAATAGTTTGAAGAAAATTGATCTATTCATGATATTGAGTTTGGGTTTTGGTCTTTAAAACTTACATAGGTGAAAAATTAAACTTCTACTTAGGATGTAAAAGAACACAAAACCTTTGCACCTGGTGCTCTGAATCTTATCTTCTGTCAATAATATTTTTCCTTTTTTCCCCCTTTCTTTGGTTTTGGTTTCCTGAAATGTAAAGAAGCTATGGATACTTATGTATTTTTACCCATTAGTTGGTATTTGGTGACTCCTTTCACCAAAGGAGTTTGTTTTTAGTTCATAGGAGTTTTCTTGTATATTTTTCTTTCATTGTGTCTATTCTTGAATTCTGTAACTCATTTTAAATACTTGTTAGACATCCTCAATCTAGCCTTCATTATATTAACTCTTTTCTAATTATATAATTTCCATCTTTTTGTCTTCTATATTTCATTGAAAATTTCCCTGACTTCATTTTTTAGATGAATTGAGTGGTTTCATAGTACCCACTGATTAAAAAAATTTTTTATATGTGAAATAGATGGCCAGTCCAAGTTCAATGCATGAAAAAGGGCACTAAAGCTGGTGGAGTGGGACAACCCAGAGGGATGGGATGGGGAGGGACATGGGAAGGGGATTTGGGACAGGAGGACACATGTACACCCATGGCTGATTCATGTCAATGTATGGCAAAAATCACAACAAAATTGTAAAGTAATTAGCCTCCAATTAAAACAAATTAATTAAATACAGTTTTTTTCTGGGGTAATAATGGTTTTAATGTATACAAACTCTTACATTTTGTTTTTCTTTTGACATATCAGAGTTTGCTCTTTTATGAATGCCATATCTTTTAAAATATCTATGAGGACAGTAATTAGAATTTTTAAAGTTGTCTTTGAATTATTTCTTTACCTCAGTTTTCCTTTTTCTCCTTTCTCTGATATGGTTCCTTTTTGTTGATCTTGATCCTTTTCTTTGATGCTTCCCTGGCTCCCTGCTCCCCAGATGTCTGGCTATCATTAGTTGTCCTTTCAGATCTACAAGTAAAAGGCTTGGTTAAAACTATATATATAGATTTATCAATAAACTTTGAAATAAATGACTGACTTGATTCTGTACAAGAGTGTATGGAGAATTGATGGGCAGCTCTTTTTATAGCACATGGGTTCAAGGATCAGTTCAGTTCAGTATCTCAGTCGTGTCTGACTCTTTGCAACCCCATGGATTGCAGTGCACCAGGCTTCCCCATCCATCACCAACACCTGGAGCTTGCTCAAACTCATGTCTATCCAGTCAGTGATGCCAACCAACCATCTCATCCTCTGTCATCCCCTTCTCCTGCCTTCAATCTTTCCCAGCATCAGGGTCTTTTCCAGTGAGTCAGTTCTTCCCATCAGGTGGCCAAAGTATTGGAGTTTCAGCATCAGTCCTTCCAATGCAAACTCAGGACTGATTTCCTTTAGGATTGATTGATTTTATTTCCTTGCAGTCCAAGGGACTCTCAAGAGTCTTCTCCAACACCACAGTTCAAAAGCATCAATTCTTCGGTGCTCAGCTTTCTTTATAGTCCAACTCACATCCATATGTGACTATTGGAAAAACTATAGCTTTGACTAGATGGACCTTTGCTGGCAAAGTAATGTCTCTGCTTTTTACTCTGCTGTCTAGGTTGGTCATAGCTTTTCTTCCAAGGAGCAAGCATCTTTTTATTTCATGGCTGCAGTCACCATCTGCAGGTATTTTAGAGCCCAAGAAAATAATGTCTGTCACTGTTTCCACTCTTTCCCCATCTATTTGCCATGAAGTGATGGGACTGGATGCCATGATCTTTGTTTTCTGAATGCTGAGTTTTAAGCCAGCTTTTTCACTCTCCTCTGTCACCTTCCTCATTACCTTCCTCTTTGCTTTCTGCCATTAGGGTTGTGTTATCTGCATATCTGAGGTTATTGATATTTCTCCCGGAAATCTTGATTCCAGCTTGTGCATCATCCAGTCCAGCATTTCGCATGATGTAGTCTGCATATAAGTTAAATAAGCAGGGTGACAATATACAGTCTTGGCGTACTCCTTTCCCGATTTTGAACCAGTCCGTTATTCCATGTCCGGTTCTAAATGTTGCTTCTTGACCTGCATATAGATTTCTCAGGAGGCAGGTCAGGTGGCCTGGTATTCCAATCTCTTTAAGAATTTTGCAATTTGTTGTGATCCACATAGTCAAAGGCATATGTCAATAAAGTCAATAAAATGCATAGTCAATAAAGCAGAAGCAGATGTTTATCTCAAACTTTCTTGCTTTTTCTATGGTCCAGTGGATGTTGGCAGTTTGATCTCTGGTTTTTATGCCTTTCTAAATCCAGTTTGAACGTCTGGAAGTTCTCAGTTCATGTATTGTTGAAGCCTAGTTTGGAGAATTTTGAGCATTACTTTTCTAGTGTGTGAGATGAGTGTAATTGTGTGATAGTTTGAACATTCTTTGGCATTGACTTTATTTGGGACTGGAATGAAAACTGACCTTTTCCCGTTCTGTGGCCACTGCTGAGTTTTCCAGATTTGCTGGCATATTGAATGCAGCAGTTTAACAGTAGCATCTTTTAGGATTTGAAATAGCTCAACTGGAATTCCATCACCTCCATTAGCTTAGTTTGTGGTGATGCTTCCTAAGGCCCACTTGACTTTGCATTCTAGGATATCTGGCTCTAGGTGAGTGATCACACCATCGTGGTTTTCTGGGTCATGAAGGTCTTTTTTGTATAGTTCTTCTGTGTATTCTTGCCACCTCTTCTTAATATCTTCTGCTTCTGTTAGGTTCATACCATTTCTGTCCTTTATTGTGCCCATCTTTCCTTGAAATAGTCCCTTGGTAGCTCTAATTTTCTTGAAAGATCAGGCAGGTATATTTACAATGACTACCCACAATCTCCAAAGTAAGGTGAGATTTACTGGGAGTGTGGTTTAAATGACTTAATCATTATTTTTCCTGAATAGAAATAGTTTGCCTTTATTCTCCCTTCCTTTATCAATTGTGTTAGTACAGTCTCTGAGCTATTTTGGTGGTATGTTTTAACACTCACATTAGAAATGTACCCCTCCCAGAAAATGAATCCTATATTGACTGAGTACTTTAAAATATTATTATTTTTGTTTGTTCTGGGTCTCCGTGACTGCGGGAGCTTTTCTCTAGCTGTGGCAAGCAGGGGCTGCTGTTTAGTTGCGGTGCTTGGGCTTCTCACTGAGATGGTTTCTCTTGTTGTGGAGCACAGACTCTAGGGCATGTGGGCTTCAGTAGCTGTGGCACATGGGCTCCGTAATTGCAGCTCCTGGGCTCTACAGCACAGGGTCAGTAGTTGTGGTGCACATGCTTAGTTGCTCTGCGGTAGGCGCGGTCTTCCTGGACCAGGGATGGAACCTGTGTCTCCTGCACTGGCAGGATAATTCTTTACCACTGAGGTGCCAGGGAAGGCCCTAAGTGAGTACTTTTAAAAAGATAAGATTTGGAGCTTTTTTCTAGGGCAGTGGTTCTCAAAGTGAGGTCCGGACAACAGTATTCAAGCATCACTTGAAATCTTAACAGAAAAACAAATCCTCAGATCCCGCCCCAGAATACGGAATAAGAAATTTGGTGGGGTGGAGGTGGGGCGGGGAAGGATAAAGGCCAGAAACATACGTTTTAACAAGTTCTCCAGCTTATTCTGATACACGCTTAAGTTTGAGAATAGCTGTGTAAGAAGCAAAAGCTGCTGTTGCCAGTTGCTCTTTTTATTTATGAGACAGAGTGGAATCCCCTTGGTTCAGGTGTTTTGAATGCAGTTTATTAAATGAAATAAGCTGATAAATGCTCCTGGGCCCAGTCACTGCCTTGGTTTTGTTTTCTCCTGATTAAATTTTCACTTGTGCCTCTTTTTAGAAAAACTATACTTTGCTTTCAGAGAAGGCAATGGCACCCCCTCCAGTACTCTTGCCTGGTAAATCCCATGGACAGAGGAGCCTGGTAGGCTGCAGTCCATGGGGTCGCTAGGAGTTGGACACAACTGAACAACTTCACTTTCACTTTTCCCTTTCATGCATTGGAGAAGGAAATGGCAGCCCACTCCAGTATTCTTGCCTGGAGAATCCCAGGGACGGGGGAGCCTTGTGGGCTGCCGTCTATGGGGTCGCACAGAGTAGGACACGACTGAAGCGACTTAGCAGTAGCAGCAGCATGCTTTGCTTTACTGTCTTGGGATGAGGTTTCATCTTCTCTGCTCATTCACCAATCCAGTATCATTTGACTTTTACATTCAAAGAATTACTTAAAGATCGTCAATGGTACCCTTTCTTGGTTTAGTCTTGGTAACTGTTTTATTCTTAAAAAAAAAAAAAAAAAATCCCTTCAGTTATTTCAGTCAGACTGTGACCAGCATGGGAAGGGGAGAAGATATTGTTTGCTTCTGGTAAAATGTCTTTGAAGTTAAAGCCTTTCCAACTTAGGGTTCATTGGGAAATAAAGTTGGCTTTCTGACTCCTTTTGATTTATTTTACAGAACTGTGTAAATTCATAGCCATAGGTTGCCGAGGTCCAGCCCTGGCTGATCCAGGGAGTTCAAAGCGGGGACGGCGTCGGCGAGGATCAGGATACAATAGCTTCAATTAGATATTAATTAGAGATATAAAGAGTAATAGAATGAGGATAGCTCAGTAGGAAAATTCAGTGGAGAAAAGAGGCTAAGTAGCTTGGTTTACGCGGGAGACCAATAAAACTTCAAGACAAGAAGTTTGCACCACTTACGTAGGCCGCAGGCATCCTTCCGTTCTCCCGAAGGAGAGGAGACACTGAGGCCCCCCCGGTCAGATCTTAGAAGCCCAGGCATAATTAGTAAGCATGGTGGGTTCTGCGTTCCAGATGGGGACTCAGCCAGAGTTTGAGAGAGAGAGAGACATGGGGAGACCAGTCTTTCAAGGAACTGATCCCAATTCTTTATTTTCCATGGTCTACTTTTATACACTGAGATGTTATGCAAAAGTCACGCAGGGTCAGCAGTCCTGACTTTTATCAAAGTCAGGTGCTTCATACAAATGTATACAGAGGTCTTAGGAGTGTTACATCATCTTCTGGCCAGGGGGCCTGCTGACAATTTATGACCCTCTCCTTGTGACAGCAGTCAGTCAACCAGGACACTTATTTCTCCAGGGGTGATTATTCTTAAAACAGACGCCACCCAAATAAAGTTACATTCCTATAGGGTGAGGGTATAGTGGGTTTTAGTTAAGGAAAGAATTTACTTAGCCTAAGGTCTAACGTGATTAATATCAAAGGTTAATACTTATTTCTTCTATATATTCATTAATGTGTGTAAGGGCAGGGGATGTGGAGACTTAGCAACAAACATTGGCTCAACAAATTAAAAACCCTTCACCAATACAATTTCTAATCAGCCCACTATACTCATACTAATGGTTTTCTAACTTCTCTAAAGAACCTGTTTTTAGAAGGTTTAAAGCATCTCATGCCTCTCACGGTTGGGAGGCTGTGAGCAATCACATGAGGCCGGACAAGCCTGTCAGGCAGGCTAGAGAACCTTCAGAGGAGTTTGTAGGTTAAAACACTCTTGTCACACCCAGGAGTTTTTATTAACTGGAGCTCTAAGTTAACTCCTTCTCCGAAAGAGGTGGTGGGGGACAGCCCCCCGTAAAGTCAGAGGTGTAGGTGAGAGCACAAAGTAGTAAAGTAGGCAGGCTCTGGTTATGGGGGTAGATGCTTGAGGATTTCCAGGGGAACTGAGGCTCGATCCCGCCTTTGCGTATGTCAAGCCTCCTTCCTCATGACCTTTGCCATGGGCAGAGTGCCTCACACTGGCCCCCAACAATAGGTAAGTATTAAACATTAGAACTGTAGAAAAAATAATGACAACATTAAGGTTGAATTTTAGAAACCATCCAGTCCTGTATACCCACTTTACATACAAGGAATTCAGGATTTAAAAAGGGGAGGTAGCTTGCCCAGGTTCAGACAGCAAGTTATTTCATAGCTGAGGCTTAAACCTAGAATGGACTGGTGATTCTCTGTTTATAGAGGGAGTCCAGAAGAAAGAAACAGGGCAACTTTCTGGTTTGGACAGACTTAACTCAAGAATAACTCCATTTCTTTTTTTTAAATATAAATTTATTTATTTTAATTAGAGGCTAATTACTTTACAATATTGTATTGGTTTTGCCATATATCAACATGAATCCACCATGGGTGTACATGTGTTTCCCATCCTGAACCCCTCTTCCACTTCCCTCCCCATACCATCCCTCTGGGTCATCCCAGTGCACCAGCCCTGAGCATCCTGTATCATGCATCGAACCTGGACTGGTGATTCATTTTACATATGATGTTATACATGTTTCAATGCCATTCTCCCAAATCATCCCACCCTCGCCCTCTCCCACAGTGTCCAAAAGACTGTTCTATACATCTGTGTCTCTTTTGCTGTCTCGCATACAGGGTCATCGTTACCATCTTTCTAAATTCTATATATATGCATTAGTATACTGTATTGGGGTTTTTCTTTATGGCTTACTTCACTCTGTATAATAGGCTCCAATTTGATCCACCTCATTAGAACCGATTCAAATGTATTCCTTTTAATGGCTGAGTAATACTCCATTGTGTATATGTACCACTGCTTTCTTATCCATTCGTCTGCTAATGGACATCTAGGTTGCTTCCATGTCCTGGCTATTATAAACAGTGCTGCGATGAATATTGGGGTACACGTGTCTCTTTCAATTCTGGTTTCCTCAGTGTGTATGCCCAGCAGTGGAATTGCTGGGTCATAAGGCAGTTCTATTTCCAGTTTTTTAAGGAATCTCCACACTGTTCTCCATAGTAGCTGTAATAGTTTGCATTCCTACCAACAGTGTAAGAGGGTTCCCTTTTCTGCACACCCTCTCCAGCATTTATTATTTGTAGACTTTTGGATAGCAGCCATTCTGACTGGTGTGAAATGGTACCTCATTGTGGTTTTGATTTGCATTTCTCGGATAATGAGTGATGTTGAGCATCTTTTCATGTGTTTGTTAGCCATCTGTATGTCTTCTTTGAAGAAATGTCTGTTTAGTTCTTTGGCCCATTTTTTGATTGGTTTGTTTATTTTTCTGGAACTGAGCTGCAGGAGTTGCTTGTATATTTTTGAGATTAGTTGTTTGTCAGTTGCTTCATTTGCTATTATTTTCTCCCATTCTGAAGGCCGTCTTTTCACCTTGCTTATAGTTTCCTTTGTTGTGCAGAAGCTTTAAATCTTAACTAGGTCCCATTTGTTTATGTTTGCTTTTATTTCCAATATTCTGGTAGGTGGGTCATAGAGGATCCTGCTGTGATTTATGTCAGAGAGTGTTTTGCCTATGTTCTCCTCTAGGAGTTGTATAGTTTCTGGTCTAACATTTAGATCTTTAATCCATTTTGAGTTTATTTTTGTGTATGGTGTTAGAAAGTGTTCTAGTTTCATTCTTTACAAGTGGTTGATGAGTTTTCCCAGCACCACTTGTTAAAGAGATTGTCTTTTCTCAATTGTATACTCTTGCCTCCTTTGTCAACGATAAGGTGTCCATAGGTGCATGGGTTTATCTCTGGGCTTTCTATTTTGTTCCATTGATCTATATTTCTGTCTTTGTGCCAGTACCATACTGTCTTGATGACTGTGGCTTTGTAGTAGATCCTGAAGTCAGGCAGGTTGATTCCTCCAATTCCATTCTTCTTTCTCAAGATTGCTTTGGCTATTTGAGTTTTTGTATTTCCATACAAATTGTGAAATTATTTGTTCTAGCTCTGTGAAAAATACTGTTGGTAGTTTGATAGGGATTGCCTTGAATCTATAGATTGCTTTGGAGAGTATACTCATTTTCACTGTATTGATTCTTCCGATCCATGAACACGGTATATTTCTCTATCTACTAGGGTCCTCTTTGATTTCTTTCACCAGTGTTTTATAGTTTTCTATATATAGCTCTTTTGTTTCTTTAGGTAGATATATTCCTAAGTATTTTATTCTTTCTGTTGCAATGGTGAATGGAATTGTTTCCTTAACTTCTCTTTCTGTTTTCCTATTATTAGTGTATAGGAATGCAAGAGATTTCTGTGTGTTAATTTTATATCTTGCAACTTTACTATATTCATTGACTAGCTCTAGTAATTTTCTGGTGGAGTCTTTAGGGTTTTCTATGTAGAGGA
This sequence comes from Bos mutus, assembly GCF_027580195.1. Lineage (NCBI taxonomy): Eukaryota > Metazoa > Chordata > Mammalia > Artiodactyla > Bovidae > Bos > Bos mutus. The sequence continues at coordinate 9,560,865 of NC_091646.1, read as the reverse complement.
ACATGTCATTTGCAAACAGTGAGAGTTTTACTTCTTCTTTTCCAATCTGGATTCCTTTTATTTCTTTTTCTGCTCTGATTGCTGTGGCCAAAACTTCCAAAACTATGTTGAATAGTAGTGGTGAGAGTGGGCACCCTGTCTTGTTCCTGACTTTAGGGGAAATGCTTTCAATTTTTCACCATTGAGGATAATGTTTGCTGTGGGTTTGTCATATATAGCTTTTATTATGTTGAGGTATGTTCCTTCTATTCCTTCTTTCTGGAGAGTTTTTATCATTCTGAAGAGTATTTAATTGGATGTTGAATTTTGTGAAAGGCTTTCTCTGCATCTACTGAGATAATCATATGGCTTTTATTTTTCAATTTGTTAATGTGGTGTATTACATTGATTGATTTGCAGATATTGAAGAATCCTTGCATCCCTGGGATAAAGCCCACTTGATCATGATGTATGATCTTTTTAATGTGTTGTTGGATTGTGATTGCTCTAATTTTGTTAAGGATATTTGTATCTATGTTCATCAGTGATATTGGCCTGTAGTTTTCTTTTTTTGTGGCATTTTTGTCAGGTTTTGGTATTAGGGTGATGGTGGCCTCATAGAATGAGTTGGAAGTTTACCTTACTCTGCAATTTTCTGGAAGAGTTTGAGTAGGATAGGTATTAGTTCTTCTCTCAGTTTTTGGTAGAATTCAGCTGTGAAGCTGTCTGGACCCGGGCTTTTGTTTGCTGGAAGTTTCTGATTACAGTTTCAATTTCCGTGCTTGTGATTGGTCTGTTAAGATTTTCTTTTTCTTCCTGGTTCAGTTTTGGAAAGTTGTACTTTTCTAAGAATTTGTCCATTTCTTCCTCATTGTCCAATTTATTGGCATATAATTGCTGATAGTAGTTTCTTATGATCCTTTGTATTTCTGTGTTGTCTGTTGTGATCTCTCCATTTTCATTTCTAATTTTATTGATTTGATTTTTCTCCCTTTGTTTCTTGATGAGTCTGGCTAATGGTTTGTCACTTTTATTCATCCTGTCAAAGAACCAGCTTTTGGCTTTGTTGATTTTTGCTATGGTCTCTTTTGTTTCTTTTGCATTTATTTCTGCCCTAATTTTTAAGAGTTCTTTCCTTCTACTAACCCTGGGGTTCTTCATTTCTTCCTTTTCTAGTCACTTTAGGTGTAGAGTTAGGTTATTTATTTGACTTTTTTCTTGTTTCTTGAGGTATGCCTGTATTGATATGAACCTCTCCTCAGCACTGCTTTTACAGTGTCCCACAGATTTGGGGTTCTTGTGTTTTCATTTTCATTTGTTGCTATGCATATCTTGATTTCTTTTTTGATTTCTTCTGTGATTTGTTGGTTATTCAGCAGCATGTTGTTCAGCCTCCATATGAATTTTTAATAGTTTTTCTCCTGTAATTGAGATCTAATCTTACTGCATTGTGGTCAGAAAAGATGCTTGGAATGATTTCCATTTTTTTGAATTTACCAAGGCTAGATTTATGGCCTAGGATGTGATCTATCCTGGAGAAGGTTCCATGTATGCTTGAGAAAAAGGTGAAATTCATTGTTTTGGGGTGAAATGTCCTATAGATATCAATTAGGTCTAACTGGTCTATTGTATCATTTAAAGTTTGTGTTTCCTTGTTAATTTTCTGTTTAGTTGATCTATCCATAGGTGTGAGTGGGGTATTAAAGTCTCCCACTATTATTGTGTTATTGTTAATTTCCCCTTTCATACTTATTAGCATTTGTCTTACATATTGCAGTGCTCCTATGTTGGGTGCATATATATTTATGATTTTTTTTTTTTTTTTTCATTTCATCAATCCATTTTATTTATTTTTTATTTTTTTTAAATTTTATTTTATTTTAAACTTTACATAATTGTATTAGTTTTCCCAAATATCAAAATGAATCCGCCACAGGTATATCTTCTTCTTGGATTGATCCTTTGATCATTATGTAGTGACCTTCTTTGTCTCTTTTCACAGCCCTTGTTTTAAAGTCTATTTTATCTGATACTCCTGCTTTCTTTTGGTCTCTATGTGCGTGGAATATCTTTTTCCAGTCCTTCACTTTCAGTCTGTATGTGTCCCTTGTTTTGAGGTGGGTCTCTTGTAGACAACATATACAGGGTTATTGTTTTTGTATCCATTCAGCCAGTCTTTGTCTTTTGGTTGGGACATTCAACCCATTTACATTTAAGGTAGTTATTAATAAGTATGATCCCATTGCCATTTACTTTATTGTTTTGGGTTCGAGTTTATACACCCTTTTTGCGTTTCCTGTCGAGAGAAGATCCTTTAGCATTTGTTGGAGAGCTGGTTTGGTGGTGCTGAATTCTCTCAGCTTTTGCTTATCTGTAAAGCTTTTGATTTCTCCTTCATATTTGAGTGAGATCCTTGCTGGGTACAGTAATCTGGGCTGTATGTTATTTTCTTTCATCACTTTAAGTATGTCCTGCCATTCCCTCCTGGCCTGAAGAGTTTCTATTGAACGATCAGCTGTTAACCTTATGGGAATCCCCTTGTGTGTTATTTGTTGTCTTTCCCTTGCTGCTTTTAATGTTTGTTCTTTGTGTTTGATCTTTGTTAATTTGATTAGTATGTGTCTTGGGCTGTTTCACCTTGGGTTTATCCTGTTTGGGACTCTCTGGTTTTCTTGGATGTGGGTGATTATTTCTTTTCCCTTTTAGGGAAGTTTTCAACTATTATCTCCTCAAGTATTTTCTCATGGTCTTTCTTTTTGTCTTCTTCTGGGACTCCTATGATTTGAATGTTGGGGCGTTTAACATTGTCCCAGAGGTCTCTGAGATTGTCCTCATTTTTTTTTTTTTAGTTTTCCTTTTTTCCTCTCTGATTCATTTATTTGTACCATTCTGTCTTCTACCTCACTAATTCTGTTTTCTGCCTCCATTATTCAACTGCTTCCTAATGGCGAATGTGGGCGTCTGGGCTGTTTCTCCACTGGGAGTTACTATTGGGCACGTAATCTATGGGTTTTAATTATTTATTTATTTTTCCTCCCGGTTATGTTGCCCTCTGTGGTTCCAAGGCTCGCCACAGACTCGGCAGTGAGAATGTTTCGTGGTGTTTGGAAACTTCTCTCTTTTTTAAGACTCCCTTCCCAGGACAAATCTCCATCCCTACCTCTTTTGTCTCTCTTTTTATCTTTTATATTTTTTCCTACCTCCTTTTGAAGACAATGGGCTGCTTTTCTGGGTGTCTGATGTCCTCTGCCAGCATTCAGAAGTTGTTTTGTGGAATTTCCTCAGCTTTCAAATGTTCTTTTGATGAATTTGTGGGGGAGAAAGTGGTCTCCCCGTCCTATTCCTCTGCCATCTTAGCTCTCATCTAACTCCATTTCTGAAATTTATTTCTTGGAATAGAGTATCTTCTATATTTACACTGATTCAACTTTTAGTAATTGGGGCTGTTAGAAGTCATACAGGGTTCTAGCAGCTGTTATAAGATAAAGATAAGATAAGATATAAGATAAAGAAAAAGGATTATTGCCAGGCTTCTTAAATCTTAGTGTATTTGAGAAAATGTCCCAATATGTTACATATGCCTATTCATGTGTGTAGACCTTTGGCTATGGTGCTTTGTCAGTATAAATATGTTTTGTGTTAATAGTTGGTCTGAGTGTTGGATTGCACATTTATTGATTCTTGATAACCTCAGCACCTTCCCCTATTGTCCTACTAGTTCTCTTTGCTTCTTTTCTCCTACTCTTTATGTTCTTCTCATTTCCTCTCTGCTCAAAGCAATGAAGTGGGGGAAATGGTCAGGGCTTTTAAGAAGTTTATTCTAATTCTTCTCCCAAAAGTAAGGAATCAGAGATCTTCCATTCAAGTTTAGCCTCTGCCATTTGGTGCCTTTGTGATCATAGGCAGTTCATCTCTCTAGGCAGAATTTTCTTATCTGTGAAGGAGGGCAGGATAAGTCACTGTGAAATGTACTTTTGTGTCATAAACATGGTCTTAAGCTGGTTATTTTGAACAAACAGCAGAGGTAGGAAAAGCTCTGAAAACTGAATAGAGGTTATCCTTTTATAAGGGAAATCTCCATTTGTAAGGGTGTAAGTCTCTTGAAACTCTCATCAGTGGAGAAGGCCAGGACTTAAGTCTGCATAACAACCATACCTTGGTTCCCTGTGCTTTGCTTGAGAGCCTCGTACAACTTCATCGGAACCCCCAGTCTTCTTTTGCCTTTTAGATAGGTATGGTACAGAAAGTGGAGGCATGGGCTATTCTGGAGAGCTACTTAGTTTTCCTGGGTATCTCATATATATTAGTATATGGCAGGTATACATGTTATTAAATTTCTGTTTGTATTTCTCCTGTTAATGTCTTTTATCACAGGGGGTTCCAGCCAAGACCCTAAAAGTGTAGCGGTAAAATGATTTTTCCTCCCCTACGCCTGCTTTGTGTCCTGGAAGGCCAGTCTTAATGGATTGCCTTAATGGGTGCTCTTTCCCTCTGCCTTTTGAGTTTACTCCAGGGGAGGAACCAACAGGCAGTTGGAGAGTAGGAGAAAAGAGAGACTGAGATGGTTATTCCAGATGCCCTCCCTGATGTGGTTTGGATTTAACTTTGTTCCTCCACTGAATACCTTAGCTCCTCTCTGATAGGTCTCCCCTGAAGTTCTTTACAGGTTCTAGTTACTCCTTTCCTGTGTGTGTGTGTGTGTGTGTGTGTGCGCTCAGTTGTTCAGTCATGTTCGATTCTTTGCAACCCCATGGACTATAGCCTGCCAGGCTCTTCTCTCCATGGGATTCTCCAGGCAAAAATCCTGGAATGGGTAGGCATTCCCTTTTTCAGGGGATCTTCCCGACCCAGGGATTAAACCTGCGTCTCCTGCATTGTCAGGCAGATTATCACTGTCCCACCGGGGAAGCCTTACTCCTTCCTATTCTGCCCTCTTTGATAAGGGTGATGGTAAAGGCTCCTTGTCTCTGTTGCTACCCTGAAAAGCTTTACTTACCCTTTCTGATTTCTCTTAATTTTTTTTTACAACATTATAAATAGTCCCTTTATTAAATTGTCCTTTTGAGAGTGTCATCTTTTCCCTGAGAGGGGGCCCTGATTAATTCAGTATGAAAAAAATGTACCTCATTATGGGAATGTTTGCATCTTTGGGAAATATTTCCTAGAGAAAGTATGGGTAAGTTGTTTCCTCAGGCACGTTTGTTATGTGAATAAGGCTATGACATTGGTATGTATCTGTTGACTTTTAAGTTTAACTCTGGGCTTTTTTTGCTTTTCATTGTTTGTGGGCTCCTCAGAATGGTAAAGTCTGCTTGGATACTATATATACCGAAGATTCACTACTGTAGGGCTTAGGGGAATTAGTGGCTAGCCAGCTTAGTGGTTTGCTCAGTTTGGGGCTAAGGAAGCCAACGCAGAAGTTTTATTTTTGTGAGGGGACAGTTTGGTAACTTGTCTGCAAAAGCTTCAGAGGGTAATGGCAACCTTGGTCACAAATGATTATTTCTGAGGGTCAGTCAGGGAAAGATGGCTAGCTCCAATCAAGCTATAAACTACTTTGGTTTACTGTTTTTGGGTCAGTTGTGACCCTTCTGTCTAGGAAGAGCAGTGATATTTTCTACAAAGTTGACAAAGGGGAAACTTAAATAATATACCAGACTCACTCCTCACGAGGTCTTCCGAAAGAATATTTATGGCCTCTTTTGGGAAGTGCAACTTGTTTTTGCCTTTCCTTTCTGACTTGGCTGTCAGGGTATGCACTGCTATATTGAAAAACTCAGTAACAGTCATGATCTTGTCTTTCGTTTTTCGTACAACTGTATTTCCCTTTCTTATTAATGATATCTAGTGTCTGATCTTTATTGAACTATTTTGTGGATATTTATATTTTACTGACAGTACTTTAAATTCAGTAGGAAATAGGAAGTATAAGTACTTGGAGTGGGGGAGCTTTAATGAGGTATCCCCAAGAATATGGAAAAATGAAAGGGATAAATTGCCCTCTGAAATCAACACATAGATCCAGGGTAGATCTGTACTGTCACCTGAAAGAAGATGTCTAACACCAGAATTATTGTTACAATGTAATAATATATCTAAATAATGACCAAATCAATGAGAGGGTATGGTCAATTCAATAAGCATAGAAAAAGAAGACTCAAGAAGCCACCTGGTAGCTGTGTCCAGCCAAGCATGCTCCATGCAAGAGAGAGCCTGAGCAAGTTTGCTTCCAGCACTTTGACCCAATGTGCTGGAGAATCACAATGAGATGGGTACCTCAAGCTGCTCTGATGATTTAAAGCATTTGATGAACTTGATTCTCTTTCTTACAATTTCTGGATCATCAGATAACTCTCTGAGTATGATGTGGCTTTCCATGCACCATAGCTACAGGGAGAAAAATACATTATTCAAATAAACTGTGAATAATCTGGTGTCTATGACAGTTAATTCTCAATGTAAATTATAAAAAATTACCTTTTATTGTGATTTTGCTGTCCATGTGGTATGATTACTAGGAGAGAATTCTCTTGTCATCCTGCCTTGATTATTCCAGTTCATGAGAGAATTATGTTTTATTTTGTCAATAAATGAATAGGCATTTTGGTGTCTGTCTTAGTCTAGGGAGCATAATTAGTGTGCATGCATTGCTGAGAGGTGGATATGCTCTCAGTGAGCTGACAATATCTGACTTCAGACGTTGCAAGGGAGAGGGCCAGACTCAGGACTATGGTTAATTCACCAAGGTAATGAGCACCTTCCTGTGGACCTCTTGGGAGCCAGCCTGTAGGCATTGTTCCATAATAGCATGCTATGTAGCTGAAAATGAGCATGCTTTTATTTTATAAAATGATAGGGCTTCTAACAGTCTCTTACTAAAGCTTTGTCTGCCTAAGATATGTTTACACTTTATCACAAGCCTGTTGTAAAATGTGATCACGTTAACTTTTTTCCAATGCAGAAAGTTTCCATATTTTTCCACAAAATATTTGATCCACACAGAAGAATACATGTAACATACATGAAAGTTAGTTATCATAATAATAAAACAAATGACTCTAAACTACTACTTTGCCATAGAACCAGTAAATTACAAATGCTATTGAAATTCCTGTGTGTTCTTCCTTGATAACATATCACTGCTGTGTCTGAAAGGTGACTACTGTCCTGAATTTAGTATTCCTTTAACTTTTTAGAGCTTTCCCATGTATGTAGATATTCTTAAACAATTTATTTTTTGCTAAATTTTGAGTGTCATAAATATTGTTATCATGCTGTTTCTATTTTTGAGACCTGATTTTTTTTACTTTATATTCTAAATTTGTTCTATGTTGTTGTATGTATTTATTGTTGTTCATTTGCTAAGTCATGTCTGACTCTTTGCGACCTCATGAACTGCAGCATGCTAGGCTTCCCTGTCATTCACTATCTTCTGGAGTTTGCTCAAACTCAATGTCCAGTGAGTCAGTGATGCTATCTAACCATCTAATCCTCAGCTGGCCCCTTCTCCTCTTTCCCTCAATCTTTCTTAGCATCAAGGTCAGATACATCAGCAGGTATCTATAGTTCATTCATTTTCACTGATGTATAATATTCCATGACATAACTATAACTATATCACAATTTGTCTATTGTGCCAATGAACATTTGAAATGTTGCTAAATTTGAGTCCTTTATATGAATAGTTAGAAGTGTGAGAAGTTCTTGAGGACAAATACCTAGGAAAGACTACTTGCTGTATAGTAGGATATGCATGTCTTCTACTTTTGCAGATAATGAAAAACTTTTTCTAATTCCAAGATCATTGAACATATTTGTATTTCAAGCAGTGTATGAGAATTTTTTTTGATGTATGAGAATTTTGATTGTACCAAGTTCTTGGCCAACACTTGGTTTTATAAAGCTTAGTTTTTCTTTAGTGAGTGTCTTGTATTAACTTTGTGATTTTAGTTTTCTTTGGTTACTAATGAGTTTGGGCACTTTTTCATCTGTTTATTGGGTATTCAAGTTTCATCTTCTGTGATATGCTTGTGTCTTCTGCCCATTTTTTGTATTGGATATTGTTTTAAAATTTATTTCTAGGAATTAATGTAATCTTGGTAATAAACCTTTGGTTATATGTGTTATAGACATCTTTCTCAACTTTTTCCAGGTTGTGGCCTGTTCTACTTTCTTCACAGTTACTTTTGATCATCAGAATTTCTTGATTTAATGTGCTCATATTTATCAGTCTGTCTTTATGATTTAAGCTTCTTGAGTCTTGTTTAAGAAATCCTTCCCTGACACAATAACATTTAATGATCAAATGACCATCATTTATACTCCTGTTGGCCTTATATCTTGACCTTAGCACGCATTCTTTTCTCCACATATCTTGGAGTTCCTAAAAATATCCAGTAAATGTTTTAAAAAACCTGTCTGCCCTCTACCACATAACAAGTGCCATGATATTTTCCTTGTGTTCCATGTTCCCCTCCAGCCGATAGCCTCTTCCCTTGAAACAGTTTAGTATTTCTCACTATAGCTTGTATTAGGGATACCCTTCAGGTGTTGGCAGCATCAGTGCCTAAGGTGTCATCTTTCAGAGGTACCTCTTTTTGAGGTGTCAGAGGAATGCTGAACTATTTGTGAAAGTAGGGAGAATGTCTCTAGCTATATCTGGAAACTCTCTTCTAGGCAGCCAAAGCTATATTGCTGCACATGAAGTCTCAATATCTCTTAAAACAAAAACTAAACAAAAAATAAAGTCCATGCTTATTTCTTTAGTCACAAGTAACGATTCAGGTATAATACTATTTCAGTTCATACATAGTCTAGCAACAGGTTGCATAAAGCTTCAGAAGTAGAGTCCTTGCTCAATCATGAACAACAGTTTAAACTTGAAAACCAGAACACTTAATGTACATTCAGTTAATTTTCTTTTCACAGTCTTTATTCCATTATGAGATGAAGAAACGATCAGATCTGCATACTCTTCTTGGCATAGTTTTGTTCTCCCAATTTTCTGGGAGCAAATATTTGAACAAAAAGACCTACTTAGAATTTCTATGAACAAAAGATAATTTTCAGAGATAATCCAATGTAAATTTGTATTAAAATATTCTTAACTCTTCACAGTCCAGCTAAAGATATGCCCAATTTATTAAGCAGTAGAGTTGAAATTTGCATCTGTAGTCTCTGCATGTACCTTAACAGTGACCACACAATTTACCCAAAGAATAAAGTGAAGGCTGACCTATGGTCTTCATCTCTAGAAAGACAGAATTCCTTGAAATCATTGAAGTGACCGAAACTTTAGTCCACCTCTTTTATTCATTAAAGATTTTAAAAAAGATATTAAAGCCCAAGTTTTGTGCCGTATACTTCATTTCCATTATTAATAAGCACCATAAAGTATAGAACAACCACTCCAGAGACAAAATTGATGGTGTAGAATGAGCAGTGTGGAATAGGAGATGATCTGAATTGGAATAGATGACCCCTAGCCATTTTGATTAAGTGTTTGTGGGAAATTAAAGATGGCTTCAAGTTCTTTGGCATTTCTTCTATCAAGTGTTGGTACATATCTCGTCTATACTTGAATCTGGGCTGGCTAGTCCCTCTTCTTGCTAATGGAATATGGTGGAAATAATGCTAAGTCAGTTCTGGGCCTCACCAATGAAAGTACTGGCAGCTTCCACCTTCATTTCCTGGAACACTGAGATACCCTGTAAAAGGTCTCAATACCCTGCTGAGAGGTCATGCAGAGAAGCCTTGAGACTCCATAGAGAGAGAAAGATGTCCTGTTGAGATGAATCTTCCAGCTGTCCTGGACAGGGCACCAAGAATATGAATGAAGCCACCAGTTGAATACCATTAAGTGATCCCAGTTGATGTCATGTGGAACAGAACCACCCAGTCAAGCTCTGCTGGAGTTCATAACCTATAAAATTATGAGATATAGCTAAATGTTTATTGTTTTAAATCACAAAGTTTTGGGGGTAGGTTTTTACAAAGCAAAGGACACAGTTGATACCAGTTCCTTATTTAGAAAGAGCTAGGAACTGAAATCAGAATCATTTGTATTCATTTTTTAATTTGTATTCTTTCTAGTTCAGTATATCTAGGCATGGGAGTTAAGTGTATATTGTTCTCATTATGGATTTGCAGTAGTCATTCTTAACACATTCTTTTGTTCATTTTCATAAAGTTCTGAATTAAATAACCCCTCTAGCCTTTGTTTAATATAATCTGAATAAAGCAGGTCTGTTTCAATAAAATGTTATGTCCAAAAGAAAACACAAATCAACACCCTAAGGAAAGCTTTGAAATTATTGTTTTTAGTAATGCTTTTTGAAGAGGTGCAAAAAAGGGATGAAAATTATAGCCCAAAGTCAAACCTCTAAGAATCCTCATTTCCTATCTCTTCTTTAGTAACTCACACTGTATGGCAGTTGCACTCTTGTCTACTCTCCTATTGTCTACTCTCCCTGAAATTCCCCAAGATCTGACTGTGTTGGCTCTTCCATACCTTTTCCTCCTTATCTATGCCTTTCCAGATCTAGTTTTACCTCTAACGAGTGACTGTCTACTTCCAAAATCAATAAATCTGCCCTTTGAGTTCTCTAGTTTAATGTCATCACCAAATCAGAAGTTCATGAGGTAAGCTGTTAAACGTTGTTGCATCCTTTGAGGTGGGGATGAGGTAGGATATGACTGTGAATACTCAAACATTTGTATTTTCTGTCCTATAACATTAAAAAAATTCACTTGGGTAGATACCACGTGTAATTTTTGTTTAGTGTTCATTGTGGTAAAATATATATAACATAAAATTTACCAATGTGACTGATTTTAAGTGTACAATTTGATAGTATTAGTTATATTCACAGTATTGTACAACCATCACCACTGTCTCATTTCCAAAAATTTATATCACCCCAAAGAGAAACTTGAAACCCATTAACCAGTAATTCCTCATACTACCCTTTACCCAACCCTTGATAAGCTCTAATCTACTTTTTGTTTCTATGAATTTCCTATTTTGGTGTTTCATATAGGTGACTCTTAGAATATTTGTCATTTTGTGTCTGGCTCGTTTCACTTAGTATCATGTTTTCAAGTTTCCACTATATTTTAGCAAGTATCAGAACTTTATTTCCTTTAATGACTGATTAAAATTTCATTTTATGTATATACAGTTGATTTTGATTATTCATAGATTCTGCATTTGAGATTTCACCAACTCATTAAGATTTATTTGTAATCACTAAGTTAATAATACTGTCATTTTTGTAGTCATTTGCAGAGGAAGTTTTTTGCAGAGTGGCAAAAAATTTGAACCTCCTGATATACATGTTCTAAGTTAAGGTTGAATGAGGTGATGCTCTGCCTTCTTGTTTTAGCTTTCACAAATAAGTATCTTCTTTGAAGTCTAGTTAGTGCCATGGTTTTAAGTTTTCCTTGTTTTGCTTTTTGGGGTGATTTTCTGCTTGAAATAGCCACTGAGCATAGTGTTGAAATGTTATCTAGTGTTTCTAAGCACAAGAAAGCTGTTATGTGCCTTTTGGAGAAAATATATGTATTAGATTAGCTTTGTTCTGGTATGAGTTACAGTGCTGTTGGCTGTGAGTCCAGTGTTTATTATATGTATAACCGTATACATTAAATAAAAAAACACACCTAAGACATGGTTATGTGTTGATTGGATGATGAAAATATTGTGACCAGAGGCTTGTAGCAACCGAACCTGAACTTCCTCTAGGAACAATGGTTCCTGATTTGCTAATTCAGTGTTCACAGCAATCATATAATTATAAATACAAAAACTAGATTTTACCACATTTTGCTTACCCATTCATCTTTTGATGGGCACATGGATTGTTTTTACCTTTTGACTATTGTGAATAATGATGCTATGCAACCTAGATGTCCATTAACAGATGAATGGATGAAGAAGCTGTGGTACATATATACAATGGAATATTACTTGGCCATAAAAAAAGAATGCATTTGAGTCAATTCTAATGAGGTGGATGAACCTAGAGCTGATTATACAGATTGAGGTAAGTCAGAAAGAGGAAAACAAATATTGTATACTAACACATATATACGGAGAAGGCAATGGCACCCCACTCCAGAACTCTTGTCTGGAAAATCCTATGGACAGAGGAGCCTGGTAGGCTGCAGTCCATGGGGTCGTGAAGAGTCAGACACGACTGAGCAACTTCACTTTCACTTTTCACTTTCATGCATTGGAGAAGGAAATGGCAACCCACTCCAGTGTTATTGCCTGGAGAATCCCAGGGACGGGGGAGCCTGGTGGGCTGCCGTCTATGGGGTCGCACAGAGTCGGACACGACTGAAGCGACTTAGCAACAGCAGCAGCAACACACACACATATATATATATATGGAATCTAGAAAGATGGTACTGATGAAATCATTTGCAGGGCAGCAATGGAGGCACCAACATAGAGAACAGACTTATGGAAATGAGGTGGGGGGAGGAAGGAGAGGGTGGAATGTGTGAAGAGAGTAACATGGAAACTTAAATGATCATATGTAAAATGGATAGCCAATGCGAATTTGCTGTATGAGTGAGGGAATACAAACTGGGACTCTGTAACAACCTAGAGAGCTGGGATAGGGAGGAAGGTGGAAGGGAGTTTCAAAAGGGAGGGGACATGTGTATACTTATGGCAGATTTATGTTCATGTTCAGAAACCAACACAATTCTGTAAAGTATCCTTCAACTAAAAAATAAATTAATTTAAAAAACACTTGTGAATATTGGTGTACAGGTATCTGTTTGAATCTGTTTTTGCTACTTTTTGGTACATATTAGGTTAGTGCAAAAATAATTGCAATTTCAGACCATGAATTTTAAATCATTATAACTAGGCTAAAACACATATTTTTTAGTCAAAATAGGGACGATTACAATCAACACATTTTTTGCCAATGAGAAATAAGTTTGATTATTCCTATAGCATAAAAATCTGTGCTTTGTGGTTCAAAGAACTCTTGGAAAGCATTTTTTTGCCTCCTGCTGGTTGTGGAAGTGTTTTCTCTGTAAAAAGTTGTCTAGATGCTTGAAGTGGTAATTGGTTAATGAGAGGTCAGGTGAATATGGTGGATGAGGCAAAACTTTGTAGACCAATTTGTTTAACTGTTGAAGCGTTGATTGTGCAATGTGTGGTTGAGTGTTGTCATGGAGAAGAATTGGGCCCTTTCTATTGACCTATGCTGGCTGCAGGCATTGCAGTTTTCAGTGCATTTCATCAGTTTGCTGAGAATACTTCTCAGATGTAATGGTTTTGCCAGGATTCAGAAAGCTGTAGTGGATCAGATGGGCTGCAGACCACCAAACAGTGACCATGACCTTTTTTTTGGTGCAAGTTTGGCTTTGAGAAGTGCTTTGGAGCTTCTTCTGGTTCAGCTGCTGAGCTGGTCGTTGTTGGTTGTCGTATAAAATCCACTTTTAATCACACATCACAATCCGATGGAGAAATGGTTCATTGTTGTTACAAAGAATAAAAGAAGATGACACTTTAAAATGATTTTTTTTTTGATTTGCAGTCAGCTCATAGTTATTGACTATGCTAAAGACAGATCACCTTACCTGCCTTCTGAGAAACCTGTTTGCAGGTCAAGAAGCAACAGTTAGAACCAGACATGGAACAACAGACTGGTTCAAAATTGGGAAAGGAGTATGTCAAGGCTGTATATTGCCATCCTGCTTATTTAACTTATATGCAGATTACACCATGCAAAATACTGGGCTGGATGAAGTTCAAGCTGGAATCAAGATTTCCAGGAGAAATACCAATAACCTCAGATATGCAGATGACGCAACCCTAATGGAAGAAGGCAAAGAGGAAGGTAATGAGGGAGGTGACAGAGGAGAGTGAAAAAGCTGGCTTAAAACTCATCTTTCAAAAAACAAAGGTCATGGCATCTGGTCCCATCACTTCATGGCAAATAGATGGGGAAACAATGGAAACAGTGACAAACCTTATTTTCTTGGGCTCCAAAATCACTGCAGATGGTGACTGCAGCCATGAAATTAAAAGATGCTTGCTCCTTGGAAGAAAAGCTATGACAAACCTAGACAGTGTATTAAACAACAGAGATATCACTGATGACAAAGGTCCATGTAGTCAAAGGTATGGTTTTTCCAGTAGTCCTGTATGGATGTGAGAGTTGGACTATAAAGAAGGCTAAGTGCTGAAGAATTGATGCTTTTGAATGATGCTGGAGAAGACTCTTGAGAGTCCCTTGGACTGCAAGGAGATCAAACCAGTCAATCCTGAAGGAAAATCAACCCTGAATATTCACTAGAGGGACTGATGCTGAAGCTCCAATACTTTGGCCACCTGATGCAAAGAGCTGACTCATTGGAAAAGCCCCTGATGCTGGAAAAGATTGAGGGCAGGAGGAGAAGTGGGTGACAGAGGATGAGATGGTTGGATGGCATCATCAGTTCAACAGACATGAGTTTGAGCAAACTCTGGGAGATGGTGAAGGACAGGGATTCCTGCTGTACTGTGGTCCATGGGGTCACAAAGAGTTGGACATGACTGAGCAGACCGAAAAACAACAACATGAGGCTCCCACTTCTGGATCTTTTTCACCTTTCCAATTTGCTTCACATGCTGAGTGACCTTAGAATTGTTGATGTTGAATTCTTCGGCATCTTCTCACGTAGTTCTAAGTGGATCAGCTTCGATGATCCTCTCAATAGGTTGTTGTCAACTTCCAGTGGCTGGCCACTCCTCATCTTCAAGACTCTTGTTTCCTTTGCAAAACTTCTTGAATCACCACTTCACTTTATGTTCGTTAGCAGTTCCTGGGCCAAATGCGTTGTTGCTGTTGTGAGTTGTGTCTACTACTTTATGACCCATTTTGAACTCAAATTAAAAAACATCACTCAAATTTGCTTTTTATCTAATGTCATTTCTGTAGTCTAAAATAAATACAAAATAAACAGCAAGTAATGTCATTAGCAAAAAAAAAAAAGTAAATGAGAAATGCCTATTAAAATGATGTACAACATAACCACACTTATTTAAGAAAATATTCCAATATCAAAATCAAATTTCAACAATGCAAAACTGCAATAGCTTGCACCAACCTAATATCTATATAGGAGTGAAGTTGCTGGGTCATATGAAAATTCTATGTTTAACTTTTTGAGGAACCATTAAACTGTTTTCCACAGTGATTGTACAGTTTTACATTCTTTTTCGGTGGAGGGAAGGCCCACACGGTGTGCAGGTTCTTAGTTTCCTGACTTGTGTTCTCTACATTGAAGGGAACAAGTCCTAGCCACTGGACTACCAGGGAATTCCTCCCCAATTTTACATTCTCACCAGCAATGTATGAGGGCTCCAATAGCTGATAACTTCACCAACACTTATTTATTTTCCCTATTTAAAAAATTAGAACCATCTCAGTAAATGTGATCTCCAATGAGATGGTTTTATTTGCATTTCCCTAATGACTGATGGTACTAAGCATCTTTTCATATGCTTATTGTACATGTGTATATGTTCTTTGAAGAAATGTCTCCTAATGTCCTTTCCCCATTAATTTTTTTTGTCTTATTATTGAGTTTCAAGGGTTCTTCTTATATTCTTGGCATTAAACCCTTATCATCTAGGATTTGCAAATACATTCTCCCAATCTGTGGATTTTTTTTTACCTCTCTTCATAGTGTCCTTTGCACACAAGTTTTAATTTAATTAAGTCTATTTTTTCTTTTGTTCCCTGTTTTTTGGTGTCATATTTGAGAAACTACTTTAAAATCCAAGGTCATACAATCTTATGTTTTCTTCTAAGAGTTCTGTGGTTTTAGCTCTTAAATTTAGATCTTTGATTCATGTGTGTTAATTTTTGTATATGATATAAGGTAAAGGTCCAGCTTTATTCTTTTGCATGTGGTTATCTAGCTTTTCCAGTAATATTTGTTGAAAAGACTGTTCTTTTCTTATTACATGGTCTCAGCATTCTTGTTGAAAATAAGTTGACCATAGATGTGAGGATTTAGTCAAAACTTTCAATTTTGCTGGTCTGTGTGTCTTTCCTTATGATAGTACAACACTGTTTTGATTATTGTAGGTTTGTAGAAAGTTTTAAAATTGGGAAATGTGAATTCTCTGTATTCTTCTTTCTCAAGATTTTTTTTTTTTGGCTATTCTGGGTCCTTTGAAATTCCATATGAATTTTAGGGTGAGTTTTTCCATTTCTGTAGGAAAAAAAGTCATTGGTATATTCATAGAGATTGCATTGAAATTGTGATCACTTTTAAGTAGAATTTTCATGTTAATATTTTTATAATCCATGAAGGCAGGGTACTTTCCATTGAAGGTAATGTCTTTAGCAATGTTTTATAGTGTTCTGTGTACAAGTGTTTTGCTTCCTTAGTTAAATTTATTTGTAAATATTTTATTCTTTTTGATGCATTGAGTTTACTAGCTTAACACTAGCATATTTAGGATTTTCTACACATAAGATCACACCATCTGCAAACAGATAGTTTGCCTTCTTCCCCTCCAATTTTGATGTCTATTGTTTCTCTTTATTTCCTAGTTGCTCTGGTTTGAGTAGAACTGGCAAAAGTGAGCATCCTTTTCTTGTTCCTGATCTTAGTGGGAAAACTTTTAGTCTTTTGCTATTAAGTATGATGTAAGCTGTAGGTTTTTCATTTATGACTTTTGTCATGTTGAGAAAGTTCCCTTCTCTTCCTGGTTTGCTGAGTATTCATATAATACAAAGGTATAGGATTTTGTCAAATTCTTCTTTGGCATCAATTGAGATGACCATGTGCCTTTCCTGCCCTCAATTCTGTTAGTGTATTGTATGGATTATTTTTGTGTGTATGTTGAACCATTCTTATATTCCTAGGATAAATCACACCTGGTCATGATGTATAATCCTTTTTATATGCTGCCAGATTCAGTTTACTATAGTTTATTGAGGATTTTGTGTCTATATTCATAAAAGATGCTGTTCTGTTGTTTTTTGTATCATCCTTGTCTGACTTCAATGTTAGATAAGTGTTGGCCTTGTTATTGAACCAGATTGATTTGATGCTGAGCAAGCAAACGCTGAGACACTGAGATTTGTTGCAGAGGAAAGGTTTATTCACAAAGAAACCAAATAATAATATGGGAGAAGAAATCTCAAATACTCAAGCCCCCAAGGCAAGGGGCTGTGGATATTTATGGGATGAAGCTGAAGCATGGGCGAATGAGAAGTGATTGAACATAAGTAAAAGGTGAGATAATCATCATTCTGCATAGGCACAACAAGCACAGTTAAGCTGTAAGCTTCCTCTTGGGACAAAAATGGCAGTGTTAGCACATTCTGAGGGTGGTGATTTTAGCCCTCTGATGTCAAAGGTTACTGTCTGGACGTACAAGCTGGACAGTCGGTGGTCCCAAGCACTCTTAGCATGTTCAAGCTCTAACTGGACACAGCTGACTCCAAGATCCTGAAAAACAACTTGGGCAAACATCCTACTGTTTGGGGGTATATGACACTTGCAAGGAGGACATGCAAGGCTTTGTTAAAAAGAAAAACAATCTTGGTCAGTGAAAGCAGGTTACAGTTCATTGTTTGCTAACCAAGTTGTGGTTTAATGGATCTAACTGATGACTTACCCTCAGTTTAAGCCTCATAGAATGAGTTAGGATGTGTTCCTACCATTTCAAATACTAAGGAGTTTGAGAAGGAGTGCTGTAATTTTAAATGTTTGTTAGACTTTACCAATGAATCCAATTTGTTCTGGGCTTTTCTTTTGGGGGAGATTTTTGATTTAGTTTTCATAACTATAATAGGCATATTTAGATTTTCTGTTTATTCTTGTGTCGGTTTTGGTAGCTTGTATGTCCCTGGAAAATTTTCCATTCAATTAGGTTATCAAATTGATTGGTGTACAGTTGTTCATAATAATGTCTTATATTTTTTGTTTTAGTAAAGTTGGTGGAAATATCCCCAATTGTATTTATGATTTTGGCTTAGCTTTTTAAAAAGTTCTTGATAAGTTTATCTAAATGTTTTTTCCCCCAGAGAATCACTTTTTGTTTTATTGATTCTAATTGTTTTTCTTTTTTTGGTATCTTGTATCCCTGCTTTGCTGACTGTATAGAGCTTCTCCATCTTTGGCTGCAAAGAATATAATCAATCTGATTTCGGTGCTGACCATCTGGTGATGTCCATGTGTAGAGTCTTCTCTTGTGTTGTTGAAAGAGGGTATTTGCTATGACCTGTGTGTTCTCTTGGCAAAATTCGATTAGCCTTTGCCCTGCTTCATTCCGTATTCCAAGGCCAAATTTGCCTGTTACTCCAAGTGTTTCTTGACTTCCTACTTTTGCATTCCAGTCCCCTATAATGAAAAGGACATCTTTTTTGGGTGTTAGTTCTAAAAGGTCTAGTAGGTCTTCATAGAACCGTTCAACTTCAGCTTCTTCAGCATTACTGGTTGGGGCATAGACTTGGATTACTGTGATATTGAATGGTTTGCCTTGGAAACGAACAGAGATCATTCTGTCGTTTTTGAGATTGCATCCAAGTACTGAATTTTGGACTTTCTTGTTGACCATGATGGCTACTCCATTTCTTCTAAGGGATTCCTGCCCACAGTAGTAGATATAATGGTGATCTGAGTTAAATCCACCCATTCCAGTCCATTTTAGTTTGCTGATTCCTAGAATGTCAATGTTCACTCTTGTCATCTTCTCTTTGACCACTTCCAATTTGCCTTGATTCATGGACCTGACATTCCAGGTTCCTATGCAATATTGCTCTTTACAGCATCGGATCTTGCTTCTATCACCAGTCATATCCATAACTGGGTATTGTTTTTGCTTTGGCTCCATCCCTTCATTCTTTCTGGAGTTACTTCTCCACTGATCTCCAGTAGCATATTGGCCACCTACCGACCTGGGGAGTTCCTCTTTCAGTATCCTATCATTTTGCCTTTTCATACTGTTCATGGGGTTCTCAAGGCAAGAATACTGAAGTGGATTGCCATTCCCTTCTCCAGTGGACCACATTCTGTCAGAACTCTCCACCATGACCCGCCTGTCTTGGGTGGCCCCACAGGGCATGGCTTAGTTTCATTGACGATGGTATGATCACTCACCTAGAGCCAGACATCCTGGAATGTGAAGTCAAGTGGGCCTTAGAAAGCATCACTATGAACAAAGCTAGTGGAGGTGATGGAGTTCCAGTTGAGCTCTTTCAAATCCTAAAAGATGATGCTGTGAAAGTGCTGTACTCAATATGTCAGCAAATTTGGAAAACTCAGCAGTGGCCACAGGACTGGAAAAGGTCAGTTTTCATTCCAATCCCAAAGAAAGGCAATGCCAAAGAATGCTCAAACTACGACACAATTGCACTCATCTCACACACTAGTAAAGTAATGCTCAAAATTCTCCCAGCCAGGCTTCAGCAATATGTGAACTGTGAATTTCTAGATGTTCAAGCTGGTTTTAGAAAAGGCAGAGGAACCAGAGATCAAATTGCCAACATCCACTGGATCATTGAAAAAGCAAGAGAGTTCAGAAAAACATCTATTTCTCTTTTATTGACTATACCAAAGCCTTTGACTGTGTGGATCACAGAAAACTGTGGAAAATTCTTCAAGAGATGGGAATACCAGACCACCTGACCTGCCTCTTGAGAAACCTGTATGCTGGTCAGGAAGCAACAGTTAGAACTGGACATGGAACAACAGACTGGTTCCAAATAGGAAAAGGAGTACATCAAGGCTGTATATTGTCACCCTGCTTGTTTAACTTATATGCAGAGTACATCATGAGAAACGCTGGGCTGGAAGAAGCACAAGCTGGAATCAAGATTGCCGAAATATCAATAACCTCAAATATGCAGATGACACCATCCTTATGGCAGAAAGTGAAGAGGAACTAAAGAGCCTCTTGA
Source organism: Bos mutus (assembly GCF_027580195.1). Taxonomy (NCBI): domain Eukaryota; kingdom Metazoa; phylum Chordata; class Mammalia; order Artiodactyla; family Bovidae; genus Bos; species Bos mutus. Next base: position 9,540,958 of record NC_091646.1, on the reverse strand, counting down.
TGAAAGTGAAAGAGGAGAGTGAAAAAGTTGGCATAAAGCTCAACACTTAGAAAACAAAGATCATGGCATCTGGTCCCATCAAGAAACAGTGGAAACAGTGTCAGACTTAATTTTTTGGGGCTCCAAAATCAGTGCAGATGGTGATTGTAGCCATGAAATTAAAAGACGCTTACTCCTTGGAAGGAAAGTTATGACCAACCTAGATAGCATGTTGAAAAGCAGAGACATTACTTTGCCAACAAAGGTCCACCTAGTCAAGGCTATGGTTTTTCCTGTGGTCATGTATGGATGCGAGAGTTGGACTGTGAAGAAAGCTGAGCGCTGAAGAATTGATGCTTTTGAACTGTGGAGTTGGAGAAGACTCTTGAGAGTCCCTTGGACTGCAAGGAGATCCAACCAGTCCATTCTGAAGGAGATCAGCCCTGGGTGTTCTTTGGAAGGAATGATGCTAAAGCTGAAACTCCAGTACTTTGGCCACCTCATGCAAAGAGTTGACTCATTGGAAAAGACCCTGATGCTGGGAGGGATTGGGGGCAGGAGGAGAAGGGGACGACAGAGGATTAGATGGCTGGATGGCATCACCAACTCGATGGACGTGAGTTTGAGTGGTCTCTGGGAGTTGGTGATGGACAGGGAGGCCTGGTGTGCTGCGATTCATGGGGTCACAAAGAGTCGGACATGACTGAGCAACTGAACTGAACTGACTGATCCCTGCTTTAAATTTTACTATTATTTCCTTCCCAATCCAGATGTTGAATTTAGTTTTCCTTTCTTTTTATTGTTTCTGAAGGTATAACTTTAGATTATTGACTTGAGATCTTTCCCCCTTTTTAAATGTAGGCATTTGCAACTATAAATTTCCACCTTAGTATTACTTTTAATGCCATCCCATAAGTTTGGTTATGATGTATTTTTTTTTATTCATCTTAAAATATTTTCTAATTTCAGTCATGACTTATCATTTTGACCCATTGGTTAAGAGTATATTATTTAATTTCTACATGTTTTAAAAAAATTTTTGTTTTCCTTTTGTTGAGAACTAGCTTCATTCTACTGTTATCAGAGAAGATATGTTTTACAATTTCAGTATTTTAAAAATTATTGAAAATTGTTTTGTGGCCTAACATGTTTGTACTGGAAAATATTCCATGTGCCATGTTAAAATATGTATCTTGTCTTTGTATATGTCAGTTAGGTCTAGTTTATTATGTTTTCAAATCCCCCATATATTTTTTATTGTTCTTCTAATGACTTCATACATTATTGAAAGCAGTATATTAAAGTCTCCAACTACTGTTGCTGCTGTTGTTTAGTTGCTAAGTCGTGTCCGATTATTAGCAACCCCATGGACTGTAGCCCACCAGGCTCCTCTGTCCATGGAATTCTTCAGCCCATTTCCTTCTCCAGGGGATCTTCTAAACTCAGGGATCAAATCCATGACTCCTGCATTGGCAGGTGGATTCTTTACCACTGAGTCACTTTGGAAGCCCCAGTATTCTTAATGGACATGTGTTTGCTCAGTAACTCAGGTGTGTCTCTTTCTGATCCTATGGACTGTAGCCCTCAGGCTCCTCTGTCCATGGTTTCCCATGCAAGAATACTGGAGTGGGTGGCCATTTCCTTCTCCAGTGGATCTTCTTGTCCCAGACCAGAGAAGCCTAACTACTGTTGTAGAACTGCCTATATCTGCCTTCCTTTCTGTCAGTGTTTGCTTCATATTTCTAGGGCTCTCTTTTTAGGTACAGATATGTTTATAATTGTTATATCTTCTGGATGGATAGACCCTTTTATTATTATGTATCCTTTTTTGTTGTAACAGTTTTGACTTAAAAGTCTATTTTATCTGATGTTAGTACAGAACTCCAGTTGCCTTTGGGTAGTATTTGCTATCTTTTACCATCCTTTCCTTGTTAACTTATTTGTGTCTTTGGATCTAATGTGAGTGAGTCTCGTGTATACAGCATATACAGATATACAGATCACGTTTTTATATCCATTTTGCCACTCTCTACTTTTAATTTAAGATAGTTTAATCTATTTATTTTTAAAGTATTCCTGATATCCAAGGACTTCTGCCATTTTGCTATTTTCTAGCTTATGCATCAATTTTGTTCCTTTTTTACTTCATTATTGCTATCTTTTGTGTTTAATTGATGTTTTTTAATGTACCACTTATATTCCCTTATTTTCCTTTCTATATAAAAGTTATTTTCTTAGTGTCTATCCTTGGGATTTCAAAGAACATCTTAAATTTATAGCAATCTAGTTTAAATTAACATCAACTTAGCTTTTATAGTATACAAAATATGCTCTGATAAGCTCCATTCCTCTTCCTCTATGTCAGGTCACAAATTTCATCTTTTTTTAGTCTTATATGTTATTTCCAGTAAGCAAAGAGATTTCCCTACATACCTAAAAAAAGACATCCAATTCATGAAAATAACATTAATATAATACTGCCATTCAATTCATAGACTCTGTTCAAGTTTCATAGATTGTCTCAATAATGTTCAAAGGGTCCAGTGCATAATCATGTGCTGCATTTAATGGTGATGGCCCTTTAGTCTAGAGTAGCTCCTTAGATTTTCATTGATTTTCATATTCTTGGTCCTTTTTTCACTCCAGTTTTATTGAGATATAATTGACATACAGTACTACATAAGATGTATAGCATAATGATTTGGCTTACATATTAACACCTCATGAGGTGATTATCACAAAAAGTTTAGTGAACATCCATCATCTCATGTAGCTGTACAACTAAAGAAATAGAAGAAAAGTTTTTCCTTATGATGAGAACTCTTAGGATTTACTCTCTTAAATTTCACATATAACATAAAGCAGAGAGCATTACATTTATCATGTTATACATTACATCCCTAGTACTTATTTATAACTGGAAGTTTGTACCTTTTGACTACCTTCATCCAGTTCCCCTCCCCCACACCCCACCTCTCATAACCACAAATCTGACTTCTTTTTCTATGAGTCTTTTTTAAAAATATAATTTACCTTCAACACTGTTAGGTTCTGGTGTGCAACACAGTGATTCAGTATTTCTATACATTTCAAACTGATCAACATGGTAAATCTAGTTAACATGTGTCACCATACAAAGATATTGCATACTTATTGACTATATTTCTCACACTGTACATTTCATACTCATGACTCATTTTTTTTTTTTTTTGTAACTGAAAGTTTGTACCTCTTAATCTCCCTCAACTATTTCTTTCTTCTTCTCATCTCCTCCCCTCTGGCAAACATCTGTTTGTTCTCTGTATCTTCAACTCTGTTTCTGCTTTATGTTTGTTTATTTGTTTTTAGATTCCATATATAAGTGAAATCATAATACTTGTCTTTCTGTTTCTGACTTATTTCACTTAGGATACTACTCTGTAGGTCCATCCATGTTGTTTCAAATAGCAAGATATCATTATTTTTTATGACTGATACCCAATTATAGACACACACATGAACAAACACACACACACGCACACACATACACACACATCTTCTTTATTCATTCATTTATTGACAGTCACTTAGGTCGCTTCCATATCTTGGCTATTATGCTGCAGTGAATATAGGGGTGTGTATGTCTTTTCTAATTAGAGTTTTGTTTTCTTCAGGTAAATATAAAGGAGCAGAATTTCTGGGTCATATGGTAGTTCTCTTTTTAATTTTTTGAGGAACTTGATGCTCTTCACCTTAGTGGCTGCATCAGTTTACATCCCCACCCACAGTTTCCCTTTTATCCACATCCTTGCCAGCTTACGTTATTTGTTGTCTGTTTGATAAATGACATTTTGACAGGTATGAGTTAATATCTCATTTTGTTTTGGTTTGTATTTCCTTGATAATTAGTGATGTTCAGCATCTTTTCATGTTCCTGTTGGCCATCTGTATGTCTTCTATGAAAAAATGTCTATTCAGGTCCTCTGCTTTTTTAAATTGGGTTGTTTTTCATGTTGAGTTGTATGAGTTCTTTGTATATATTTGATATTAATCCCTTATTAGATATAATGTTTGCAAATATCTTCTCCCGTTTAGTAAGCACCCTTTCTATTTTGTTCATTTTCCCTTGTTTTTGTTTTGTTCTATTTCCCTTGCTGTGCAAAGGCTTTTTAGTTTGATGTAGTCTAATTTGTTTATTTCTGCTCTTGCTTGTTTTGCCTGAGGAAACATGTTCAAAGAAGTATTGCTAAGACTGATGTCAAAGAGCATATTGCCTTTGTTTTCATCTAGAAGTTTATGGTTTCAGATTTTACATTTAAGTCTTTAATCCATTTTTACTTTATTTTTGTATGTGGCATGAGAAAGTAGTCCAGTTTCTTTTGCGTGTTGCTGCCCAGTTTTCCCAGAATCATTTATTGAAGATGGTTTTCCCCATCGTGTATTCATGTCTCCTTTGTTGAAGGTTAATTGACAACATAATTGTGTTGATTTCCAGGCTCTTTTAATTCCATTGCTCTATGTGTCTGTTTTGTGCCAGTCTCATTCTATTTTGATTACTGTGGCTTTGTGGTATAGTTTGAAATCAGGGAATGTGATAAATCTGGGTTTGTTCTCCTCTTTCAAGATTGTTTTGGCTATTAGGGTTCTCTAGGGTTTAACTCTTCAACCTCACTAGTGAATATTTCAACTCAGCTGTGGTACTTTTTAGCTTCAAAATTTGTTTTTTCCATTTTAAAATTTCTTTATCTTTATTGATGGCAAGAAACATTTTAAAATATTATATAAATAATAAATATGTATAAAAATTTATTTATTTATAAAATAATAGATCTTTGTTTATTCTATTTGGCAAGACGTTGCTTTCCTGAGTTTCTTTAGGTTTTTGTCCATTGCTTCCTTAAGCTCTTTCAGCATATTTAAGACAGTTCATGTAAAGTTTTCCTCTTGTAAATACAATGTTTGGGCTTCCTTAGTAATGGTTTCTTTTAATTTCTTTTTTCCCTTGTAAATGGGCCATATATTCTTATGTCTTTTTGCATGCCTCATAATTTCCTATTGTTGAAAACTGGACATTTTGAACATTAAAAATGTGATAACACTGAACATCAGATTTCCCCCTTCCTCATGGGGTTTGTTTGTTTGTCACGGGTTGTAGTATTTTGTCTGTTTAGTGACTTCTCTGGTGTATTTTGTAAAAATGGTGTATTTGTCATAAATGGTCACTGAAGTCTGTTCCATTAGCTATTGATTGGACAGATAGCTCGTTAAACTCTTGGATCAAGAAAAAGCTCTCTCAGTCTTTGTAGCTGATCTTTCCATATGTATTGAGTCTGGCTTCCTGCTAAGGCGCTTCAGTCGTGTCCAACTCTGTGCGACCCCATAGACGGCAGCCCACCAGGTTCCACCGTCCCTGGGATTCTCCAGGCAAGAGTGCTGGAGTGGGTTGCCATTGCCTTCTCCGTTTCTTCAATCTGCTGCTGCTAAGTCGCTTCAGTCATGTCCGACTCTGTGGGACCCCATGGACTGCGGCCTACCAGGCTTCTCTGTCCATGGGATTCTCCAGGCAAGAACACTGGAGTGGGTTGCCATTTACACTCGGGCATTTTATAACTCTGCCTTTGTCCTCACTTCCTTCTTGTGCAGAGCTTGGATGACAGCTAGAGGAGAGGGCTTAGGGATTGCTTAATATTTTTTATCATGCTTCTCATGTTGGCCATATGCATAGCCTTTTAAATTTCCAGGAATATGTGGAAACTTTTATTCCCCAAAGCATCCTCCTTAGCCTTTCCTTTGGCTTTTCATTGTGTCTGGTTTACCTCAACTGATATCCATTGTTTTAGGTGGAAGATGCTATTTCATTTGCCTTTAAAATGTTTTTGACAAATGCTCCCTTCTGTGCACTCACTCATATACCCCGAGAGAGTTTCAGATTTGGCAAAATAAGGCAATCTTTTTGTGTTAGTCCTTCAGGGAATTGCCATCCAGATCAAAGCCAACTGTCATAATTTTTTAGAACAAGGTCCAATCTGCTCTGTCTGATACCAGGAACCAATTCTGGGCATGTGAATTGGTGTATCACGAACCCACACTAAGCCTAAAAGGTGTGGATGCAGAAGGAATAAGCTAAAATGCCACAAAGCTCTGTTAACTGGGTTTTAGTCACTTTTTTTTCTTACTAAAATATTTGCTTTGACTGTTTTGTGGAGTTCTGATAAATTTGATTCTGATAGTTTTCATCAGTTTTTTTTTCTCTTTGGTATTTTTGTGGAGGGATCGGCCCTAAGGATCCTTTACTGCATAATTTTCACTGATGCCATGCCCACTATGTGTTGTTATAATCAATATCTTATTAATTAGAATGAGCAAAAATAGGTCACAAGAAGTCTCAGAGTGGCTGAATTCTCTGGACATGGACCACATTTCACAAAGCCACAGAGTAATAGTCAAGATATAGGAAGTATCAAAAATTGAGTCACCTAACTGCTAGTGGATGGTTCTTTCCACCAGACCAACTTATCCTTATGGCTAGCTAAAAAGGTTCTCAGTACAGGTCAATTTTGAAGAAGTCATCTGTATTTTAATTTCAGATAATTGGTAAGTAAATTTCTTTCATGATGGTTTAGTTTCCAGAGGGCTGTCCCTGAGTAGTCAAAAGTCATATGGTCACTTATCCTCATTCTAAAAACAAGTATTATCAGGCTGTGAGGCCACCTTTCATACTTGTGATCTTTGTATATTTGGTTTCATCTTAGTAAAATTTTCTTTACCTACCACCTTTCCCTCTAATGAGAATGTCCAGGCATTCTTTTTGGTCTTGAGGACTGTTTTCTGTCCTCTTCTGATAGGTTATTCTAACTAGAGTTCTCCCTTCTAGAATCTCTCTTGGCTCATTTTCTTTTCTGTTTGTAGAAATTACATTCTGTTTAGTTCCCCTTAGCCCAAGTGATTATGTAGTGTACAGAATCAGTAGCCAGAGATAATCAGTTAAAATGTTCTAAGTCTAGGACTTTTGACTTGTCTAAGGTCTGGGTAGAAAAGTGAATGGATAGCAGTGATTTTAGATATTAATATTTTACCATTGCCCTCATAAGTGTGCTCATAATTCTCATCCTATGTGTCCTGACTTTTGGTTCAGAAAAATTTGATACCTATGGATCACCTTGGTGAGTGAGTGACACGGGACTTTCTATGTCGGTTTCTTTTTCTCATGAACCTTTGAGAGCTAATATTCAGTGTGCTTTTCCTTGTTGTTGATTTCTTTGATTTATTGGGAAATTGAGCTAAGAGCATTTGACTTTGCCTTGATGGAAAGAAGATAAACTATGTCTTGTGTATGTGTGTGTGAGAGAGATTTCATTTTCTTAGTGCCTTAAATGAGGAACAGATTTGAGTCTTTTTCTTAAAAAAACAAAAGCCAAAAAAAAGGAAGTGAAGGTGACTCAGGTAGCTATTAATAGTAACTTGGAGTATGTTGGAGTGTTGATATTCTGCTAATATTTGCCAGGAAGGCTGCGGAAAAACCTTACAGCCGAATGTTCTATTTTGTTGTTAATGTGTCTGGTGACAATTCTTTCTTGTAATTCATTTGAATGCCTTGTAACTCTGGATGGAGCTTCCTGGTCATTTGTTAGTCCTGCTATCTATGAAAGACAAATGGGTATCAGCAAAAGTGCTGTTTTCTGTGCTTTCAGAAAATAGGGCTGGAGAGTTTACAGACTAGTCTTCCACACTGTGACACTTTGCCTGAGGCTAGTTTTGAGGCAAATTTAATAATTATATTAATAAAAATAATAGCTATTAGTTATCAAGATGTCAGATGACAATTACACTTTACACATTATTTCTAAATATTGCAACATTGATATTTGCATCTCTACTTTGTACATGAGGAAACCGAGGAGCAGAGAGGGGAGATAACATGCTTCAAGTTACACAGTAAATGGTTCAAGCCGAGGTCTCCCTGAATGCAAAGCATTCTCTCTCTTTCCACTGTGCCTCATGATTTTCAAGCACTATTGTTTGCTATTGGTAGTATGTTGTTTAGTTTCTAAGTCATGTCCAACTCTTTTGCCCCTCATGGACTGTAGCCTGCCAGGCTCCTCTGTCCAGGGGATTTCTCAGGTAAGAATAGTGCAATGGGTTGCCATTTCCTCTTCTAGGGGGTCTTCCCACCCCAGGGATCAAATCTGCACCTCCTGCATTGGCAGTTGGATTTCTTACCAGTGGGCCACCTGGGAAGCCCGTTGGTACTATATATATGCTTTTTTTCCTGGTCCTTGTCTTCAAGGACCAGGAAATGGTCCTTGAATATGAATATATGAATATATGCTATATACCAGGCATTAATATTTTCTTGCAAAGTAAATATTTGTACCCTCATTTTACAGGTGAGATGATTTTCCATTATACTATGCCACCTCTCCTTGCTTTTATTTGCCCATGAACTAGGTATCTTTGAACCATGCTATGACCCTTTTTGTCCTATACTTATTATCTTCCCAGGCCTATGTTCCAGGTGATTCCATCATCTTGTTCCTGCATGCTTGATGGGTGCTAATGATTTCCTATGTTGCCTTTCTGAATTGTTAGCATTCTCTTAGGGCCCACTGGAGAAGGCAATGGCAACCCACTCTGTACTCTTGCCTGTAAAATCCCATGGACGGAGGAGCCTGGAAGGCTGCAGTCCATGGGGTTGCAAAGAGTCAGACATGACTGAGTGACTTCACTTTCACTTTTCACTTTTGTGCATTGAAGAAGGAAATGGCAACCCACTCCAGTGTTCTTGCCTGGAGAATCCCAGGGACGGGGGAGTCTGGTGGGCTGCCATCTATGCAGTCGCAGAGTTGGACACTACTGAAGTGACTTAGCAGCAGCAGCAGGGACCCACAGGCTTACTGCTTCTTATGAAAACAAAGTTACCCAAGCCTGGTGTTCCTCAGCTGTGATGGAAGTTCACATTTACCTGGGCCTATATCAAATCACCTCCATGGGACTCATTGACAAGGGGAACTGTCTTAATCTGCTCAGGCTGCTGTATCTAAATACTATAGACTGTGTGGCTTATACGACAGACATATATTTCCTCACAATTCTGGAATCTGAGAAGTCCAAGATCAAGGTACAGGCACGGTCAAATTCTGCTGAGAATCCTCTTCCTAACTGGCACACAGCCGCCTTCTCACTGTATCCTTGCATGGCAGAGGGAAGAAAATGAAGCCAGCATTCTAGTGTCTCTTCATTTAAAGGCACTAATCCTATTATCGGAGAAGGCAATGGCACCCCACTCCAGTACTCTTGCCTGGTAAATCCCATGGACGGAGGAGCCTGGTAGGCTGCAGTCCATGGGGTCACTAAGAGTTGGACAAGACTGAGTGACTTCCCTTTCACTTTTCACTTCCATGCATTGGAGAAGGAAATGGCAACCCACTCCAGTGTTCTTGCCTGGAGAATCCCAGGGACGGGGGAGCCTGGTGGGCTGCCGTCTGTGCAGTCACACAGAGTCAGACACAACTGAAGCAACTTAGCAGCAGCAATCCTATTATAGGGGCCTACCCCTATTACCTCATCTAAACCTAGTTACCTCCCAAAGGCTCCACCTTCTAATATTGTTGTATAGGAGGTTAGTGTTTCTGCATAGGAATTTTGCAAGGATGTAAGCATTCAGTTATGGCTTAACAGAGAACCAACACAAATAAATATGTCACATGATCATGCTACTTGCTGTGCTATGAGCAATAAGTACTCTATCTCTGACCCAAGAGTCTTTCATCATCTTTCAGTATCCATGAAAAAGTATGTTTTATCTTTTTGGTTTAAAAGTAGGGGGAAACCCAGACTCTTTACAGTTTTTGACAAGTACTCTACCCTGGGTTTTTCAATTTAGCTTATAGGAACAGGCTTTATCCCTAGCCCTGAGTGAGTGCTGGCTACTGTTCCCTGCAGTCATTTCAGGTGGTTCTTTCCCCTCCCTTGGTTAGTTTCTTCGCATGTATGTTCTGATCAACATTCTATTGACTTCCAGGGTTCTGTCTGCTACTCCCTCCTGTCTGATTATCTGTGCTACAAACTCCTTGTTCTTCTTGTACTCACAGCTTCTTTCTCTCTTGGTCAGAAAACCCATTAGACTTTTCCTCTATTCTCTCTGCCTGCACCCTGCATGTGTCCTGGAAACTCTTTTGGGACAGTAAACTGGCACAGTCATTAGTTTCAGGGATTACTATCGTTCATTGCTTGGTGTACTATATCTTGAAAACTCTCGTTTATTATTGTCTCAGGTTTTTGGGTCCTTTCAAGTGAGAAGATTATCCAAGCCCTGTTACTCAACCTTGGCTGCAAGTGGAAATGGAATCTTTGTCTTTTGAATGTGGCCTTGATATTTAAAAACAGCCCAAAGAGAGTGGTGAGTAACTTATCTGTAAGGTTGGCCGTCAAACTCGCTAACTCCTCACAACCCCCTTTTCAAAAAATATGTGGTACTAAAAGTAACCAACCTTTTTCCTCCTGTGGTTTTAACATTTCTGTGGTTTAGAATTATTTTTATGAGGAGGAATTTTCGTGGATTTCCTCCACTCTTCCCTCTACTAATTTACTAGGCAGTATAACCTATGGAAGGTTAAAAGTTCTGAGGAAGAAAATTAGGGTTATATTTTTAACTATCATCCGCTCTTGCCCTACACTGCTGTTAATTTAGGAGACATATGACTTTTCCTTTTTTGGTGTATTATCTTCTCACTCTTGGTGCTGTGACTCAGGCTGAGGCTCTCATTTTCTGCATACCCCACTCCTAACTGTTCTTTCTTTTTTCTGTCCTTTACATTAGGGCCAGACTAACTTTCTGGGGGAAAAAGCCCCAAAATAGATCTGACTGTGTCATTTTACCTCTTAAGATGGTTCCCCCTTAAATACAGAATAATATTTGGTCTCCTTTTTTGTCCACAGTCTCATCTCAGCTTAAGTTTCTCCATTCATTTTATATAACACAATTTCCACCGTCCACAACATTGCAAGCCATAAATGGCAGTACTGTCAGGTGATCGTAAACTGAAGAGACAACTCTGCCTTTCTCTTATGGGTCCAGCTCTGTCCCATCTTGCACACTTGCTTCTGCTAGCTTCTTTTCCAGGAATTTTCCATTTTATCTGCCTTCAAAGACATTTCTCAATTAATAAGTACTCCAGAAAGCCTCTCAAGAGGCCTCCAATTGGGATAAATTCCCTTGTCCCTTATTTTCTCATAGCCCATTGGTTGCACTTAGTTTTTTTGGGCTTCCCTGGTGGCTCAGACGGTAAAGCGTCTGCCTGCAATGCGGGAGACCCAGGTTTGATTCCTGGGTAGGGAAGATCCCCTGGAGAAGGAAATGGCAATCCACTCCAGCATTCTTGCTCGGAAAATCCCATGGACGGAGGAGCCTGATAGGTGACCTGCAAAGAGTTGGACAAGACTAAATGACTTCACTTTCATTTATCAGACTCTGCTTTGGTTTATTTGAGTAAACACCTCTCTCCCTCAGTGGACTGTCAGTCTGTGGAGTGGAGGTATTTACTGCCTTATTTTTCTTCACATTCATTGATAGCACCCATCCCAGGACCTTTTTTTTTTGGGGGGGGAGTCCCCTCATTTAATATTTTTAAAATTGACATATGGTTGATTTACACTGTTGTGTTAGTTTCAAGGAAAGCATGGTGATTCCGGTTTACATACCAACTCAGGTGATATGGTGGGGGCAGATGATTATGAGATGGTGGTCTCACTTAAATTTTTTGGAATGAGTTTCCTATAGGAAGGGAGGTTTGGTTACAAGAAGAAAGGGGAAAGGAATATTATGCTGGGCAGATGATATTACAATCCACTACAGAGGTGGACTTTTGTAAAGTTAATCCTGTTGTGATGGTGCTCATGGCCCTGGTTGAAATATTCATAGAGTCACAATGCCCTAAGACAAAAGGATGATCTAGCCAAGGGTGAACACTCTTTGTAATGCTAGTCTTCCCTGAAATTGAGTTACAGATTCTTACATAAGCTAAAAAATAATTTCCCTTTCCAATGGACATGTCAGCTGAACCCAACTTTATGAATTGGCTAATTGCTTTCCCTACTGTGTATATTAACTGCTGAGCTCTTGGAAAGAATTGAATTCTTTTTGGTGAGAGACTGATGAAAATCTTGAGCCACATGAGCCAGTCATCCAATTGTTTAACATTCAATTGAAAAGATATCCTTTTTTAGACTGTTGGTTTGAAGGTTGATGGAGTATTGCTCTTGATACAGTGCTCAAGGTAATAAAAATTGTAGAACTATTAGAATTCTGATATTGTCACAAATGGTACTATGTAAGAGTCCAGCTCAGGGCCCTTCTCTGAGACTGCAGTATATTCACAGATCTGGTTGTCATTTGGGAAAAGCACATTGAGAGTCAGCTTCCTCTGTAATTGGTTAACACTCTTCTTTCTCCATGGAGTCAAGTAATAGAAAAATAAATGCAGAGTAAATAGAATTTCATGCTTGTGCAAGTCACTGGCAAAATCATCCTTGGGTCATGCAGGCAGACATGTTCTTTTCAGAGGAAAGTTTGGAAGGGAAACATTTTATGTCAATCTTCCTTCTCTTAATTTACCCTCTTTCAAGTTCTAGTTTTAAAATGCTACTTCTTTCCAGAGAGATGTATTGGGAAGGGAATGGACTCTGCACCTGTCCTATTGCAGCATTATCAAATGAGTGATTTATTCATGCAGATTTTGAATACTAGAAAACTCCAAGACTACATATATTAAAAACTATTATCTAAAGTATCTACTCATTATTTTTGTTGTGCAAATCACAAATAGAAGAGCAAAGTAGATAAAGTTTGCTGTGGCAGATAAATTACCTCAAATTCATTGGGTCTCTGTATTGTCTCTTTCTATCATAGACACAAACACACACACACATGCGCACACACACGTGCACACCACCCCCCTCCACCACTGTCCTACCTTATCACTCTTCCTGCTGTGTTGTGTTAGTTTTCCATTGCTGCTCTAACAAATTATCAGACTTAGTGGCTCAGATAATATACATTTATTATCTTACAATTCTGGAGGTTGAAGTCCAGAAGACCAAAATGGATCTCACTGGGCTAAAAACCAAGATGTCAGCAGATCTGAATTCCTTGCTGGAGGCTCTCAGGCAGAATCTCTTTCCTTTCCTTTTCCAGCTTCTAGAGGCTACATTGCTTGACTTGTGGCTCCATCCTCCATCTTCAAACCAGCAATGACCAGTCAACTCTTTCTCGTGGGGGATGACTCTGACCTACCCTCTGTCTCCCTTTCCCAGTGTTAAGGCTCTTTTAATTAGATTGGACCCATCTAGGTAATCGAGGATAATCTCTATTTTAAAGTTAGATGATTATTAACATTAATTCCATCTTCAGCCTCAGGAGAAGGCAATGGCACCCCACTCCAGTACTCTTGCCTGGAAAATCCCATGGACGGAGGAGCCTGGTAGGCTGCAGTCCATGGGGTCGCTAAGAGTCGGACACGACTGAGCGACTTCCCTTTCACTTTTCACTTTCATGCATTGGAGAAGGCAATGGCAACCCACTCCAGTGTTCTTGCCTGGAGAATCCAAGGGACGGGGGAGCCTGGTGGGCTGCCGTCTATGGGGTCGCACAGAGTCAGACATGACTGAAGTGACTTAGCAGCAGCAGCAGCATCTTCAGCCTTAGTTCCCCTTTTCCATTATTGCCTAGCACGTTCTCAGATTCTGGGGATTGAGAAGTGGACATCTTTGCCAGGGTGAGGGGGTGTGTTGTTCTTCTACCACATATGTCAAGTGCTCCAGACTTAATTCTGTTCACTCAGATCAGATCAGATCAGTCGCTCAGTCGTGTCCGACCCTTTGCGACCCCATGAATCACAGCAGGCCAGGCCTCCCTGTCCATCACCAACTCCCGGAGTTCACTGAGACTCACGTCCATTGAGTCAGTGATGCCATCCAGCCATCTCATCCTCTGTTGTCCCCTTTTCCTCCTGCCCCCAATCCCTCCCAGCATCAGAGTCTTTTCCAATGAGTCAACTCTTTGCATGAGGTGGCCAAAGTACTGGAGTTTCAGCTTTAGCATCATTCCTTCCAAAGAAATCCCAGGGCTGATCTCCCTCAGAATGGACTGGTTGGATCTCCTTGCAGTCCAAGGGACTCTCAAGAGTCTTCTCCAACACCACAGTTCAAAAGCATCAATTCTTCAGTGCTCAGCCTTCTTTACCAGAATCCTTCACACTCATGTAAGGCTATTGTTTCCAAAAGATCTTGGAGTATAATGGACAGATAGGAACACCAGAATAGGAGACAGAAGGCCAGGGTTAGAAAACGGCCTCTTCATTTATGAGCTATGTAACTTTGGCAAATCACTTAACTTCCTGGAGCCTCCACTTCCTCATCCATGGCCTTTTCCTCCTTTCTTTATCAAAGTATACCTGTTCTGCATCCTTTTTAATAGGGCTCAACTGAGACCTCAAGATAATATGGAAAATACTAATTCAAGCTAAGGCATTAATAAGTGATAATGGTTTCATGCATCACCACACCCTTCCTTCTAACCCCCATAACCCTCTCAATTACTATTTATATTTTATAAGATGAATTCACCTGGAAGGAAGTCATTTTATTAAGTGTGCAGCAAATGTGAATGGACTGGGCTGCTGTCTACCTTTTAAAGCTGGCTTTGTCCCTGAACATTTAAGGAGAAAGTATCTACCAGATGACCAGAGGGTATGGTTTACCCTGGATATTCCAGTTTATACCTTTTGCCTTGTTTTACTCTCAAGTGTCCTTATTTAGATGATAAATTATATGGTCACTGTATTTATTGGGTTGGCCAAAATTTTGTTTAGGTTTTTCTGTAACATCATCTGAAAAAACCCAAATGAACTTTTTAGTCAATAAAATATTTGGCACTTGTAAATGTCTTGAGTGTATTTATAAAATTCTCCTTTTACCTTAAATTTTCATGAAGGCAGGAGCATTTTTATTTTGTAGTTTCTCCTGTAACTACCCTAGAATCTGTATACCATGGGTTCTGGGTAGCTGTTTCTAACTAACTATATTCTTTATTTTGCAGTTCAGCCATCATTATTTCTCCATGTTTATAAACTATCTATTATGAACTGAGTTGGTTCCCTCCCACCCCATTCATATGTCAAAGTCCTAACCCTAAATTTGACTGTATTTGGAGAGAGGGCCTTTAAGGAGACAATTAACATTAAGTGAAGTCATGAGGATGGGGCTCTAATCCAATAGAACTGGTATTATTACATGAAGAGGGAGAGAGACAAGGGATGTCCATGCACAGAGAAAAGGCCGTGTTGAGGACACAAATGACACCACCACCTGCAAGCCAGAGAAAGAGAGGTGTCAGGAGAAATCAAACCTGCCAACATGTTCTGTTAGAATCCCCTCAGTCAGAACTGTGAGGAATGAATTTCTGCTGTTTAAGCTACGTAGTCTGTGGTTATTTGTTATGTCAGCCCTGGCAGACTAATATGGCTGGTGCACTGGGATGACCCAGAGGGATGGTACGGGGAGGGAGATGGGAGGGGGGTTCAGGATGGGGGACACATGTACACCCGTGGTGGATGCATGTTGATGTATGGCAAAACCAATACAATATTGTAAAGTAATAATAATTAAAAAAAAAAAAAAACAGATATTGTTAAAAATGCAGTTTCCTGACTACTATCTCAGACTGAATCAGAATTTCTGTGGTGGGGCTCAAGAAAGCTCAGGTGATTCTTATATACATTAAATTTTAGAATTGCTGAAATATGGACCTCAGGGCACTAAAAAGGGGGAGGGGCTTTTTCATATATCTTTGTCATGTCAAGTTTTTGTTCTCTTTTCAGGGACTTTCTACCTAGGTGTTAGCAGAAAATAGAGATTGAATATCTCAGTTATCTTTGGCATATCTGGAATTGTCAGTGAAAATTCCAGAAAGCCTGGAGGCTATGGGGACTATACATTCAAGATAAATCAAGGAAGAGAGGAATTTATTATTTTAGGGAGAAGTTGGTATCAAGACTAATCTAGAATTGGTTCTTAAAAAGGTCATTGAAGTTGGATTTGACATTTGGCCACTGTTCTCCTTCTTCCTTCTCTGGGGCTAGTGCCCAATACTTGGAAATAACACTTTGCCCATTTCCTTAGGGGCACTTAAGAAACTTTGGCTTTCAGTTCTATGCCTTTTGACTACTTACCTCTAATATAGATGCACTTAGCCTCAGAGCTTGAGTCCCATCTCGTTGGAAACTAGATTAGGAACAGGACACCTAAGAGGCATGGATTCAATAAATATCCTATTCTATGATGCATGAGATGTTCATGCCTCAAAAGTTAGGTACAACCTCATAGTCAGTCTTAGTTGTAATTAGCATGAATCCTTGCTGATTTCATGGACTATGGAAGTCCAAAATCTTTCCCTGCATCCCTAAAAATTCAAGTCTCCTCCAAATAATCCACATATGTAAAGTATTATCAGTATAGAATTTACTGCAATTTTATAGAGGCTATGGAGAATAATTTACATTACAGCAATGCAAATGACTTTAACATGTACCACAGACAGTATTAGCTACCACAATCCTGTGTAGTTTCACTAACTTGTTCTCTGAACCCAAGTCTCTTTCTAGCTGGCCAATTTCTTTCATGTTCTCTCATATTCTAAGATATCAACAAAATTCCTTCCCCATTCCATTCATAGCAACAACGTGCCCATGCTAAGACTTGGTGCCGCCTACTTATCCAGGTTGTTTTTTTTGGAGGGGGAAGAGGTAGGGGGAGTGGTGGGGAGGGTCACTTTCTAACTTTCTGCCTTAAACACCTACTAAGGCAGTCTTCCAATCCAAGACAGTGTTATTCTTGAGAGAAATTCCGGTGACCAAATTTGTCACCATCTCTTTTCTCAAAGATACAATTATTGCTGTTATTACCATGAAGCAGATGAAGATATGGCTAAATAAAAAGAACTATAATACATGGTCAAGAGAAGAAAACTAAGTTTACTCAACTTGTCGTATATGTCCAGCACAAAGTAGGTGTTTTATGTGTTTTCTTATATAGTCCTCATGGTAAACATGTAAGGTGGAGGATCATTATTTGTCCCATATTCTTAGAAAAATAACGATTGGACTGGTCAAATAACTTCACCTAGTAAAAGGAAAATCCAGTATGTAAATTCATGCCTGAGTCTTAACACTTTTATGTGCCCTTGGAAAAGTCATGTTCCCTCGCTGCATTTCAGTTCCTTATCTATAAAAAAGAGGCTCAGATCAAATAGCTTCTAAAGGCTTTTTAAGCATAGACAAACATGTTCTGTGACCTCTCCTTACTCCACTTGAAAAGTAAAACTGGAAGCTATAGTGTGCTTTGCTTAATTAAGACAGGACCTCATTAACATATAGATCCTGTTTTTCTTTTTTATTGTCCTGCCCCTGAAGTTGATAAGTTATGTGTATTTTATTTATTTGTATACTGGAGAGCGACTGGATTTTAGATACATGAGGTTCCAAATGTTTTAAAAGTAGGATTGATTTGCTTCAGATTCCATTTTCCAATTTTTAAAAATATTTTCAACTTTGTCCTGAAACAGAAAGGCTCAATGGTCCTTGCAGTGTTAATGAATTGTATGGCAACTTTGCCCTTGGTTATGAGAAGCTGTATATGGGATGTTCAGACAGAAGTCTCCTCTCCTGAGCCATAGCTATCAATTCCAAACTGTGAAGGCTGTTTCTCACACTGAGAATCATGGGTTGAAATGCTGCCATCTCTTCCAGTGTCTGTGTTGGTAGGGGAGGCAGGACCAAAGACAGAAGCACCCATTATCATGATAAATACTCAGAGCAGGCTGTACTACAACAGTGGCTGATAGAGAGGAGATTGTATGGTTTTAGGAAGCCTGTATTAGTAGAAAAAATATCACTGTATAAGATGCTATACATCATGAAGTTAGTGGCTAGGTATTGGCTAAGTCATTATCCCCATGAAGAAGAGGAAGTAGGAGGGTGGCATATAGGATCCTATTTGAATTTGGTTGAAAATAGAGAAAACAAAGGGAATTCTCAGGAGAGATACTAGAGACTGTGCTTTTTGTATAAAAGTTGGTCACTTGGGTTATGCTGTCCCTGTCTGGTTAATCCTATTCTTCCAATAAATAGAAATAGTTATAATAGATACCACTTACATTTATAGTGCTTTGTATACATTATTTTATTTCACCATCACAACAACCCTAGATAGATAGATGTTATTGTCCAGATTATACAGATGAGGAAGCTGAGGCTCAATGAGGTTAAATGACTTTCCCAAGGTCATATAGCTACTGAGTATCTGCACCAGAATGTGAACTCAGGTAGCTGCCTTCTCCTCCTTCCTGCTCTCTTCCCCATTACCTTCATTGTTTACACTCTCCTACCTCAGCCTGAATATCAAGTGATTACCTTGTGGAATAATTTGTGAAATACTTTCCAAGAGAGTTAATATTGGTGGGCTAAATAAATAAATAATAGTAGACTGATTAACTGTTCAAGCAATTACATATTCATTGAATGGTTACTGTACATTTGTCCTGGGGATACAGTGTTACAAAAACACCAGAATAACCCTTGCTGTCTTAAAACACAGAATGTAATTGCTGGAGCTGTCCGCAGTGATAGCCAAGCTATGTATAGCAATTTAAGTTTAAATTATTTAAAGTCAAAGAGTTAATGCAGTCTCTCAGTTACATTAACATTTCAAGGACTCAATAGCCACATGCTAATGACCACTGTACTGGGCAGCACAGATATGGAACATTTATTTCCATTCTCGTTGCAAGTTCTATTGGACAACACTTAGATAATTAATATGGTGGCTGAGATGCTAAAGAATCTGCCTGCAATGTAGGAGAGCAGGGTTCGATCCCTGGGTCAGGAAGATCCCCTGGAGAAGGGAATGGCAACATACTCTAGTATTCTTGCCTGCAGAATTCCATGGACAGTCCATGGGGTAGCAGAGTCAGACACGACTGAGCAACTATCACTTTTTTCACTTTAGATAATTAATAACAATTGGGTTGAGTGAGAAAGAAGAGTGACAGGGTGTTAAAGAATTCATATTAAATGGGTTATCTAGTCTAGGAGGCTTTCCTGGGGGAAGTGACAATTGAGCTGAGCTTTCAGTCCGAAATAACTAAGCCAATATTGCCAAGTGAGGCATCTTCTGCAGATACTCCCTGTGTGTGTGCTCAGTCATATCTGGCTCTTTGTGACCCCATGGACTGTAGCCCACTGGGCTCCTATCTCCATGGGATTCTCCAGGCAAGAATACTTGAGTGGGTCGCCATGCTCTCCTCCAGGGCACCTTCCCGACACAGGGATCGAACCTGTATCTCATTATGTCTCCTGCATCGCAGGCAGATTCTTTACTGCTGAGCCACCTAGGGAGCCCTAAATACTTCCTGCTATGAGGTAAATTAACTTTGGAAATGACAGCAGTGGATTTGATCAACTTGTCCAGGGTGTAAAGGCACCTACCTTCTCCCTTCAATGGACCCAAAGTTAGCCAAACAAGATAAAAGAATAGAGGAAGTACAGAACTGTCTCACACCTGTGCTCATTCAGATAAGGATGGTAGTAGAGCCTGGGGCCATGAATTATTGCAAGTCAGGTCCTGTATTCATTTTTGGTGCTTTGTTTAAAAAAAAAAAAAAAAAGAAAAAGAAAAAAAAGCTCTGTAACTCTTTTTGAGATACTTGGAGATCCAAACCTGGCTGTCAGTATTAAGTTTGATAGAATAATAATACGGTTCAGAGTATATCCTGAGCGGGGGAGAAGGTGTTTGCGCTTAGATACATCTGTGCTGTGTCGAGAGCTACATGTTCTATGAGCCTCTCTAGCTTGAACACCCACACATCTGCAGGCAGGCAGGGAGTTCAGTTCAGGTTCACAATCTAGCTAAGATGCAACTGTGAGGTGTTCGCTCTATCTTTAATTAGAATGGAATGCAATTGCAGTTTGTCTCCGTCATCATCTATATCTCATCATTTAGGGCTGTCATCTATCTCTATCACCTATCATTGTGATCTATTATATATCTATTCTCCAGAAGTCCTAGGCAGAATCTTCAAAGCTATACAAATCCTAAATCCCTCCTTTTGGTGTATTCCACTCAGGCCCAGATTCTTTCTCTGACTAGGGCACCAAGGCTGTTCTTTCCAATGTCAACATCATGAACTAGGAATATTTTGTGTTTACTATGCAGAGGCAGAAAACAGTCTCCAAAAGGTGAATTTGACTTGACCGATAACATGATATCACAATTAGTTATGTCAATAAAAACCACCAATAAAGGGACTTCCTGGCTGGTCTAGTGGTTGAGATTCTGTGCTTCCATTGCAGGGGGCACAAGTTCTATCCCTGGAGGGGAAACTAAGATCCTGTATCATGGCTGTGTGGCACAGCCAAAAGAAAACCAAACCAACCGCTAATAAAAGCTGTGTATTTGGTATCATAGAAATGGGCAAAAAATCAGGTTGATTCTATGAACTTCTCAACTCTCAGCCAAACATATTAGTATCATGTGGGAGTCACAGTACCAAGAATTGGAATGGCTGGGTTCTCCAAAAGCTTCCCAGTTTTTTAAACACAGAAACAGCTATGTCAGCCTCTGTGTGTCTGCCTGCTGTTTGTCTCACTTCCATATTAAATTTTTTTTTTTTTAATGCATCCCATTGCTACTATTTTTTTTTTTTTGAAGGGGCTCTGTTTCTGTAGATGATAGTCTCCTTAAATACTGATTCTTCCTCTTTGATTTAGCTTCCTTCTTGCAGTTGCCCCTCAGGGATCTTGACACACTGGATATGGCTGGAATCCAGGTCCTGTCTCTCTCAGTTTTCGTCACATGTTCTGAGCTTTGTCAGAGCCATTCTGTATCTGATTTATCTTCTGCCAGGATGGTGGCTCCATATTCAATCTGTTTGCCAAGTGCTTCTGAGGCAGCATTTTCAAAGCAGATAATTTAATTTCTCCATTTTCAGAAAGCAAAGAACAAGCCACCTTATTAACTGGAAATGTGCTTATTTGATGCTGTGTGGGGCTGACATTATCCCCCTGAATCTTAGGAAGCTCATTGTGTTCCTGAGGTTTAATTCTCCTTCTTAAAAATCTCTGTGATTTTCCCACCCCCCACCCCCACACATATCCTCAGATGCAGACATACTTACATACTTCCAACTTTTCCAATTCTGTCAGTTCTTTGAGACTCAGTGTAAGTCTCCTCCTCTCCTTGTATTCTTCCCCAGTGAGGGAGCCTGTGTTGCTTTTTCTCATCTCGTTCACTGCCTGTTGTCTGCAACATACCATTCAGCATGTGCTTATTACATTGTCTTATTTTATCCATTGAACTTCAGGTTACATGCAGTGGTGGTGAGCCATTGTAGAGTTTTGTGTGAATGTTACATGATCTGATTAGTGATTTACAAAGATGACTGATGGCATGGAGGCTGATTAGGAGGTTGAGATATTGGAGGAGTGAGGGAGTGAGTACCATGGCAATAGAAATTGAGAGAAAGCACAGATTTTAGAGGTGTTTGGGAGCAAAATCGATAGGACTTACTGATTGATCGGATGAGAAGGGCCAGAGGCAGGGAGGAGAAGTCTAGAATTGACTCTCAGGTTTCTGGTTTGGACCACTGGGTGGGTGTTAGTGCCACTCACTGAGGCAAGGAACAGGTCAGCCCACTCCCTCATGGGTCTCCTCCCCTTCCTCCTGCAATCCCATATGGGTCCACAGTAGGTGCTCAAAAATGCATGATATTACTTTTATTCTGTTAAGAGGGAAGAGAAAGTCTTGCCTTTTCTTTGTGTCCTGCCTTAGCTTATGTAAGATACTTCCTACAGTGGAAGGATGTTAGTTTCATGGCCTCTTTGTTGTTGCTACTCTAGGAATCTTCTCTCTGCTGCTGTGATCTATTTTTGCATTTCTGTGGTCTATGATGCAAGTTCTGGACTCAGTACTGGGCTTACCAGTCCGGTAGTGCCACATACTTCTCCTTGTCCACAAAATAATCTCATCACAGCAGTCACCTACATTTGAACAGTGATTTAGAATTTAGCAGGCATGTTCAGATGTGCTTTATCTCCTTTGCTCCCTATGACTGCATGTGAGGTAGGCAGTTAGGTAGGTTTAACTGTCCCTGTTTCATAGATAAAGGAGTTTAGGCTGTTGGAGATACAACCTGTGGCATAACTGGGACTCTGCCTCCACATCCATTGTATTTACTTTAATTGGTCAAGTCAATTCTTGCCTCGCTGTCTGGTACCCATGTGTTTCCAGACTCCTCATGACCTGTCCGACTTCTGCCCTCGTCCACTGTGAGCTCCTGCTTTTGGTTTACCTGCCTTGCTCATACCTATACTTTGCCCTGTATATATACATCCCTTGCTTTGGCTTTCCCAGTCCAGGCACCTTCCCCTGTTCCTGTTATACTTGTACTACAGTCTTGGCATTGACACAAGACATGCAGATGAATTTGTGCCACTGGAACTTTTTCTTCCCCAAAACATAGAGGAACACCCACTTTTAGTCTGTTGGACCTGAGGTAATACTGGCCTTTGAACTCTGTTACTTGCAAAATGTTACATTTGTGGATATGAGCAGTGAAAGAAGGCCTAATAAGCGAGGCAAGATTTCCAACCCACATTCTGCTTCCTCCAGCACAGATCTCCTTTAAGCATTTCAATGGGCTGCATTGCCTCTATCTCCCTGTGAGTACATGAATCTCCATATTTAAATGTTTGGTATTGAGCATTTGGGACAATTTTTCGTTAATATGATAGCAACAAACAGCTTTCTGGATTGTATAGATTGTTGGTAGGTACCGTCTTCTCAACACTGAAATGGTTTCATGGGTGGCCCTCTGTATGTGAGTCTCTGTAGACCCAGTGGGAGCCAGGGTTGCTTAAGTTTCCTTAGCACTTCAGTGTTTTATCGGAGAAGGCAATGGCATCCCACTCCAGCACTCTTGCCTGGAAAATCCCACAGACGGAGGAACCTGGTGGGCTGCAGTCCATGGGGTCGCTGAGGGTCGGACATGACTGAACGACTTCCCTTCAGTGTTTTATAGTTGAGCAGCAAGCATTTGAGAATCACCTACTGACAGGGATGTTATAAACAAACTCCTTGCTCTTGAGCCTACCATTTAATTGGGAAGGGAAACCTTACGTTTTTTCCCACCATGACTGCGCAGCACACAACACAGTTATAAACTTATGCTAGGGAGATTGGGACAGAAAATGAGATACGGGTCAGGCTGCTTAAAGAAGCTTCCTGAAAGGGAGGACCTTTGAACTGATGCTGAGAGCATGGGTTAAGGTTTTGATTGCAGCGTATGTTTGTGAATCAGTGTTAGTGCTACTATTTTGGGATAGCAGAATGGCATGATAGAAACCCCATATTTAATTCTTTTTCAAAGAATATTTCTTTTTCATCTCAGATGACAAGTTCAGGAGGGGGCCTGTCAAAGGAGATTTTGTTTCCTTACCCTTTTTTTTTTTGATTATGCCAAATCTTACATTCTGTGTTCCACCATTCTACGGTTTGGTTCTTTTGCAATATGATTTTAGGATCTGGTGTGAACTTAGTCCAGGACACTCCTTTTCCAAATCAGTTTTCCACTTTAGGTGAAAACTGAGTTTGTACTTTTGAGATAATTGTTCTAAGAAGACAGTGCTGCTAAAATACAGGCTAGAATAGAAAAGTTAACTTTGTGTAGCTCTGAGATGAAATTTTCTCTGTTCTTCCTTGGCAAAGATGATGCTGTGACTGGGGAGCCTTCTCAGAGTGACAGATCTGTGTGGGCTGAAGCCCCAGTTTGATCATGAGGGGGCGGGAGATGGAAATTTCTTTTCTTTATGATGGGTTCTGATGCTGGCAACTGTATGCTCTGGGAGCTACTGTTGGGGGCATGATGCATGCCTTGTTTCTCAGTGGGACATTATGGAGCAAATAGCATCTGAAACATGTTGTTGCAAATGAGACAGAGTGCAGGATAATGATGAACAGAGTAAATAATAATTTGTTGCATAGAACAGATTTGTCGGAGCTGTGGCCTGCACAAATGTTGCATCCAATATCAAACCCAGTAGCTAGACTCAGTGTTTCACTTTTTTCGAAGATTTTCCTAGATGATAGGGTGGACTGGGATAAATTCCATGTCTCAATTTGGGTGAGGGGATTGTTAAAGAAAAATGGGCTGAAATAGTTGGTCCTTGACCAACTGTGAAGTTGGAAAAATATGTCTAATATCCTACCTTTCTATTCATTTCGTTGCTTTGCTCTTGTTATTCTCCACTGGTGAATCTAGAATCCCTCTCTGTTAAGGTTATAGTGAAACATCAGTGGTAACTTTTTTAGAGAGGGGAATATACCTGGGATACAGGGGTGATGGCAGGACTGCCTGGTGTAAAAGACTCTGTCTCCAGAAGAGGAGGCTTAGTGTAAGCATGATGCCCTGGGAATGGGGCAAATTCTTATGGACCATGGCTGGAAATTGATTGAAGGACTCATTAGTAGGAATTTGAGTCTCTCCTGGGGGTCCACCTATTTGCTGAATAGACAACACCTTGTGGAGGGATAGAAAAAAATGAAGGTGCATATATATTAATAAAAATATTCTCAAGGACTTGTTTAGGATGGATTCAAAAGGGAGAAATTATCTACAGGGTAAAATTAATAACATTTACTGAACCCTTGTCATATGGCAAGCATATTATATAAAATTTGTATCTAATTCTCATTATAAGATTATGAGGTAGGCAGTTTTATTATTCACATTTTATGTACAGATAAAATGAAGTCAAGTTACCCGGGGTCAGAGAACTGAAAGTGATTGAACTAGGATTGATTGATGCATTGATTTTTTTAAATTGAGATAAAATGCATAACATAAAATTTATCATTTAACCTCCTTGAATCAGGATTAGTTTTTCATTCTATTTTCAAAGTTATCCCTCATGGCAGCGGTGGCGGTGGCTGGTTGGGTGCAGCGCTATAGCAACTGAGTTGCTGCTAGCCTGGTGGCCGAGCGTTGAGCTCCAGCCTGGCCTCCACATGCCCCCAGGGCTCCACACACCTAATGCTGCCCCGGCACTGAGCCCGCCCTGGCCAGGATGATGGTGGAGTATTTCTTGGGCCAGAGCATGCTCTGGAGTTCGTGGGAGCAAGTGTTTGCTGCCTTCTGGCAGTGGTCCCAAATCCCTGTAGTAAACATGCCTTGATGGAAGACATAGTGCACCGAGAGGTGACCTCTGACCAGAAGCTCCTGTCCGAGGACTCCTGACCAAGATGAATAGGATGCCCCGCTGGGCTGAGCAACTGTTTCTTGCCAGTGTTGCTCACTCAGTGTACATCCTGGAAGATTCTATTGTGGACCCATGAAACCAAACTATGGCCACCTTCATCTGGAACATCAACCACACCCAGCTGATGGTGGTGGAGGAATGATGTGTTTACTGTGTGAACTCTGACAACAGTGGCTGGACTGAAATCTGCCAGGAAACCTGGGTCTCCTCTGGCTAATTTGGCATCTCCAGAGATGTTCAGGAATTTGGTCTTGCATGGTTCAAAAGCAACATGACCATGACTATGAAAGGTTTTGAATACATCTTGGCCAAGCTGCAAGGTGAGGCTCCTCCCAAAACCCTTGGTGAAACAGCCAAGGAAGCCAAGGAGAAGGCCAAGGAGATGGCAGTGGCAGCTACGGAGAATGCCAAGGACCTTGCCAGCAAGGCAGCCACCAAGCAGCAGCAGCAGCAGCAGCAGCAGTAGCAGTTCATGTAGCCAGCCCAGGCCCTGAGGCAGCAGCCTAGCAGACTACCGACTCCAGTCCCTGTGCCCTCTCCTCCTCTACTTTATTATTAAAAGCCAGCTTTCAGTCTTGTTGACTGTGTGGATGGTGGGCTGGGAGTAGGTGCCCTGTTTGGCATCTCCAGCACAGCTGGTCAGTTACCCATGTGTGAGCTGGGCCTCCTTACTCCTGCATCAGGTGGCTGAAGACAGAGGCCCAGTGACTTGCCCAGGGTGACTGCATCCAGGTGAAATCGTTGTAAATGCTAGACTGTAAGCTCCGTGATGGCAGGGACTGTTGTTTTATCCTCTGATGTGTCCCAAGTATATGAAACAAAATCTTACGTGTAACAGGCACTCAATAAATACTTATTGAAATTAAAAAAAATTATCATACAGTGCAGTTGTTTTATTTGGTGTGCATTTTTGAGTTCTTACACACACATAGAATCACAAAACTACCACCACAATGAAGATACAGAATAGTTCCCTCTCCTCTGAAAGCTCCCTTATGCTGTTCCATTTGAGTTAAACCCTCTACTCACTTCTAACCTCTATTCGCTGTGTAAACAACTGATCAGTTTTCTATCACTATAGTTTTTTTTTTTTCCAGAATGTCATATTCATGAAATCATACAATTGTTGTTCAGTCATTCAGTCATCTCAGACTCTCTGTGACCCCACAGACTGCAGCACACCAGGCTTCCCTATCCTTTACTATCTCCTGGAGCTTGCTCAAACTCATGTCCATTGAGTTGGTGATGACATCCAACCATCTCATCCTCTGTTGTCCCCTTCTCCCACCTTCAGTCTTTCCCAGCAACAGGGGCTTTTCTAACAATTGGGCTATTCACATAAGTTGGCCAAAGTATTGGAGCTTCAGCATCAGCCCTTCCAGTGAATATTCAGGGTTGATTTTCCTTAGGATTGATTGGTTTGATCTCCTTGCTGTCCAAGGGACTCTCAAGAGTCTTCTCCAGCACCACAGTTCAAAACCATCAATTCTTTGGCACTCAGCCTTCTTTATGGTCCAACTCTCACATCCATACATGACCACTGGAAAAACCATAGCCTTGACTGTTCAAACCTTTGTCAGCAAAGTAATGTCTCTGCTCCTTTATATGCTGTTTAGGTTTGTCATAGGTTTTTTTTTTTTTTTTTTTTTTTACTGGTTATTATGTGATTTAATGAAATATGTAATTGGAGGAGCACAATAGAATTACATTGTGAAATGTAAATAATACACACAAGACAGAGCCCAGATAGATATAAATAAGCACAAGGTATTAGTAAATAATATAAGCTGCTGACTCAGAATCCAATCATCAGATCAGATCAGATCAGTCTGTCAGTCATGTCCGACTCTTTGCGACCCCATGAATCACAGCACACCAGGCCTCCCTGTCCATTTCAAGGAGAAGCAACTTTTAATTTCATTGTTGCAGTCACCATCTGCAGTAGTTTTGGAGCCCAAGAAAATAAAGTTTCTCACTGTTTCCATTATTTCCCCATGTATTTGCCATGAAGTGATGGGACCAGATGCCATAATCTTAGTTTTCTGAATGTTGAGTTTTAAGCCAACTTTTTCATTCTCTTCTTTCACTTTCATCAAGAGGCTCTTTAGTCTTCTTTGCTTCCTGCCATAAGGGTGGTGTCATCTGCATATCTGAGATTATTGATATTTCTCCCAGCAATCTTGATTCCAGCTTGTGCTTTATGCAGGCCAGCATTTGGCAAGATGTACTCTGCATAGAAATTAAATAGGCAGGGTGACAATATACATCCTTGATGTACTCCTTTCTCACTTTGGAACCAGTCCATTTTCCCATGTATTGTTCTGACTGTTGCTTCTTGAACTGCATACAGGTTTCTCAGGAGGGGGGTAAGGTAGTCTGGTATTCTCATCTCTTTAAGAATTTTCCACAGTTTGGAACATACATACAGTATGTAACCTTTTTAAGACTGGCTTCTTTCACTCAGCAGTTCTCTGGAGATTTATCCATGTTGTGATATGTTCATTCTTTATTATTGCCAAGTAATAGTCCATTATATGGATTTACCACAGTTTGTTTATCCATTGACTCGTTAATGGTCATTTGGATTGCTTACAGTTTTGGGCAGTTATGAACAGAATCTCAAGAAATATTCTGTGGAGAGTTTAGTGTGAATACCAATTTTCTTTAGAGTAAATACCCAGGGGTGGGATTGCTGTATCATTATGATAGACTTTATGGTTAATTTTGTAACAAATGGCCAAATCATTTGCCATTATATATGATCCCATGAGCAGTATATGAGAGTTGTAGTTTCTTGCATCCTCATAAACTCTTAGTATTGTTTTTTATTCAGGTGTTATAATAGGTATGTAGTGGTATCTTGTCATTGTTTCAATTTGCATTTCCCTATGGCTAATGATGTTTAACATCTGTCTATTTTTTTCCATTTGTATCTGGTCAGGTTCTTTGTATGTTTTAAAATTGGATTATTTGTTTTCTTACTGTTGAGCTTTGAGAGTTCTTTATACATTATGAACATGTCTTGTTGGCTGTGTGATTTGCATACATCTTCATGTTTGTAGCTTTTCTTTTTCTTTTTTTAAAAATTAATAAATTTTAATTGAAGGCTAATTACTTTACAATATTGTAGTGATTTTTGCCATACCTTGTCATGAATCAGCCATGTGTCCCCCATCCTGAACATCCCTCCCACCTCCCTCCCCGTCCCATCCCTCAGGGTCATCCCAGTGCACCAGCCCTGAGTGCCCTGTCTCATGCATTGAACTTGGACTGGCGATCTGTTTTATGTATGGTAATATACATGTTTCAATGCTATTCTCTCAAAGCATTCTACCCTCGCCTTCTCCCACAGAGTCCAAAAGTCTGTTCTTTACATTTGTGTCTCTTTTGCTGTCTTGCGTATAGGGTCATTGTTACCATCTTTCTAAATTCCATATATATGCGTTAATATACTGCGCTGGTGTTTTTCTTTCTGACTTACTTCACTCTGTATAATAGGCTACAGTTTCATCCACCTCATTAGAACTGATTCAAATGCATTCTTTTTAATAGCTGAATCATATTCCATTGTGTATATGTATCACAGCTTTCATATTCATTCATCTGCTGATGGACATGTAGGTTGCTTCCATGTCCTGGCTATTATAAACAGTGCTGCGGTGAACATTGGGGTACACGTGTCTCTTTCAACTCCGGTTTCCTCCGTGTGTATGCCCAGCAGTGGGATTGCTGGGTCATATGGGGGTTCTATTTCCAATTTTTTAAGGAATCTCCACACTATTCTCCATAGTGGCTGTACTAGTCTGCATTCCCACCAACAGTGAAAAAAGGTTCCTTTTTCTCCACACCCTCTCCAGCATTTATTGCTTGTAGACTTTTGGATAGCAGCCATTCTGACCAGCATGAGATGGTACCTCACTGTGGTTTTAATTTGCATTTCTCTGATAATGAGTGATGTTGAGCATCTTTTCATGTGTTTGTTAGCCATCTGTATGTCTTCTGTGGAGAAATGTCTATTTAGTTCTGTGGTCCATTTTTTGATTGGGTCGTTTATTTTTCTGGAATTGAGGTGCATGAGCTGCTTGTATAATATTGAGATTAATTCTTTGTCTGTTGCTTTGTTTGCTATTATTTTCTCCCATTCTGAAGGCTGTCTTTTCACCTTGCTTATATTTTCCTTCATTGTGCAAAAGCTTTTAAGTTTAATTAGGTCCCATTTGTTTATTTTTGCTTTTATTTCCATTACTCTGGGAGGTGGTAAATATCATAAAGTCCATTTTGTCCTTTTTTTTCTATTATAAATCATGCTTTTGGTATCATAATCTAAGGATAATTTATAATAAAGCAGATATTGCTTATTAATAGTGTTCCTGAAGTATTTATTTTAATAAGAACTTTATGGAAACATATTTTGCATATAATTAACCCTTTTAAAGTTTACAAATCAGTCATGATTCAAAAATAAATTTACCAAGTTCTGCAACAATTGCTATGAATATTTTAGAACATTTTCATCACTCCAAGAGAATCTTTCATTCACATTTACTGTTAATCTCTGTTATCCCTAACCCTGCTCCAGAAAACCACTAGTCTACTAGTGGTTTTTCTGGCACAATTTTTTATTTTAAAGAATTTAAATTTAAAAATTGTGGTAAAAATCATAACATAAAATTTATTATTTTACGATTTCTGTTGGTGGTTTAGTTGGTAAGTTGTGCTTGACTCTTGCCACCCTATGGACTATAGTCTGCCAGGCTCTTCTGTCCATGAGAATACTGGAGTGAATTGCCATTTCTTTCTCCAAGGGATCTTCCTGACCCAGGGATCAAACCCTTTTCTCCTGCATTGGCAAGTGGGTTCTTTGTCACTGAGCCACCAGGGAAGCATTACCATTTCTAGTAGTGTTAAATATTTTCAGAAGTGTTAAATATTTTCATGTTGTGTATAACCAATCTCTAGAATGTTTTCATCTTGTAAATCTGAAATTCTATACCCAGTAAAGAACATTTCCCCATTTTTCTCTCCTCCAGCCCCTGCTAACCACCATTTTACTGTTTCCATAAATTTGACTACTGCTTTGAGTTCAGTTGCTCAGTCATGTCCGACTCTTTGCAACCCCACGGACTGCAGCATGCCAGGCCTCCCTATCCATAGCCAACTCCCGGAGTTTACTCAAACTCATCTCCACTGAGTCAGTGATGCCATCCAACCATCTCATCCTCTGTCATCCCCTTCTCCTTCCACCTTCCATCTTTCCCAGCATCAGGGTCTTTTCCAGTGAGTCAGTTCTTTGCATCAGGTGGCCAAAGTATTGGAGTTTCAGCTTCAACATAAGTTTTTCCAATGAATATTCAGGACTGATTTCCTTTAGGCGGAACTGGTTGAATCTCTTTGCAGTCCAAGGGACTCTCAAGAGTTTTCTCCAACACTACAGTTCAAAAACATCAATTCTTTGGCACTCAGCTTTCTTTGTGGTCCAACTCTCACATCCATACATGACTACTGGAAAAACCATAGCTTTTACTGGACGGACCTTTGTTGGCAAAAGTAATGTCTCTGCTTTTTAATATTCTTTTTTTTTCTTCTGCTTTTGACTACTGTAGATATCTTGCTGCTAAGTCACTTCAGTCGTGTCTGACTCTGTGTGACCCCATAGATGGCAGCCCACCAGGCTCCCCCGTCCCTGGGATTCTCCAGGCAAGAACACTGGAGTGGGTTGCCATTTCCTTCTCCAATGCATGGAAGTGAAAAGTGAAAGGAAAGTCGCTCAGTCATGTCCAACCCTTAGCGACTCCATGGACTGCAGCCCACCAGGCTCCTCCATCCATGGGATTTTCCAGGCAAGAGTACTGGAGTGGGGTGCCATTTCGTTCTCCGGTAGGTATCTTATATAAGTGTAATTATATAGTATGTGTCTTTTTGTCTGACTTATTTAGCATAATACCCTCAAAGTTCATCTGTATTGTAGCATATGCCAGACTTTTCTTCCTTTTTAAGGCTGAATAATATATGTGTATACCAAATTTGCTTATCACTTTTTCTGTTGATGGTCACTTTGGTTCCATCACTCTTTGCGTACTGTTAACAATACTGTTAGGAACCTGGGTGTACAAATAGCTAATACAGCACCATTTTGTTTTCTCAGAAAGACTATTTTCTCCATTACATAGCACTTTCACCTTTGCTAAAAATCAGTTTACTATATGTGTTTGGATCTAATTCTGGCCTGTTTGTTCTATTCCATTGATCTATTTGTTTTTCCTTTTGACAATCTTGATTACTACAGTGTTACAGTACTTTTAAAATTTGGGTTGTGTGAGTCTTCCAACTTTGTTCTTTTTTCAAAATATTTTTTGCTCCTTTTTTTTCCTTTTCCATATAAATTTTAGAATCAATTTGTCAATACCTACAAAATTTCTAAAGAAACTGCATTAAATTTATTATGTAGAGGAGAATTAACATCTAAATTTTATTGAGTCTTTGAATCCATGAGAGCACTATGTCTCTCCACTTATTTAGGTCTTTGTTGATTTTTCTTTTCATTAAAATTTTGTCATTTTCAGCATAAATATCCTGTACATATTTTATTGGGTTTGTATTTAAAGTGTCTCATGTTCTGTAGGTGTTTTAATTGATGTTAATTTTTTTTGGGAGATGGAATTTCAGTTTCCAATTTTATATTGCTAATGTATACAAATGTTGATTTTTGTGTATTGTCTTTTTATTTTACACTATTAAACTTACAGATTCGTAGTAGGAAGTTTTTTTGTGGTTATTTGTTTTTAGATTATTTGCCATTTTCTACTTAGGCAGCATGTTAGCAAATAAGGATCATTTAATTTCTTCTTTTCTAATTGATATGCATTTTATTTATTTTCTTTATTGCACTAAGAATAGTAATACTAGAGGAAATGCATTTAGTCTCTCTCCATTAGGTACAATGTTAGCTATAAATTTTGTGGATGCCCTTTATCAAGTTGAAGAAATTTCCTTCTGTTCCTAATTTGCTGAGTTTTTAAATCATGTATTAATATTGAATTTTATCAAGTGCTTTTTCTGTACCCATTGATATAATAATGCGATTTTTAAAAAATCGTTTAATATGTTGGATTGCATTGGTTAATTTGAGAATATTGAACCAGAGTTGCATTCCTGGTATAAACCCCATTTGTTTATATGGTATTATTTTTAACTATTGCCTGATTCAATTTGCTAATACTTTGTGGATTTTTACATGAATCATGAGGGGTATTGGTCTGTAGTTTTACTTTCTTGTACTATTATCTGGTTTTGATATCAGGTTAATGTTGCCTCATAAAATGAGTTGGGAAGCATTACTACCTCCTCTGTTTTCTGTAGAAAGGTTATGTAGATTGGCATTATTTCTTTAACTGTTTAATTTCCAGTGAAATCTTCTGGGCCTAGAGAAACCATTTTTGGACAAGTTTTAAAACTATATAATCATTTTATTTAATTATATGATTATTTAGATTTCTCTCTTCTTGAGTGAGTTTTGACAGTTTGTCATGTTTGAGGAATTGGTTTATTTTATCCAAGATGACAAATTTAGGTACATAGAGCTGTTTGTAGTATAGCTTTGTTATACTTTCAATGTTTGTGAAAGTGTTAATTGGTCAATTGTGTCTGAGTATTTGTGACCCCATGGACTGTAGCCCACCAGGCTCCTCTGTCTATGGAATTCTCCAGGCAAGAATACTGGAGTGGGTTGCCATTCCCTTCTCCAGAGGATCTTCCTGATCCAGGGATTGATCCCAGGTCTCCTGCATTACAGGCAGATTCTTTACTGACTGAGTCACCAGGGAAGCCCATTAATGTTTGTAAGACCTATAGTATTAGCCCCTCTTTTACTTTTGATATGAGAATTTATGTTCTTTTTTTCTTTTTTACTGTTAGTCTTGCTGGAAGTTTATCAGTTTTACTGATCTTTACAGTATCATCAAAAAACATGACCTAGGGATTAATCCAATGAAAGACGATCAAATATTCTAGAGAGAAACTGTAGATTCTGGAAAGGATATATATAGAGCAAGGCATAATATATTTATGGTTTTGAAGTCTCAGTTTTTTAAAGACAGGAATAGAAAGTGCCTTTCATGGATAAAGAGTGGTCATTATTTATTGCCTCTATCTAGGGTGGCCCTAATTTCAAGAGGAGCCCCCTCTACACCATGGGGAGAGCTGCACTTTGATCCATTGCCTGGTCATCCTGGGATTATTTTTATGAGCTCTTAATTGTGTTGTCTCCAAACTGTGCCCCTGATTGTTAGGTACCTTTGGCTAGTCCTTTTGGACCTTTGTTTCTTAATTTATAAGAAAGCTATACTCAAATGTCAAAGT
This sequence comes from Bos mutus, assembly GCF_027580195.1. Classification (NCBI taxonomy): domain Eukaryota; kingdom Metazoa; phylum Chordata; class Mammalia; order Artiodactyla; family Bovidae; genus Bos; species Bos mutus. The sequence continues at coordinate 9,507,278 of NC_091646.1, read as the reverse complement.
TATCTTCCAAGACAAAATGTCATGGAATCTTGGACTCTCTTTTAATGGAATCTAAGTCATAACGGAATCCAGCAAAGAAAGAATGCAGAACACTGAACCCAGCATTTTATCTGAGAGCTTTTCAGGAAAAGCTGCCCTGTCTCTTTCCTGCTCAACTTCCTCTTTATCATACTTGTCCCTCTGCCTTATTTCAGCTTTTGGTTCCCTCCCTTCCTTCTGTTCTGCCTCTTGTCCCTATGACTTCCTTGTCTCTTCATCCTGTGCCTGCCTTAGTCACCAGTTACTTAGACCTACCGAGTCCTATTCCTACCTCATGCCCAGACCATCTCCCTCTTCTTACCAGGTTTTCCCCTTCCCACCTCCCTGCCTGCATCACCATTACCCAAGAGAAACATTAGCTACTGGAAACCAGCAGTAATGTCCACAAATACTCTTAGCAACATTTAATATAGTAATAATAAACTGGAGGTTATCCAAATCCTTATCAACAGGAGAATGGGTAAATTGTGATATATTGACATGACGGAATATTATAAAGCTTTGAAAGTCAATGAACTACAGCATGCAATAGCCTGGATAAATCTTAATAGCATAAGTTGGAGTAAAAGATGCAAGTTCCCAAAGGTACCCTATACAGTATCATTCCCCTTTCTATAATGTACACATCCAAGCAAAATCAAATATCATATAGCTTAGGTGAATTACACACAAACACACACATACATGAGATAAAATTAAAGAAAAAACTTGGTAAGCATAATCATAAAATTTAGGATGGTGGTTATCTCTGAGGGTGAGACAGGAGAATGGGATGGGGAGGAGCAGGTTAGTGTAGGCTATTGGCAATGTTCTAGTTCCTAAATTGGTTTAATGGGATCATTAGCTTATAATATTATTAAAATAATAAGTAAATAAGAGTACCATGCATGGACCAACCATGATAGTGTGTTGTGATTGACGACCTGTTTTTGTGCATCTGATATAATCCAAACAAATGAACCCCAAACAAGTGGGATCAAGCGATAAGTACATTTCTGTAGAATATTTCCACTAGGTTGTTGGCTGGTGAAAAAGAATGTAGAATTAACTATTTTCCACATATTTTACTTGAGCTTTGAAAAAAAATCCATGGAAAGCTACTTAAAAAAAAAAAAAAAAAGAAGCTACTAAAAAAAGTAGTAACTACAGAGAAATGAAGTTAAAGTGTACACTGCTATCTGATTGGATAGTGGCTAAAATAGGCATGATAACAGGTAGGCAATGTAAATGCTTTGAGAACCCTATAGGACCACCCTTTGTAAAGGAATGACTGGCTGTGTAAATGGAATGGTGTATTAAGTACTTAAGTGCCCATAGCTACTCTGGCTCAGGGAAGGAGAAACCGTGGAATTCCAACTTATTCAGTATATATTTTAAAAATGCTCTTGTTTCTCTGAAAAGTCTTTTTCTGCTATGTAGGCAGGCACTAAAAACTTAACCCAGATATTTCTTTTGGGATGGAAACACAGATAGCTGAGTTCCAGCTTTTTGCCTGAGAATGTTAACTTCAACATTTTTATGAAAGCTAAATGGTACAACATATATTCATGGAGGATTGTTTGAACGATACACAGTTCTTCAGGATCAGTCCTAGAATATCCAGAGGTCCATCAGCATCAGCTGAGAACTTAGGGTAAAAATGGAGACTCTCAGGACCCATTCCAGACCTACGGTATCAGAATCTGTATTTTAACAGGAATTCCTGGGTGCTTTATATGCACATTAAAGTTTGAAAAGCAGTAGTTTAGAGCAGATAGCTTTATCTGAAGCTCAACAGGAACTGTCTTCAGGAAGTCTGTTTACTCACTGAAATTTTATGCCAAATTTTGAGTTTCTCTGAATAAATATTTTTCTGGGCTTTGCTGTATGTTTTACTCCTGGATCAGGCCAGATTGTTGGAAAGCTGTGCACTTAGTTCCCAAGCTTTGGCTAATTGTTTCACACAGCGTGCTTTAGTTTTCTCTCTCATTTGTTTACATTGAAGACCACTGTGAAAAGCAGCTGGTGAAATTCATTGTATTTACTGCTGGATACTACTGAGAATATTATACACTACAGAAGTGTTTCCAAGGTCTGATTGCACAAAAGAATCATCTGAGGCGTTTGTAAACTACTGATCTGAAGTACTGCCTGGGAATTTGTATTGTTAACAGTTACTCATGGTGATTTTGATGTAACAAGTCCATGGAATAGTGGTTTGGGAAGATTTACTACACTATCTAGTGTCTCTTTATTAAAGTATACTGTTTTTTTTTTTTTTTTCCCTGTCTTTAGTAGCAGGAAAAGACTTTATGTCTTCTGGGTAACTGATATGCAGTTGTCTTATGGATAATATGTTTATAACAACATGTATCCCTCATTAACTTACCAAATTCACATTTGTGCCCTACTTTTGACAATTATAAAAACTTCTGTTATACATTTTGGTGTTTGTAAAGGTTTTGTGTTACCATTGCCTTCATTTTACTTTGTTTCTGAGCTGAGCTGATATAATTGCTGTTAAAGATGAGAAACTTGATGCTTTTGTTAATTTTGTTTTGTTAGTCTTTTGTGGGGGAAATTACATATTAGGCTGTTGGAAGTAGTAAAAGAAATCACAGATTTTTATTACTACTGTACAGGTTCCTGGGTGTTAGGAATCCTCAGATATGAACCACTGCCTTAAAACAGATATTCTAAAATCAGGAGATATGCTAACTCTTAAAATCGAACAGTTGGGCTAGGCATTGGGAGATTCCTATTTTAGGTATAATTGTGCCAGTAATGAATTCTATGACCTCATGCAAGAGAAACATATTTTTTGTTGGCCGCTATTCTCTAATCTTCAAAATGGGCACAGCAAGTCCCTTTCACCTTATAGGATTAGATGATAATCACATGATGAACATCGACTGAGGACATACTTTGTGCTAGACACTTTTCATAGACATATATGTATTACTTCATTTAATTCTGGAAAGAACCCAATGAGGTAAATATTGTTTTTGCCCAGTTTACAAATGACAAAATTAAGTTAAGTGAGGTTCCATAATGTAAGATTATACATCTGAAGTTAAACTTGATCTTTTTGACTTCAGAGCCTGAATTTGTAATCATTTAGTCTATATGATTTAGTATGGATCATCGTATTGCAGGAGGAAACTCTGAATCTTATGGCCTAAAATCACAAAAGTTCTTTCTTTGTTTTTGCTACATAGTTTTGGTTGCATGTCATCATCATTGCAGGACCCAGGTTGACAGAGTATCTGTCATCTCTAGGATTGTTGGTCATCTCAACAGAGGGAAAGAGTATATGATGCAATATGCACTGGCTCTTAAAGCATGCACCCAGAAGTGACACATACCATTTTCACTTGTGCATTGTTGACCAAAACTAGTTAGATGTATGTGTGTGTAAGGAAAACAATCCAGTTATGTGCTGGAAAGGTGGAAAAGAAGAGAAATAAAAACATTTGGGGAGCAACAGTAATGCCACATTTTTCAAATGTATTTATTGATATAAGACTATTAGTATTATAACTGAATACTGTTCTTACTTAAGCAATGAGGTGGGTTCATGCTTACATTGTTTGAAACACACTCTTCAATAAGTCACAGTATAAAGCCTGCTTATACACTATAATTTAAAAATAATAGGGGGGTGGTCCTAAGATGGCAGAGGAATAGGACGGGGAGACCACTTTCTCCCCCAGAAATTCATCAAAAGAACATTTGAATGCTGAGCAAATTCCACAAAACAACTTCTGAATGCTGGCAGAGGACATCAGGCATCCAGAAAGGCAGCCCATTCTCTTCGAAAGGAGATGGAGAAGTCTTGAGGCTACTGTAAGAATAAAACTGAAAACCAGAGGCAGGAGGCTTATGTCCAAATCCTGAGAACACCAGAGAACTCCTGACTCCAGGGAACATTTATCGATAGGAGCTCATCAAATGCCTCCATATCTACACTGAAATCAAGCACCACCCAAGGGCCAACAAGTTCCAGAACAAGACATACCATGCAAATTAATTCTCCAGCAACACAGGAACATAGCCATGAGCTTCAATATACAGGCTGCCCAAAGTCACACCAAACGCATTGATATATCAAAAATCATTACAGGACACTTCACTGCACTCTAGAGAGAAGAAATCCAGCTCCACCCACCAGAACACCGACACAAGCTTCGCTAACCAGGAAACCTTGACAAGCCACCCACACCAGTCAGAATGGCTGCTATCCAAAAGTCTACAAGCAATAAATACTGGAGAGGGTGTGCAGAAAAGGGAACCTTCTTACACTGTTGGTGGGAATGCAAACTAGTACAGCCACTATGGAGAACAGTGTGGAGATTCCTTAAAAAACTGGAAATAGAACTGCCTTATGACCCAGCAATCCCACTGCTGGGCATACATACTGAGGAAACCAGAATTGAAAGAGACACACATACCCCAATATTCATCGCAGCACTGTTTATAATAGCCAGGACATGGAAGCAACCTAGATGTCCATCAACAGATGAATGGATAAGAAAGCTGTGGTACATATACACGATGGAGTATTACTAAGCCATTAAAAAGAATACATTTGAATCAGTTCTAATGAGGTGGATGAAACAGCAGCCTATTATGCAGAGTGAAGTAAGCAGAAAGAAAAACACCAATACAGTATACTAAATATATATGGAATTTAGAAAGATGGTAATGATAACCCTGTATGCGAGACAGCAAAAGAAACACAGATGTATAGAACAGTCTTTTGGACTCTGAGAGAGAGGGAGACAGTGGGATGATTTGGGAGAATGGCATTGAAACAGGTATAATATCATATATGAAACAAATAGCCAGTCCAGGTTCGAGGCATGATACAGGATGCTTGGGGCTGGTACACTGGGATCACCCAGAGGGATGGTATTGGGAGGGAGGTGGGAGGGGTGTTCTGGATGGGGAAGATATGTACACCTGTGGCAGGTTCATGTCAACGTATGGCAAAACTGACACAACATTGTAAAGTAATTAGCCTCCAATTAAAATAAATTGCACTCATCTAATATGCTAGTAAAGTAATGCTCAAAATTCTCCAAGCCAGGCTTCAGCAATACATGAACCATGAACTTCCAGATGTTCAAGATGGTTTTAGAAAAGACAGAGGAACCAGAGATCAAATTGCCAACATCCGCTGGATCATTGAAAAAGCAAGAGAGTTCCAGAAAAAATATCTATTTCTGCTTTATTGACTATGCCAAAGCCTTTGACTGTGTGGATCACAGTAAACTGTGGAAAATTCTGAAGGAGATGGGAATAACCAGACCACCTGACCTGCCTCTTGAGAAACCTATATACAGGTGAGGAAGCAACAGTTAGAACTGGATATGGAACAACAGACTGGTTCCAAATAGGAAAAGGAGTACGTCAAGGCTATATATTGTCCTCTGCTTATTTAACTTATATGCAGAGTACATCATGAGAAACGCTGAGCTGGAAGAAGCACAAGCTGGAATCAAGATTGCCAGGAGAATATCAATAACCTCAGATATGCAGATGACACCACCCTTATGGCAGAGAGTGAAGAGGAACTCAAAAGCCTCTTGATGAAAGTGAAAGAGGAGAGTGAAAAAGTTGGTTTAAGGCTCAACATTCAGAAAACGAAGATCATGGCATCTGGTCCCATCACTTCATGGGAAATAGATGGGGAAACAGTGGAAACGGTGTCAGGCTTTATTTTTTTGGGCTCCAAGATCACTGCAGATGGTGACTGCAGCCATGAAATTAAAAGACGCTTACTCCTTGGAAGGAAAGTTATGACCAACCTAGATAGCATATTCAAAAGCAGAGACATTACTTTGCTAACAAAGGTCCATCTAGTCAAGGCTATGGTTTTTCCAGTGGTCATGTATGGATGTGAGAGTTGGACTGTGAAGAAAGCTGAGCACCTAAGAATTGATGCTTTTGAACTGTGGTGTTGGAGAAGACTCTTGAGAGTCCCTTGGATGGCAAGGAGATCTAACCAGTCCATTCTAAAGGAGATCAGCCCTGGGTGTTCTTTGGAAGGAATGATGCTAAAGCTGAAACTCCAGTACTTTGGCCACCTCATGTGAAGAGTTGACTCATTGGAAAAGACTCTGATGCTGGGAAGAATTGGGGGCAGGAGGAGAAGGGGACGACAGAGGATGAGATGGCTGGATGGCATCACCGACTCAATGGATGTGTGTTTCAGTGAACTCCGGGAGTTGGTGATGGACAGGGAGGCCCTGCGTGCTGCAGTTCATGGGGTCGCAAAGAGTCGGACACGACTGAGCGACTTAACTGAAAAAAAGAAAAAGAATAATAATTAAAAAAAGGGGAAAAAAAAAGAAGAAAAGAAAATAAATAAATGAATAAGTTAGAATCTGAGCTGTTTAAGCTGGAGTTATTTTTATGTAGCTTTCTTCTGACAGAATGGTACGGTTTTTACCTTCCCAAAATATGTTAGAAGAAAAAAATAACAATAGAAGGAATGAAAGCACAACAAATGGGTTATATATGAATTGAAATGATTGCAATGAACATTTAAAGATGTTTACTATGGATTTTGGGCCTGGTTGATTTGAGAGAAATTTGATGCATGTGATTGTCACAATGCCTAACATACAATTTATCATTTTCAAAGTGCTCCTGCAAAATTAAATGAACTAATGCATGTGAAAGAACTTCCTGTAAACTGTGGGTACTTTTGGCAAATGTAACATTATCACATGATCTCACTTGATCCTTAAAATTACCTTGTGCTGTTTGTTATTGTTTCCATTGTCTTTATTTATAGTTGAGGAAACTCAGAAGTATTAAACTACTCTTCATGACTATATGGTTATAAACAGAGGACTTGGGACTAGAAGTCCCGTCTGTAACTCCTAGGTCAGAGTGCTGCCTCTCCAGCCAAATTCTTGGATGTAACTTAAATGCAGCCTAGAGAAATTGAAAATGACCCATTTGAAAGAGGCAAAGACAACTCTCAATTTCCAAAGACATAGCTGGCAGTGTACATGCCAGCATGTTGAGGGAACGGAATCCACTACCTTCTGATAAGGAACTCCTGAAAGGGAGAATCATTCAAAGGCCTAACATTCATAGTGAGAAAATGGTCTTTCCAAGGGCCCAATTAGATGTTTGGTGGCCTGAAGTATTTTTCAGAATGTCATAGCTCAAGGAAGCTGAGGAAATGTAGTTATGCCGGCCTTGAAGAATTGTGCAAAGTAGGTTAGCTGCATCGCTTCCATTTTTGTGAAAGAGAATGCTTTTCTAATTTTAGAATCTTTCAAGAGGTGGGTAGGCTTTTGTGTGAGGGGAAGCTTTTCTCAGTGCTCATTTCCAGAGGTGCCTGTGAAATCATTTTATATCCTGTTTGGAAAAGGAAGACAATGTGGTGGAAATGAAAAATGAGTTTGCGTAAAAAGTTATCTTCCCCAAAAGAGACGGCGGAAATAAGGCTCCACAGCCATACTTATTACTTTTCCCCCTAAGTTATAGAGATGTGTGTTATCAGTTCAATGCAGGTATTGGGCTTCTTTAACTGTAATGTGTCTCCTGATGTTAAACAGTAGCAACTATTTATTTAGAAGATCATTCAAGAAAGGACAAAGCCTTTTTTTAAAGCTCTTAGAGAGTGTTAGGTTTTCCCCAGCTTCTTAATATCTCCGCTGTAATTTATTTTGTAAGCTCCAATTTTCAGATTGTTAAAATGTAGCTTATAAATGACTGTTTACTTCATAAGTGACTATTCACCTTGTAAAACAGCAAATATTCAAAATGCAAATATCCCCCCAAAAGAAAAGGAGTTCCACCAAGGGCTAGGGGCTCTTCATGGGTTGGCAATTGTGTATAGCTTTAAGTAGCTGAGGTTGAATTAAGTCCTAAAAAGTCATTTTTAAAATTTTATTTTAAAGAAATTACATGTATTATTTTTTGGCCTTTCATTTTTTTCCTTTAAATTTTGAGATGTCATTAATATACAGCACTGTATAACTTTAAGGTATACAGCAAAATGGTTTGACTTATATCATAAAATGATTATCACAATATATTTAGTGAACATCCATCATTTCATATAGATACAAAATTAAAGAAAAAAAAACTTCCTTGTGATGAGAACTCTTAGGATTTATTCTATTAACTTTCATATATAACATACAGCAGTGTTAATTGTATTTGTCATGTTGTACATTATATCCCTAGTACTTATTTATCTTCTAACTGGAAGTTTGTACCTTTTGGCTACATTCATTCCCCCTACCTCCCCAACCCCTAGTAACAATTTTCCATGTTTGTTTATTTTTGAAGTATAACACCTACAACATTGTTAGTTCTTGTTACACAACATATGATTTGATATTTCTATACATTTTAAAATGATCACCACTATAAGCCTAGTTACAATATGTCAGCATACAAAGATATTACATAGTTACAGTATTTTTCACACTGTACATTTTATACCCATGACTCATTTATTTGTAATTGTAAAATTTTACCTCTTAATCTCCATCACCTATTTCTTTCTTCCTGCCAGCTCACTGCTCTGGCAATCACTTGTTTGTTCTCTGTATCTGTAACTCTGTTTTTGTTTTGTTATATGTGTTAATTTGTTTTGTTTTGGTTTTTTAGATTCCACCTAAATGTGAAGTCATACACTATTTGTCTTCCTCTGTCTGACTTATTTCACTTAGCATAATATCTGTTATATACCTCCATGTTGTTACAAATAAAGAGATTTCATCCTTTAAAAAATGTGGCTGTCACATTCCACTGTGTGTATATGTGTGTATATGTATGTATACATGTCTTTATCCACTCACATATTGATGGACACTTAGGTTGTTTTCATATCTTGGCTCTTGGAAATAATGCTGCTGTGAACATAGGGGTGCATATATCCTTTTTAATTAGTGTTTTCATTTTCTTTGGATAAATAACCAGAAGTGGAATCGCTGGATCATATAGTAGAGTTCTTTTTAATCTTTTGAGAACTCTATACTGCTTTCCAGTAAATTGCTGGGGCAATTTATATTCCCACCAACCGTGCACTAGGATTCCCTTTTCTCCACATCCTTGTCAACATTTATTATTTGTTGTCTTTTTTTTTTTTTTTGAAAGATGACTAAGAGTTGTTTTTATTTATTAATTTTTTGTTATTTAAACTTTCTATTTTGTATTGGGGTATAGTCTTAACAGTGTTGTCATAGTTTCAGGTGAACAGTGAAGGGACTCAGCCGTGCAAATACATGCATGCATTCTCCCTCAAACCCCCCTCCCATCCAGGCTGCCACGTAACACTGAGCATCATTCCATGTGCTGTCTTTTTAATAGCCCATTCTGACAGGTGCTGAGGTCATTTCTCATTTTGGTTTTGATTTGCATTTCCCTGATGATTAGTGAAGTTGAGCATCTTTTCCTGTTCCTACTGGCCATCTATATGTCTCCTTTGGAAAAATATCTATTGAGATCATCTGCCCATTTTAAAATCATATTTTTTTTTATGTTGAGTTGTATGAGTCCTTTAGTATTTTGGATATTAACCTCTTGTTGGATGTATCATTTGCAAATATCTTCTGTTAACTACTTATTGAGCAGAGGTGTATTAATACATCTTTTGTTATCTGAACATTATTGACTGGAGGCATTTCAATATTCATTTTCAAAACATATTGTCAGCCACAGGCATTAGTTTCTGCAAAAATCCCCCAGTCAATAATGTGTTTTCATTTTGCTGATAGTTTTCTTCACTGTTTAAAACCTTTTAAGCTTGATTCAGTCTCATTTGTTTGTTTGTTTTTTATTTCCTTTGCCTGAGGAGACATGTTCAAAATTTTTACTAAGATTATTGTCAAAGAATATACTGTCTATGTTTTGTCTAAAAGTTTTATGGTGTCAGGTCTTATATTTAAGTCTTGAATCCATTTTTAACTTATTTTTGTGAATGGTGTGAGAGAGTAGTCCAGTTTGATTATTTTGCATATGCCTGTCCCATTTTCCAAACACCATTTATTGAAGAAGCTGTGTTTTCCCCATGTGTATTCTTGCTATCTTTGTCACAGATTAATAACCCTTGTCATAGATTAATAACCCACGTAAGTGTGGATTCATTTCTGGGCTCTGTTTCTTGTTCCATTGTTCTATGCATTCGTTTTTGTGTCAGTCTCAAACTGTTTTGATTACTATAGCTTTGTAATATAGTTTGGAATCAGGGAGCATGATAAGTCCAGTTTTGTTCTTCTTTCTTAAGGTTGTTTGGCTATTCAGGGTATTTTGTGTGTCCATCCAAATTTCTGAATTCTTCCTTCTAGTTCTGTGAAAAATGTCATGGGTATTTTGATAGGGCTTGCATTGAATCTGTAGTTGCATAGGATAGTATGGTCATTTTAACAATATTAATTCTTCTGACCCAAGAACATGTTATATTTTTTCATTTTTGTCATCTTTAATTTCTTTTTTCATTGTTTTATAGTTTTCCTAGTACAAGTCTTTTATTTTTTTAGATTTACTCCCAGGTATTTTATTTTTAGGAGGTTTTAAATGGGGTTGTTTTGTTAATTTCACTTTCTGCTAGTTCCTTATTAGTGAATAGAAGCACAACATATTTCTGCATGTTAATTTTGTATCCTGCAGCTGTATTGAATTCATTGACCATTTCTAGTACTTTTTGGGTGAGTCTTCAGGATTTTCTTTGGATAGCATCATGTCATTGGCAAGCAGTGACAGTTTTACTTTCTTTCCACTTTGAATTCCTTTTATTTCTTCTCTGACTGCTGTGGCTAGGAATTCTAATACTTTGTAGAATTTAAGTGATGAGAGTGGGCAGATGCCCACAAGAATATATTGTTCCTTATCTTAGAGGAAATGATTTTAGCTTTTCACTATTAACTATGATGCTAGCTATGTATTTATCATATATGGCCTTTATTATGTTCAAGTATGCTCCTTGTATACCCACTTTGTTAAGAGTTTTATTATAAATGTGTATTGAATTTTTTCAATAGCTTTTTCTGCACCTATTGAGATGGTCATATGATTTTTTAAATTCAGTTTGTTAATGTTGTGTATTACATTGATTGAATTGTGGATGTTGAGCCATTCTTGCGTCCCTGGGATAAATCTGACTTCATCACGGTGTATGACCTTTTTAGTGTATTCTTGAATTTGTTTTGCTAATATTTTGTTGATAATTTTTGCAGCTATGTTCATCAATGATACTGGTATGTAATTTTCTTTTTTTCATATCTTTGTCTGATTTTGGTATTGAGGTGATGCTGACGTCATAGAATGAGTTCAGAAGCACTCTTTCCTCTCCAGGTTTTTTGAATAGTTTGGAAAAGACTGGTGTTGGTTCTTCCCTAAATGTTTGGTAAAATTCACATGTTAGGCTGTCTGATCCTAGACTTGTGATTGTTGGTATTTTTAAAAAATTAGTGATTCAGTTTCATTATTAGTAATTGGTTTGTTCGTATTTTCTATCTTTCTTGATTTGGTCTTGGGAGATTTTCATTTCTCAGAATTTTTCTGTTTCTGCTTGGCTGCCCATTTTTTGGCACATAATTGTTCGTAGTATTCTCTTATTGTGAGTCTTTGTATTTCTGTGATGATGGTTGTAACTTCTACTTTTTCACTTTTGATATTGATTTGAGCTCTCTTATTTTTTTTCTTGATGAGTTTAGCTAAATGTTTGTCAACTGTGTTTTTCTTTTCAAAGAACCAGCTATTAGTTTCATTGATCTTTTCTACTGTTGTTTTTTGCCTCATTTATTTCATTTATTTTTACTCTCATCTTTATGATCTTTTTACAATTTTAAGTTCTATATTGTCTGATATAAGCATTGCCACCCCAGCTTTCTTTTTATTGCCATTTGCATGGAATAGCTTTTTCCATCCTCTTCCTTGCAGTTTGTGTGTGTCTTTAGATATGCAGTGAGTGACTTATAAACAGACATAGATGGGTTTTGCTTTTGTGTCCATTCAATCATTTGGTCCACCTACTTTTAAAGTTGTTATGATAGGTATTTACTTACTGCCATTTTAAAATCATTTTTGGGTTGTTTTATAGTTTGTTTTTGTTCCTTCTTCTTTTGCTATTTTCCTTTGTGACTTAATGACTATCTTTAGTGTTATATTTGGATTCCTTTCCCTTTTTTGTGTGTATCTGTTAAAGATTTTTCATTTGTTACCATGAGGTTTATATGTAACAATCTTTATACATCTGTGTATCTGTCTATAGTTATCTTTTTATCTCTATATATACATGATTATTTTAAGTTGTTAGTTTAAGTTGAAATGTATTTTATTTAACAACCATTCATTTTTACTTCTACCCCATTTAATGTTTTTGACATATTTTACATCCTTTTGTATTGCATATCCCTTAAGTACTCATTGATCATATATATGACTTTACTATTTTTGTCTTTTAACCTTCTTATTGCTTTATAAATGGTTGATTTACTGTACTTACTGTATATTTTCCTTTACCACTGAGATTTTTCCTTATGTGATTTTCATATTTCTAGTTGTGGCCTTTTCTTTTCAACTTGGAGATGTTCCTTTAACATTTCTTATAAAGCTGGTTTTATGATGTTGAACTCTTAACTTTGGCTTGTCTGTAAAACTTTTTATCTTTCCTTCCAAAATGAATGAAAGCCTTGCTGGGTAGAGTATTTTTGGTAGTAGACTTTTTTCTCCTTTACAACTTTAAATATATTGTGCTACTTCCTTCTGGCCTGAAGTTTTTGCTAAAAAGTGAACTGATAGCCTTAAGGTAGTTCTCTTGTACAGAACTTTTTCTTTTTCCTTTGCTACTTTTAATACTCTTTTTATCTTTCATTTTTGCTGTATCATTACAGTTGGTGTTAGTGTGGTCCTCTTTGGGTTGATCCTTTGTTTTTTGGATCTGGATGTCTGTTTCATTTCCCAGTTTAGGGAAGGAAGTTTTTCAGCTATTATGTCTTCAAATACATTCTCTGCTCCTTTCTCTCTTCTCCTGAGACCCCTATAATGTAAATGTTAATATGCTTTATGTTGTCTCAGAGGTCTCTTAAACTGTCCTCTTACTTTTCTTTTTTTCTGGTCAGTTTGAGTGATTGCCACTGCTCTGTCTTCCTGTTCACTGATCCATTCCTCTGTATCATCTAATCTACTGTTGATTCTTTCTATGTATATTTTATTTCAGTTATTTTGTTCTTCATATCTGTTCTGCTTTTCTTTATATTTTCTAACTCTTTTAAAAACTTCTAATTTCTCACTCTGTCTATACATTCTCCTAAGTTATTTCAACATCTTTATGATTATTACTTTAAATTACTTATCAGTTACATTGCTTATTTCCACTTAGTTGTTTTTCTGGGGTTTCGTTTTATTTCACTGTGTAACAAATTCCTCTGTTGTCTCATTTGCCTACTTCTCTGTTTTTATTTCTATGTATTTGGTAACTTCATTATGTTTCCCAATCTTGGGAAAGTGGCATTTGGTAGGAAACATCTTATGGGTCTCAGGTGAATACTCCCTTCTCGTCACTAGAGCCATATGCTCTTGGGATGCCCTTTACGAGGGCTGCATGGGTCTTTCTGTTATGGTGGGCTGACTACTGTTGGTGTACTGGTAGATATGGTTGGATCCCAGTGTGGTTGGTTGCTAGGCTCTGCTTTGTGTGGAGGTTGCTGACCATTGGTGGGCCAGGTCAGGTCCTGGCATGGCTAGTCCCATAGTCAGGGGCATCTAAGTCCTGGTGCTGGCCCACTGATGGGCTAGGCCATGAAACAGCTGGCTACAGAATCCTGGTTGGGTCCTAAGGCTACTGCTGGCTGGTGCAGAGCCAGATGCTAGGGTGGCTGACTGTGGGGCTAGGGGTCCTGGAACTAGTGTCAGCCTGCTGATAGGTGAGGCTTTGGTGTAGGGTGGGGGTCCTGTAGCTGATTTTGGCATGCTAATGGGTGGGACTTGGGGCCTAGGGCATCCTGGGTTGATGGTGGCCTGCTTGTTGGATCTTGACATGACTGACTATGGGGTCATGGTGGTCCTGGAGCCAGTACCTGCCCACTAGTGGATGAATCTGGGTCCTGAGGCTAATGCAAGCCTACTAATGGGTGGAGCCCAGTCCTGAGATCACCTTCTGCAGGTCCCTGGGAGACCTAAAGTTGGTGTCAGCCTACAGGTGGATAAGGCTGGAGCCCAGGGGTTTCTATGGCAGCTGGCCTGCTGGTGGGTGGGACTGTGGCCCAGCCTCACTAGCTGCTTGGTCTGGGGTGTCCTAAGACTGATGCCGACTGGCTGGTGTGCAGGGCCGAGTCCCAGCACTGATAAGCTAGAGGGAACATTTTAAAATGGCCCTTGCCAGCACCAGTGTCCTTGTGGTAGGACAAGGTCCCAAAATCATTGCTGCCAGTGTTTGTGTCCCCAGGATGTGTCCCAGTTGCCATTTGTCTCTATAGGAGGTCCTCAAAGAGCAGCATGTAAGTCTATTTTCCTTTCAAATTACTGCTTCTGCCATGGGTCCGAGAGCATGTGAGATTTGTGTACACCCTTCAAAGGTGGAGTCTCTATTTACCAGAGTCCTCTGGCTCTTATGAAAGTAAGTGCCATTGGGCTTCAGAGCCTTCTGGGGGCTTGTCTTCATGGTGTAGGACCCCTGGGCTGGAGAGCCCAGTGTGGGGCTCAGGCCCCTCACTCCTTGGCTTATAAGTTACAACCTGTGGGTCACCTACTCAGGGGTATAGTTCATGAATGTATCACTTCTTTTTCCCTCCTGCTTGTCTTGGTGTGGTTCCTTCTTTATATCTTTAGTTGTAGAATACATTTTCTACTCATCTTGTGGTCTTTCTAATCAACAGTTGCTTTGGATATCATTGTAATTTTTGTGTGTATGTGGGAGGAGGTGTGCCTAAGGTCTTCTTGCTCAACCATCTTGGCCACCTCATTCTATCAGATTTTTACCATGTGATTAAATTTCTACCAGTATTAAAAACAAACAGCACAATAACAAAACATCCTCTTTTGTATTAATTTCCTAGGGTTGTGGTAACAAAGTACCATAAACTGGGTAGCTTAAAACAATAGAAATTTCTCTTAGAGTTCTGGAGCCTAGGAGTCTGAAATCTTAATCTCATCAGAGCCATCACCTGAGACTCTACAAAGAACCCTTCCTTGTGTCTTTCTAATTTCTGATGGTGGCTGTTGATCCTTGGTGTTCTTTGATTTGCAGCTGTATCACTGGATCTCTCTCTGTGTTTTCTTATGGCATTCTCCCTGTTTGACTTTATCTTCACATGGTTTTTTATTCCTCTTTAAGGATATCTATCACTGAATTAAGGGCCTACCTCACTCCAGTATGACTTCATCTTAAGTATAGTTGACACTTGAACAACATGGGTTTGAGGCATTGGGGTCCATTTATATATGATTTTTTTTTTCAAAACTAAATACTACAGTACTACACAGTCTGCAGTTGGTTGAATTCTTAGATGTGACGCTGTGGATGCAGAGGAACCGTGAATATGAAGGGCTGACTATAAGTGGTATACAGATCCTCAACTGCATGGAGGGTTGGTGCCCCTAATCTTTGTGCTGTTCAAGGTTCAACTGTAATTACACCTGCATTGACTTATTTCTAAATATGGTCACATTCTGAGGTGCTGGGGATTAGATTTATCTTTTGGGAGGACACAAGTCAACCTGTAACACCTTCTAACAATTGCCCTGTATCATTCTCCATGTCTTATTTCTACACTTGTTGAATGAATTATCTGCACTCACTGTCTATGCTTTTACTCCTCATTCCACTTAAATAAGTGCCTATTATCAACACTCCTCAAAAGCTACTTTTACTAGACTCCTTGTACAATTTCCAATAGAAACTTCTGTTTTTATCTTACTTGCCCTTCTAGAAACATTTGACATTGTCGGCCACTCCCTGCTTAAATCTCTGTTCCTGTGACTGAAATCTCTCCTTGCTTACTTACCACTTCTAGAAACTCTTTCTTCTTGTTGCAGCCTCTTCTATTCATCTCTGACATGTAGATGTTTTCAGGATTCTCAGTTGTGGCCATCTTGATGGCTTAAGTTACAAAATACATGTGGATGATTTTAAAATCTCTAACTTCAGCTCCCATCTCTTCCCTGAGGGTCATATCCATCTTAGGTGCCTCCCCAGTAGGTCAACTTTGATGTCTCACAGGCACTTCAAAGCTAAAATCATCTTCTTTTCACAATGCCTGATATCTCTTTATTTTTTATATTTTAAATATTTCAATCCAACTGATTTTATTTTGTGCATCTTTATTGAAGTTGGAAATGTGTGTGAGCTCAGTTGTATCTGACTCTGCAACTCCATGGACTGTAGCCTGCCAGGCTCCTCTGTCCATGGGATTTCCCAGGCCTGAAGACTGGAGTGGGTTGCCATTTCCTCCTCCAGGAAATCTTCCTGACCCAGGGATTGAACTCATGTCTCCTGTGTTGCCTGAATTGGCAGGTGGATTCTTTACTACTGTGCCAGCTGGGAAACCCTCAACTGATTTTATTTTGATTTAAGGAATGGGGTAGAGCTTCAGCCTTTCTGATATTTCAAATTGTTAACCACCTGGCACCAGCTTATTTATTGAATAATGTCTCTTCTTCTCACCAACTTGAAATGCCACTTTGATCTCAAACTATTTCTATATTTGGTTAGGTCTCTTTCTATTCTGTCTAATCTTGTTCAGTGATCATGTATCTCTTCCTTATTATCAACAATTTTAATTATTGAAGTCCCATAACATATTTTAATAGACAATGACTGTGCTCATGAACATTTGACCTGTCTTCCCTTTATTCTTTATTCTTCCCTTTATTTTCATTGTCAGTAGAAACTTCTTACATAATTTTCATGAGTGCCACACAGTGCTTACTTTTTTCCTGCTTGCTGTGATTCCAGGACTTGGATGGACACTGAACTATGAATTCCAATGGGAATCTTGGGGGAAGAAAAGAAGGGCTTCTACCAGAGCCTCAGTTCTTTCAATCTAATCAATTAGAGATGCTCTGTGGCTGCTACTCTGGATGGGATGAGAGTTTGCAATTATCATATTCTCAAACAGCAACAACATCTCTGTAATCCACCAAGCTGCAGCCCCACCTTTCACCTTCAGAAATTTCTAAGAGCAGCAGAAACCCAATTTTACCCTTTGTTCCTACTGAGGAGAGTACAAAGACTACTGTAATATAACCTGGAAGCCTTGGGAAACAGGTTGCGTATGTTGAGTGCCATCATGTGGTATTCCTTTTAAAATTCCCTCCATAATTTACATGCATGGCTGATCACCTTTTGGGCTTTCTTGTATATTCTCTCTCTCTCTCTTTTTTTTAAAGGAATCAACTAAACTAAAAATAATTAAAACATTTTAATGTATATCTAGGATATAGCACTTTCATTTTTTTTTTTTTCCTGCCACTAAAAAGCAGACCGATCTCTTTGGCTCCAGTCTTTGCACTCTCCAAGTCATCCTCTTCATTGCAGCCATTATGATTTGACTCACTTATCTCTATCTCCAGCCTCAGTTTTTGGGCTCAGCTACTGACATACCTAGGACTTCCCAGGTGGCTCAGTGGTAAAGAATCTGCCTGCAGTGCAAGAGATGTGGATTTGATCCCTGGGTCAAGAAGGTCCCCTGGAGGAGGAAATGGTTACCTGCTCCAGTATTCTTGCCTGGAGAATTCCATGGACAGAGGAGCCTAGCATGCTACAGTCCATGGAGTCCCAAAGAGTTGGACATGACCTAGCACACATGCATGCACACAGTCATATACCTATACCTATATCTTCTTTTGGATATCCCCAAAACAATGTCTTTGAAATGGAAGCCATAGTCCTCCCTCTGAAACTTCTTTTCTTACAGAATTTGTTCTTTTGGTAAATGAGCCCCCGCCTCCAGAAGTATAATAATCAATCTCAGTCAGTTCCTCAACTGCTGTAACAGCTTCCTAACTCTTCTTGCTTCCTCTTCCGTTCATCTCCCAATAATTTTCTACCCAGTAGCTGAAAAAACTTTCTAAAATACAAATCTTATCACAGCAAATTCTTGCTTAAATCTATTTAATGGCCTCTCATTGCTATATAGGGTTTCCCTGTAGCTCAGATGGTAAAGCATCTGCCTGTAATGCGGGATACCTGGGTTTAGTCCCTGGGTTGGGAAGATCCCTTGGAGAAGGAAATGGCAACCCACTCCAGTACTCTTGCCTGGAAAATTCCCTGGATGGAGGAGCATGGTAGGCTACAGTTCATGGGGTTGCAAAGAGTTGGACACAACTGAGTGACTTCACTTTATATTGCTATTAAATTAAATATGAATTATCTCACCATAGCCTGCAAGCCCTGAATAGTCTGCCTACCTCTATATAAGAAGGCTTTTTTCTTTTCCCCCCATGTCCTGTCCGCTGACAGTCATGGATATTTTGCTTTCTAAATACATTCTGAATGTATCTGTAGGTCTCCATCTCTAGTATCATCCCCCTATTTCAAGTTACCATTTTTTCTTTAGTTCATGGTCATGTTTTAGGTGACTAACTGCTTTTCCTGATTCCATTCTTCTCATATCAATCTATCTCCACACAACAGAGTGATCTGTTAAATATCAATATGCTCCTATAACTGCTCTGCTTTTAACTCCACTTTTGCATACAGCATAGAAGGCTATCTTTTTAGTATAACATATAAAACACTCCATGATGTTACTTTATCCCTATAATTTTCAGCCATGCCTCAATATTCATTCTCCTTGTACTATAGCTTAAATAATAATTATGATTATAATAACAATAATCTTCCCAAATATTACTAGCTGTTACCAGTTATTAATATTAACCATCTTCATTATACCAGCTCTGTAAAAATCTTTAAATCTCAAAACATTTTTTCTATTTAGGTATTATAGACCCACTGATCTAGCTTCACTTTTAATTAGGATGTAAGGCAAGGGCACCCCACTCCAGTACTTTTGCCTAGAAAATCCCATGGATGGAGAAGCCTGGTAGGCTGCAGTCCATGGGGTCGCTAGAGTAGGACACGACTGAGTAACTTCACTTTCACTTTTCACTTTCATACATTGGAGAAGGAAATGGCAACCCACTCCAGTGTTCTTGCCTGGACAATCCCAGGGACGGGGAAGCCTGGTGGGCTGCTGTCTATGGGATCGCACAGAGTCGGATACTACTGAAGCGACTTAGCAGCAGTAGCAGTAGCAGCAGCTATTGCTTTGAGATAAAATACTCTTTGTCATGTTATTATCCTTCTATTTAAAGATTACTAAGAGTTTTTATTAGTAATGCAGCATAGAATTCAATAAATTACCTTTAACATACCTTATGATCATTATATAGATAATTTTTCATTGCTCTATTGATACAAGATGTATTATGGTGGTAGATTTCTAATAATAAAGGAATTTGAGAAATTAATCCTACCGGGTATCATCATATACTGTATTTGATTGATTAGTATTTTATTAAGCTTTTTCAGATCTATATTTGTAACTAAAATGGATCAATATCTTTCATATATGTTTACATGTGTGCATGCACACATGTGCTGTCTTTATCAGCTTTTACATCAGAACTATGCTGTTCTCATAAAATGGTAAGTTTATTTAATATTCATTAATTACTTATTTTATATCTGTCTCCCTTGTTAGATTATAAGTTGCATAAAGGCAGGAATAATGACTAGGGATATTCTTAGTATAGAACATTATAGTCAATATATAAGTATTTGCTGAATGTTTGAATGGATTCTCATGTTATAGATAGGAAGCTGGGACTAGCATGTTTAATAAACTTGTCCTGGGTCATACAGTTAGGAAATGGCAGAGCTGGTTGTGCTGCTGCTAAGTCACTTCAGTCGTGTCCGACTCTGTGCGACCCTGTAGACGGCGGCAGCCCACCAGGCTCCATCCCTGGGATTCTCCAGGCAAGAACACTGGAGTGGATTGCCATTTCCTTCCTAATGGTCCAGTTTTGAGTAGAATTATAGTGTGCATGGGCATGGCTGGGAAATTTGACTTTGTGATTAGAATTTTTAAAATGGCAAAGCACGTTTCAAAGTAGTCCAGTAACTACCTTCTCTTGTCTTGGTTCAGACTTATGGGCACCATTCTCACTCTAGAGTCTATGCAACTTCTTTATTATGCTGCCTCTCAAAGTCCTTGAAGTTCCTCATATATGCAGGGTTATTGCATAAATGTATTATCCAAATGGACAATTCTGAGGATGAAAGGGACTGCCATTTATAACTATGCCTGGATAACAAGAGTAATTGGGAGTGTCTTGGGTACCAGGAAGTTTGGTCTTCCTCCCTATACGTACATAATGTGTTGTTTCTCATATCCATACCTTTGCCCATGCGGTGCCCTCTGCCTGAAATGCTATTTCTCTTCTTTGTCTAAGTGCACTATTAGTAATCGTTGAAATTCTTCCTGCTCTGGGAAGCCTTGTCAGGCTCCTCCTTCCCCTGGACTTCAGTGTTTTATCCTTTTGTGTCTTCAGCACTTTGTGATTATTCCATTCCATCATACTTTCTTGTAACTATTTGTTCATTTTCCTGATAGACTGTGAGCTGCCTGAGGGCAGGGACCATATCTTTATTTTCCCTTGGTGCCTGGCAGTGCTCAGCGCATTGTAAGCACTCATTAATTATTTGTTGAATATGTGAATGCGTAACTAAGTGAATGAACCACAAAATCAAATGATTCTTTCTTTACCAGAGAACTGCTAGTTTTTGTGAAGGGAGTAGGGCAGGAAAATATGTTCATGGTTTTTGCTTGACATGCATGACTGAGATCTCTCCACAGTTAGTCCTTTAGGAAACATGAGGGCAGGAGCAGATGGCCTCACCATGCTATGAGGTTTGCGAAAAGAGGGCCTAAACAATACAGCTTTTACTAGTGTGCCACACAGCCTGGAATGCTGCCATCACAGACATCCCTTTGAGGTGAATGCTGTCTCCAGATGGCCACTCCTAAAAACTGACACGTTATCTGAGGGGAGTCGCCCCCTAAATGATATTATTTCTTCTACCCACTTAGATTTCTCTGGGAATCGGATATCACGTGTGGAATGGGTGAATTTGGGTGGCACTTTGGGAGGTCCACTGGATGGAATTTTCCTTGTCTGTTATTTTTACATGTGATTGATGTCTGTCTCCCCGCCAGTACTGTAAGCTCTGTGAAGGCAAAGATAAGGTGTCTTTGTAAACCAAAAGCACCCAGTGTAGTGCCTGACTTCTAGTAGGCGTTCAGTAGTATTTACTAACGATTCTAGCTCATATACCACTTTGTACATACTTATAGGCCTTGTATCATCTAATCTTGTTTATTTACATATTGTTAGACCTGGCTTTTATGCAGCCTCTTTAGAACTGTGGCACATTAAATTTGTGAGTTAAACTTGCCCATCCCAGCAGCAAAACTCACCACTGCAGGATCTATGTCACCAACTGGAGTCTAATTTGTTTTGCATCCCCACACTTGGACCTGGTTGTGTGTGTGTGTGTGTGTGTGTGTGTGCGCGTGCACGCATGCCACACCTTAGGACCCCTGATTATTTAAGAAGCCATAGCCTTCCTGCTAACCCATCCTTTCTGAACTCAGATAGCCCTGACTGATTCTTGCAAGTTTCCCTTTCCACCTTCCTGGGACTGGGTCATGCTTCTTACATGCTCAGGATTCTGACTTTGGCTCTCAATCAGAAGATTGCCTTATTATTCTCAGTTTAGAGTATGAGCTTCTTACTGTCAGCCACCTTGTTTTGTTCATTGTTATACTTCTGGTATACAGGATATTTCTGGGTACAGAGTAGGTTTTCAGTACATTCCCAATGAATGAACGAATGATGGAGCCCTTTCCAGAGAAGGCATACCTGATGTTGGCAGGGAGATAGTCCTGGACAGTAATAGTAATAACCACAATAGTTGCCATTTATTGTTTTGAGTATTCAGTGTCAGTCCTTGTCCTAAGCATGTTAAGAATGCTTTTTTCTAATTGTTATGATTTGTTTTCTAATTGACATAATGTTATGATGCAGGTAGTATTACCTCCTTTTTACAGATTATGAAACTGAGGCTCAGAGAGGTTAGCAACATGACTAAGGTCATATAGTGCTAATTGCTAAGTCACTTCAGTCATGTCTGACTCTGTGTGACCCCATAGACGGCAGCCCACCAGGCTTCCCCGTCCCTGGGATTCTCCAGGCAAGAACACTGGAGTGGGTTGCCATTTCCTTCTCCAATGCATGAAAGTGAAAAGTGGAAGTGAAGTCGCTCAGTCGTGTCCGAGCCTCGGCAATCCCATGGACTGCAGCCTTCCAGGCTCCTCCATCCATGGGGATTTTCCAGGCAAGAGTACTGGACTGGGGTGCCATTGCCTTCTCCGAAGGTCATATAGTAAGTGGTGATAAATCCTTGTTGATTCCAGATTCCCCATCCTTTCCATTTCATCATAGGATGTGCTGCACAGGTAGCAGAGATGTGGCAATTTGGGGGGAGGGGCACAGAAGGGTTAGGGAGGTGGTACAGGTATTAAAGACAGGCTCCATTGCCTGACATGTTTGCCAAGTACCAGCTCTGTTGCCCTTTGAATCCAAAGTTGTGCTATAGCCAGAAGAGTCGGGCTGTCCATCCCTGAGAAGTCTGGGACTCAGTAGGCTCTGAGAGCAGACAGGGCTCTGAAGGTGGGCAGCCATCAATTGTCTGTGCTGGGAGGTGGCTCTCTATTGTTCGCTACTGCTCTGTGCAGACTGCTCAGGGTACTGGAGTTAGGGCTTACATAGTATTTGAAACTGAGGGAAATAGTTTCATGACTTTTGGCTTATCTGTTTGGTTCCCTAAGATAAAACCTCAGATTGATTCATATATGAAATTTATTCTGCTCTCCTGCTCTCTCTCCTTCTCCTCCCCCTTACCTCTCTCCCCCTTCCCTCTCTCTCCCTCAGCAGCAAATCTGTTGAAAACCTTTTGGGATAACTTATTCTATTTGGCATAATTTGAATGGAACATGAACCAAAATACAAAGGTAATTGTGTTAGACTGTTTTAAAAAAAATCCCTGAAATGCAAAAGAAATGCTGAGTTATGGGGAGATCACTCACACCTGTGCCAACTTTGGCTGATTTAGAGGTGGCAGACATCATGGGTTAGCTGGCAGTTTATAAACATTCTAGCCTCTTGCTTTTTACCCAGGATGCTGGGGACTTCATCTGTCTGTAATTCATTTCAAGTGAGATTGAGCCAACCTACTGTGACTGGAAACTGCAGGTTTAAAGTAGTGAGAAACCAAAGCCCTCTAGTCCAAGGAGAAGTACCTGGGGGAGTCAATTCACTGACCAGGACTCGTGGTGGGCTTGTCACATCTTGAATGTGTTTTCTAAAATCAGTGGGCCTTTGCCTTTTTCAAAGTCACCAGGAAGGAAAACAGTTGAAAATACAGAGGGGTAGGCATGTGGTATTTCAAAGTCTGAGTCCTTAACAGGGAAGTAGTTACTTGGTAACAAGTCACTATTGCTATTCTCCTTGTGCATCAAAAGATGCCTCATTACACCCAACATGTTCCTTGTGATCCAATCAGACTGGCTAGTTTATTTTCCACCTGCTCATTCTTGCTTTTGTGTCTTTGTTTATGTTGTACTCTTTGCCTGGATGACCTTTCCTATTCCTTTATAAGTAAGACTTCACCTTTTTCCATTTTCACTTTTTCCTCTTCCACCTCCTCTTTTTCTTTTTCCTCCTACCTCTCCTTCTCCTCTGAATAACCACAAAATGCCAATGATAATAAAAACAAGGGCTTGCAACTAATGATTACTGAAAGAATTGCAACAAAATCCCCATATATGTTAAATGGAAGTTCCCTGAATGATCTCTCTTTTGAGAAAAAGTTTTCTTTTATAATCTCATGCAACAAGAGTTGGAATAACAATAGCTGAAGACCTAAAATAACTCTCAGGTACTGCTTAAATGATTTCTAACCATTAAGAAGAAGGTATATTCCAGAAGAATGAGGAAGAATTAAATTTGTGTAATGGAGGGGAATTGGAGAAGGCAATGGCACCCGACTCCAGTACTCTTGCCTGGAAAATTCCATGGACAGAGGAGCCTGGTAGGCTGCAGTCCATGGGGTCGTGAAGAGTCGGATATGACTGAGCGACTTCCCTTTCACTTTTCACTTTCCACTTTCCTGCATTGGAGAAGGAAATGGCAACCCACTCCAGTGTTCTTGCCTGGAGAATCCCAGGGATGGGGGAGCCTCATGGGCTGCCATCCATGGGGTCGCACAGAGTTGGACACAACTGAAGCGACTTAGCAGCAGCAGCAGCAATGGAGGGGAATATGCAGATAATGTCTAACTGGTATGCATAGGAACTTGTGGCCACCCTATATAGAATATGTTAAACTGTGCTGTTTTCTTCATTATCTTGATTGATCCTCACAACCACCCAATGAGGAAAACCTTATTTTTATCTTCATTTTAAAACAGACAGGGGTATTGAGGTTCAGAAAGGTTAAAGTAACTTGCTCAAAGTTAAGTAACTAAGAAATAGTGGAGTTTGGATTTGAATTCGTGTCAGTATTAGTCCAAAGACCACTTTTACATACCGTCCTGTAGCTCTGTCTCATTAAATTCACCTTTAGAACTCTTGTTCAGTAAGTTGGCTAATCATCTGTACTATATTAGCTTGGCCTGAACTGCTGAATCGAAAACTCAAATAAAATTTTGAACCTTGAACAACACAGGTTTGAACTGTGCAAATTCACTTATACACAGATGATTTTTCAATACATATGTACTACAGAAGTAGCACTACATGATCCATGGTTGGTTGAATCTGTGGATGTGGAATTGCAAGATACAGGGGTTGACTGCAGTTACATGTGGATTTTCAACTGTGATAGAATCTGTATGCCTAACCGCTGCATTGCTCAAGGGTTGACTGTACACTCTCACAACTTATCCTTTAATTGTTTCATGTGAATAAGCTTGACTTTTACCTCTGGACTTAAGCTTTTTAAAAATATGCAGTGCCAAGCATACAATAGGTATACAAGACGTACAATTCAACTTGAAGAGAGACGCTAAGCTGTGGTTCTAAAAGTATAAGTTCCAGGAGGAAGGAGTTTTTGTTTATTTAAACCCAAAACAACTGGATAGAACCTAGAAACAATCCAAATAACTGTGTGTATGGGTTTGTCTGGGAAAAGTTGAGGTGAGGTGAGGGAACTAGATCTAGACAGTGCAAGGGTAATTGGTTGATTTTTCTCTTCATTGACCAGTTGCTGTTGTAGTGACAGGTCTCAAACACATAAGGCACACTGACTAGGTTGGCTGAATCATTCAGTTAACAACCAATCAGAGAGTAGATAAGACAATACCTAGATAATTCAAGTTGGCTTTACAGATGGGCCACATTCAACAAGTTGATCAATTCCTGAGAAGTAGATGTTGATGCAAACCCTCTCTTTTCCCTTTAATGTGAGTTATCAATTTAGATGTGCTTTATCTTTAGCTGGCACTGATGTATAAGATGTTACCTTTAAGTTTTTATCTTGTTCACTTCCCTGTAACTTCTTTAAGAAGGCTGAAATGAGGAGGTTTACATATTTGCATTATGAAATCATTGACAAAATTTCTACCCATATTTTGCCTTAAGTATATTAGCTAGTATTGAATTTATAAAGTTCCCATTGTTATATGTGTATAAAATATTTATATATATGTGAATGAAGCTATAATTAATCTGTAAGCCCTAAATCTATTGAGTTCTGATATTGAAAGGACCCTTTGGTGAAAGCTTTTTGAAGAGAAATTATCACCTGTTATTTGCTGGCATTTGTCACTTGGAATTTTGGTCCACTGAGTTCTCAAAGTAGAGGTTGCCTCTGCCAGGTTTTCCCAGCCTCAACACTATTAATTTTGGGGGCCAGGTAATACTTTGTTGTAGGGGTCTGTTTTGTGCATTGTAAGATGTTTAACACTTTCCCTGGATTCTATGTCCTAGATGTCAATAGCATCTCCTCCCCTCTTTATTGATGAAAACCAAAAATGTCCCAAGACTTTGCTAAATGTCCCCTGAGAGGCAAAAATTGTTCCAGGTTGAGAGCTACTGCACTATACAGATCTTGAGTATTAAAACTACTTACATATTAAAATAATAATAACTATACTTATATAACATTTGTTTGTGGCCAGGAATAGGTGTTATGCACACATAACTCATGGAATCCTAACAATTCTGAAAGTCTCTTTTTTAAAAACTATTTCATTTTAAAATTAATTTTATTTATTTTTGGCTATGCTGGGTCTTCATTGTTTTGCTCAGGCTTTCTCTCGTTGCCACAAGTGAGGCTTACTCTTCATTGTGGTGCACAGGCTTCTCATTGACGTGGCTTCTCTTGTTGTGGAGCACCAGCTCTAGGCATGCAGGCTTCCGTAGTTGCAGCATGAGGGCTCAGTAGTTGCAGCTTGTGGGCTCTAGAATGCGGGCTTTAGTTGTGGCGCACAGGCTTAGTTGCTCTGAGGCATGTGGGATCTTCCTGGACCAGGGATCAAACCCATGTCCTCTGCCTTGGCAGGCAGATTCTTATGGTGCCACCCAGGAAGTCCCCAAAGTAGGACTCTTATTATCTGATTTTAGATATAAGGAAATGGAGGCACATAGCAGTTAAGTAAATTGTTCAAGATAGTTGTTGTGCCAGGATTTGAATCCAGGCTGGCTGACATCAGAACTCATTGTCTGAAACACTATACTACCAACCACAGTTATACTTGTACAATGGAATGGCGAGATAACAACAATTTTTAGTAGAGACCATATTTGCATTCTTTTCTATGTATCCACATTGACCATCCAGAGGAATGTTGTGCATGGCCAGCAGTGGGCCTGCCACTGTAGAGAACTTCAGATAAAGGCTAAAGTGTTATAGTTTAAGAATAAGCTGTTTTTAACTAACTTTAAAAAATATGAACATTTATAAATATCGTCTTGGTCCCTAACCACTTTTGATTTAATCAACGAATGCTGCAATTTCACAGACTGAATCTGGCATGTGTACAGTCGGGAACCATCTTAACACTGAATCTAGGGTTGAACACTGGTAGTACATTCTAATTTCAGTAGTTTCAGAAAAAAATGATATAAGTTTAGCTGAGTTTGGTAGGCTTATATTGCCTAGCTCATGATCCCCCAGCCTGAAGAGTGAGAGTAGTTCCAAAATTCTAGTGTATTCTTGGTGAACAGTATGCAAAAATTGCACATAAGAACCTTGTGTAGTTTGCAGACCAAGGAGAGACTGAAAATGTAAACCAGGACTCTTTTCTTGGCTGAATAACAGGCGATATTGAAAGTCTATAACTTGATCACTTGCTTTTGACGTTGGGTCTGATTATTCTTTTACAAGTAGGGAGCATCAGACACTTGATCAGTCTCAGCCTAAAGATGTGCAAATGGCTGGAAAGCCTATAACAGGTAAGACAGTAGTATATTTTAATTCATTACATTTCTTCTTTCCTTCATTCACCATTGATTGAGTCATTATAGCATAGTTATAATATTGTAAGTAATTAGCCTCCAATTAAAATAAATAAATTTAAATTAAAAAAAGAATGCTGACTCTCAAATCAAATTCTACCTCTGACACTATTTAGTTGTATGATCCTGAGCAAATGACTTAATCTTTCAGAGTCTCAGTTTCCCATTTGTAAAATTGACATGTGAATAGTCTTTACTTCAACTTAATTGCTTTAAGGGTTAAATCAAACAATATATATAAACGTCAATATGTGTTAGGTATTCCTAGTATTGTGTACTTAGTATACGTCACTATATGTGTCTAGTAGGGGAGAGAAAACAAGGACATAAATAACTACAACACAAAGCAAAAAGTGATATGTCATGAGAGGAGGCATGATAAAATGCTCCAGTAGTTGAAAAAAGCCTGGGAGTCCTTCTGGATGAAGAAACAAGGAAGGAATCATAGAGGAAGTGACAGCTAAACTGAGCCTTGAAGGAAGAATAGAATTAAGGCACACAGTTGTGAGAACACTATTTCTAGAGTTGGCTATAAATACCTACTGGGACTGGACTGCAAATGATGACTCATCTTTTTCTTCTTCATCATCCTAGCAATTTACAAAGAGGAAATCCACAATGGTAGCAAAATCCTGCCTACTGCTGTGCCTCTTCCTTTACTTCCCACCGAGAACATAGTAAGGCATTCTTATTTTCTGCTGCAGTAATGGAAGCACTAGGTTCAAGGTCATATGCTGCTGCTGCTGCTGCTAAGTCGCGTCAGTCGTGTCCGACTCTGTGCGACCCCATAGAAGGCACCCAACAGGGTCCTCCGTCCCTGGGATTCTCCAGGCAAGAATACTGGAGTGGGTTGCCATTTCCTTCTCCAAGGTCATATAGTCACCCTTAAATTAGACACAGGTCTGTGAACTCTGTAAGCAATCAAGCACCATGTACATTTTTATTAGGCACTTAACCCAACATTATGTAGTACTCAGAGATACAGAAGAATGCCCTTGAAGAAATTACTGTCACAATGGGAAATATGACATAAATGTACTAAATAGTATTATAAAATAATGTACAATTCAGTACTGAGCCGTGTGGTGTGGACTCTAAGAGAAGTTCTGAAAAATAATGATCATTGAAACCAGGGGTAACTTTAGAAAGGAGGCTTCATAAAAGGATAAGAACTTGTATTTTAGATTGGGTCAGGAAAGGAGAGCTTTTGAGATGGGGAAATTTATTTAGCAGAGATGGTAATTCATGAATGAATGAATGAAGATAATGTCTTGTAATTCATGCCTTAAAATTTCAGTGATGTCTGTATCTCTTAAACTGAGTGATGTTTGCCAAGATGTGTTTGGATCTACCCTGTCTTAAGGCCCTCCACTCCAGCTGAACTGTAAACCATGCATATAATTGGGGTACTTTCTCAGTCTCCTGCTCTTGCTGATGCTTTCCATCATCCAGAAACTATGCATGCGTGAGCTAAATGAATGTCATGTCATTGACAACAGTAATTCTCCATTTCTAGACATTTTGAGAAAATGCATAATATTGAGTCATTTCAAAAAGGGGTCTTTCAAAGTCAGCACATTCTCTGACATTCCTCTCCCTTCTCCTCTGTCAGTGTGTGAGTCTCACTGATTTCTTAGGAAGGTGCACTGGTTGTCATGGTAAAAACTATGCTAATTGGCTTCCTCTCGTTGACGTTCTGTCAAGCTCACTGCCCCACTGAGGATCTGGAATAGACCACTTAACTTTTTTCTTCCCAGAGAACATATTCTCAGCAAGTCAGGCTACCTCAGCAGAAAATGGAAGGTATTTGAAATGTCCAACACGTTATCCAAATATTTCACCCTTTGTGGGGCCAGACATGCACAGTTTCACTTTCACTAGGTATCTTCTTTCCACAGAGAGTGCTGATGGAAATTCAGCTAGAGATTTTTAACTCTGTTAAGTGGATTTGGGGAATTTGTAAAGAATGAAAGCATGTGGGCAGACCGTTAATATGAGAATGGAGACCTGAGTCCAGGATAGGACTTGTCTGAAGCAAACTGTGAAGTAGTTCTCTCTCTTGTTGTTTTCTTGCCCTGTTTTCCCCACTACCAGAAGGATTGAAGGAAGAAAAAAGGAAGGCAGACAAGTCTAGGACCTCCTCCAAGAGGTGTGGTATCAACCGAATAGGGTTCCTGACTTCCCTTCTCTTCTAGTTTTCAAATCCAAGTGTTGCTAACTGTTGTGTCATTTTGCCAGGGCACTTTATTTGCTTGGGAACTTACAGGAAATCTAACTGTGGTTTTCATGCCTCTGAATGACTTACCATACCACTTATATATCTTATCATTCAAAATTGCTCTTGATGACCATTGGGATAGACATTTTGGTGTTCTTCATATGATATCAGGTAAATAGGTATCATCATCTACATTGTGTTTTAGTTTTGTCTTAGGTTTTCTTGGGCAGTAGTGACTCATTGAGAAATACTGACTATCCTGTGTAGCTCTGTGCTTGTTTGTGTGGCTGATTCTTCTTTCTTTGGAGTAGCACAGGCTTAGGTGGCATGATGTTAGGGGTTTCTGGAGGTCTTTTTCCATCCTCTAAAACACTTTTGTTGCTGTTCAGTTGCTAAGTCATCTCTGACTCTTTGTGACCCCATGAACTGCAACAAAAGTCTTCCCTGTACTTCTCTGTCTCCCAGAGTTTACTCAAATTCATTTCCATTGAGTCAGTGATGCTATCTAATCATTTTATCATCTGTCACCCTCTTCTCCTCCTGCCCTCAATCTTTCCCATCATTAGGGTCTTTTCCAACGAGTTGGCTCTTTGCATCATCAGATGGCCACAGTATTGGAGCTTCAGCACCAGTCCTTCCAATGAATATTCAGGGTTGATTTCCTTGAGGATTGACTGATTTGATTTCCTTGTTGTCCAAGAGACTCTCAAGCATCTTCTCCAGTACTACAGTTTGAAAGCATCCATTCGTCAGTGCTCAGCCTTCTTTATGGTCCAACTGTCACATCCATACATGACTACTGGAAAAACTAAAGCTTTGATGACACAGACCTTTGTTGGTAAAGTGATATCTCTGCTTTTAATATGCTGTCTAGGTTTGTCATAGCTTTCCTTTCAAGAAGCAAATGTCTTTTAACTTCAGGGCTATATTCATCATCCACAGTGATTTTGGACCCCAAGAAAATTAAATCTGTCATTGTTTCCACTTTTTCCCCTTCTTTTTGTCATGAAGTGATGGGGCCAGATGCCATGATCTTAGTTTTTTGAAAGTTGAGTTTTAAGCCAGCTTTTTCACTCTCCTCTTTCACCTTCATCAAGAGGTTCTTTAGTTTCTCTTTGTTTTCGGCCAATAGAGTGCTATCATCTGCATATCTGAGGTTGTTGATATTTCTCCTGGCAATCTTGATTCCAGCTTGTGCTTCATCCAGTCTGGCATGTCACATAATGTGGCCTGTATATAGGTTATGGAGAAGGCAATGGCACCCCACTCCAGTACTCTTGCCTGGAAAATCCCATGGGTGGAGGAGCCTGCTAGGCTGCAGTCCATGGGGTCACGGAAAGTCAGACATGACTGAGTGACTTCACTTTCACTTTTCACTTTCATGCATTGGAGAAGGAAATGGCAACCCACTCCAGTGTTCTTGCCTGGAGAATCCCAGGGACGGGGCAGCCTGGTGGGCTGCCATCTATGGGGCCGCACAGAGTCGGACACGACTGAAGCAGCAGCAGCAGCAGCATATAAGTTAAATTAACAGGGTGACAATATACAGTCTTGAAGTACTCCTTTCCCAATTTTGAACCAGTCCATTGTTCCATGTCTGGTTTTAACTGTTGCTTCTTGACCTGCATACAGGTTTCTCAGGAGGCAGGTAAGGTGGTCTAGTATTCCCATCTCTTTAAGAATATTCCACAATTTGTTGTGATTGGCACAGTCAAAGGCTTTGGCATAGTCAATGAAGCAGAAGTAGATTTCTTTTTTCTGGAATTCCCTTGCTTTTTCTATGATCCAACAGATGCTGGCAATTTGATCTCTAGTTCTTCTGCCTTTTCCAAATCCAACTTCTACATCTGGAAGTTCTAGGTTCATATACTGCTGAAGCCTAGCTTGAAGGATTTTGAGAATAACCTTGCTAGCGTGTGAAATGAGTGCAACTGTGTGGTAGTTTGAACATTCTTTGGCATTTCCCTTCTTTGGGATTATTATGAAAACTGACCTTGAGGACCCTCTATTCTATATATGGACTTCCCAGGTGGGGCTAGTAGTAAAGAATCCGCCTGCCAGTGCAAGAGATGCCAGTTTGATCCCTGGGTCAGGAAGATCTCCTTAAGGGGGAAATGGCATGCAACTCCAGTATTCTTGCCTGGAAAATTCTGTAGTCAGAGGAGTCTGATAGGCTACAGTCCATGGGGTCGCAAAGAGTCAGACACTGCTGAGTGACTGAGCATGCACATTCTATATATATATATATATATATCTTTATCCACTTAAAATTTTTATTTATTTATTTTTGGCTGTGCTGGGTCTTCATTGCTATGAGGGGGCTTTCTCTAGTTATCGAGAGCTGGGGCTGCTCTCCAGTTGTGGTGCATGGGCTTCTCATTGTGGTGGCTTCTCCTGTTGGGGAGCACGAGCTCTAGGGTGTGAGGGCTCCAGTACTTGCTGCATCTGGGCTCAGTAGTTGCAGTTCCTGGGCTCTAGAGCACAGGCTCAGTAGTTGTGGCTCTTGGGCTTAGTTGCTCTGTGGCATGTGGGATCTTCCCAGACCAGGGACTGAACCCGTGTCTCCTGCATTTCAAGGTGGATTCTTAACCATTGGACCACCAGGGCTTTCCAGGTAGAGCTAGTGGTAAAGAACCCACCTGCCAATGTAGGAGACAAAAGAGATGCAGGTTCGATCCCTGGGTTGGGAAGATCCCCTGGAGAAGGAAATGGCAACCCACTCCAGTATTCTTGCCTGGAGAATCCCATGGACAGGGAAGCCTGGCAGGCTGCAGTCTGAGGGGTCCCAAGGAGTCCATCGTGACAGAAGCAACTTAGCATACTGACAGACCACCAGGAAAGCCCCTTTTAACTGTCATTGATCCTCTATACCTCAGTGTGAATGGGTGTCAGAGAGTTTGGGGCACTGACCACCTGAGGGACAACATTGGGAAAGAAAAGTGTCTGTTGGTTGGTTGAGGCTAGGAAACAACTTGTCTTTTGAACAGTTTTGCCTCAGGCTGATGGTGGGGATAATAAAGATAATTATCATCAACAGGATGCGGTGCCCAATTAAGTGCCTAATTGGGCATAATGCTGTACTTAGAGAAATTCACAGGCCTATTCATTTCTGCTGTGAGCCTAACACACTGTCTCAGAGACTGGGCTGTTGGATGGAAGTGTTAAGTCAGCCAGTGGAAAATGTGTGGTCTGCATCACACAAAGTTAAAGATCAGTTCATTTGGGGGAACTAGGGGTCAGTGAGATTAAAAAATATAAAGGGAAATGGAACATGAATATTGTTTGGGCATTATACCATCTCAGATATTTATGTTTGAGCTCTCTTTCCAGCTTTAGAAAGTAATGTTACAGATTCTTCAGTGAGAAAGTCCTTGCTGGGCATTGGTAACATTGTTCAGAGTGATGGATCACTGTTTACTTTTGGAAATGGGGATGGAGAAGGTGAAGGCTGGGTGGGCACTCACAGCAAATGATCCCCTGGAAGATGGTTTTGAGTGGCTTAATAGACTAAAAGAGTATAAATATATGCTAAGATTTATTGGGTTCTTACTAAGTTCCAGGTGCTGTGTGAAGCACCCTACATTAATGTTAACAACTGCTATATAGATAGGGAAATGGAGGGACAGAGAGTATAGAAGTTGCCCAAAGTCACACAGCTGTATTCCCTCCTCCCTTGCCATATACTCGTACTACACTAAGTTTCTGTGATGTGTTTTTTTCTTATCGCTGGGCACCCTCTGCAGAAAGGGGGTGCATTTAGTTGAAGGCTCCATTTAATTGGATTCTGGTTAATTGAGGCTTGGCTCTTTCTTTGGAGGTTGCATATGATTTTGCTCAGGCACAAATTAGCCCCTTGCTGTCCCCAAAATAACCAGATCTCGTGGTAGTTTATTGCTGGAGATTTAGGAAGCTAATATTTATACAGCAAAGAAACTTGATCTATCAAAGGAGAATTAACCAAATTAACTAAAATAATTCAAAGGGCCAGGAACTCTGTTGAATTCAAATTGTTCTTATAATCCCATTATTGTTAAATCCCTTCTTTCCTGATAACTCACCAGCCACCCAGCCTTATTAGCTTGTTTACACAGGGTTTCTTTATTTTAAAAAGAAAAATAGCTTTGCAGCTCATAGGGTGGAGGTGAAGCCTGCCTATGCTGTTGTTCCTACAGTTTGCCCTTATGTGTTTCCATGGAAACAGAATTATTGCTTGAACTAAAAATTCTTAGATTTGTTTTCCTTTGCGTGTTGTTTGAAACTTGCGCTAACTTTATCAAAAATGAGAAGGAGATTTATGGCTTTCCATTCTATTGGCAGTTAGTGAAGCCTTTGTGCTCAGAGGAGAAAGAGGGCACTCAGGACTTTTTAGAGTCAGATTTGCATGAATTCTTGGTACTGTTGAGGAGAGATATACATGAGTGTGTAAAACTCCTTCCAGTATCCAACTTCATCTTCCCAGTCAGCTCAACCATCTTGCTCCAGAGCACAGGATCATTCTGGAAGAAGAGTGGAGTGTAGTTCTAAGAGCTTGGGCTCTAAAGTCAGGCTGGTTTGGGTTTGACTTCTGGCCATGCTACATGTCACCTTATTTAAGTTTGGGCAAGTAATTTAAACATGCCCATCCTCAAATCCTCATATGTAAAATGGGGCATAATACTGATATTAGCTTAAAAGGAATAATGTAAAAGAATAGTGCATTAACCATGGTAGACAGTCAATCGTAAGTTTTAAAAAAAGTTACTTGTACTCCCCCTGAAACCTTTCCTCTCTCTCCTAATTTGTCACACCTTTGAAGGCTTTTTCTTAACCCCATCTCATATTGTCTGCTTTGATGTCACATGTGTTCAGTTGCTTTCATCATGTCTGACTCTGAGACCCCATGGACTGTAGCCTGCCAGGCTTCTCTGTCTATAGAATTTTCCAAGCAAGAATACTAGAGTGGGTTGCCATTTCCTCCTCCAGGGGATATTCCCAATCCAGGGATTGAACCCTTGTCTCCTGTGGCTCCTGCATTGGCAGGACCTTCCTTTACCTCTAGCGCCACCTGGGAAGCCCCGTGTATGCTAAGTCACTTCAGTCATATCCAACTCTTTGTGACCCTATGAACTATAGCCTGCCAGGCTCCTCTGTCCATGGAATTCTCCAGGCATGAATACTGGAGTGGGTTGCCATGCCCTTCTCCAGGGGATCTTCCCAACCCAGGGGTCAAACCTATGTGTCTTGTGTTTCTTGCATCTCCTGTGTTAGCAGGTGGATTCTTTACCACATAGCTTGACACTTTTGAATTGATTGGCAATGGAGTTGTAGTTCTTTTGTTATATATGGGTGTTGTCTCTCAGGTCACCTTCTGTGTGATCTCTTGAGAGCTGAGCACCCAGAAAATGTTAGTAGTCAAGTAAGTAAAGACTGGGCTCTGGGCCTCACGATCATACCCAGAGAAGGTCTGGAGTTGACGTTTTGTCTCCATGGGAGTCCAGATATCACTCTCTTTCCTAGCATTGGCTGCCCCACTAAAACAATCTGGTAAGACACATCCAACATGCCCAATGGGATAGATTTCATCTGTGAAGACCGATGAAGATAAAAGCGTGCTACCATACGACCTAAGACTTCTGTGCCTGAAAGGTCCCTCTGCCTGTGGCTCATTTTACTTGAAGGAAACACTGTATTCAGTTTGGTCAGCCTCAAGGACAGCTGCTGGGGACCTCTTATTGTGTGTGAACTAGCAATGCCTCCATCCACACCAAGCTGAGCTGAGATCAAGGTTAGCTTTACTTTATATTCTGCTATCAATCACCATAGGTCAGCAGTATCAGTCAAACTGAAGGTGTTAATCTTCAACCTGGGCTATTTTTCTCAGATATTTTGCAGTTAAAGATGGTATCTAAGGTGAAAAATCAATTATGGGAAAGTGCCCAAGTTAAGTGGCGAGCTGCTTGCAGGCAGCCTGCTGGAACAGAGAGGGAAACAGTAAGGAATTATTCAGGAAAAATCAGATGTTTACCAGGGCTTTGCAAAATAGAGGGAGAAATGAAAATAGGGCTTCTGTGATAAATTAACAAAGACAATGGATTTGTCTCTGTTTTAAATGCCTCTGTTGCTCTATTCAAATAACAGAATTATTTGAGCTCAGATTATTTTTGCCAGACTGACTATAGGAGACATCCAGGAGGGTCTGGAGGAGGTTTTCAGGGTAAGAGCCACACCCTAGTGAGTGCGTGATTGAGCTGTTCCCGCTGGAGCCCTGTGCTCCACTGTGGAGGGCATTTAGGTGCCAAGTTGGTTGAATATTTTCTGTGAAGACAAAGACCAAGCATCGGCCAGTTCTCCCTCCAGTCAGAGAGCCACCTGCACTGCCACCAGGAATCAAAGGGTAGCCTCAGGCACTGACTGGTGTGAAGATGGGGTAGAGGAGAAAGCCAAAGGGGACGGGATTCAGCTTATTGAGCCAGCCTATTCATTGTGTTCTCTACCTCTAGTCCTGCCTCTCTTCAATCCATTCTCCACACATGTACCATTGATTTTCCTAAACATAAATCTGATTGTCTCATTCCCCTGCTAAAAACCCTTCATTGTTTCCTATTAAGCTGAACATCAAGTCCATGCTTCCTGACATGATGTGCAAGACT
This sequence comes from Bos mutus, assembly GCF_027580195.1. Taxonomy (NCBI): domain Eukaryota; kingdom Metazoa; phylum Chordata; class Mammalia; order Artiodactyla; family Bovidae; genus Bos; species Bos mutus. The sequence goes on along the minus strand of NC_091646.1, from coordinate 9,470,856 downwards.
CTTCACAGTCTGTCTCCTCTTGTGATCCATTGCCCCTCTCCCTCCTTTCTGCCCTACATTTGATGCTTCCTACGACATTACTGTGGGGCTTCCCTGTACTGGGTGGCTCAGCTGGCAAAAAAAAATCTGCCTGCAATGTGGGAGACCTGGGTTCGATCTCTGGGTTGGGAAGATCCCCTGGAAGGGAACAGCTACCCACTCCAGTATTCTGGCCTGGAGAATTCCATGGACTGTATAGTACAAGGGGTTGCAAAGAGTGACATTACTGAATAATATGGAGTGGCTTACAGATCTTTCTGCCTCAGCTCCCCTATTACACACTTTACAGACAAAAGCCTGTTTTCTGTTCTTGCCCATGACACCATTTCTACATTCTTTACTAATTCCTGTTCCTACTTCAAGACACAGCTCAGATATCAGTTCCTCTAAGAGGCATTCTCCAGCCCCTTCAGATGGGGCTGTATTTCTCCTTTGAGTTCCATGGCACCAGTGTATACCTCTGTCTCGTTATGTACTCCATGAAATGGAAACTATTTACATCTCTCTCTTTCCTATTAGACTACAACCTTCTTAAAGATGGGCCTAAAGGCACTTAAAACATTTCAGAGAGTGGAGAGTGGTATAGAGAGGACCAAGGCGGTGATCTTAAGTGTCTGTCAGAAGCTGCCATGGTTTGGACACCCTTCCTGATCAGTAGATGCTTGCTTTCTCACTGGCTTACAGATTTATGAAAAGTTTCCATGCAATTTTTCAAGCTACTCCTAGCTTTAGGAAATGTTTGCATTTTAGATGGGTATCCTTAATGCCTTACCTTTATGAAACAGTGGAATTTTGTGTACTAAAGCACGCTGATTAGAGATATATTTTCCTTGGCCCTCATACCACACGGTATAGGCAGCTGTCCATTAAGCCTGTGTTTAGGGTCAGCCTTGAACCCTGTGCCCACTGATCAACTACTGTAGTGATCTGCTAACACTTGGTTAATTAGTCTCCTTAAAGAATGGGGGCCTATGGATTCTGGGCCTCTAGCTACAGTGCAAGCTCCTTGCAGAAAGGGACTGTCTGTTTCCAACTTGTCTGGAGTTTCCCAGAGGGCTCTAGAACATATGAGAGGCTCTGAGGGGATTCTGGCTAATCTTGCTGATTTCTGTGGGCTTTCCCTTTTTTTTTGGAATTATGTCTAAACCAGAGTGGAGGGCAGTGCTGTGATACAGTTTAATCAGGATTGAGTGTCCTATGCTTCAAATCCTACAGCGCTATCATCACTAAGTCCAAGGCTTAAATAAAAACTAATGAAAAAAGTAATGCTCAGAAATCCCTTGCATTCCTATACACTAATAATGAGAAAACAGAAAGAGAAATTAAGGAAACAATTCCATTCACCATTGCAACGGAAAGAATAAAATACTTAGGAATTTATCTACCTAAAGAAACTAAAGACCTATATATAGAAAACTATAAAACACTGATGAAAGAAATCAAAGAGGACACTAATAGATGGAGAAATATACCATGTTCATGGATTGGAAGAATCAATATAGTGAAAATGAGTATACTACCCAAAGCAATTTATAGATTCAACGCAATCCCTATCAAACTACCAACAGTATTCTTCACAGAGCTAGAACAAATAATTTCACAATTTGTATGGAAATACAAAAAACCTCGAATAGCCAAAGCGATCTTAAGAAAGAAGAATGGAACTGGAGGAATCAACCTACCTGACTTCAGGCTCTACTACAAAGCTGCAGTTATCAAGACAGTATGGTACTGGCACAAAGACAGAAATATAGATCAATGGAACAAAATAGAAAGCCCAGAGATAAATCCACGCACATATGGACACCTTATCTTTGACAAAGGAGGCAAGAATATACAATGGATTAAAGACAATCTCTTTAACAAGTGGTGCTGGGAAATCTGGTCAACCACTTGTAAAAGAATGAAACTAGAACACTTTCTAACACCATACACAAAAATAAACTCAAAGTAGATTAAAGATCTCAACGTAAGACCAGAAACTATAAAACTCCTAGAAGAGAACATAGGCAAAACACTCTCTGATATACATCACAGCAGGATTCTCTATGACCCACCTCCCAGAATATTGGAAATAAAAGCAAAAATAAACAAATGGGACCTAATTAACCTTAAAAGCTTCTGCACATCAAAGGAAACTATTAGCAAGGTGAAAAGACAGCCTTCAGAATGGGAGAAAATAATAGCAAATGAAGCAACTGACAAACAACTAATCTCAAAAATATACAAGCAACTCCTACAGCTCAACTCCAGAAAAATAAATGACCCAATCAAAAAATGGGCCAAAGAACTAAATAGACATTTCTCCAAAGAAGACATACAGATGGCTAACAAACACATGAAAAGATGCTCAACATCACTCATTATCAGAGAAATGCAAATCAAAACCACTATGAGGTACCATTTCACACCAGTCAGAATGGCTGCGATCCAAAAGTCTACAAATAATAAATGCTGGAGAGGGTGTGGAGAAAAGGGAACCCTCTTACACTGTTGGTGGGAATGCAAACTAGTACAGCCACTATGGAGAACAGTGTGGAGATTCCTTAAAAAACTAGAAATAGAACTGCCTTATGATCCAGCAATCCCACTGCTGGGCATACACACTGAGGAAACCAGAAGGGGAAGAGACACATGTACCCCAATGTTCATTGCAGCACTGTCTATAATAGCCAGGACATGGAAGCAAGCTAGATGTCCATCAGCAGATGAATGGATAAGAAAGCTGTGGTACATATACACAATGGAGTATTACTCAGCCATTAAAAAGAATACATTTGAATCAGTTCTAATGAGGTGGATGAAACTGGAGCCTATTATACAGAGTGAAATAAGCCAGAAGGAAAAACACCATTACAGTATACTAACGCATATATATGGAATTTAGAAAGATGGTAACAATAACCCTTTGTACGAGACAGCAAAAGAGACACTGATGTATAGAACAGTCTTATGGACTCTGTGGGAGAGGGAGAGGGTGGGAAGATTTGGGAGAACAGCATTAAAACATGTAAAATATCATGTATGAAACGAGATGCCAGTCCAGGTTCAATGCACAATACTGGATGCTTGGGGCTAGAGCACTGGGACGACCCAGAGGGATGGTATGGGGAGGGAGGAGGGAGGAGGGTTCAGGATGGGGAACACATGTATACCTGTGGTGGATTCATTTTGATATTTGGCAAAACTAATACAATTATGTAAAGTTTAAAAATAAAATAAAACAAAACAAAACAAAAAACAAACAAACAAACAAAAAAAGTAATGCTCAAAATTCTCCAAGCCAGGCTTCAGCAATACTTGAACCATGAACTTCCAGATGTTCAAGCTGGTTTTAGAAAAGGCAGAGGAACCAGAGATCAAATTGCCAACATCCGCTGGATCATCAAAAAAGCAAGAGAGTTCCAGAAAAATATCTAGTTCTGCTTTATTAACTATGCCAAAACTTTTGACTGTGTGGATCACAATAAACTGTGGAAAATTCTGAAAGAGATGGGAATAACCAGACCACCTGACCTAACTCTTGAGAAACCTATATGCAGGTCAGGAAGCAACAGTTAGAACTGGACATGGAACAACAGACTGGTTCCAAATAGGAAAAGGAGTACGTCAAGGCTATATATTGTCACCCTACTTATTTAACTTATATGCAGAGTACATCATGAGAAACACTGGACTGGAAGAAGCACAAGCTGGAATCAAGATTGCTGGGAGAAATATCAATAACCTCAGATATGCAGATGATACCACCCTTATGGCAGAAAATGAAGAGGAACTCAAAAGCCTCTTGATGAAAGTGAAAGAGGAGAGTGAAAAAGTTGGTTTAAGGCTCAACATTCAGAAAACGAAGATCATGGCATCTGGTCCCATCACTTCATGGGAAATAGATGGGGAAACAGTGGAAACAGTGTCAGACTTTATTTTTTTGGGCTCCAAAATCACTGCAGATGGTGACTGCAGCCATGAAATTAAAAGACGCTTACTCCTTGGTAGGAATGTTGTGACCAACCTAGATAGCATATTCAAAAGCAGAGACATTACTTTGCCAACAAAGGTCCGTCTAGTCAAGGCTTTGGTTTTTCCTGTGGTCATGTATGGATGTGAGAGTTGGACTGTGAAGAAGGCTGAGCGCTGAAGGGTTGATGCTTTTGAACTGTGGTGTTGGAGAAGACTCTTGAGAGTCCCTTGGACTGCAAGGAGATCCAGCCAGTCCATTCTGAAGGAGATCAGCCCTGGGTGTTCTTTGGAAGGAATGATGCTGAAGCTGAAACTCCAGTACTTTGGCCACCTCATGCGAAGAGTTGACTCATTGGAAAAGACTCTGATGCTGGGAGGGATTGGGGGCAGGAGGAGAAGGGGACGACAGAAGATGAGATGGCTGGATGGCATCACCGACTCGATGGATGTGAGTTTGAGTGAACTCCAGGAGTTGGTGATGGACAGGGAGGCCTGGCGTGCTGCAATTCATGGGATCGCAAAGAGTCGGACATGACTGAGCGACTGAACTGAAGGAAAGTGAAGGATGGATAGATGGAAAACACCTTGGACTTTCAAACTTGCTTGCTCTCATCTCACTATTATATCTTAGAAATTTCATATGATTCTTATCATTGAAAATTGAAAAAAAAAAAAATGAAGGAATCACATCTTATAGTATCTGTAGGAAAATGTGCTTTAAGTAGCAAGATCCAGTCTGTCCATATTGGAGAGATGCCAGTTCTACTGATAGAAAAGAACTTCTCAGACCATCTGTCAGTTATTATACAGTCTGTGTTTAACCCCTTCTGTACCAGCATGAAAACATTCATAAATCTTGTAAATTACTGCACTGGGAGCTGTGAGAGATAAGACATGGCACCTCAGGGGGTTTAAAAATTTAATAGAAGAAATAAGAGATATACATCATGATACACAAAGCAGGCTGAATATACTAAGTATCGTAAGGGAGCTACCAAATATGGGGGAAGCACCAATGAGAGGGAAATTACTTTTTGCTGGGTGCAGGGGACTCTCCATGGAGGCATGTGAAGGCAAGGGAAGAGGGCACAATTTGTGGACATTTTGGTTAGAGGGACTAGCATGTTAAATGCCAATAGAGGTGGCAAAGTCCAGGATAGGTCTGTACAAGGGGAATAGTCTCATGTCATAGAAGTATGGAGTATAGAAATAGTAGTAGACAAGGTTTTATAGGTGGGGATCAGATCAAGGGAAAGCATTTGTCTGTGGGATTAGAGGTGTTTTATTCTATAGAGTAGACAATGGGTTCTTGGTGGCAGGTTTTGGAGCAGTCAATACCTTGCTCAGAGCTGCACTTTAGGAGGGTTTTTGGGCAGCCTAGAAAGTGTGGGTTAAGTACTGAACTATTTTCTCTAACCTCAGGGGCAATAGAAATGGCCTCGTAGCTTCTACTATTGAAGATGTGATGCATTGGGTTTTGGAGACTTAGAACTAGTATAGATTTTTCTTTTATTAGTTGCTCTTAGATTGATGGCTCTGAGGTCACTGTTCAGGCCAAGGCAGCCCAGCTTGGATGGGAGGGTACATTTTATTTTTTTGGTTGGACTTTGAACCTATGTGAACTTTGTAGGTTTTGAGTTAAACTGGCCAGTTTTTCACTATTAATTTGGTGTTTGTTTTTTCAGTGCATGTGTATGTGTGTACTGTTTTGATGTTTATTCCTTCTGACAGTTGGGAATCACTTTCCCTGTATTCCGTGGAATAAAGCAGTGGAGGTTGAGGGTGGTGGTGAGGAAGGTCTGGGGTCAGATCTGAAATCTCTGTACATTTATTCTCCAAGTTCTTTCTGGCTGAGTCCTATCAGGAGGCTTATGGGGTCCATTTTTGGTTGGAGTAACACCAGTGTTTCTTCAAAGCCTGGCTGTCTTTGACCACTTATAAAAAATTCAGTTGGGAGAGGAATCTGGTTAAAAATGCACATTTGGGGCCCTGGCCTCAATGGGCTGAATCAGAGACCAGCCTGTTTAACAAACTCCACAAATGCATGAACTCAGGTTCATGCTCAGGTGTGAGGACTACTCAAGTAGGGCTTCTCAGGTGGCGCTGGTGGTAAAGAACCTACCTGCCAATGCAGGAGACATAAGAGAAGTGGGTTTGATCCCTGGGCTGGGAAGATCCCCTGGAGGAGGGCATGGCAACCCAATCCAGTATTCTTGCCCAGAGAATCCCCATGGACAGAGGAGCCTCATGGGCTACAGTCCATGGTGTTGCAAAGAGCTGGACATGACAGAAGTGACTTAGCATGCACACTTGCAAGTAGGAAAAGATTATAAACCAAGAAATGGAGTTTTGAATGTAAAAGGCAAGAAAAAAGTCAATTCTAAGGTTATTAAAAGGTTTAAAAAATATAGAAAACTTGGCCTTTGGATTTTTTTTTTTAAATTCATCAAGCTATGGGTCTTTGGCTCAAAGAAGAGAAACTTGTTATAGAAGGACCTTCCCATTTTGGAATGGTCTTTCTTCTTCCTCCCTCCTGGTTCAGATCTGACCCATTACTTAAGGCTCATCTCCTCTAGAGCGTGTTCAGGACCACTCAAGACCATGAAGATTTTCCTGGTTTTCAGAGTTCCCTTCACTTCCTGGTTGCCCCTTGCATTTACTGCCCAGCCTTGGGATCTGTTGTGTGTTTTCAACTTGTCCATGAATTGGGATTTACTTGCCTCATACCTGTTGATGTTTTTCGAGTTCATCTCTAAATTGTGTCTGACATTTCTTTTGCACTCTCCAATCTGATAGCATCTGACACCATGTGTGCCACCCAGTAGGAGCACACTCAGTACTTGCAGAGTGAATGGAAGGATTTCAGACAACATGATGGAGCTTTGCTTGAGAAACACAAATACCAAAGCTTCGTCAAGGGATAAAGGGGAGAATTAACCTAAAACACATGCTTATAGTCACCAAAATAGTCAAGTACTTAAAAATGAAGTGTGCAGAGTTCTGTGTCTTCCCAGTAGCTTTTAGAGAATTACAGTGAGCCAAAATTTTTTATTTTCATTTATGAGAAACAAACCCATTTCCATAATTCAACTTCCATTTTCAACACTTTCTTTCAATTCCAAACTATGACTCAGGCTTGCTTTATTTCTGGCAGCATGTCATCTTTTAAACAGGGAGTGAAAAGAACTTGGAACAAGGGCTTTCAAACTTCCCTAGTCTTTCGATAACAGTCCCTCTTAAGTGCTGAGGGATAGCTGTTTGTGTATTCACGGATTACATGTGCCATTATACTGGCCCTTGCCATGGGATCCTTTTCTTTCTTTGTGGATTTGATAACTGACCCCATATAATTTCATTTGTCAAAATGTATCTTACCCATTTTCCCTTCCCCCTCATTCTTCCTTTGAAGCTATACCTTCCCTGATTTTAGAGTGTGGGGGACTACGAGTGGGTGGCAATTGATGACTGCCTGGGCTTTTTAAGTACCAGCAGCATTATTTCTATGTTTTTTGTTCTGCCACTGAAAATGCCTCAGCCCACACATAACTAGTTCTCATTCTCTTCCTGTTCCCCCCGCCCACAGCATCCTCATGCTCCTCCTCAAATGCCTGTCCCCCTTCTTGGAGGCCACTTTCCTTCACAGTTCCAGAATGGTGTCATTCATCACTGTCACAGTCCCTGTCGATGGTAAACTCTTCCATCTTATCTGCAGCCACCAGTAAATGAGTTTGCATTTAATATTGTAAAGAGCTTTCTTTGTTTCTGACATTTCTCCACCCACTGATACTTGCACTTATGTGGCTTGCTGTCACCTTTTTCTCTGCCAGTTGATTGGGAGGAACCAATATTCCCCAGAAAAGGCAAGAGGATCATCCTGTCACTCCGGAAATCTGTCTAATTTTCATCTGACTTTGATTACAAGTGCTCAATTTCTTCTTTGGATGAGAAACACAGACTTGGGAAGAAGAAAAACTTACGAAGTTGCCAGATAAAGCTGAAAGTTGCAAATGACTGGGTTGGACACTAGGAAACTTCCGATTTGAGTTCCTGCCATGGGCTGACTTAACTGTTGTGTGTGCATGCTCAGTTGTGTCTGACTCTTTGTGACCCCATGGACTGTAGCTTACCAGGCTCCTCTGTCCATGGGATTCTCCAGGCAAGAATACTGGATTGGGTAGCCATTCCCTTCTCCAGGGGATCTTCCTGACCCAGGGATTGAACCTGGGTCTTCTGCATTGCAGGCAGATTCTTTACCACTGAACCACCTGGGAAGCCCCAGTTCTGTGTAAATTACTTTCTCTGTGTCCTTTCTGTGCTATAGGAATGATGTCAATTTTGGAACTGAGTTGAGGGGCAAAAGTTACAAATACCGTGTTTTGAAAACACAAAGAGCATTGACAAAAGTGATGTCACTTGCTGAAAGCCTGCTGTGTGCAAGAGTGCTAGGTGATATACACACATGATTTTTACTCCTCAAGACAACATTGAATAATGTTGGGGCTTCAAGATACTCAGTATCTGGCTCACAAGCACACATGTAAGGGATGGAAACAAGAATTTTAACATAGATCTGTCTGGCTCCAGAGTTCACAGTCTTATGATGAGTTTGCTGTACAAGAATCAAGGTGATACAGAAAATGATTGAGTGTTCTCAGTGATTTGTGTCTCCTCTTGCCTTGCATTCCTTTAGGACATTCACTGATACTGGGCTGATGTGTGTCTAGGAATGTCTAGGGTTTGAATTTCAACTCAGCCATTTACTAGTTGTACAACTTTGGGCCAGTTATTTAACCTCCCTGTGACAGTTATCTGCATGTGTAAAACTGGGCTGATAAGGGATATTAACAGCCCCTCTCCCATAAATTTGTTTTGAGGCTTGAAAATTTAACCTATAAAGTACTTTGACTTAACGCATTGTTATTGTTGCTGCTGTTCCGTCATTAAGTTTTGTCTGACTTGTGATGCTATCCAACCATCTCATCCTCTGGTACCCCCTTCTCCTCCTGCCTTCAATCTTTCCCAGCATCAGGGTCTTTTCCAATGAGTCAACTCTTCGCATCAGGTGGACAAAGTACTGGAGCTTCAGCATCAGTGCTTCCAATGAACATTCAGGGTTGATTTCCTCTCGAATTGAGTGGTTTGATCTCCTTGCAGTCCAAGGGACTCTCAAGAGTCTTCCCCAGCAGCACTTCAGCTCTTTGGTGCTGGGCCTCCTTTATGGTCCAACTCTCAGACTGTAAGCCCTCAATGATAGTTACCTATCTCCATTGTCAGCCATAGCATTATTTAGTCGCAGTACTTTCTGCTCTGTTTGGCTGATTGACCATGATTCAAATATATTCTTCCTTTCTCACTTACTAAAAAACAAAACAGACTTACTCTGTGCTTTGTTTTCAGAGGGCTTTACTACATTCCAAGGTGACTGATAACTTCCAAGATAACTCATTCTGGAGTATTAGTAGTAGATAATTTACTTTTAACTTAGACTTTCTGATGACTCTGTTCTTTAACTCCAAGAACTAAAATAATTTAGTGTGGACTTCAAGTTTTGATGCTATGAACCTGACTGGAATAAGGGGTGGAGTGGGTCGTGGTATAATTAGGACTATTTGTTGTTCAGTCCCTCGGTCATGTCTGACTCTTTGTGACCGAACGGACTGCAGCACACCAGGCTTCCCTGTCCTTCACCATCGTCGAAGCTTGCTCAAACTCACGTCTACTGAGTCATTGATGCTATCCAACCATGTCATTCTCTGTCATCCCCTTCTTCTTCTACCTTCAATCTTTCCCAGCATCAGGGTCTTTTCCAATGAGTCAGCTCTCTCATAGTTTTGACTATATGGACCTTTGTCAGTAGAGTGATATCTCTGCTTTTTAATATGCTGTCTAGGTTTGTCACAGCTTTTCTTCCAAGGAGCAAGCATCTTTTAATTTCATGGCTGCAGTCACCATCTGCAGTAATTTTCAAGCCCAAGAAAATAAAGTCTCTCACTGTTTCCATAGGGCTATAGCATGTTTTATTCAAAGTAAGAGGGGCCTCATATCTTTTTGGCACTTTTATATCATTTTGCATTCCATTTAGCTTCCTGGTAAAATTTTCTTAGGATTACAATAGCAAATACTTACATAGTACTTGTTGTTGTTTAGTTACTAAGTCATGTCCAACTCTTTTGCAACCCCATGAACTGTAGCCCACCAGTTTCCTCTGTCCATGGTATTTTCCAGGCAAGAATACTGGAGCAGGTTGCCATTTCCTTCTCTATGGGATCTTCCTGACCCAGGGATTGAACCTGCATCTCCTGTTTGGCAGGTGGATTCTTTAACAGTGAACCACCTGAGCAGCCCACCAATGGAGTATTAGAAACACTAAATTAGAAGATGGATAAAAGACACTTTTGCCATACATAGTTCTCAATGCTACATATTATTTAAAACTCAAAACAACCTCAGAAGTTGACATTACCCTCATTTTACAGAAGCTAAAAGCACAGACAAATTAATGTAATTTGCTTAAGGCTAAACAACTAGTATGTGGTAGAACTGGGGTTTGAGGCCAGGCTATACTTAACTACTACATTATATTTCCTCTATTTGACGAAAAGGTTGTCTTGGCTTTTAAAATAAGTTTGAAAACTAGCAGATCGTTAGTAATGGAAATTTAGGCTATTGATTTATGATTAAAAAGTTGGGTGATGTCAGAAAGCTATCACCCTGAGACTGTAGTTTTTATTGTTTTAACATTTCATTTATTCTTTCATAACCAATCCTGTAGTTCTCAAGCAGTGCTCGGCCACCAGGTAGTGAGAGCGAGTTACAAGTCATATGATTCATAAGTCTTGAGGCAGAAATCAAAATGTCTACTTGTCTTTTTAAAGTTAAAATACTTTAATATAAGTCTTAATATAATACTTATATTAATACAATATTAATTATTAATATAAAAATTGATATTACTATAAGAACTTATTATTAATATAAGAAACTTATAAGATACTCTTGCATAATAAGAGTTATATAAGAAACTTATGTTAATATATGAGTTATATTTATATAAGAAACTCAATATGAGTTTATTGAAATTAATTAACACAAACTCTTAATATTACTATATTCAAGTTAATTAATATTAATATATTAATGTTAATTAATATTAATATTAGAAACTCTTAAATGACATGAACCTTAATTTTTAAGAAGTCCTTATGTGAGAGTTGGACTATAAAGAAAGCTGAGCACTGAAGAATTAATGCTTTTGAACTGTGGTGTTGGAGAAGACTCTTGAGAGTCCCTTGGACTGCAAGGAGATGCAACCAGTCCATCCTAAAGGAGATCAGTCCTGAATATTCATTGGAAGGACTGATGGTGAAACTCAAACTCCAATACTTTGGCCACCTAATGCAAAGAACTGACTCATTTGAAAAGACCCTGATGCTGGGAAAGATTGAAGGCAGGAGGAGAAGCGGACAACAGAGGACAAGATGGTTGGATGGCATCACCAACTCAATGGACATGAGTTTGAGTAAGCTCTGGGAGTTGGTGATGGCCTAGCATACTGCAGTCCCTGGGGTCACAAAGAGTCCGACATGACTGAGCGACTGAAGTGAACTATGGAGTATAATCAAAATGTCTAACGTATCATCTCTGCATACTATGTCATAACAAAAAGGTTAACAGAATAAAGGTTGTCTCGCCTACAGAGAGAAGATTTATGGAGATAACTGTCTTCAAATATTTGATCATCAGATGATTATCAGGAGGAAGTGGGACTAGGTTGCTCTCTTTTGAACTAAAGGGCTGAGCTAGAACTAATATATAGGAGTTACAGGGAAAGCAGATTTTGGCTTATCATGAAAATCCTCCCTTATAAACTTGTTTGCTCTTAATTAATGAAGCAAATTTCCTTACGAGCGTTTTATAATGATAACGATATTCTTGGGGAAATCAGACTTTCTGAAAGAGTTATCTAAGAAACCTTCATAGTTGACTTTTCTTATTTATTATTAACTGTACTCCTTCATGTCTTTAACATTTAGTTCTAGGAGAAAATTGTCCCTCTGTAGAACCCTTATACCATTTATTGAGTTATTTTTAATTCTTAGATCTGTCTTAATTTGAGCTTTAGCTCACTACTGAATAAAAACCTCTTTTCTGTGATCAGTGGCTAATGCTCTCCTTTCAGGTGGTCTTTCTTGTGTGTTCTACCCTTTGCCTTCTGTCTTACCCTGGAAAACCCAAGAGACTTAATATTTAGACCTGTGAGAGCACTAAAACCCCACATCCCCCCTCATACCGGGAGAAGGGAGAGCATCTATCTTACTCTCTTGGCTGGTTAACTGAGCTTTTGTTGTCCCAGTATTTTCCCTGAGCAACTATTTAAAATGGAGGGAGATAGGATTATAAAGTGACAGATTGTAAAGGAACAGAAAATGGAACAGATTTTGAACTTTTAAGAATCACAGGGTGGACCTCAATGTGTGTAGCCCATAATCACTTCTAGATATTTTCCTTTTTTGCTTCTTTAGACTTGGGCAAAGTGTCTCATCACTATCTTGAAAAGCATAGCTTTGTTAAATGAAGAACTCTCTCTTTCTGGGAGGAAAGCAGACTTCAGTAAAAGCTCTTAAAATATGTTCTTCAAGATAATGCTGACGACGTCCCTGATGGGTACAGTGACTGAGAGTCCAGCTGCCAGTGCAGGGGATGTGGGTTTGATCCCTGGTCTGGGAAGATTCCATATACTTGAATGCCACAGCTAGAGAGAGAGTGGCCCCTGCTTGCTGTAACTAAAGAAAAGCCCACACACAGCAACAGAGATCCAGAAGAGCCAAAAGTAAATAAACAAATAAAGATAATGCTGAGACAGTTGAGGGTAGAAATGCTGTATCATCTGCTGTCTCTTCTGGTGTAGTATCAAAGATTCCCTCAACTTATCAGTTGTCACATTTTAGCATCCCATGACAGATAAATGAACACTTCAATGAAATTCTTAGCAAGAGATGGTATTCTGTGTATCAAACTGGAAGCTACTGAGACTGTAAATAATTTAAGAAATCACCCTTAGAATTATACAGTAGTTTGTTGGTCGAGGCACCTTCAATGTATTGCAGATTCTGTTTTATATGAAGTCAAACCAGGTCCTCCCTCTGAACCCTCAGTTTTCTGTTAGATATTTTATTATTATCTAATATTCATGGCTAAATATTATGTCCCTCCAGACTCACATTAGAAGGCAGGACTAGATGTGTCATTATTATTATTATTTTTTTTTTTACTAACCACACTAATCAGTTGTGGATAATAAAGAGAAATTAATCTTTCAAAGTAAACCCCATTTTACTGAGGGTTCACCCAAACTTTAAACCTTTAATTGGATCTGTTAAGCAACAGTCCATGTTTTTCTACTTGGAGTTCCCACCTTTTGTTTTCCTGCCTGCCATGTAGTCTGGGAGCTAAGGAAGCCGAGGGCAGATCAGGGAAGCAGCCTGGACCCCAACTAATATCTGATTGGTCCAGCCTCTCCTGAATACATGAGAGATAACTGAAGAATTCACACAGAGTTGCTTTGAGGGGAGAGATGATTGTGCTCTTTTTTTTTTTTTTTCATCACTGGTTGCAAAGTGGGGCTTGGAAAATAGGGGAGTGGCGTTATAATAGCTGCTGGGAGTGGTATTCCATTTTTTATGAGTCAGTTGAGAGAAGCCAGCTGCTTCTGAGCTACTTTACTCTTTCCTGCACCTGTGATAAGGAAACCTCTATTAACCCGAATGCTGGGGTGTGGGAAGGAGGAAAGCATGGAAGGTTCTGATTAGTGGGATTTTTTTCAGGATTACTTGTAAATTTGTTTTTTTTCCCCCTCTTTTGGTTGAAATTATTTCCAAAATGTTTGAATGACTACTGTGGGTGATATATCTTATCCTGATTATACAGATGAGGAATCTAGAATTAAGAGAAAGGAATCTTGAGAGCTTAAGTACATTTTCTAAGGTCATTCAGTAAGGAGAGAGCTTACTTGAGAGCTTAAGTACATTTTCTAAGGTCATTCAGTAAGGAAATAGAACAGCAGTGGTCTGAAACCAAAAGGTGTTGCTCATGCTGTTGTCTTTGCTGCTTGATGATCATATTAAGGCTGAGGACTCCATTTTGGTGTCAGGAACAACTTGAGTGTTGAAGTTACTGTTCTCTATTTGACTGACTATCTTGCACATTCAAGTCATTGAATAGAGACTGTTCATAGAGGCTTCCTAAAAGGGAGATTGTTGTTTTTGGAGACATTATTGTATAATAGGAATAGGATACACATGCACACTTTTGTGTTAAAGAAAATCATTGTGCTTTGTCAATAGACAAGAGCAAATCCCCACACTTGTATGACAGTATTTCTCTCTAGGGTTGCAAAGTCTACTTTACAAAAGTTCAATGACCACTTAAAGTTAAATACCCTTTCATGGATACTTTTTTTTTAAAAAAAACAAAAATTAAAATGATTTCACTAAGAAGTCGAGGCCTGCTGTAGGAAACACCATGAGAATACTCAGAGACTTCCCAATCCTAGCCAGTCTATTTTTTTTTTTTTTTGTACAATGTATGAAGTATCTGCATTCCAGATGCAGTGTGATCAATGCAGTAGAAATGTTCCCAAGAAGTTAACTAGTGAATATCAGTTTTTGTTCATTGAACTATTGTTAACTTGTGCTTATGAAGCTATTATAAAAATCCTGTGATTAATCCATTTTATAATAAAGCAAACACCCCCCCAGTTGAGGTATTTTTATAAGTTTGAGTCTTGTCTCTTGAACAGCTTAAGGTGGAGCAGATCAACACACACAAACTCTGGACAGTCCCTCAGTGACTGCAGTGGGGTTTGAACTTTTATTTGAAACTACAGTCATAAATGCTAAGGAACATGTGGAGGAAAGAAGAGCAAGATTCTAGGAGAGGCTGTCTTGCCTCAGCAATGTGAACAGTATGGCTTGTCTGTTTTCTTCTTAATAAAAAATGGCAAGTGTAGTAACTTTTGGTGTGCTGGATTTCTCAGAAATACTGTGGGGATTCTGATTGTAATTCAATTAGATCAGGCCAGTGAAACATTTTGTAATTAAAAATATAGTACAGAGTACCTGAGTAGAGTGTGTTGGGTGAAGGAGAGTGTTTAAGACCTGGTCTAAAGGGAAATTCCAAGAGGAATCCTTTAATGAAACTGTGGACAGTTGCCCCCTTCTTTGCTGGAGCCATGTATTTTGGTGGCTATGTTTGGTGATTGTGGGCCAAGTCTTTAATTGAGAACCTGTAAATTGTAGGGGAATTCAGGTTTTCATTTTGGTTCTCAAAACTGTATTAAATATGAACTCACTGATGGAATGAAAGATAACTAAGATTAAATGTACTGTATTTCACCCGTGTAATGAGAAAAATTGCATAGTTAATAAAGGAATTTTGGATGTATAACTATATAATGATACTTAACCCTTATAACTTTGAAGCATTTTGTAGATGATAATTTTCATAGCAGTATAGTGAATGAGGAAAGTATTATTTTAATTGATAGGAAGAACCAACTAAAATGTCACAAAGGGTATCTACATTTAGGTTTCAAACATCTGGTAAAGCATTAGCATCAGTTAATGTGTTTAGCAAAGAAAAAAGCAATCAGTAAATTCTTTTTTTAAATTAATTTATTTAATTGGAGGCTAATTACTTTACAATATTGTAGTGGTTTTTGCCATACATAGACATGAATCAGCCATGGGCGCACATGTGTTCCCCATCCAGAACCTCCCTCCCCATCCCATCCCTCAGGGTCATCCCAGTGCACCAGCCCTGAGCACCCTGTCTCATGCATTGAACCTGGACCAGCGATCTGCTTCACATATGATAATATACACGTTTCAACGCTACCCTCTCAAATCATCCCACCCTTGACTTCCGCCACAAAGTCCAAAAGACTGTTCTTTATATCTGTGTCTCTTTTGCAGTCTCGCATATAGGGTCATCATTGCCATCTTTCTAAATTTCATATAAATGCGTTAGTATACTGTATTGCTGTTTTTCTTTCTGACTTCACTCTGCATAATAGGATCCAGTTTCATTCACCTCATTAGAACTGATTCAAATGTATTCTTTTTAATGGCTGAGTAATATTCCATTGTGTATATGTACCACAGCTTTCTTATCCATTCGTCTGCTGATGGGCATCTAGGTTGCTTCCATGTCCTGGCTATTGTAAACAGAGCTGTGATGAACATTGGGGTACACATATCTCTTGCAATTCTGGTTTCCTTGGTGTGTATGCCCAGCAGTGGGATTGCTCAGTCGTATGGCAGTTCTATTTCCAGTGTTTTAAGGAATCTCCACACTGTTCTCCATAGTGGCTGTATTACCTTGCATTCCCACCAACAGTGTAAGAGGCTTTCTTTTTCTCCGCACCCTTTCCAGCATTTATTGTTTGTAGACTTTTGAATATCAGCCATTCTGACCTGCGTGAGATGGTACCTCACTGTGGTTTCGATTTGCATTTCTCTGATAATGAGTGATGTTGAGCATCTTTTCATGTGTTTGTTAGCCATCTGTATGTCTTCTTTGGAGAAATGTCTGTTTAGTTCTTTGGCCCATTTTTTGATTGGGTCGTTTATTTTTCTGGAATTGAGCTGCATGAGCTGCCTGTATATTTTTGAGATTAATTCTTTGTCAGTTTCTTCATTTACTATTATTTTCTCCCATTCGGAAGGCTGTCTTTTCACCTTGCTTAGAGTTTCCTTTGTTGTGCAGAAACTTTTAATTTTAATTAGGTCCCATTTGTTTATTTTTGCTTTTATTTCCACTATTCTGGGAGGTGGGTCATAGAGGATCCTGCTGTGGTTTATGTCGGAGAGTGTTTTGCCTATATTCTCCTCTAGGAGTTGTAAAGTTTCTGGTCTTACAGTTAGATCTTTAATGCATTTTGAGTTTATTTTTGTGTATGGTGTTAGAAAGTGTTCTAGTTTCATTCTTTTACAAGTGGTTGGCCAGTTTTCCCAGCACCACTTGTTATAGAGATTGTCTTTTCTCCATTGTTTATTTTTGCCTCCTTTGTCAAAGATATGGTGTCCATGATATTTGACTTTTCTCTTGTTTCTTGAGGTAACCTTGTATTGCTATGAACCTTCCCCTTACCACTGCTTTTACTGAGTCCCATAGGTTTTGGGTTGTTGTGTTTTCATTTTCATTTGTTTCTATGCATATTTTGATTTCTTTTTTGATTTCTTCTGTGATTTGCTGATTATTCAGAAGCATATTGTTTAGCCTCCATATGTTTGTATTTTTAATAGTTTTTTCCTGTAGTTGACATCTTATCTTACCACGTTGTGATCAGAAAAGATGCATGGAATGATTTCAGGTTTTTTGAATTTACCAAGGCTAGGTTTATGGCCCAGGATGTGATCTGTCCTGAAGAAGGTTTCGTGTGCACTTGAGAAAAAGGTGGAATTCATTGTTTTGGGGTGAAATGTCCTATAGATATCAGTTAGGTCTAACTGGTCCATTGTATCATTTAAAGTTTGTGTTTCCTTGCTAATTTTCTGTTTAGTTGATCTATCCATAGGTATGAGTTGAGTATTAAAGTCTCCCACTATTGTGTTATTCGGAGAAGGCAGTGGCACCCCACTCCAGTACTCTTGCCTGGAAAATCCCATGGACAGAGGAGCCTGGTAGGCTACAGTCCATGGGGTCGCTAAGAGTCGGGCATGACTGAGTGACTTCCCTTTCACTTTTCACTTTCATGCATTGGAGAAGGAAATGGCAACCCACTCGAGTGTTCTTGCCTGGAGAATCCCAGGGACAGAGGAGCCTAGTGGGCTGCCGTCTATGGGGTCGCACAGAGTCAGACATGACTGAAGGGACTTAGCAGCAGCAGCAGCATTGTGTTATTTTTAATTTCCCCTTTCATACTTGTTAGCATTTGTCTTACATATTGTGGTGCTCCTATGTTGAGTGCATACATATTTATAATTGTTATATCTTCTTGCATTGATCCTTTGATCATTATGATCATTATGATCCTTCGATCCTTCTTGCATTGACCCTTTGATCATTATGTAGTGTCCTTCTTTGTCTCTTTTCATGGCCTTTATTTCAAAGTCTATTTTATCTGATATGAGTATTGCTACTCCTGCTTTCTTTTGGTCTCCATTTGCATGAAATGTCTTTTTCCATCCCTTCACTTTCAGTCTGTATGTGTCCCTTGTTTTGAGGTAGTCTCTTGTAGGCAGCATATATAGGGGTCTTGTTTTTGTATCCATTCAGCCAGTCTTTGTCTTTTGGTTGGGGCATTCAACCCATTTACATTTAAGGTAATTATTGATAAGTATGATCCCATTGCCATTTACTTTGTTGTTTTGGGTTCGAGTTTATACACCTTTTCTGTGTTTCCTGTCTAGAGAAGATCCTTTAACATTTGTTGGAGAGCTGGTTTGGTGGTGCTGAATTCTCTCAGCTTTTGCTTATCTGTAAAGCTTTTGATTTCTCCTTCATATCTGAATGAGATCCTTGCTGGGTATAGTAATCTGGGTTGTAGGTTTTTCTCTTTCATCACTTTAAGTATGTCCTGCCATTCCCTTCTGGCCTGAAGAGTTTCTATTGAATGATTGGCAGTTATCCTAATGGAGATCCCCTTGTGTATTATTTGTTGCTTTTCCTTTGCTGCTTTTAACATTTGTTCTTTGTGTTTGATCTTCTTTAATTTGATTAATATGTGTCTTGGGGTGTTTCACCTTGGGTTTATCCTATTTGGGACTCTCTGTGTTTCTTGGACTTGGGTAGCTATTTCCTTCCCCGTTTTAGGGAAGTTTTCAACTATTATCTCCTCAGGTATTTTCTCGTGGCATATCTTTTTGTCTTCTTCTGGGACTTCTATGATTCGAATGTTGGGGTGTTTGACATTTTCCCAGAGGTCTCTGAGGTTGTCCTCATTTCTTTTAATTCTTTTTCCCCTCTCTTCTTCATTTATTTCCACCATTCTATCTTCCACCTCACTTATCCTATTTTCTGCCTCAGTTATTCTACTGTTGGTTCCCTCCAGAGTACTTTTGATCTCAGCTATTGCATTATTCATTATTGATTGACTCTTTTTTATTTCTTCTAGGTCCTTATTAAGCATTTCTTGCATCTTCTCAGTCCTTGTCTCCAGACTATGTATCTGTAACTCCATTTTGTTTTCAAGATTTGGGATCATTTTTACTATCAGTATTCTGAATTATTTTTCAGGTCGACTCCCTATTTCTTCCTCTTTTGTTTGGTTTGGTGGGCATTTATCATGTTCCTTTTCTTGCTGAATATTTCTCTGCCTTTTCATTTTGTTTAGATTACTGTGTTTGGGGTGGCCTTTCTGTGTTTTGGCAGTTTGTGGTTCCTCTTTATTGTGACGGTTCCTCCCTGTGGGTGGGGTTGGACGAGTGGCTTGTCAAGGTTTCCAGGCTAGGGAAGCTTGTGTTGGTGTTCTGGTGGGTGGAGCTGGACCTCTTCTTTCTGGAGTGCAATGAAGTGTCCAGTAGTGAGTTTTGATGTGTCTTTGGGTTTGGTGTGACTTTAGGCAACCTGTATATTAATGTTCAGGGCTATGTTCCTGCATTGCTGGAGAATTAGCGTGGTATGTCTTGCTCTGGAACTTGTTGGCTCTTGGGTGGAGCTTGTTTTCAGTGTAGGTGTGGAGGCTTTTGGATGAACTCTTGTCGATTAATGTTCCCTGGAGTCAGGAGTTTTCTGGTATTCTCAAGTTTTGGATTTAAGCCTCCTGCCTCTGGTTTCAGTCTTATTCTTACAGTAGCCTCAAGACTTCTCCATCCATACTGCACTGATGATAAAACATCTCCTTTTGAAGACAGTGGGCTGCCTTTCTGGGTGCCTGGTGTCCTCTGCCAGCGTTAAGAAGTTGTTTTGTGGAATTTTCTCAGTGTTCAAATGATCCTTCAGTGAATTTGTGGGGAGAAAGTGGTCTCCCTGTCCTACTCCTCCACCATTGTAGGACCACCTGCAATCAATAAATTCTGTAGTCAGAGTTAACTGTTTGTTTTAAGGAAGCAGAGATTCAGTGTTCTTCAAAACAGTCCATTCAGAAGAAAAAAAAAAAGTATGCCTGAATTTATCCATATGTGCTAGTAGTTTATAGTTTATTCAAGCCAACTGTCTAGCACTGACTGAGTCAGCAGACTACAGTCTGTAGGCCAAGTCTGGCCATCACCTGTTTTTGTGAATAAAGTTTTATTGTACACAGTCACACTCATTTGGTTAGGTGTTCTCTATGGCAATTTTTGTGCTATAACAGCAGAGTCAAGTAGTTGAAACAGAGACTGTATGGCCTGCACAGCTTAGTATATTTGGTTACTCTATGGCTTTTTATGGGAAAACTTTACTAATCCCTGCTGTATAGTATTTTGTAGAAGGATCTGTGCTTAGCATTCATTTGCTGAACTTTGTAGTTAGGAATGCATTATTTCTTACCATAAGAAATTATATTCCTTTACAGTAATAATATGTTGTTGTTGTTCAGTCACTAAGTCATGTCCTACACTTTGTGACCACATAGACTATAGCATGCCAGGCTCCTCTGTCCTCCTCTATCTCCTGTACTTCGCTCAAATTCATGTCCATTTGGTTGGTGATGCTATCTAACCATCTCATCCTCTGCCTCCCCTATCTCCTTTTGCCTTCAATCTTTCTTGGCTTCTTCAAGCCAAGCTTGTTGTTATTGTTTAGTTGCTAAGTCATCTTTGCGTATTTTGCGACCCCCTGCATGGTAGCCCACCAGGCTCCTCTGTCTTTGGGATTTCCCAGGGAAGAATACTGAAGTGGGTTGCCACATCCTCCTCCAGGGGATCTTCCGACCCAGGGATTGAACCCATGTCTCTTATGTCTCCTGCATTCCAGGCAGAATGTTTACCACTGAGCCAGCAGGGAAGCGATGTGTATGTTAATCCCTCAGTTGTGTCCAACTTTTTGTGATCCCATGGACTGTAACCCGTTAGGCTTCTCTGTCCATGGAATTCTTCAGGCAAGAATACTGCAGTGGGTAGCCATGCCCTTCTCCAGGGGATTTCCTGACCCAGGGATTGAGCCCGGGTGTCCCACATTATAGGCAGATTCTTTACTGTCTGAGCCACCAGGGAAGCCCCAATAATAATATTTAACTTTTATTGAGGAGTTGTTCTGTTCCAGATATTTTGCAAAGTTCCTTACATGCACCACATGAAGTTTTGAGAGCTTAACTGCCTCAATACTTTTATAAGAGGTGCTAAAAGATTGAATGACTTGCTCAACTGCATACATTTAGTGGCAGAACCAGTATTTAAACCCAAACTTTTTTCTTGCAGTAAAATATTCTTGTTTTCTGAGAGTTTGTATCATGAAATGGTGCTGTATTCTGTCAGATGCCTTTTCTGCTTTAATTTAGATGATCTGTGTTTTTTTCCTCTTTATTCTATTAATGTGAGTTATTACACTGTTTTTCTTTTATTGAAACACTCTTGCATTACTGGTATAAGTTTCACTTGGTTATGGTGAATAATCCTTTTAATATGCTGTTTGGTTCAATTTACTAATCTTTTGCTGGGGAGTTTTGAATCTATATTTGGTATATGGGTCTGTGATTTTTTTTCCCTGTGATGTTTTTATCTGTCTTTATATTGACTCAATGGACATGAGTTTGAGCAAGCTCTGGGAGTTAGTGATGGACAGGGAACCCTGGTGTGCTACAGTCTATGGGGTTTCAAAGAGTCAGACACGACTGAGTGACTGAACTGGCCTAATAGAATGTGTTATGAAGTATTCCTTTCTCTTGAGTTCATTTTTGAAAGTTTGAGAAACATTGGTGATAAATCTTTTATAAATGTTGGATAGAATTCACCTATGAATCCATCAGGTCCAGGACTTTACTTCTACCTTATAGTTCAAAAGTGATGTTCTAACGGTAGATAGGATGGACACTTTGTGGTCATTTGGAATGAGAAGGTGTTGGGAGGGCATTTTTATTCTCATCCTATGGACAGAACTTTGTCATATGGCCATTCAAGGGATTTGGAAAATACAGTCTTTGTGATGGCCATGTCTACCCCTAAAAACTAGAAGTTATATTTCTAAGCAGGAAGTAGGGAAAGGATATTGGGGAAGAGCTAGTCTTTGCTATGGTCCATAATAAACTGAACTAGTGCCTTATTCTTTTTCTGAATAGATGCTCATTGGTTGATCGAGACAAAATAATTCATTTACCCCACTTTTAGACAGAACACAAATTTGGCACTGAGATTCTTAAACCATTTCATGGCAAATGTAAAATAGTTATTTGCTTCAATTTTTTTTAAAGAATAAGGCATTCATAAATATCCTGGAGACAGTTGCTGGTTAATCCAGCAACTAATGTGTATCTTTTTTGTGTGTGTGTTAGTCGCTCAGTTGTGTCTGACTCTTTGCGACCCCATAGACTGTAGCCTGTCAGGCTCCTCTGTCCATGGAATTCTGCAGGCAAGAATACTGGAGTGGGTTGCCATTCCCTTCTCTATGGAGTGTTCCTGACCCAGGGATTGAACCTTGGTCTCCTGTATTGGAGGCAGATTCTTTACCATCTGAGATACCAGGGAAGCCATGTGTCTCTTTAGTACCAAATAATTGCATAGCTTCATAGCAAGAACACATACGTGTCAGACTGAGGAACAAGGTTAATAATATGCATGAAGCAAGTAGAGGACAATAAAAAATGTGTATTTCTTTGGCATGTCCTACTTCCTAACTCACTTTACAGTCATATATATGTGTATATATGTTTCTGTTTACATGTGTGTGTGTGTATGTGTATGTGTGTATATAATATCCTATATCCTGTCTCTCAGCTCTTTGAATTTGGGGCCCTCACATGATTCATCAATTTGACCTCTTGAGAACTCAGCATAGTACTTGAGTGGGTGGGGGGGAAGCCCAGTGAGCTATAATTTGATGTTTCAATTCAAAATCAGAATCTTCTCTAAGGGCTCTCTCCCTTATCCTTTATATCCAATTCATCAGCAAGCTTGCATGCAGTAGTTCTAAAATATATCTACGATCTCCACACCTTTCTTCATATCCATTCTTGCTACCCAATTCAAGCCACCATTCTCTCTAACCCTGGACTTCCACTGTAGCCTTCTAATTGATTTTCTCATTTTTATTTTCCTTTTAATTTTTTTCTTCACAGTAGCTAGAGCCATATTATAAAAATATAAACCAGATAATCTCATGTCTTGTTTTATATACTCTGATAACTTTCAAATATACATAGAATGAAACCCAGAATACTTACCATAATCTGGCCCCTGGCTACCTCTTCACCTTCATCTCTTACTACTTTCCTCTTACTCCAGTCACATGGACCTTCTTTCAATTTCAAGAACATGCCTAGTTCCTTTGCACAGTAAGACCTTTGCATTTATGGTTCCAACCGCTTGGAATGCTCTTTCTGTAATATGTTTATATGTTAGAGTGTCTTGTATGTCACTTTCTTATTGAGGACATTTGTGACTACGCAATCTATATTAACCATACCTTTAGTTTCTCACTTGCTCCTTTATCATTTTTTCTCATAATATTTATCATTATTTGATATATTATTCATTTGCTAATTTGTCCATTGCTTGCTACCCCTCACTAAAATACAGGCTCCATAACAGCAGGAACTTTTTCAATGATCTATCCCTAATACCTAGAAAAAGTCCTCAATGAATATTGAATCAGTGTTTAATGAACTAGAATATACTGAACATTTCTGACATCATTGCCTGTGTTTTCATTTGTTAGGTTCCCTAGGAGGCAACTCTGAGATGGCATATATGTTATAGGATATTTATTGAGGAGTTCCCTTGGGATCAATGTGTATGGAAGGGAAAGGAAAGAAGCAGGAATGGATAGCCAGAGAATCTGAGCTACAGGCTCAACAGCAGCCTTAGCTAATACTTAGCTAGGGAAATCTGGAGCTAAAAAATGTCCTTCAGCATTTTCCTTACTTGGTTCAGAAAGGCCTGGCCATTATGGTGGTTTAGTTGCTGTGTCGTGTCCAACTCTTGCAACCCCATGGACTGTAGACTGCCAGGCTCCTTTGTCCATGGGATTCTTCAGGCAAGAGTACTGGAGTGGGTTGCCACTTCCTTCTCCAGGGGGTCTTCCCCATCCAGGAATCGAATCTGGGCCTCCTGCACTGCAGGCAGATTCTTTACCGACTGAGCTAGAGGGAAGCTCATCAATCAGTCATTGGATATGGCTGCCCCAAGAAGGATCATGACTTTGGGCAAGATGATTTTCTCTGGTTGAGGTAATCTCTGAAAGGCCTAAAAGCTGAAGGATGTCTGCCAAGGTTGCTCCAGCTACTGAAACAATAGGTACTCCATAGGATCAGTGTATTGTAGTGTTTGCCCCCCCTGTTGGCTTAGATTCAATTCTTCTAATGTGTTTCAGCTACAGATTTCCCAGGATTCTATAGACCTCTCTTTCTGGAGAGAACTTAGAAAAGGAAGGTTAATGGAGAAAATTCCAGCTCCCCCAAAGGTGGATGATCTCATGGCTGCAACTGATTCTCAATGTCTGCCTCCTCCACTGTCAATTCTAGTTTCCCCTCAACCTCATTTCACACCCCTACTTGTCCTGGTTACTTACTTGGTGATCAGACCCTCTCCCTTGAGAGGGGACTTTGGTGGTGTGTCTATGTCTTTTCCATTGTGTATTCTTTCTGAGTATTCTGCTCCTTTTAAAATTGTGTGGAAGTGTCTCAGGGGTTAGGTCAGACCATGCTTGCTCTTTAGCAGGCAGAGGAAAATCACCTCAACATGTTTTCTTCACAACATGGCAGCAGCTGCAGCCTTAGAAGTGAAAAGCTAAATATGTCATTGAAACAAATTAATGGTTGATGAATTTTTTACAGAAATGTTTTCAGGTGCTGAAAGAAAACTGCCCATGGCCCCTTTCCCAGCATAATAAGGCAGTAAGAAAATATCCAAGCTCTGAACTAGCACTGTCAAAATCTGCAAAGCTTAATTTAAGGCTGTACATAAACCCTGAACTTAAGGAAGGCAGAATGCCTCATAAAAGCTATCACTACATGTTTCTAAATTCTTAAAATTTTACTACTTCTGGCCTCTAATAACTTCTTCTTAGTTGAAATTTATGCTTCTTTTCCTTATAGGAATTTCCTCCATTTCTACTTGGAAAATAAAACGTGACATTTCTTTGGCAACTTATAAAGAGCTAAAGAAAGCCCTTTGCCTATTTCCTGGGTGTAGGCTCAGTCATAGGAACATCCAGGGTACTTAATCAACAACTTTTTGCTGCTACAACCTGAATGGAAAAGTGGGTCCATAGACAGGCTCATGGTTACCTTAACACAGTATCATATCATATATCACATATTATCACATGTACTTTCTTTTGTGCAAATCTCATACATTCCCTAAAGTCTCCAGTGAAGACTGAGGTGTTTTATGTTCTCCTTCCTACCCCACTTACCCTCATTAGACATTAGGGGCCTGGATTTCAAAGTTCCTGACCCATATCATTTCTCCTTCCTTTCCTGTATATATTTGTATCCTCTTAGTGAATCACTGTAACAATGTGTATGCATACTCAGTCGCTAAATCATGTCCAACTCTTTGTGACCCCGTGGACTGTAGCCCCCCAGGCTTCTGTGTCCATGGGGTTTCCCAGGCAAGAATACTGAAGTGGTTTGCGTTCCTTCTCCAGGGGGATCTTCATGACCCAGAGATTGAACCCACGACTCCTGCATTTGCAGGTGGGTTCTTTAACTCAGTCGCTAAATCATGTCCAACTCTTTGTGATCCCGTGGACTGTAGCCCCCCAGGCTTCTGTGTCCATGGGGTTTCCCAGGCAAGAATACTGAGGTGGTTTGCATTCCTTCTCCAGGGGGATCTTCATGACCCAGAGATTGAACCCACGACTCCTGCATTTGCAGGTGGGTTCTTTACTACTAAGCCACCAGGGAAGCCCCATAGTAACAAATAGCTGCAAATATTGAATGCTTGTTGAGGTAGTTTGCCAAAGACCTTACATGTATTTACTCATTTAATCTTCAGTGCAACTTTATGAGATAAGTAGCAGTGGTCTCTGCACTTTGCAAATGAGTCAAATTTGACACAGACCGTTTAATTTAACTTACCTGAGATCATTTATTTGTTCATCACTATTTAAATTCCAGGAATAATTCTCGGTGCTGGGGATATGACAGTGAACAAAGCAGATGGTAGTTCATACTAATTTAGCTTATATTCTGGTGTGTATTTCTGGAGATAGACAATAAACAGAAAAGTCAAATTTATAATATGTTGGAGGAAAATAATTGAGGGAAGGTATATCACAGGCTAGGATGGAGTGTGCAGTTACAGTATTAAATAGGGCTAGCTTAGGCCTCACTGATAATTAGATTTGTGCAAAACCTTAAAGGAGTTGAGGGAGGGATCCATGTAGATACGTGGGGTCAGCATTTTCCAGGTAGAGTGAACATAAAGCACAAAACTGAGGTGGAGTCTTGCTTAGTTCATTCATGGAAGAGCAAGGAGGCCAGCATACTTAGGGTAGAGTGAGTTAGGTGCAGCGTAGTAGGATATAAGGTCAGAAGGAAAACAGTGAGGCGAGAAAGGCTCTTGGTAGGCCTTGTCAAGATTTAGCTTTTACTCTTGAGTGAGAAAGTCATTGGAGGGTTTTGAGCTGAGGAGGCATATAATCTGACTTACATTTTAATAGGATCCCCAGCTGCTATGTTCAAAACAAACTGTAGGAAACAGTGAGAAACAAATGAAGGAAGATGTTAGGAGGACATTATAAATAATTCATGTAAGAGGATGGTGACTTAGACCACGATGATGCAGTAGAGGACTTGAGAAGTGGTTGAATTTTGGAAATATTATTAAGGTAGGCCAGTGGGATTTGCTGACCAAATGGATTGGGCTGTGAGAAAAATAGGAATTAAAAATGACAACGGAGTTTTTGGCCTAAGTGATTGGAAAGGAGTTACAAACAACTCAGATGGAAGATATGGTGGGAGGAGCAAGTTTAAGAGGGAAGAACTGGAGTTTGGTTTTGGATGTGTTAGGTTTTAGAGGCCTCTCAGACAGCCAAGTGGGAGGTATTATGGAAATGGCTACGTGTGTGTGTGTGTGTGTGTGTGTGTGTACGGAGTTCAGGGGAGGTGCGCTAGCTGGAATTACAAATTTGAGAGAGCTCAATGATTAGATGCAACGAAACTGAAGGAGATGAGCAAGAGTGAGTACAGAAAGAGAAAAGAAATTTCTAAGCTAAACCTTTGGACATTCAAGTATATAGAGACTGGGAAGAGAAAGAGAGCCAAAGTTGGAAACTAAGAAGGTAAGAGGAAGACCAGGAGATTGTGCTGACCTGAAGTTCAGACAGAGACTACTTCAAGTTGGAGAGAGATAATGGTAATTACTACTAAAATTCAAATAAGGTGAGGACTGACAATTTGCCATTGGATTTAGTAACATAGAGATCATACTTGACCTTAGCAAGAGCAGTTTTGTGAAGTAGTGATGGGGAAAAAAGTTTGCCTGCAGTGGATTTAAAGAAATCTTCACAGACAAGAAGTGATAAGAACTCATTGGACTTGTCAACTCAGGCAGCCATATTCTAGAGCTCATGTTCTTCATCATTACCACATGAATTTTTTTCAATAGATTATAATATCATACCCTCTCCTTATACAGATTTAATTATGTCTCTTGACCTCAAATAAGAGGTGATCATTGCCTTAAAGTTTTACTAATATCAGAAATTTCAGTCAATGTGGGAATGGTCCCAGGATTTCACAAACTGTATCATATAGTCTCTTAGAAACACCATGGAAATGTTTAGAAAATGAGTATGGTATCAAAACATAATTTGTCAAAATAACCGGTTTCAGTCTTTGCTGTGTTGGATTGCATTCTTGGTGTGTGTGTGTGTGTGTGTGTGTGTCTGTTTGTCTCTCTGTGTGTGTCTGTGTGTGTCCAGGGAGAGGAAGCAGGGGTGGAGTGGGGAGGGCAGGGAATAGGGGGAAGTGGTGAGGGGAGCAGAGGAAGGAGAGAAGATGGTAAGGGGACAGAAAACAGAAGAGAGAATGACTCACTTGTCCATGCTCAGACAAGGCAGATAATCTGGTAATCTTGTCACGGACAGTTGTTTATTGCCTGTAGGGCAGGCTATCTATTAGGCTGTTTGCTTTCTTTCCTGTAATTTCATTTTGTATATTATATCTTCTAAATTATTTTATAAATAGCTCTAGGCTAGGGGCCCAGACTTTTTATTTCTTCATATAGTAAGCTCCCAATAAATGCCTCTTTGCTAGCTAGAGGACATTTCACCTTTGAACAGAGGTTTACTCCCCTAAACACGTTTGGGGTGTACATTCTGCCATGGTGAAAGACTTTTCCATGCTGTGATATTCATAGTTTATTTTTGTTTCAAATTTCAATCATAACAAAATGTTCTAATGTTTATATAGTTATGGAGCACTTAGAGGTACAATTGGATTCACAATTACATGACTGATTTGTTTAATGCTTTTAATCTTTCGGATGGTTACAAAATTGTGCGTTTCCCTAGGTTGTTGGAATGTTTCACTGCATTGTTCAGATATTGGGTAGGGGTGGAGTCACGTGCTTCTGAATCTTCTGATTATTTGCTATGGTCTCTGAACCAAATCCCAAGCCCCACATGTTTTTAATGTATCCAAATGCCACAGCCAGTCCTTGATTCCTAGTTTATGTCAGTGCATGAAGGTTATTCAGATACATGTGCTCCAGCAGGTAACGGAATGTCAGTCTCAGCAGATGCCAGTTAGAAAGTCTGGGCCAACAGGGCCCTAAGGTATCCAGTCTTGTATAATATAAAATTATAATCTGCTGGATGGATCAACTGAGTTCAAGAGCCATAAATCTAGATAGAAATACCTTCTCAGTATCAGGTGGCCCCTTCAGGAAAGGTAATGAAAAAGCTCCTTCTGAGCGACCAGTGAGTAATTCAGAGTACTTCTGCTGAAGATGTTAGATATTTGACCCAGAGATTCCCCAGAAGATAATAACAAAAATATTGCTGTATTTAAAACTAGCTTTCTCTAAAATTGTTGCTAGTCAGGACAGGCTTTATGCATAATAGGAATTGAGAGAAATAACTTTTTGCCCCTCACACTTCTCACCTGTGGTTCATTTGATGCCTGCATTTCTGTCATGTTTGAGTCATGACTTGGGTGGTTGGGATATTGCGACTTTGGGGAATTTAGTTGATTATGTAAATAGTCCTGAGAAGGGAAATGCTTTGCAACATTACCACTCATTTCTGCCTCGTATAAAGGGCTTTTTTTTAGGGGGGGGAGTGGATAGGGGCCATTGTTTCTGCTGTTGTTTTTAATTAGGTATGTGTTTTGGCAAAGACTTATAGGATGTCTAAGGAAGTTTAATACTGGATAGAGACTTTTTCTGGACCAAGCAGAATGCATCTTGGTGTTCATATGTTTTGGCACTGGCAGCAGTGGTAACACCTGCAGGGGATAGTAGAAGTAGCACTAGACTGTGAGTTGGAAACCTAGGTTCAGGTCCCATCTCAGCAACTAATTAGATTTAGGCATATCTTAAGCAAATCCCTTCTTTTCTCTGAGCCTTAGTCTCCTTTTTTTTAAAAGGAGAGAATGTAGATTGCTGCTGCTGCTAAATCACTTCAGTCGTGTCCCACTCTGTGCAACCCCGTAGACGGCAGCCCACCAGGCTTCCCCACCCCTGGGATTCTCCAGGCAAGAACACTGGAGCGGGTTGCCATTTCCTTCTCCAATGCATGAAAGTAAAAAGTGAAAGTGAAGTCGCTCAGTCGTATCTGACTCTTCGTGACCCCATGGACTGCAGCCTACCAGGCTCCTCTGTCCATGGATTTTCCAGACAAGAGTACTGGAGTGGGGTGCCATTGCCTTCTCTGGAATGTAGATTAGGAGTTCTCAAACTCTAAGGTGTAGAAGAATTATGCAAAGGAGTGTTTAAAAATTCAGATTTGAGGTCATTGTCTAGTTTTTATCTTTTGAGTCAGTAAGTTTAGATTAGGGCCAGGAATCATCAGGTTAAGAAATAACTCAAAGGGAATCTGTATGGTTTAAGGTCCACTCTTTGAGAAATCAGATTAGGTGATTTCTAAGGTCTTTTACAGCTCTAAAAGTTCTTTATTTCTGATGGCTTTCCTTGTGTTTTGGGATGGGAACGACTCATTTTTCTACCTTCATTTTCCTTTCTCTCTCCCTCTTTCTTTGGTCATATTCTTTCCTTCTCTTCCCACCTTTTCCCTTTGCCCTCTTGTCTCATCTCCAAGGTAACAACTGCATTCAGTGGGGATGGGAACAATTCAGTGAACAGTAAATTGGAAAGTACAGGTAGGATGCCTGTCAGCACAGGTTGAGAGATAGGGACAGCAAAACAACACTCTGGCTTTGGGTGGAGAAATGCCGTGTTCACCTGCTAGTGATCTGTGACGCATGGGATGCACATTCTAATAAGAGAGGCATATGATGGGGTAGGGGCCATGTCACAGGGAGCTGAGAGAGGTCATGGGACTTTGGATGGGTAAATGTGAATGCCCTCTTTTTTCTCTCCTTTCCCTTGTGGTCTATTGGGTACCAGAAGGCAATGGCACCCCACTCCAGTACTCTTGCTTGGAAAATCCCATGGACGGAGGAGCCTGGTAGGCTGCAGTCCATGGGGTCGCAAAGAGTCAGACACGACTGAGCGACTTCATTTTCACTTTTCACTTTCATGCATTGGAGAAGGAAATGGCAACCCGCTCCAGTGTTCTTGCCTGGAAAATCCCAGGGACAGTGGAGCCTGATGGGCTGCCGTCATGGGGTCCCACAGAGTCAGAGACGACTGAAGCGACTTAGCAGCAGCAGCAGCAGCAAGTGGAAGTGCTGAAAGAACATACGTAGTAAGAGATGTTGTTCAAATCAGACTTTGAGGGGACCATTCAAATCAGTTGCAGACACACTTCCAACCTGGCTGTACATCAGAAGCCCCTGGGCAGCTGAAAAGAGTAACAGTGCCTAGGTCATGCCGTAGACTAATTAAATCCAAGCCTCTGAGAGCGGGTGTAGGTATTAGCTTCTTTTAAAGATTTTAAAGTCCAGCCAAGGTGAAGAACCACTGTTCTAGCAGGGTTACTTATAGATGTGAGAGAAGCAAGACTTAAATAGCTGGTCTTCTAGCACGTTGCTAAGCTGCTGGCCAGCACTGTCTTAGTTGCGTAGGCCTGAGGTTTGTTTTTCGTGTTCTGTCTCTCCATTTGGCACCTAGCATGCTTCAACTGTGGGTTAACAAAACATGTGCTAATGATGTGCCCCTCCATCTAGACACTCTAGTCTGTGCCTCCTCTTATCCAGGCTCAGTTCTCTGCCTCCAGCTGTGGTAGAAAACACTCAGTGTGAGTGTCTGCATGATAAGAATTTGCTTTAAAGAATCAAGAGTACTTTGGCCTTTATTGTAGTTGGAGGCTTTGAGGTCAATCACTGATAACTGGATCAATTTTCACTTTTGCATGCCCTATCAGTTCCAGCAATAAAAACCAAATATATGAAAGGAGAACTTTCTCTGATTTAGCTTGGGTCTCAATTCATTTTCTTCTAACTCTCAGTTCTATTTACCCACCTAGTAGAACACTGTGGTCTATGTTGACTGGTCTCCTTTTTTTTTTAATTTATTTTTTAATTGAAAGATAATTGCTTTACAGAATTTTGTTGTTTTCTGTCAAACATCAACATGAATCAGCCTTAGGTACTGGTCTTCTTTTATACCTTGTTAATGAACATGCCCGTTTATACCTTCTCTTTAGAAACAACTGAATCTCTGGCCCACTCAGTTTCTTTGCTTGCTTTCAGCAGTAAAGTGGTCAGGATCTTTCTTCCTCCCTGGTAAAGGTTATATAAAGAAGTTGCATTGTACAGTGAGCTCTCCAACCCCTACTTTCATTTCATCCTTACAGCAAGTCCTTGGAGTAGGTGAGGCATAAGTCATTAGCATTCTTTTAAAAATGAGATGGGGTGGAGGTGCAGAGAAGTCACTTGCCCCAGGTTTTTGCAGTCAGTCTCAAAATCCATTTTCTGCATAGCCCATATCATTTGCAGATGTCTTTCAGATTGTTTGCTTATTTGTTTGGTTATTATCTGTCTTCTCTGCCATTAGAATGTACGTTTGATATGAACAGGGCTTTTGTCTGTCATGGTCTCCTCTGTATTCCCTAGAGATTAGATTAGTACATGGCATATAGGGAATGTTAAGTGTTGAAAGGAACCTCAGTCTTCTTGTCCCAAATCCTGTGGTCCTTTAAATTCTTTATGGCTCCTCTTCTTTTGCCTGTGTTCAAAGAAATAGATAGGAAAATGCACAAATTGTCATGCAGCTAGTAATTAGTAGAACCTGGCGCCAGACTCCAGATCGTTTCATTCTCAGTAGAGTAGATCTGTGTTACTTTATTTTTGGATATTGGCGGATCTAACGATATGCTGTGTTTTTTGAAAGATCCTTGAATGATGATGTGCATACTGTAATGCCATGGACAGAACCATGCTACCCAGTCACCTCCCTGCTCTGTCAGCCAAAGCTTTGGTCTTCATTGTTCTGAGGTTACTCAGTGTTACCAGGGGGCCCCACCCTAGCCTGCCCCCTAGTGTTCAGGGTCTTCCCAAATTCCTTCTCTCTGAAATTTTCATAGTCCTTTGACCCACTCTTATTTCAGGTGTCAGTTGCTAGCTGGATGGAGTCACCTTACCTCTTTAGGTCTCAATCCTTACCAAATAACAAAGACAGTAATAGATCCCCCCCTGCCCCCCCGCCTTGTGTCATCTGAGTGGTATGAGTACAGAATGTTACAATGAGTAGTTTTTAAGGCTTTTTATAGATATGAGATATTATTAGGTTTTTCTAGGAAACTGCTTAATATGTCAAACAAATTAAGGGCCCTATGATGTATTTTATAATGGTTTGAGGTATCTTTTCTTGGTTTCTCTGTTAAATTTAACAAAGACATTCAATGCTTTCAACCTAACAGAGTAATTCCTATGATGGCAATTTTAAGACTCTGCAGAAATGTGAGGAACAGATTTTTATTTGGTGGTGGGTGAAGAAGAAGTTTTTAGGGCTTCCCTGTTCATTCTCTTTCTTTATAGTATTCCTCACATTAACTCTTTATTCATCCTGTGTAGCTGCTGCCTAATTTCTGCTGAGCCACAAATTAGTCAGTACTGCCTGTGATTTGGTTTGAAATGGTTCAAATGGATCTCAGCTAGTTATAGTCTATTTGGTTCACTTTCAGAAGGCTTCTCAGTACAGCGCTCTTGTGCTGGAACCCAGTAGGCAGCAGGTCTCTACTGCACAGGTGCAGTTGAATTGGGGCAGTGTTTAATGCCTGCTTGATGCTCTGTGATTGGGGGACCAATACCAGTGAGGCAAAAGGTGAAGGTTACATATTATACAGAAGCTCTCAGCCCTCATTTGAAAAGGCATAGGCCAAACAGGAGGGTGTCTGATTCATTTGGAAACCTGCCTCAGTGTCTACTCATTACAGACCTTTTGTTGAAGTCTGTCAACAAGTGTCCTTTGCAGAGTTGTGAGACCCAGAGGTTGGTGTCTTTCCAGGCATTTTCTTGTCAGAGCCATCATTCCAGAAAATTATAGAGTGTGGACTGAGACTACGATTATAGGTTTAAACAGCCCTTGCCTCTCTCTAACTAGGGAGAGCCTAAGCAATGCCAGAAGCTAAATTTGGTCTTAGTCATTATGAAAATTGAAAGTAATGCTTTACAATTAAGAGTTTGAAAACAGTCTTTAATTTAGATTCCATAAAATATTGATGGGGTGGGAAGATGTAATGCTGAGGGCACAGGGGGCCTCTATTAAAGATGAGTAAAGGCTTTTAAAGCTTTGGTACTAGTTTAAATGTGGTCCAAGGGCCATGGCAATCTCAAGGGGTTGAGATTGGTTGGTTACCTCAGACCCTGTGAAATGGAGTATTAAACTTCCTTGTAGCAAGAATCACTAGAATTACTGCCTAGAAAGGTAAAATGGAGGCTGCGATTCTAGAAAGGTAAGGTGGACTTAAAATACATGAAGCTTAGAAATAAATAGGGAGTTTAAGAAATAGCGATATTCTGGAAGGACTGAGGAAATTTTAAAAGCACAGAAAACCTGTCTTATCCTGAAGTGTGAAAAAGGAGGGAATAGTCAAGACAGAGTGCATGTGTGGATCAAATTGGAAAACAACAAAGAAAAACATTGGAAAATGTCATCTAACTCTCCACTCAGCAAGAGAATCCCAGCTTCTCAATAAACTGAAAAATTCCTGGACCTCACAATCTCCCTGTAATTTGGAAGAGCCAAAACTAAAAGGGAAGGTACCAGGACTCTGATGTAGAGACTGTCATATTGTGAAGGAGGCTGGTCTGAGTCTGGCCATGGGTGGAGAAGTTTCACTAAATAGAGGAAGTGGAGAAAAGGTTTCTTTGCCAGTATTGTTGGAAACTAGCTTATGCTGTGGGTATTTGGAAGTGTGAGTGTTATATTTATGTTTTCTAAATAATGTGTGTGTGTGTGTGTGTGTGTGTGTGTTGGGATGGAGGAAAACAGAAGAAAAAAGCATTTAAAATCCTACCCCCCTAAGATAACTGTCTTAGAATGATCATCCTTTTGTGTGGCTCATTATGTGTATATACATATACATGTTACTTTTCGTAAATGGCGTCATACTCTAATGCTTTCTTTGTTGTTTAAGGATGTCTTTTGAAGGGCTTGTCCTTACTGCCTCTTCTTGTTATACTTGCCCAAGATGACCAAAGTTAACAGCCTGACATATATCTTTCTGTACATTTCTCTAGATTAATTTCACATAATTCAGACAAACACAGACACACACACAGAAGTTTGGTCATTATTTTATAATACTGATTAGTATGTTATACATTTTCTGTATCTTTTGTTTATTAATCAGTACTAATGGACTTGCTGAATTTTACCCAATTCTCTTAATGACAGTAGTTCATGATATGAATGTGTTGTACCACGGTCTGTTTGATCATTTCTATATTAATTCAATGTATTTTTAGTTGCCATACCATTGGCACTGCAGTAACTGTTCTTGTATTAGTTTAAACTATATGAAATCACTATTTTTGTGTACCAAAAATAGTCAATCATCAATAAAAAAACTAGAATGTAAAAAAATAAACCAGAAATAATAGGGATCTGGTTTGTAGATGTGGGAAATAAAATCAGCAATTAATGCTGAGAACAAGAACAAGGGATAAGAATAATGGACTAGAGAATGGAGAAACAACATGTGGCTAATCTATATATCTGAAGATAAAGGATAAATGCAATAGAAACAATTACAGAAGAAAACATCTCTGAAATAAAGAAATGGCTGAATCTGCAGATCAAAAGGTATCACCAGGTACCAAACTAATAAGATGTGACTGACATCTAAATAATCCTGGTGAATGTCCTGAATTTTAAGATGAAAGAAAAAAATCTATAGGAACCCACTCAAAAAAAAAAAAAAAAAAAAAAGAACAACAAAAAATGGCTCACCTCTAAGTAAAAAAATGGGATAAATAGACTTTCACATAATATTAAATGTGATAAGACAATGGAGTGATACTTACATTTTTGATATAAAAATATTTTACCCAAGAAGTTCTCTACCCTGACAGTGCAACATAAAGATACCTTCAGAAATGTAAGAGCTTGGAAAATACACCCTCTGCAGAATCTTTGGAAAAGGAGGTGGGCAACTCAAAATAGAATTCAGAGCAACTGAAAACTGAAAAATAAAGACTTTAAGAGTGTGGATTAGGTTTATAAAAAGGTTCATGCATACAATGACTCCATTTAAACATAGAATTATTCTAAAAATTTTTTAGGTAAGATTATAAAAAACAGAATGCACAAATCATTAATAATTCTTGAAAGGACAGATAACATTTTAAACATTGAAAATACAAAACTCGTCTAAAATCTCACACTATGCCACTGTTACCTGGAAGAAATGGGCATGCGATAGGAAGGCACAGAAGGAATGACTAGGTACTATTTCAAGGAGAATTATAGATTCAAATTATTTTAGTTTTAAGCATAACCTCTTACAGAATTAAAATCAGAAAGTATACTTCCAAATTGCTAAAGCAGAAAAAAAAAAGAAAATCCATATTAAAAAAGGAGATAGGAAGAAAGCATAATTCAAATACAACAGCAGAAGTAAAACCAAGTGATGCTATTAAATGTGAATGAAACATTTCTATTATAGGACAAAGATTCTCAGATGGAGTTCAGAAACAGTGTTCACCTATAGTTTCTGTATTTTATAAAAGACACAATGTAGAAGAAATATCTATCTATATCTCAGCAAATCCAGATAGAAGACATATAATTAATAAGGTGGAACCTAAAGCAACTATATTCATAAGATGAGGCTGGTAATTTATTATGAATTTAACATTTCTTTAATAAGGTAGCTACAATGTGGCTGTGTGGCTTTACATTTAATATAATTAAGATTAAATTTAAAAAGTTCAGTTCCTCAATAGTACTAGTGAAAGTTGCTCAGTTGTGTCCGACTCTTTGTGACCCCATGAACTGTATGGTCCATGGAATTCTCCAGGCCAGAATACTGGAGTAGGTAGCCTTTCCCTTCTCCAGGGGATCTTCCCAACCCAGGGATAGAACCAGGTCTCCCACATGGCAGATGGATTCTTTACCAGCTGAGCCACGAGGGAAGCCCAAGAATACTGGAGTGGGTAGCCTAACCGTTCTCCAGGGGATCTTCTGGACCCACGAACTGAACTGGGGTCTCTTGCATTGCAGGCGGATTCTTTACCAACTGAGCTACTAGGCACATTTCAAATGCTCAGCAGCCACATGTGTCCAAATGCTCAATAATCAGAACACTGGACAGCAATGACAGAAGATTTCATCATCTCGGTTCAGTTTCACAGTACTGGTAAGGACTACAATGTATATATAGTAAGAGTGTAACATTGATGAACCCTAATGTACAAAGTAAAATCCATTCAAATGTAATAATTTAATACTGCCAGATACAAGGAGAAACTTACAGAATGCCAGTTGTAAAGGGGGACAGAATATGTATCTTTTTTTCTATGAAGGATAAAAAGGCAAAATGTAAATAACAATATAGAGGGTCTGATTAATTAATAAAGTTGAAGTAATCAATTTATGAAAAAATTCTTTACCCATGGGACATTAAAAATGTAATCACATACTAACTACAATGTAAACCCCAATTCCCAAAATCAAAGATAGTACAACATTCAGTAATATTTGTAATTAATGATAGATGGACAAGTGGAAACCTTTTGCAAAAAACTTCTTGGTTTGAGAAAGAAACAGAAGCCACAGCATCAGAATATTTAGAGAAATCACAATAATGAGAATTATGTGTCCAAATCTAAGAGGTATTGACAAGCTTTAATGAGAAGGAAATTAATAATTCATAGTTCTACAAAATTTCTTTTATTAAGCATTCTACTTCCAAAGCTAGAACATCATAAACATAAGGGAAAACCTGAGGAAGAACTTAATAGGACTATAAGGAGATATTAATGAACTAGAAAAGAAAAATCCATTGAAACTACATGCAAATGCAAATACTTTTTCTTGAAAAAAAATATGAGGGACAAAATCCTAGGCTAGTAAATCTGAAAGTGAGGAATGCCATAAAATTAGAAATGAAAATGGGAATATAACTAAAAATATGGAGGAGAGTTTCCGAATTATGTGAAAGTCATGTACAACTCCATGCTTTGAATTTGAAGATCTCAATGACATACATCTTTTAAAATACAGATTGTTAAAATTATTCAGTAAGTAGAAGGCCTCGTGGTTGGTGTAAGCAAGAGGTACTACCTATGGATATAACTTTCTTGATGAAGCGTGTTCCTAATTCTTAATTTTTAATTTAAACATTAATTTTTAAACACTACTTTTTATTTAGCTAAAAAACACAACATAAAATTTTGTAATCTAATCATTTCTAAGTTTATATAGTTCTGTTGTGTTAACATTGTTGTGCCACCAATCTCTAGAACATTTTCATTTTGCAAAACTGCAACTTTATACCCATTAAACAATAATTACCCCTTGCCACTGCCCCCTTGTCCTGCTGCTGCTGCTGCTAAATCACTTCAGTCGTGTCCGACTCTGTGTGACCCCATAGACTGCAGCCCACCAGGCTCCCCTGTCCCTGGGATTCTCCAGGCAAGAACACTGGAGTGGGTTGCCATTTCCTTCTCCAGTGCATGAAAGTGAAAAGTGAAAAGTGAAAGTGAAGTCGCTCAGTCGTGTCTGACTGCCCCCTTGTCCTAGCCCCTGGTAACCACCATTCTGTTTTCTATTTCTAAGTAGACTCCTTAAGATACCTCATATATGTAGAATCATACTGTATTTGTCTCTTTGTGACTGGTGTATTTCACTTAGAATGACATTTCAAAGTTCATGTTGTGACAGGATTTTCTTTCTTTAAGTTTGAATAATATTCTGCTGAATATATGTACCAC
The DNA here is from genome assembly GCF_027580195.1 of Bos mutus. Classification (NCBI taxonomy): domain Eukaryota; kingdom Metazoa; phylum Chordata; class Mammalia; order Artiodactyla; family Bovidae; genus Bos; species Bos mutus. Next base: position 9,432,278 of record NC_091646.1, on the reverse strand, counting down.
ATTAAAAAAATCCATTTGTCCATTGATGGACATCTGGGTTGCTTAATAAATTTTTACACATATTTAATTTACAAAAATAGTATTTTATAATGCACAATATATTGCATTTTGCTCTTTGAAATACAATATATAGGAAAAGAACTTTTCTTCACCAGGACAGTGTATATATTATCAGTCACTAAAGACTTACAGAATGTATCTATCAAATCTGTCAATTTAGACATCTGAAACCACTGGAGATGAAGAAGAGTGTATTTCAACCAAGCAGAATAGACCTGAGGACCTGGTATTCAAACAAATATGGATTTGTTCAGATTGTGATGAGGGTGGAATTTGCATAGGTAAAAATTAGAATTATGATGGGAAATACTCTTTCTGTCCATTGGTTTGGTGGTGGTATTCAGTTGCTCAGTCGTGTCTGACTCTTTGTGACCCCATGAACTGCAGCACACCAGGCTTCCCTGTCCTTCACCATCTCCCAGAGCTTGTTCAAACTCTTGTCCATTGAGTCGGTGATGCCATCCAACCATCTCATCCTCTGTCGTCCCCTTCTCCTACTTTCAATCTTTCCCAGCATCAGGGTCTTTTCTAATGGGTCAGCTCTTCGCATCAGGTGGTCAAAGCTTTGGAGCTTCAGCTTCGGCATCAGTCCTTCCAATGAATATTCAAGATTGATTTCCATAAAGGCCTATTTAAATTAAGGATCATTGTGAAGTGAATTCACACCACATCTCAGCCTACTTACTTTGTGTACATTGAGATAACTTTCTTCCTCAAAGCTTAATTTCCTCACATTTAAAAAAAGTTGGGGCAAAACCTACCCATTTTTTCAGCTTTATGAGGGGGAATTTGTGATAATTTATTAGAAAATATATTTAATACATAGCAAATTTCTTTCACAATTCAGATTAGCCACTAGCTTTTATTTACTGAAAGAGGATTTTTTGTTTCTTTTTTTCAAGAAAAAAGTTATTGAGCAGTAATTTACATAAAGTGAACTGTATTTATTTAAAGGGTACAATGTGATGAGTTTTGGCATATTTATATACCTATGAAATAAGGACACTGAATGTTTCTATTACCTCAAAGAGTTCCTTTGTATGTCTTTACAATTCATCTTTCTCTTTACCCTTGCCCTCAGTATTGATCTCCTTTTTATCATTATAGATTAGTTTGCCTTTTTGAAGTTCTAATTTAATCTTATGATCTGTTCTTTTTTTGTCAGGCTCATTTTACTCAGTGTAATTAATGATCTTGAGGTTTATTGCTGTTGGTATCAGTACTCATTCTGGTGTATTACTGAGTAGTATTGCATTTCATTTATCCATTCACCCATTCATATACCTCTGGGATATTTCTAGTTTTTATGAATAATGAATAAAGCTACCATGATCATGTATACACAAGTTTTGGACATAAGTTTTTTTTTGAGGGAGGGAGTATTTGGTGTTATCATGGTTTTAGTTTATATTCCCATAATGATTAATGAGGTTGAACATTCATTGTGTTTATTGGGCATTTATATATCTTCTTTATGAAGTATGTTTTCATATATACTGCTCATTTTTCTATTGTTTGTCATTCTACCTATAAGAGTTCTTTATATATTCCAGATAAAAATCATTTGGCTGATACATGAATTGCAAATATTTTCTACCAGTCTGTAGTTTGCTTTTTAAAATACTTTATTCATGAATTTTGATAATACGTATACTCAGTACAAGAAAACCCAAAGGACATGGTGTACATAGAGTACAAAATAAATTCTCCCCCTTCACCTGTCTCCTGGCTCCAGATTGGTCTATATGTCCAGCGATGGTCAGAGCAAGCATTGCATGAGTGTTTCTGCAGATGGATGTGGGCCATTATGAGGGAGACTTGGGTCTTGTACAATGGAGCTGTGTAGAGAGATGTGGAAATCTAAGCAGAAATAAGCAGGAGGCCTAGTGCCAGATGCTGAAAGGTTAAAGAAACAGTCTCAATTAGCAGTCTAAATTTCTGGTCCTAGACAGACCAGAGCTGCACCTGCTGGGTCATAGGAACAGCAGAAGAGATGGTACATTGAAGCAACCAGGAGATATGGTCCACTTTAATTATCTGCCAGGTTCTAGGTCCAGACTCAGAAGAGTACTGTGTTAAGTCAAGGAAGAACTATCCCTATCTGTATGTTAAGTGTCCCCACCTCTTTGACCTGGATAGAGCTTCTACAGTAAGGATGTAGGATAGAGCATGATTCAGGAGAAAACAGGCTAGCAGAAGGAGCTTCTACATTGCAACCTCACATCTTGAGGTCAGAAGATTTCATTTAGGTAAAGTTAGGATTTTTCTACTATTATTGAGCTGAAAAGTCATAGGCCTATTGGAGCTTTTCTCCATGAACAAGGAATGGTACTCTCATTGAATTAAATTTTATTGGGAAAACAGAACTGCCATATAATCCAGAAACTCCACTTTTGTTTAAATACAAAACTTGAAGGAAAATAAATCATTATCCTAAAGAGATATCTGCATAACTGTTCATTGAAGCATTATTTATAATAATGCTTCAAGACACAAAAGACACAAAAACAACCTAAGTGTCCATCAATGGATCAGTGGGTAAAGACAATATGAGTAACACACTCAAACACACACAAATATTATTCAGCCATAAGAAGGAAGGAAATACTGCCATTTGTGACAACCTGGATGGACCTTGAGGACATTGCGTGTGTGTGATAAGTTGCTTCAGTTGTGTGTGACTCTTTACAACCCTATGGACTATAGCCCACCAGGCTCCTCTGTCCATGGGATTCTCCAGGCAATAATACTGGAGTGGGTTGCCACGCCCTCTTCCAGGACATCTACCTGACACAGGGATTGAACCCACGTCTCTTATGTCTCCTGCGTTGGCAGGCAGGTTCTTCTTTACCACTAGCTCCACCTGGGAAGCCCTGAGGGCATTATGCTAAGTGAAATAAGTCTGACAAAGACAAATACTCTATGATATCACTTAAAAAATGTGGAATTAAAAAAAAAAAACAAAAACTCATAGAAACAGAACATATTGGTAGTTGCCAGTGTTGTAGCGGGTAGGGGAAATTGGATGAAGATGGTAAAAAGTTATAAACTTCCAGCTGTAAGATTAATAAATTGTTATGATGTAATGTAGAACATGATGATTATAGTTAAAAATACTATATTGTATAATTTGAAAGCTGCTAAAGCAGTTCTCATCATAAGAAAGCAAATTTATAATGGTGTGAAGTTGTGAAGTGATAGATGTTAACTTATTGTGGTAATCATTTTGTAATACACACATAAATCAGATTGTACATCTAAAACTTATGCAGTGTTATATGCTATATCTCAATAAAACTGGAAAAAATAGAATTCATCTTTTCTTTTTTAGTTGTATGTAAACTAGTTAACCATAATAGGATTGTAGAAAAGCCTCAGTGGTTAAGTGTACTTCTTTCAAGAGGAGAAAAAAGAAGTATAGCTAGATGTGATACTAGTGATGCTAATGGGAAAAATTGTAAGAGGTAACAGCCTGGGGTCTAGTTCTATTCTGGTTGTAACCAAAAACTGGTGAAAATTTGTCTCTGTCCTTTCTTTTAGAGATATAATTGACACATGGCTAGCTGTAGTGTGGACCCTAAACCAGGTACACATTATCTTCACACTTACTTTAAATATGCTGGCAGCCTGGTTCATCTTGACCCACTTGGGATTGTAAAATAACATGATAATATATAACTGTGAACATTCCTATAGTTCTCAGAGTTTGTTTTGGGGTCATCGTCATGTCTACAGACAACCTCTCAATCCTTTATTTTTTAAAACTAGTGTTTGTTGACTCTGAATGAGCAAAGAAGAAAATGAAACTACTTCATTTTACTCCTTTGTCCTTTTTCTCCCATCCTATTCTTCCTTCTCCCAATTATAGTTAGTTATATTGTTTTCTTGCTTGTTTAGCTTTATACTTTTAAATATGCCTATACATCTGAGTTATCAGCCTTAAATGATACCCTTTGGTTACCCACTTTAGTCAAAGCTATGGTTTTTCCAGTAGTCATGTATGGATGTGAGAGTTGGACTGTGAAGAAAGCTGAGCACCGAAGAATTGATGTTTTTGAACAGTAGTGTTGGAGAAGACTCTTGAGAATTCCTTGGACTGCAAGGAGATCCAACCAGCCCATCCTAAAGATCAGTCCTGGGTGTTCATTGGAAGGACTGATGCTAAAGCTGAACCTCCAATACTTTGGCCACCTGATGCAAAGAACTGACTCATTTGAAAAGACCCTGATGCTGGGAAAATTGAAGGTGAGAGGAGAAGGGGATGACAGAGGATGAGACATTGGATGGCATCACCGACTCGATGGACATGAGTTTGAGTAAACTCCAGGAGTTGGTGATGGACAGGGGGGCCTGGTGTGCTGCAGTCCATGGGGTCACAAAGAGTTGGACACGACAGAACAACTGAACTGACTAAGCCACTTTAAAATACGAAGACATTGATACACCTATATTAAGTCCTACCTTCTCTCTCCTTGCCTCTCTGTATTTTTTAGTTATGTAGTCTTTGTGTTTTTATTTATAAGATTTCTGTTTTACTCTTTAACTGTAATTTCCAGGGTTATTTTAATCTTAGTCCTGTAGTTAAGTGGTTTCTGTCTTCAACGTTAATCCTTGTGCTAGATTCTCCATCTAACTTTTGAGTAGGCTGACGTTTGTCCTCCAGCAGTTTTTTTTTCCAACGTGTGCCTACTGGAATGATATTCTTTCTGCAAATTCTTGTATAATCCAAAACATTTGTTACTTTTGTTCATGAAAGACTATGTGACAGGATACGGAGAAGGCAATGGCACCCGACTCCGGTACTCTTGCCTGGGAAATCCCATGGATGGAGGAGCCTGGTAGGCTGTAGTCCATAGGGTCGCTAAGAGTCGGACATGACTGAGCAACTTCACTTTCACTTTTCACTTTCATGCATTGGAGAAGGAAATGGCAACCCACTCATGTTCTTGCCTGGAGAACCCCGGGGACGGGGGAGCCTGGTGGGCTGCCGTCTATGGGGTCGCACAGAGTCAGATAGGACTGAAGCGACTTAGCAGCAGCAGCAGCAGCATGTAGCAGGATATGCCTAACATTTGTTTTTTCTGAAGATTTTGTGGACAGACATTGCTTTACTTTCTTTCTTCTGGTGCTGAATGTTGCCCTGGACACATCTGAGGCCAGCCTGATAAAATTCCTTATCAGTGTCCTTCTCATTTTTTGCCTAGATATGCAAAGGATTCTTTGTTCTTGAAATCTCATTATTTTACTAAGATATATTTTAGTGCTGATTGTTCTGTATCAATTTTTCTAGGATTGTGGTATGTTTTGTAAACCTATATATTTGAGTTTCTTGTTTCTGGGGAGATTTAAATATTTTCTAGTCCATTTTCTTAATGTTCCTCAGTTATTTTGGTTTGAATCTCCTTTGTCTTTTTATTTTGAATCCTGTTAAACTCTGTTCATTTCCATTTTTTTAACCCTTTTTAATCCTGTATACCATATATTTCTTACCAGCTGTTCATCAGTACTTATTCCCTTTTGTGTTAATTACAGTGTGGTTTTATTTTATTCTTCTTTGTCTTTTCCTAGTTTATCAGTAGAAAGTTTTTTTTTTTATACATGAATGATTATAAAATAATTTCTAGTTTATCAATTTTTATTGAATAAATATTTCTTTGTCACCTCTACTCATTTTTAAAGTTATAATTAGATATCATTTCCTCTGGGAAACTTTCTCTGACCCCCTCAATTTCAGCCCTCAGTGCTTTCCTGATTATAGCACATCACACAGTTTTTAAAATTTGTTATTTGGAAACTAGAGTCTAAGCTTTGGGAAGTCAGGGACCGTGTTTATTGTTCTTGTTCAGTGATGCATCCCCAGCATCTGGCCTGTAATAACCCTGCCATTTATGCCCTGAATTGTCTGGAAAGGCTTCAAGATGAGGCTCATCACCAGAAAGAATACAATCTTGTGAGTTGCTAATTATGAACATGTGTTGAATTTTTAGTGTGATGCAAAAAAGAATTCTGTACTTCTTCCCATTGTTCAGTGTACAGTTCTGAGTTGCATGAGCATTCTAGGTGTCCATTGTTTTCCTAATGACCTTCCAGCTTCTCTCTGCTATCTTTTGACTTTCCCTAGTGTTCTAGCTCTTTCTCTAGTAATCATAGCTATGGAGATTCATTTGAAAATTTTTTTCAGAGAATTAAAACAAAAAATTTTTTAAATTTATTTATTTTAATTGGAGGCTAATTACTTTACAATATTGTAGTGGTTTTTGCCATACATAGACATGACTCAGCCATGGGTGCACATGTGTTCCCCATCCAGAACCTCCCTCCCACTTCTCTCCTCATCCCATCCCCCAGGGTCATCTCAGTGCACCAGCCCTGAGCACCCTGTCTTATGCATGGAACCTGGACCGGCGATCTGCTTCACATATGATAATATACACATTTCAACGCTACCCTCTAAAATCATCCCACCCTTGGCTTCTGCCACAGAGTCCAAAAGACTCTTCTTTACATCTGTGTCTCTTTTGCTGTGTCACATATAGGGTCATCATTAACATCTTTCTAAATTCCGTATATATGCGTTAGTATACTGTATTGGTGTTTTTCTTTCTGACTTATCTCAGCCATTAAAAAGAATGCATTTAAATCAGTTCTAATATGAAACTGGAGCCTATTATACAGAGTGAAGCAAGTCAGAAAGAAAAACACCAATACAGTATACTAACACATGTATATGGAATTTTCAGGGAATACTGAGGTGATTTTTGTAGAAGAGTTGATTAAAGTTTTAATCTTTTAGTTTCTTCTGAGTGGTACAACCATGTGACAAATATTTTTCTTACTAATACTGGTTGCAGTTTATTGGTTTCTTACTAATATTTGGTTGCAATATGCTGCAGTCCATGCGGTTACAAAGAGACATGACTGAGCGACTGAATTGAACTGAATATTGGTTGCTTATTATTTTGCTAAAATTGTCACTCGGGACTAAAGATGCTAATAAGAAAGAAGGTAGATAGGGTCGAGGGGTGAGAAATCCTGCTCTGCTAATCTAGGAGGTGCTCAGTAAGCACTTCTTGAGTGAAAGAATGAGTAGTGTAACTAGACATGATGCCTGCAAGTTATACCTTGGCTTCATGTAGCAGCCCTTGCACATTTAAGTAAATAGTTCTAACATTTTAGGCTTCTTTTTCCTTTTTCATAGGCTTCTTGTATCATCACCATTGGCCTCTTCCAGTTACACTGTTGCTTCCTTAGTCACTTCGTTTTCAAGCTGTCCAGCAGGAAGCAGGGAAACAAACAACAACAAAATGGAGTGTCAGGCTGTGCTTACTAGCCCCAGACACACGTGAGCTGCAGCTAAACAAATAACAGTTCTTAGATTGACATTCAAGTCCTATAAACTAATCTGCAGCTCCCTAAATATTACCTTCGGTCTCTCCTATGTTTGTGCTTCTGTGAAAATTGGGCAGCTTGTTGAGAGCGGCTTTGTGTGGGGGACAGTGATGGAGAAGCATTCAGACTTCTTGATCCTCTCTAGGTGTACTCTGGAGAGTCTTGTAGCTGCTGCTGCTCGAGCATGGTGTTTTAGTGGAATGCCTTCCTGCTGCTGCTGCTGCTGCTGCTTCAGTCGTGTCTGACTCTGTGCGACCCCATAGACGGCAGGCTCCCCCGTCCCTGGGATTCTCCAGGCAAGAACACTGGAGTGGGTTGCCATTTCCTTCTCCAATGCGTGAAAGTGAAAAGTCAAAGGGAAGTTGCTCAGTCGTGTCTGACCCTCAGCGACCCCATGGACTACAGCCTTCCCGGCTCCTCCATCTAGCTTCTCTAAATTCTACTATTTTTAGGATCTAGAACAAATCCTAGCATCTCCATGATGTCGTCTGTGATTTCCTCAGTGTTCTTTTGGTTTCTGAACCTGACTGTCTGGATTCACATCCAAGCTTTTTCATTTTGAGAAGTGTGATCTTGGACAAGTTACTGAAGCTCTCTGTGCCTCAGTTTTCTCACCTATAAAGTGAGAATGATAATAATACTTACTTGAGCAAGTTGGCTGTTGTGAGGATTAAATGAGTTAATACAGGTAAAGCATTGTGAATACTACCGGGCAATAAGTATAGCACCTGCTCACTAATCAGAAGATATTATTGGTATTATTGTAATGTGGCTTATAACATACACTTAATTTTTTTGTTTATGATTTTATGGCTCCACTTGATCTACCTAAGTGGTGATGTTTGGTCGCTCAGTCATGTCTGACTCTTTGCGATGCCATGGACTGTGGCCCACCAGACTTCTCTGTCCATGGAAGTTTTTAGGCAAGATTACTGAAGTCGGGTGCCATTTCCTTCTCTGGTAAGTAATTTTGGGATAGTGTAATAGAGTGGGAGAAGTATGGAGTCTGCATCCAGACTGCCTGAGTTTGAGTCCTAGCTCTGCTGCTTACTCACTCTATCTCTGATCTTGAACAAGTTACCTAACCTTTGTGAATCTTGGTTTCCTCAGTGTATAATGAGGATAATTATACCAACCTACTGCAGATAATCTTTGTGGAGATTAAATGAGGTGATGCTTATAGTGTACCAGATATAGTAGATGCCTCCTAAATGGAAATGCTATTATTATAAATTTTAGCATCCATAGTGCCTAGGCCCATTTTAGGTACTCATTATATGTTTTCTAAATGGTCTAAGAGTGAAATATTCTGATTTTTCAGGCATCTATCTTTTGTGTTATTTTGGAACAGAGTGAACAGAGAGAGATAACAGAGTATTTGAGCTCTTAAACTTAACTCCAAGTTCAGTATGTTTCCTGCCTATTAAGCTCTATTGTTTTTTCTTGTGTTAGGTCTAATCATGATGACGATGAGGAGTAATAATAAGAGCAGCTACTGATAATTGATTTCTTACTATGTGCAGCATATTTGCTAAGTGCTTTACATAAATTGTCTGTAGTCTCATTTCCCCCACATGCTGCATTTTCTCCCTAAGTAATATCATCCATTATCTTGTCTTCAAATACCATCTATACCACCTATGTGCTAATGACTCCCAAATTCCTCTTTCCTCCAGACCTCTTCTGAGTGCTAGATCTGTATATCTAACATGAAAGTTTGAAATGGGCATTTGGATATTCCAGAGGCAACTGAAACCAAAAGGTTTCAAAATTGGACTGTGCCTCCTACAGGTTCTGTCACCTCATTCGCATTCTGCTTTTCCCTCCGTGTATCTTGTTACCACATGGCACCACCAACTATTCAAGTGCATCCCACATTCAGAAACTCAGAAAATTCTGATATTTTTCTCCAAAATATATAATACATCTGTTTATTTCCTTGTTCAATATCACCGTCATAGTAGAAGCTATTGTCATTTTCTCTGGAGATTATAATAGCATTCTAACTGGTCTCATGTGTCACGTACTTGTTCCCTTTTGATCTGTATCTATGCCTTGGACAGCTCTTTTAGTTTTACTTTTTTAAATGAGACATGACATACATATAGTAATATGTACAAAGTGCATTAGTCTCAGCTGTATGACTCAATGAATTTTAAATATGTATATACTCTTGTAACTATTCCCTAGATCAAAATGTACACTGTTTCCAGCACCTCAGAAAGCTTCTTTGAGCTTCCTTTTGAGGTAACTGCTATTCTGCAGTCAGATTTCTAAAAGCAATCATTTGGGGGAAAGAAAGAAATATTGAACTCCAATTAATGATATGCATGGTGAAGTATTTAGGATGAAGTTTTCAAAGTATTGATGATTATAACTTACTTTGTAATGCATGTGAAAATAAGGTATACTGGATACATTGAAGGATGACTAGGTGGATACACAGGTGATAAAGCAAGTCTAATAAATGTATTGTAGACTCCTAGTGGGTAGTATGGGGGTGCTTACTGTAAAAGTTTTTGAATTTCTGGGGTCATTTTGAAAATTTTCGTTATAAAATGCTGAAAAAGGAGGATCTTTTGCAAACATAAAAGCATCTTGTTGTAGTACCTAAAACTCTTCAGTGGTTTTCAGTTGTACTTGATACAAAATGTATAATCTTTTATGTCTCCTAAAGAGTCCAACATTGCTCTTAACAGAGCTGTCCACCTTGTTCTTCCTCCACTCTAGCATCTCCATCACTATTCAAGACACAATTACCTTTTTCTATTTCCACCAATGTATAGTGTTCCGTTCAGTTCAGTCGCTCAGTCGTGTCCAACTCTTTGCGACCCCATGAACCGCAGCACTCCAGGTCTCCCTGTCCATCACCAACTCCCAAAGTCCACCCAAACCCATGTCCATGGACTCGGTGATGCCATCCAACCATCTCATCGTCTGTCATCCCCTTCTCCTGCCCTCAGTCTTTCCCAGCATCAGGGTCTTTTCCAATGACTCAGCTCTTTGCATCAGGTGGCCAAAGTATTGGAGTTTCAGCTTCAAAATCAGTCCTACCAATGAACACCCAGGACTGATCTCCTTTAGGATGGACTGGTTGGATCTCCTTGCAGTTCAAGGGACTCTCAAGAGTCTTCTCGAACACGAGAGTTCAAAAGCATCAAGTCTTCAATGCTCAGCTTTCTTTATAGTCCAACTCTCACATCCATACATGACTACTGGAAAAACCATAGCCTTGACTAGATGGACCTTTGTTGACAAAGTAATTTCTCTGCTTTTTAATATGCTGTCTAGGTTGGTCATAACTTTCCTTCTAAGAAGTAAGCATCTTTTAATTTCATGGCTGCAGTCACCATCTACAGTGATTTTGGAGCCCCCCAAAATAAAGTCAGCCACTGTTTCCCCATCCATTTGCCATGAAGTGATGGGACCGGATTACATGATCTTAGTTTTCTGGATGTTGAGCTTTTAAGCCAACTGTTTCACTCTCTTCTTTCACTTTCATCAAGAGGCTCTTTAGTTGTTCTTCACTTTCTGCCATAAGGGTGGTGTCATCTGCATATCTGAGGTTATTGATATTTCTCCCAGCAATCTTGATTCCAGTTTGTGCTTCCTCCAGCCCAGCATTTCTCATGATGTACTCTGCATATAAGTTAAATAAGCAGGGTGACAATATACAGCCTTGACGTACTCCTTTTCCTATTTGGAACCAGTCTGTTGTTCCATATCCAGTTCTAACTGTTGCTTCCTGACCTGCATATAGGTTTCTCAAGAGGCAGGTCAGGTGGTCTGCTATTCCCATCTCTTTCAGTGAGTGAATAAAACCAGCATGGGTGTCCTAGTAGGCAGCACACAACAATGAAGCAACCTGGAAAGAGGGCACGTTTTCAGAAATATGGTCTCAGGCAGATAGTATTGTTTGGGTTAAAGATGGGCAAAGAGGCGTAGTTTCTAGTTGTAAAACACATCCAAACATCAGCTGCTACTGCCTTGTGGTAAACAGGAAGTCCATTGATAGCATAGAAGGGGCACTGTGGTCTCCCCTTTGTGATTGGAAGTTCCATGAGCCAGAAACCATGTCTAGTTTTTCCTCTGATGTGTCTGTAGCACCTAGCACAGTCTCAGCCAGTTGTAAAGTAGACATTCCCTAAATGTTGGTTGAATGAAATAATCTCATCAAATCCTTATAGTTGATCTATGGGATAGTTACCAAGTTGACCCCTAGTTTAAGTGAGGACTCTGAAGCCCATCAACGCTGTGTACCTTGCTCAATCCTGCACAGCTATTCATAGAAGAGCTAGCATTCATTCCCAGTTTAGGGGACTCCAGAGTGCCGGCTCTTAGGTGCTCTCTTTCCTTCCCTAATGTAAATATTCTAATCTTTGTGGAAGTCACCCTGAGAGTGAAAAGGGCAGGGCTTGAGAGGGCATAGGAGAGCAAAGGGTGGCTACTTAGGCACCACTGGGGTGATTTCCCCTCCCCCATAAACTCTATTGGTGCCGGAAGCTGCAGTTTGGGGCCCATGCTTGAAGGTGAGCAGTGCCCTTGCTGTGCTGGCATTCCTCCCTAAGCCGGTGATTCATTCTGGCTGAGCACCTCAGTTATATTCATTAGTTTCCTATTCATTAAGCTCAATGTAATAACTGCCATTTTAGCTGGTTTTGGGGATAAGGGTTGAATAAAGCACTGCAATGAAAAAATTGCTAGCATAAATGAAGAAGATCTTCCCTACCCAAACCAGCTTGAAACACTCTTTCAATGTGAGGAGATCCATAAGCAGTCTCTCTGGTCTGACTTTCCACTGGCCCCACGCCTATGTGGGGCAAGTAGCTGCCTTCCTGCTGTGAAGTGAGGGGCGTAGAAGTCCTGGATTACCATCAAGTCTCCCCACCCCTTATATGTGCCATGGTATTTTGAACCTTCATTGCTTCAGGTTAAGGGACCTAAGGCCTTACTAAACTTTAAATGTACCCTCTTGGGCCACTCAAGTGACTATCGGCTGTTAGCATCTCATTAGCAACTCTTGCCCTATTTCCTTTATTGTCCCTCTTCCTCAGCTTTTCCCAGGTAAGCCCACATATATCCAAAAGTACAGATTTGGTCATGCCTCCTGAGCCAATTCTGAATGAAAAAAGAAGCAATAATCACAAATCACAATTGTTAACATTTATTGAGTACTTACTGTGTGCTGGGTACCATGTTAAGCACTTTACATGCATTATGTCAGTTTAATTTTTAGAATAACTCAATGAGATTTTGGTCATGCTTATTTTATGGAGGGCCAACTAGAGGCATAGTAAAGTAAGCAAATTGCCTGAGGCTACATAGTTTGGACAAGTTAGAATTTAAATCCAGATGGCTTGATCTCAGAGCTCATTATCCTAACTGTCCTGCAATATGGCATTTGTCAGCCTCAGTCTGATCATTTGAAATTGTGTAATTCTTTATCTCCAGACATGGTAGACTTGTGAACTCTGAACTACATGATCTTTAAGTCACAGGAAGAAAGGGCTGAGGAAAATAAATGGCTTTCAGAAGTGGGCTAGTGGAAGGAAAGGGTAACGAAGCAGTTCTGTCACAGTTTTTTAAGTTATAATAACTTGCACTTATTGTGGACTTACTCTGTGCCAAGCATTGTGCAATGTTCATTATTTGTATTAACTTCTCTGGAGGCAGTAATTTCAGAGGTCTAGCCTAGGTCTCCATCTCTAGTTTATAAGTGCATTTTGAGTATGTGCAGAAACTGCCTTTATGCAGATGCCAAGAGCTCTGAGACCAAAAGCCATGAAGTGCCATCTTAAAATATGAGGTGTCATGAAATTTTGACACAACAGTGCTTAGGTATACAAAAGAAGCATCTTCTGTCTTGTGATTTGCAGGACAAAAATCAACAATGCTTATTTTATACTTGAAAATTTTGGCTTTAATGAAGTTAGAAAGATAGGTAAAGGAAGAACTAGCTCCCTCTTAGGCAAGATTTGTTCAGTGTGCCATTAGTCAGCAATACCAAAGGATCAGGAATGTATTAATATCTCAATGTGTACATGAGGCGGTTTCTTCAGATGCTACTGCTAAGTCACTTCAGTCGTGTCCGACTCTGTGCGACCCCATGGACGGTAGCCCACCAGGCACCCCCGTCCCTGGGATTCTTCAGGCAAGAACACTGGAGTGGGTTGCCATTTCCTTCTCCAATGCATGAAAGTGAAAAGTGAAAGTGAAGTCGCTCAGTCGTGTCTGACCCTCAGTGACCCCATGGACTGCAGCCTTCCAGGCTCCTCCATCCATAGGATTTTCCAGGCAAGAGTACTGGAGTGGGGTGCCATTGCCTTCTCCGTTCTTCAGATGAGCCACAGCTATTACCCTTGACCCTCAGCAGGATTTCCCTGCACAGTTCTACAGATGAACAAATTATATTTGACTTACTAAGCCTGTTTCTAGGTCATTGTTTCCTAAAGTACAATGTATAAACCACCACTATCAGAACTATATGGGGCATATGTTGAACATGTAGACTTCTGGGCCTTACCCACCCTAGACTTATGAGTCAGAATCTCTGGAGGTAGGGTCTGGAAATCTCCGTGTTTAACACATGCTTCATTTCGAACTACTGCTCAACACTTTCTATAGTTTTGCCTCATTTGAAATGCTTTTTCCCTTAACCTTGCCAGTGAAACTCCTGCTCATTTCTCAAGATGCAGTTCAAAGGGAGTCTCCTCAGTGAGGCCATCTTGATACCCTTCCCTCATTTCCATCATATAGGTTAGCCATGGAGTGGGGGGCATGGGGCATCAGAACTGGGGTTCAAGGAAGAGTTGAGAGAACTGAAATGGGATAACTGGAGCAGAGCTGGAGGACAGACTCTGAATTTTACAGGGAGATTTTGCCCTAGGTTTTCACATGTGAAAATACTATAAGGGAGAGAAACTGGATAAACCAACAGCAAAGTAACAACAGATCTGATTAGTCAGAGCATTGAATTCTGGTCACATAGCAACCATGTTTGAGGAGGAGGCTTGGTGGCCATATCAGGACAAGGAAGTAGGAGGAAAAAGGAGACAAAATGCCCACTTGACAACGGCCTCAAGAGTGGGGAGGGATAAATTTATTTTAAGAACTTCAGAAAAATCTTGTGAAAAACTGTATAAATATATTACTTGCACATGTATGTAACATTTTGAATGTATGTATCCTGGGATTCAGTTACTATTGTCACTATGTTTTCTCGACCATCAGTAGTGAAGTATAGCTGTTGTCATGTGGAGGTCTGAGAAAATGTTTGATGGTAAAGGGGGGTTCTCATATTTTCTGAAAACAACTGGAAACGAAATCTAATGTCTGAGTCAGTTTGGGCTGCTATAAAATAATACCATGATACGGATGCTTAAAACAACAGAAATGTATTTCTCGTGGTTCTGGAAGCTGGAAGGCTGATATATCAAGGGATCAGCATAGTTGGGATTCTTGGTGAGGGCCTGCTCCCTGGTTCTTCTTGCTGTGCCTTCACAGTGGTAGAATGGATGCTGAGAGCTCTGTGGGCCTTTTATAAGGGTACTAATCTTATTCATGAGAGCTCCATCCTCATGAACTAATCACTTTCCTAGAGCCCCATTTCCAATACTATCACAGTGGGCATTAAGATTTCAACTTAAAATTCTGGCGGAACACAGATATTTAGTCCATAACACCTAGTTATAAGAAACCTCAGTGTACAAACAATTTGAGAAAGTCTTGAAAAGAAAGGTGGAAGCCAATCATTGCTGGTCGATTAGCTCTTCTGGTAAGAGGTAAATACCAGCAGAACTGGGCTCGGCCATGGTGAGAGTAGAAGCAGTATGTTTTCCCCGCCAGGGTCACCATTCTGGTCTTCTGTCTATGCCTGCCTGCCCTCACAACTCATTCTCTTACTGCCATGAGACATGACTACCAGAAAAACTGGTTTGTGCATAAGCCTTTTTACCATAAGTTTTTACTCCTTTCCTACCAATTTTCTGTCATGCTAAATGAGGTACCTGACATCCATGAACGTTAGGCCCATCTCCCAGCAGATATAAGGAGACAGAAATGGCAAAAAGTCACATATTGGTAAAAATGATGTTGGGTGTCATAGTGCTCATTGTTTTGAAATTATAGAGCCTTTAGTTATTTAAAAGCCAGTTTCATGATCTCCCTCATTTTAGGAAGAAAAGCATCTAGTCGAACTAAAAGGACTTGGCAAGAATAAACTTGTCATCTACAGATAAACTGCTTTGTGACATGGAATGATCTTGTTGCCTTGAGCCCTCATTAATCTGTGTTCCTCAAACTCACTGTGTGTGGACATGATAGGTAGTTTTAGTTTGGTGGAAGTGCAACAGGGTTTATACCACCCCTGAGGTTCTTAAACCATTCTCAGAGGGCTCATGCAATCATACAATGCTGCTAAGTCTGCTAAGTCACTTCAGTCGTGTCCGACTCTGTGCGGCCCCATAGATGGCAGCCCACCAGGCTCCCCTGTCCCTGGATTCTCCAGGCAAGAACACTGGAGTGGGTTGCCATTTCCTTCTCCAATGCATTAAAGTGAAAAGTGAAAGTGAAGTCGCTCAGTCCTGTCCGACTCTTCACGACCCCATGGACTGCAGCCTACCAGGCTCCTCCGTCCATGGGATTTTCCAAGCAATAGTACTGGAGTGGTGTGCCATTGCCTTCTCCAATCATACAATAACAGAGCTCATTATTTTCCAAAGCCTTCGTTTCATACTTGGGGACACTGAGGACTGGAGAGGCCTCAAATTGTGAAATATCAATGTTTGAAGGCATTCTAATCTAGTCAAGGGACTAGCTCATACACAGTTAGCACATGAGGCAGGGCCACATTCCTGAGAGAATGTGTCATCATGGTTATGTTTAAAGCTTGGAACTTAACTATGTTGCCAGTACCCTTAAAAGCTCTTTACAAATGGTAATACCTATGACGTATTCACAACATACCTATGAGGCAGGTAATGTTATTTTCAGTTTCATTTCATAGAGAATAAGTCATTTCCCCATTGCCACTCAACTATGAAATAAGTGTTTTTTTAACCTAAATCTCAGTGTTTTGAGATTTTGGGGAGGATTAGTAGACATCATACATGTGAGGTTCTTCACAAAGGCTTCAGATGAGTGTAAATGCTCATAATTATGGATATTTATTTATTTATTTTTACTACATGTTGTAATGGGAAAAAAGTAGATTCTGAAGTTAGACATACCTGAGTTTCAATTCAGACTCTGCCAGTAACTGGTTGAGTGATCTCTGAGAGCTTCACTCTCCTTGTCTGTGAAATGAATATGATAGTATTTCACAGGGCTGATGTGGAGATGATCCTGGTAAGTATCTAATGAAATGTGTGGCATACAGCAGACACTGTGTTAGTTTCTGGTGGCTGTTGTAACAAATCACCACAACATTAGTGGCTTAACACATATTTTATAGTTATAGAAATCAGAAAGGAGTTTTACAGAGCTAAAATCAAAGTGTCACCATGGCTAGTTCCTCATAGAAACTTCAGGTAAGAGTTCGTGCCTTTTTCTTCCAGCTTCTGGTGGTGGTGGTTTGTTTTGCTTCTGGTAGTTGTTGATTGGCTTGTGGCCACATTATTTCAACCTCTGCTTTAGTTGTCCCATTGCCTTCTCTTCTCTGTGGTAGTATTTCCCTCTGCATTGCTCTTCTAAGGATATTTGTGATGGCATTTAGGGCCCTTCTCAAGGCCGGTCAGTTCAGTGACTCAGTTGTGTCTGACTCTTTGCGACCCCATAGACTGCAGCATGCCAGGCTTCCCTGTCCATTACTAACTGCTGGAGCTTGCTCAAACTCATGTCCATGAGTCGGTGATGCCATCCAATCATGTCATCCTCTCTCGTTCCCTTCTCCTCCTGCCTTCAATTTTTCCCAGCATCAGGGTCTTTTCCAGTGAGTCAGTTCTTCATATCAGGTGGTCAAAGTATTGGAGTTTCAGCATCAGTCCTTCCAATAAATATTCAGGATTGACTTCCTTTAGGATTGACTGGTTTGATCTCCTTGCAGTTCAAGGGACTCTCAAGTCTCCTCCAACACCACAGTTTAAAAGTATCAATTCTTCAGTGCTCAGCTTTCTTTATGGTCCAATTCTCCCATCCATATGTGACCACCTGAAAAACCATAGCTTTGACTATATGGACGTTTGTCAGCAAAGTAATGTCTCTGCTTCTTAATATGCTGTCAAGGTTTTTCATAGCTTTTCTTCCAAGGAGCAAGTGTCTTTTAATTTTATGGCTGCAGTAACCATCTGCAGTGATTTTGGAGCCCAAGAAGATAAAAGTCTCTCCCTGTTTCCATTGTTTCCCTTCTATTTGCCATGAAGTGATGGGATGGGAAGCCATGATCTTCGTTTTTTGAATGTTGAGTTTTAAGCCAGCTTTTT
The DNA here is from genome assembly GCF_027580195.1 of Bos mutus. Classification (NCBI taxonomy): domain Eukaryota; kingdom Metazoa; phylum Chordata; class Mammalia; order Artiodactyla; family Bovidae; genus Bos; species Bos mutus. The sequence goes on along the minus strand of NC_091646.1, from coordinate 9,414,411 downwards.
CACTCTCCTCTTTTACTTTCAAGAGGCACTTTAGTTCCTCTTTGCTTTCTGCCATAAGGGTGTTATCATCTGCATATCTGAGGTTATTGATATTTCTCCTGGCAATCTTGATTCCAGCTTGTATTTATCGAGCCCAGTTTTTCACATGATGTACTCTGCATATAAGTTGAATAAACTGGGTTACAATATACAGCCTTGACATACTCCTTTCCCAATTTTGAACCAGTCTATTTTTCCATGTCCAGTTCTAGCTGTTGCTTCTTGACCTGCATACAGGTTTCTCAGGAGGCAGATAAGGTGGTCTGGTATTCCTGTCTCTTGAAGAATTTTTCACAGTTTGTTGTGATCCACACAGTCAAAGGCTCTAACGTATTCAAGGAAGCAGAAGTAGACATTTTTCTGGAATTCTCTTTTCTATGATCCAATGGGTGTCAGCAATTTGATCGCTGGTTCCTCTGCCTTTTCTAAATCCAGCTTGAACATCTGGAAGCTCTCGGTTCAAGTACTGTTGAAGCCTGGCTTGGAGAATTTTGAGCGTTACTTTGCTAGCATGGGAAGTGAGTGTAATTGCACATCTCATTTCATCTCAGGATAATCCAGAATAATCTTATCACAAGACCCATAACTTAGTCATACCCACAAAGTCCCTTTTATCATATAAGGTAACATTAGCAGGTTCCATGCATGAGGACCTGGATATCTTCGGAAGACAATTATTCAGCCTACCAGATGCTTAGTGACCCTTATCTTTATTAGCACTCAGGTCTTTTCAATACAGGGATGTTTCCTTTACATCCCATTTTCTCAGATCAACTTCCCATTGGCACTGTCTGTAGAGGATTCAGAAACAATAATGAAACTAAAGTTGATCTGCATTTTATCATCATACAGCAAAGATGCTAAACAACATCAGTGATAAGATATTCTTTCCAACTGGGCAGATATCTCTTGCTGCATCCCCCACATTTGGTATACAGCTTGTCAGGACTAACTGTGAAGTCCTGGGATCCAGAGATACGGAGTGATTTGGGTACAATACTGTCTCCTTTCCTCTGCACATATTCCACCATTTATTCTTGCCCCCAAATTCTCTTCTATATCTGAGTAGCCGGTCATCTTCCACCTTATCCAAGGGTTCTGAGAGATCCTTTGAGGGTAACTGGCAGGTGATAACTGGATGGTGTCCTTTGCAACACTGGCCAGCAATCTCCAGTCCCTGCCCATTCTTCTTAGAAAGAGCTTCACAAGAAAGGTGTGGGGATGGATTCAGAGCTTCCTGTAGCCCTTAGTGTAGAATAAAAGAAATTATTCTTTATTGCCAGGAAATGAGGCAGAGATTGCCTGGTGGGAGGGTACATAAATTACTGTTATGACAAATGGAAAATGAAGATATAATTAGAAGATGAAGTAAAGATACAAGGAAAGCAAGACTTAGTCCCTCTGTGGTCTTTGCACCCATAGCTGAAATCTATTGCTAGATTTTCAAAAGGAGTTAGAGAACCAGAGGCTATGAGAGCTGCAAGAGACCTCAGACCATTCACGCTGAAGGCATCATTTCCCCTTTGAGTTAGATGAGGCCCCAAAGGAAGAAAAGACTTGTCCAAAGTTCCCCATCCTGGCAGGGGTAGAAATATCTTTTCTTATGTTTCAAGAGGCAGATCACAATTTGCTCAACACCTCTGTCTTTCTCACATTCACTCACACTTGCACAGTCATACACGCTCATTTCCTTTCTCTTGCCTATTAACTGATTTAAAAAAAAAATCATTTTCCAAGGATGTAACAACCTAGTTGTTTTCTTGGCTGTTTTTTTGGCATTCTCTTTAGTGTGATTCAGGCTGCCATATGTAAGGAATTGCAGTCCTAGTCATAGAATAATCTGGAGCTAGTTACAGTTGATTGGAATGCACCTTTTTAAACTACGTGTAGAAATCCTATGAGGGCCATAATTGCAGTTTAATACTCGTCAGGGACCAGGTAGTTTGTCTGTTCCAGGATCTGACATCATATCCTAATCTTGGGTATGCTTTTGCAAAAAACTTTTTGTTGGACTCAATTAGAGTAAATACACATACATACAAACTGTCTGTCAGTTTAGTCTCACTGTTGTGTCCAACTCTTTGTGACCCCATAGACTAGCACGCTAGGCTTCCCTGTCCATCACCAACTCCCAGAACTTGCTCAAACTCATGTCCATCGAGTCGGTGATGCCATCCAACCATCTCATCCTTTCTCGACCCCTTCTCCTCCTGCCCTCAATCTTTCCCAGCATCAGGCTCTTTTCCAGTGAGTCAGTCCTTCGCATCAGGTGGCCAAAGTATTGGAGCTTCTACTTCAACATCAGTCCTTTCAATGAATATTCAGGACTGATTTCCTTTACGATGGACTGGTTGGATCTCCTTACAGTCCAAGGGACTCTCAAGAGTCTTCTCTAACACCACAGTTGAAAAGCATCAATTCTTCAGCACTCAGCTTTCATTATAGTCCAACTCTCACATCCATACATGATTACTGGAAAAACCATAACTTTGACTAGACAGACCTTTGTCAGCAAAGTGATGTCTCTGCTTTTTAATATGCTGTCTAGGTTGGTCATAGCTTTTTTTCCAAGGAGCAAGCATCTTTTAATTTCATGGCTGCAGTCACCATCTGCAGTGATTTTGGAGCCCCCAAAATAAAGCCTGTCACTGTTCCCACTGTTTCCCCATCTATTTGCCATGAAGTGATGGAAATGGATGCCATAATCTTAGTTTTCTGAATGTTGAGTTTTAAGCCAGCCTTTTCAGTCTCCTCTTTCACTTTTATCAAGAGGCTTTTCAGTTCTTTGCTTTCTACCATAAGGGTGGTGTCGTCTGCATATCTGAGGTTATTGATATTTCTCCTGGCAATCTTGATTCCAGCTTGTGCTTCATCCAGCCTGGCATTTCGCATAATGTACTCTGCATATAAGTTAAATAAGCAGGGTGACGATATACAGCCTTGACGTACTCCTTTCCCAATTTGCAACTGTACCTCACTTTATTGTGCTTTGCAGATATTGCATTTTTTAACACATCAAAGATTTGCAGCCACCCTGACTTAAGCAGGTCTGTCGGCACCATTTTCCTGACAGCACTTGCTTCGTCTGTGTCTCTGTGTCACATGTTGGTAATTCTCAGACTATTTCAAACTTTTCTCTTATTAGTATAATTGTTACAATGACCTTTCATCATCAGTCTTTGATTTTGCTACCCCAAAATGATTATGACTCACTGAAGTCTCAGATGATGGTTGGAATTTTTTAGCAATAAAGTATTTTTAAATTAAGGCATGTACATTTTTTGTTTAGCCATAATGCTCTTGAACATTTAATAGAATAGCATAAACATAACTTTTGTATGCCTGGAAAGCCAAAAAATTCATGGGGCTCACTACAGATTGAGATGGTCACTTCATTGCGGTGGGCTAGAGCCCGGTCGCAGTGTCCCCTCAGTCTGCTTGCATGGAAATCTCCTCCTGTACCTGAAAGGACAGCTTGGCGCTCACACCAGCTCGCCTATAGCCCTTTAGTGCCAGTTGTGGAGGTGAGGCTAGATTGCCAGTCTCCTTAGGAAGCATGTTAACCTAAGCATCTGACACACTGCTGGGTATTTTTAACCCCACTCCTTATAGTTGATCCACATTCCTGAGTCAGTCATTACACCTACAGCAGAATAGTGAGCATTATGCTCAACAAGCGCAGTCTGATTGTGGTCTTGGAAGTAGCAGTTATGGGAAGGCAGTTGGCAACTCGTTATTCACCATCTGGCTCTAGATCTGTACCTTCTCTCTTGTTACTCATTCAACATCCCTCTGACTTGAACTAAGTCTTAGCCCTTATTTTACAACTAATTTAGGCCCTTATAGCCAAAGTCTTAGCCCTTATTTCCAGTCTCTTGCCTGATCTCTTGGCCTTTATTGCTTTGCTCTGCCTCTGGGCCAGGTTTCCTGCTGGTTGAGGCTTGACCTCACAGACTCTCAAGCTGGTGGTGTCCTGGTCTTCTGTGCTTGATTCAAGGAGAGCCACTCTTTATGTTTTCTGGACCAAATTGCCATGTAAGATTTTTTTTTTTTTTTCCCCCTGATTAGGGTGAGGGGAAAGTGCGTATTTCACTGCTAATGAAAAAGATGAGTTTGAATGTCACTGGCCTACCAGTTGTGTAAGGGAGCTTATGTCATTCTGTTTTGGGTGTGTAAACCACAACCACCACCTTTGAACCCTCAAACATTCTCAACATGTTTTATGTTTGATCTGCTCTTCTTGTCAAGACACTGAGACAGAATGTGGATTTCCAGGCTCATTTGGGAATAATAAGGGTCTGGTTCTTTTGAGGGCTCACAGAGAAATGTTTTAAACATTTTCAGATTATTTTGTTGCAAGGCATGTGAAAGTATTCTGATCTAGGGTGGGATGGAGGAGAGAGATTAGGCAAAAACCAGTAGCCAGATCTGGTGCAATTGTGAAAGCCAAGCCATTCCACTTGCTGACTGTTTACCTCTGCTTCTGCTGTATTACTTACAAGTCATAGAATGATATTAGTATAGACAAAGTTGGTAATAGTGGTGTCAGAAATGATCAAAGAATACAGTAAACAAATGCCAATGAGAACGCTGCAGTTTCTGAGCTGGTGGAGACTGAACACATGCTTTCAACATTGAAGCCTCTTTCTGTTTGCAGACGAGATTAGGTATAATTGTTTTGTTCTTTAAAAACGATGCTCTTTAAGCACCAAGTTTCTTAGCCTGTTTGCTTGAGTGAAGTACATGGAAATTGAACACTAATTCTCAGAAATGCTTTGAGTAGGTTATAGGTGGTGTAGGAGGGAAGATGGCAGAGTGGGGAAAAAGATGTTTCAGGCTTTATGACCAATTCAGTCTTAAAAGAAATTTGCACAAAATGTCTTCCTAATACATGGGATGCTGTGATTTATCTACTTTATAGATCAGCTGTATATTATTTTGGTCAATGAGCTGGTTGGAATAGCTGAAAACAGAGCAGTCAAACCAAGGAAATTAAATTCTTTATATGTCTCTGAATTTATATTGCAATTCTAAAAGTGATTCTACCCTTGTGGCTTTGTAGAAGACTGAAAATTTCTCTACTAATTTGTAGTGATGATTTCCAAAATGACAAAGCTTTGGAGTTAAAGTTAATAAGGGGCACTGATTGGAACACTAGGGGGACTCTTGCATTAGTTCACAATTTGAATTCAAATAGTAATATTTCAGTGTTTTAAAAATATTCCGTCACTTTCAAATACACTTAGTAATATCATCCATTCTTTTACTTATTTAGCAACTTGTTTATTAAACATCTCTGCATGCCAGGCACTGTTCTTAGTGCAGAGAACATAGCAGTGAACAAAATAGACAAAACCCTATTATCATCAGGCTTGATTTCTAGTAGCAGGAGAAAGACAAAAATAATTAAAACATAATAAGAATTAGAAATATTAAACAATATAGCTTAATAGAATTCCTTACAGAAGCTTCCTTAGTGAGTAGCTAATTATCTATAATTTTCATATCTGTTATTTGCATATCTATTAATGGCAAACAATGCACTTGTTACAAAATACTTGAAATTGTTGGTTAAAAGTATAAATATGTTTCTTGAAATTTTGCTCATGCTATTATTTTGGATACCAAACTTTTTTCAAATAACAAATTTCACATTGTTGGGGTCTAAATTAATAAGGTTCTTTTACAAACCAATCTGTAAATTTATATTTGTCTTTTGTCTCATAGTATCTTGAGACATCTTAACTCTTGACCTTGGCATTAGATGAAATGTCAATAGCTTGAAAGCACATAAGGTAGTTTCTTCAATCTGCTAAACAAATAAAAAATAAAAGCAAATGTGGTTTAGACAATACTTTGGAAGTGGCGTATTATGATTGTGATCTGGAGAGACAAAACTTGATTGCTTGTGATGCCTTTTAATCATAGGCCAGAATAGAAAGACTTTCTCCATGTACAAATAAAGCTTTAAAATCCATCTTCTGACATTTATTATCCACAGCTGTTGACTGCACATGCATTATTTGCAAATCACAGTGCAGTAGTAGTGAGAGAGTGGGGCGTGTGTGTGCACATGCATGTGTATGAAAAGTGGGGAAAGAAGAGAAGGAACAAGAGGGAATTGAGTCACTTTGCAGTATGGGAGATACATGTACACAGGTAAATGGGATAAAAATATTAAAATGGTAAGGTCCCTATTAAAAAGTGTAAAAGAAAGTCCTATGTGAGTTCAAGGCAGGGAGTTGTCATTTCTACCTGATGACAACTGGAGAAAGTTCCATGCAGAAGGATATGTGAATTTACTTATGTTTCCTTTGATGTTTTATTAAAATCAGACCAGAATCTTGTATATTATAATTTGAAGGGCACTGAAATGTGCACCTTTACAAAAATGCATTCCTCCCTGCCCTTGCTGTAGGACCCCAAACTCCTATTGTTTGTTGATTCTTTGTAAGTTTCTATTATAGCCCAATTGTGGAAAGATGGATGGAAGAACCCACTTGGCCTCCATTAACGGCACCTCACTCCAGTACTATTGCCTGGAAAATCCCATGGACGGAGGAGCCTGGTAGGCTGCAGTCCATGGGGTCGAGAAGAGTCGGACACGACTGAGCAACTTCCCTTTCACTTTTCACTTTCATGCATTGGAGAAAGAAATGGCAACCCACTCCAGTGTTCTTGCCTGGAGAATCCCAGGGATGGGGGAGCCTGGTGGGCTGCCGTCTATGGGGTCACACAGAGTCGGACACGACTGAAGTGACTTAGCAGCAGCAGCAGCAATGCCTTAGAATTTGTTTCTGGAATAAACCAGAAAGAGAAAATTCCTGATGAAATAGGACACAGAATTGGAATGTTCTACTTCCCTTGGTGGCTCAGCAGTAAAGAATCTGCTTGCAATGCAGAAGACACGGTTTGATCCCTGGGTTAGGAATATTCCCTGGAAGAGGGCATGGCAACACACTCAAGTATTCTTGCCTGGAGAATCCCATGGACAGAGGAAGCCTGGCAGACTACTGTCCATGGGGTCACAAAGAATCCGACGTGACTGAGCAGCTACACAACAACAACACTTGTCAGTGTGGTGAGAAGAAAAAGGGGCAAGGAATAGTCTAGAATGGTAGTGTAGGAGAAGGGTCTTGGCCTGGGTAAGCAGATGGCTGCATGTATTTCCTGTGTACTTGGTTCGGAAACACAAAAGGCAAACTTACATGTTTGCCTGAATGCCTGATGGTCTCCCAGTGTTACCCATTTCAGTGGGTGGCAACTTCACCAGTCACTTGTACCAACTGGGAACCTAGTGGTAGTCATAACTGGAACCTGACATGCCCTTCTGTCTATTTCTCTCCTCTGTTTGCCATAGAGGAGAGGAAACACAGACTGGGAGCTTAGAGCATGAGTGAAAACAGCTGTGGTCTCTCTTTTAAGATACTGTAATAGGCAGCTTCAAGTCAACCTTTCATGTGAGAAAATTCTAGAGTAAGGAAGTTGTTTTATGAGGGTTGTCCTACCACTCCAAGTTACTGCAGTAAACTTTACATACACTCAGGAGCTCCAGAAAACTTTAGATCCTGTGAAGGAGATTCAGGGTTTCTGAAGGATCATTTTCACTTCTCTCTCATAGGGAGTCAGAAATGACATAAAACAATTGAGAGTTCATGAACCTAATGCTTTTATTTCTTTACTTCTTGCTCTAAGAGAGGAACTTATTTTGGCAAGTCTTGTTACTTTAGTGAAGTTATACTTTTGAAGGAAAAAAAGAATGTTAGAGTATGTATGTACTAAATGATATCTGAATTAGTTTCCCACACCTAAGATAAGATTAGCTAATTAATCAAGTCAGAATAAAGCAGACACCAATCTAGTTAGCCTGATTGTAAATATAGTGCTAAATAAGAAGGGACTAGCCGATCAACCTTGCAATTCATACGCACTGAATGTTAGAGAAAGTCGTGACACCTATAGTGATATTTACTTGATTATAAAGGATAATAATTGTAAAGTGCAGGTGAGTTATCTGTTAGTGAAATTTTAACAATATAAATGATTCATATTATATCTGGGATTTTTGAAGATTAGTTGGAGTTGCTCGTTATACCTAAGTTCATAGAAATCTACATTGGGTAGTACTTAAGAGAACAACTTGTGGATGTTTTAAAATTAAAGTTCAGCCATTGGTTGAATGAATGAATGAATAAATAACCAGAATATACTGCAGAATGAGTTTATAATAAATAACAGTTATAACCTCAACATAGTGCTTCTTGTGCCAGATACTATTCTAAATGCTTTTCATATTATTCCATTTAACTCTTACAACATTCCTTAGACATAGGAATATGATTACCTTCATTTTGTAGGTAAGGAAACTGAGGAACATTAACAGTGCTAAATTTCACAGACTCTCTTCTTCCTACTTACACAAGACTACTAAATCTTTGCCAAGGCTTTCTCCCCATCTTAGGGCTTTCCCAGTGGCTCAGCTGGTAAAGAGTCTGCCTGCCAGTGCAGAAGATGCAGGTTTTATCCCTGGGTCAGAAAAGATCCCCTGGAGGAGGAAATGGCAACCCACTCCAATATTCTTGCCTGGGAAATCCCATGGACAGAGGAGCCTGGCAGACTACAGAGCCCATGGAGTTGCAAAGGGTCAGACTCGACTGACCACACATACACACAAGCTCTTCCCATCTTACTGTTCCTTGTCTTCTGCCTGTGATTTCTCAGCGTGTCCAGATAAACCCTGTGAGCCCACACAGCTTGTGTTGTGTGCTTCTGCTGAGCGCTTCTCCTTCTGGGCTATGGTTTACCTGGCACTAGTTTCCTACTGGCAAGTGCTGTCACTCTGTTAGGTGCTGTGGTGTACTGTTTGTGTGGCGTGGTACTTGCCACTGTTCTTGTACTCTCCTAAACTATAGGGGCCGTGTCATTGGTCTATGACCCCCTCAGGGGAAGTTACAGTCTTCTGCTGGGTGCTGCCATTCTTCCCTTGGGCAATATTGCTGCTCCTCTCAATTCACCCCCTCTGATAATTGGAAGAACTGATGGTGGAACAGATAAGCAGCTCTCTGTGGCAGAGAGACTTCTCTCTCATTTTTTCCTGAGTGATTAGAGGAGTTCCAGAATAATCTGCTTCTTTCCCAAAGTATTAGAGCTTTTTGTTGAAACAGCATTTTGCAACATACACACAGTATTTTCTCTTCTTAGAACTCAGATGTATCCATCTGGGTGGGCCAAGGACACAGTTGAGTGTAAGTCATTTTCTAAATGTGGCGTCACTTCTCCCTTCTGATCACTAAGACTTTGTTGCAAGGTCAAGTTTTCTGTCTTTTCCCATCTGTCTCTTTCTTTCTGTAGGATGAATTTCCTTCCAGAAGCTTCTTTCTCTCCTAAGCCCAGCCTACTAGATTTGTTCAAGACTTTTTTAACCAGAGCAATGGCAATAGTTTTAGCTCAAGTTTGGCTCACTTTGTCGGAGAAGAAGCCATTTGACTTGGTGGTACCCAGAGTACCCTCTTCAAGCTGTAGTAATCAACAATGGTATAGTTCTAAATAGAATCTGACTTTCTTAAAAACAAACAAACAAATAAACAAACAGTGGTTTAACCTGATGGATTAAGCAAAAGGAGCTATCACATTATTTTTTTTTAATTTGAATTTATTTTTTGGCTGTGCTGGGTCTTCATTTCTGTGCAGGCTTTTGTCTGTTGCAGTGAGCTTAGTCGCTTTTGTCTATTGCAGTGGGCTTAGTTGCTCCACGGCATGTAGGATCTTCCTGGACCAGGGATTGAACCTGTGTCTCCTGCTTTGGCTCTTTACCAATGAGCCACCAAGGAAGACCCAAACTGTATTTTTTTTTAATTGATTCTCTCTTTATTTTTGGCCGTTCTGTGGCATGTGGGATCTTGGTTTCCCAGCTAGGGATGGAACCTTTACCCCTAGCAATGGAAGCATGGAGTCTTAACTGCTGGACCACCAGAGAAGTCGAAACTGTTTACAAAATGCATTTTTACATGTCAAGATTTTTTTTAAAAAAAGATTGTTTAATAAGCAGAATACCCATCAGTACCCAAAGCCCCAACTACTACATGCCGTGGAGCAACTGAGCCCATGCACCACAACTGCTGAGCCTGTGCTCCAGAGGCTGGGAGCTGCAGCAAGAGAAGCCACCACAATGAGAAGCCTGCACACCACAGCTGGAGAGTAGACCCTGCTCACTGCAATAGACAAAGGCCTGCACAGAAATGAAGACCCAGCACAGCCAAAAATACAGTAAAATTTTAAGGAAACTCTTTTTGGATTTATGCCATACATCATCATTATTTCCTTCATGAATTCTGTCAGCATCTTAGTACGAGAATGTGACCAAAAGAAATGGCTCTTTATCACAATTAAGCAGGTTTGCAAAGTCACACGTCCATCTGGATATATTTTCAAAATGCATGGCTGCAAAGAAAACTCACTCTGTTGCTGAGATCAAAATCTTTTAGTTTCTAAGTGATTGAGTGTTAGTAATGATCAAATTTAAAGAGCATGCATTACAGAATTTCTAGTGGTTTCACAGACGTTCTTTCAGTAATGTTTCAAAACTTAACATTTTTTCATGGGAAGGTTTGAGAGTTTAGGGTCAGATTTAGGTGATTTAGACTAATGCTCATGAATGGAGCCTCCAACAGTATTGCTAAACTGAAGCTAATGTAATGAAATACAAGATTTTCCCATTGCAGCCCAGCCCATTTTCCAAAGTTTACACATGGGATAAATTTGAAAGAAGGAGAGTTTATCAGGTAATATGCAAATTACAAGTCAAATTCAAAGATTACTAATTTAAAATATAGATATTTCCACAGTGAAAGCATTGCAGCTGAAATGCTAAAATCATTCTTTGTGTACAAAGGAAAACACATTTTGCTCTGATTTTATGAACAGTTTTTCACTTTCTATGTGTTAGGCACTGTATTAGATGCTTATACTATCTTAATAAACTACTACTCTTAGATGTCTATGATCCTAAAAGCCACTTCCTTAAGTATTCCTTAGTTCAGTTCAGTTGCTCAGTTGTGTCTGACTCTTTTCGACCCCATGAACTGCAGCATGCCAGGCTTCCCTGTCGATCACTAACTCCTGGAGCTTGCTCAAACTCATGTCCATCCAGTTGGTGATGCCACAGTACTCATATACAGATTTTAACTATTTTTATTGAAAGTAGCTCAATTACAAACTGTTTTTTAGAAAGAGTAGAAATATAATCAAGAAAAAACTTTCTAAAAATCCCTAATAATCCTATTATCCAGAAATAACCATCACATCATCTGGGTGAACGTCTTTTCAGGCCTATTTCTATACATATACTTCATTTTACAGAGATGTTATTTCCAAAACAACCTACTCTCTTCCTAGCTTTCCTTTTTCTTAAGTGTAGTATGCTAATTATTATTTACTCTCATCATGATTATTCAAAGTTAGGATTATAAGCAGCAGTTGTTCTCTTGTTTTCCTCTAAGACTGATGTGTGGAGTCTTCATTCTGGAGGTCTAGGAGAGACAACTGAGTGGTTGCTTTTAATCTAAAGAGAGCTTCAGGACTCAGTGAAATCAGTACCACAAGAGAGCAAAGGTACACATTGTCAGGGATTGTTCTGAATCACCTGTGGACTGTCACCTGCATAAATGGTCTTCACACTTCATGCTTGATAGGGTCTTTTAAGAGAAAGCTTCAGTTTCAAGGGTGGGTATAGGCATAGTTATTTGATGAGGTGATTTGAAAGAAATGTTGGCTACAAGTGTACCTTTTGTTACTAGTATGAAATCTAGTTGATGATTTATAGATTATGATTTGAAGAGTACTGGATAATACTGAATAAATAATCATGTATAAATTCACCATTAGAGTTACTTCCTAGATATAGGGCATTCAAGGTCACTGTGAAAGTGCAAATATGTTATCTTGGAGGGGAAGTATCATAAACTACTATCATATAAAAACACCAGAGTTTACAGGAGAAATGGAACTCAGCAAATTGCACAATGCCTGGCATATGGTAGTTGTCTGACTACTAAATGTGTTACTTGAATGGTGAATGAAAGGGTACAAAGGCTTTGATATAAGCTTGGTCAGAAACAGCCCAGAAAGTAGGACAGAAGAACATTAAATACAAATAATGGTTCCTCTGCTGGTCTCAGTTTATGAAATATTCAGTGTTCACCACTTATGGAATGGTCAACATCCTAAATAAAGTAGATGAGGGAAAAATGTGTTGTACCTTTTGCTACTCTAAAAAGACATGCAGACAAGAGATTGAGTTCCTTAATCCAATTTTAGCTGAATATTTTTCCTAGGACCAAACAAGACCTTGGTATCTTAAAGAGGAAGGACAGATACCCAGTTTTCTAGATTGAGCTGAAGTTGTTGCCAGGTTTCAGCGAGGCAGTTCTCACCTAAAGGTATGAGACGATTGTTATTTGAATGGGCAAACAAACCTCTTTCATAGTTGACTTCATCTATGACTGGAGCTTCGGATCAACAGTTTGCTCATCTCCTTCCAGCACGCTCTACTTATAGGAAAAGTGCTGTGCTGTGTGCTGTGCTTGGTCACTCAGTCATGTCCAACTCTTTGTGAACCCATGGACTGTAGCCTGCCAGGTTCCTCCGTCCATGGGGATTCTCCAGGCAAGATATGAATGGGTTGCCATGCCCTCCTCCAGAGGATCTTCCAAACCCAGGGATCAAACGCGGGTCTCCCGCCTTGCAGACAGATTCTTTACTGTCTGAACCACCAGGGAAGCCCAAGAATACTCGACTGGGTAGCTTATCCCTTCTCTAGGGGATCTTTTTGACCCAGGCATCTAACCGGGGTCTTCTGCATTGCAGGTGGATTCTTTACCAGTTGAGCTAACAGGAGCAAATAGAGTGTAAAAGCTGAACTTGATAGTAAAATTACACTGCCTGGCTTAGGAGCCAGAATCTATGTATCCTATCTGATAAGCCTATTACCACCCAGAGACATATGGAAGACTATAGGATTATGAAAAGACAAGAAGTAAGTCGAGCAAAGTTTGGTAAGGAAGAAGGAAATTTAGGTGCCTATGATACCATCTTGGCTAGGCATCAGGAAAGCATTCTGTGTAGGACTCTGTCCGAATAGGAAAGATGTTAGGATAGCTTGAGGGGGAAGGAGGTGGAGAGGCCTGAAAGGATAAGACTGTATCAGTGTCATTTTACAGTGGCTGGCAGAGTATTCTCAGGTCCAAGGAGACTTAGGAGTTTCCAGATATTACATGGTGTTTGCTCTTGCTTTCTCTTTTCACTCCTTGGATTTTATACTATCTTTTCTCTCTGTCCCTCCACATTGGCTAGAACATTGTATAATAGCTTTGGGTAATGAAAATAGGCTGTAAGTGTCACAAAAAATGCCAGAAAGTCAAAATCAGTTCAAAATTTACCTCTCTGCTTTCAGATTTTCTTTGTACGAGTGGATATTTTAGTTATGAAAATTCAAATTATACTAAGGCTGTCAGGGAAAACCCAATAAAGGTAAACTAATACACTTTAATACATCCTCAAATTTCGTGCTTGCATTTTTAATTTTAGAAACATACTTAAAATATGTGGCTCTTGTCTTTGATGAGAGAGGAGTGGAAAATAAAAAACTTTGCATCCCAGGAAGCAGCCAATTTTAATTAAAAATGCCAGGCTAATTTGTCTCCCTCCCAGAGGCACCGATATTTTGCCTTTGGGCTGTTGTGTAGACTTGTCTGCCATTTGTCTGAATATAAATAACTCTCATTTTCACACTTGTCTTTTCTTGCAGTTTGTCAAAATGGTTGCTTATAGCAGTAAATTAATTTCCTATCTAATGAACATCTATCTATCTACAGAGAGACAGACAGACAGACAGTAGACATAGGCAGAGAGAGAGAGAGAGACAGCTCAAGGGTGCAAGAACAAGCTAGCACACCACTCATCAACGAAAGACTATTTTATCAGTTGTATGAGAACATAGTTGAATCAGGGGTCACCAAGACAATTCTCCTATTGGACGATTTGCTAGAAGGACTCATAGAACTTAGAAAAGCTGTACTCATCATGATGGTTCATTATGGTGAGAGGATACAAATTAAAATCAGCAAAGGGAAGAGGCATCTAGGGCAGAGCCCAGGAGCAACTGGGCACAGGCATCCACTTGTCCTCTCCCAGTGGAATTGCCCAGGTGGCATTTAATTCTCCCATTAACAAAGTGTGATGGCACATGAAAAGTGTTGCCAAAAAATAAATTCATTGGCGGCTTGGTGGCCAGGGTTTTATTAGGGGTCAGTCATAGGCATGGAAGCAACAGTTAGAACTGGACATGGAACAACAGACTGGTTCCAAATAGGAAAAGGAGTTCGTCAAGGCTGTATATTGTCACCCTGCTTATTTAACTTATATGCAGAGTACATCATGAGAAACACTGGACTGGAAGAAACACAAGCTGGAATCAAGATTGCCAGGACAAATATCAATAACCTCAGATATGCAGATGACACCACCCTTATGGCAGAAAGTGAAGAGGAACTCAAAAGCCTCTTGATGAAAGTGAAAGTAGAGAGTGAAAAAATTGGCTTAAAGCTCAACATTCAGAAAACGAAGATCATGGCATCTGGTCCCACCACTTCATGGGAAATAGATGGGGAAAGAGTGGAAACAGTGTCAGACTTTATTTTTCTGGGCTCCAAAATCACTACAGATGGTGACTGCAGCCATGAAATTAAAAAAGACGCTTACTCCTTGGAAGGAAAGTTATGACCAACCTAGATAGCATATTCAAAAGCAGAGACATTACTTTGCCAACAAAGGTTCATCTAGTCAAGGCTATGGTTTTTCCTGTGGTCATGTATGGATGTGAGAGTTGGACTATGAAGAAGGCTGAGCACTGAAGAATTGATGCTTTTGAACTGTGGTGTTGGAGAAGACTCTTGAGAGTCCCTTGGACTGCAAGGAGATCCAACCAGTCCATTCTGAAGGAGATCAGCCCTGGGATTTCTTTGGAAGGAATGATGCTAAAGCTGAAACTCCAGTACTTTGGCCACCTCATGCGAAGAGTTGACTCATTGGAAAAGACTCTGATGCTGGGAGGGATTGGGGGCAGGAGGAGAAGAGGAAGACAGAGGATGAGATGGCTGGATGGCATCGCTGACTCAATGGATGTGAGTCTCAGTGAACTCCGGGAGTTGGTGATGGACAGGGAGGCCTGGCGTGCTGCGATTCATGGGGTCGCAAAGAGTCGGACACGACTGAGCGACTGATCTGATCTGATCTTATAGGCATGGAGCTCCACATGACTGATCTTAGCTACTCAGTCTCCAGCACAGCCTTCCCCCACACCTTCCCCCTCTCCATGATCAAACTCCAGTGTGGCCCAGGGTCACAAAAAGCAGTGTTCAAGTTCAGTCTGCTGTGGTCCAAGGCCCCAGATATACAAAGACATTCTGATCAGGCAGGATATTCCAAAGGTTTATAGGATATTTCCCTGTAGTCTGTTAAGGGTTAGTCCTGAATACCTTCGGAATTTGCAGGAGGATTTGAATAAGCCAGGCCTGCAGAGTTAACCCTTTACTGAACACGGTGGTGCCAAATACAGAGGTCTTTCACACAGTTCTGAATGCTGAATTACTTCTTTGGGAAAAGTGTGAAGGCAGCATGATTCCTTTGCCCTCAAAATGTTGAAGGAAATAGACAATACTGCCTTCTGTCAAAGAGGCTTCTTTTGTAGTGTACATGTGCTAAGAGGCAATTAACTAGCATTGTGTAATCCCATACCAGAGACTTGTGGAATAGCCAGTACCGGTAGTCTTATGTGTGTTATGCTTGTTTCGGGAGCCCCCTTGTAACCTTTTAAAAATATTTCCTGGAAGGGGAAATACCACTTGGTTAATTATTTTTGCCTCTGCATAAAGTTCTTTATCCTTTTAGCAACATGTAATCTAGCAGAGGAGAAACCATAAGGGAATAGTGGATGGAAACATTTATTATTTGAAAAATAGGAGCAAAGATCTGGGCACAGAGTGCCCAAAATGGCATGCTTGTGACCATCCGTGGGAATTCCTGAGAATCAAGGGAACATTCTATTGACAGGGTATCTGGGGTATTTTCAGTATGAATTCAATATGAAGGTATATTTCTCCAACTTCCCCAATTTTTTTTAATTCTTTTTTTTTTAATTTTATTTTATTTTTAAACTTTACATAATTGTATTAGTTTTGCCAAATATCAAAATAAATCCGCCACAGGTATACATGTGTTCCCCATCCTGAACCCTCCTCCCTCCTCCCTCCCCATACCATCCCTCTGGGTCATCCCAGTGCACTAGCCCCAAGCATCCAGTATCGTGCATTGAACCTGGACTGGCAACTCGTTTCTTACATGATATTTTACATGTTTCAATGCCAAATTTTTTTAATGAATGCAGGCCCTGGGGATATGATGTGTTCTTATGTTTTATGTTTACCTGTTGATCTCACTTGATTTCAAGCATTTAGAAAAATATAATGGAAATATAGGATAGACAAGTATCCATGGCTTATATCAACAGCCTCTTACCCATGCTAGCAAGATTACTCCTAGAGCCCACCTATAGGTATGAACAAGGATGAAAACAGTGGTGGGAGTTTAAAGGAAAGCCATGGCAGTTTGCTGAAGGTGGACTGGAGTACAGTGCAACACACCTGATTCCATTCAGCATAGATACAGTTTAGTGAAGAGATCAGTGTACTTTGATATTATGAATGTATAATTTTAAATCTAGATAATTTGAGTTACCTAGAAAAAAACAAAATTGTTAATCATGTGATATTTTAAAACCAAATGGAGTCCTCTGTGATTTGGATCCTACACATATAATAAGGGTGCATTTGATATAATGTGCCCTATTATAATTGGGGTCATTTGGTTAAAAAAAAAAAAAAGACCTGAATAAACTTGGGCCTCAAGCATTAAACGTGATGCCTGAACATTTTTAAGTTATCATAAGGATAACTTATCAAAACATTACTAAGAGCATTTTGGAAGGGCCTTAAGTGGTAGTTCAGTTTTATGTTGGTCTTTGTCCCTTATAGAATACTGAATTTCTTGCATTTCACGTTCTGCCAAGTTGTTTGCATAAAAGGATTTCCTGAATTTCTTGGTAATTAAATTTTGAAAATGTTTTGGATTTTGTTAAAGAGGGATTGATTTGATATTTGTTTTGTTTTCCAAATGTATTTTACTGTTTAAGCAGTGCAATTTAAACATGATATAATTTTTTTCTAATTTTTTCTCATATTTCTTATTTTTCTGCCCTTCATTTTCCCCCTCTTTCTTTCCTGTTGCTCTCATTTTTGCTCTTCTCTGCAACCTTTTCTCTCTCCTATTCATCAATGCAGCTATCCCTTGAATATTTACTTCAACACTCCCCTATTTTCAGGTACAATACTGGTTATAAGGGACAAAGAGATGAGTAATCAGAGCTTTCTCTTAAGAATTCCACAGTCTCACTTATATTTAGTGTTGTCAGTCTTCCTCGTTTCAGCCATTCTTGTGGCTGTGAAGTATTATCTCATTTTGGTTTTAATTTAGACTTCTCTGATGGTTAATGGTGTTGAGTACCTTTTCATGTACTCATTGGACATTCATATACCTTATTTTATTAAGTGTCTAACTCTTTGGCTCACTTTTATTGGATTGTCTCTATTATTGTAGTAATTCTAAGTTCTGAATACAAGTCCTTTTTTTAGATATATATATAGAAAACATATTCTCCCCATCTGTACCTTTTCTTATTACTCATTTAATGGTATATTTTGATAAAAAAGTTAATGGGGAAGAATTCATCAATATTTCTTTTATGTTTAATATTTTTGTGTTGTAAGAAAAATCTGCCTACCCAAATTGATAAAGTTTTTCACCTATGTTTATTTCTAGAATCTTTCCAGTGTTAGCTTTCATGCTTGGCTCTATTATGTATAAACAGTTAAATTTTGTGTATGGTGTGGTGTAGAGGTCAATATTCATTTTTTTTCAATTTTAATAGACTTTATTTTTTTAGAGCAGTTTTTGATCGCAAAATGGAACAGAAACTATTCTCCTCATCACCACCTCTCCCACTATTATAAATCCCCAATTTTGTGTGGCATGTGAGGTAGGTAGAAGTCAAGGTTAATTCTGCCCCCCCCACATTTTAATAGATATTAGAGCAGTTTTAGATTTACAACAAAATTGAGTGTAAAGTACCCTCTGCTGCCAACACATGCACTGCCTCCCCCACTATCCACATTCTATGCCAAAGTAATAAATTTGTTATAACCTATAACTTCATCACACCAAATCCATAGTTGACATTAGGGTTCCCTCTTGGTGTCGTACAGTCTATGGGTTTTGACAGATTTATGACATATGTCCTCCATTGTAATATCATACAGAATAGTGTCATGCTGAAAAGCCAGCATGGGCTTCCCTGGTGGCTCAGAGAGTAAAGAATCTGCCTGCAATGTGGGAGACCTGAGTTCAGTCCCTGGGTTGGGAAGATCCTCTGGCAGAGGGCTTGGCAACCCACCCACTTCAGTAGTCTAGCCTGGAGATTCCCCTTGGACAGAGGAGTCTGGTGGGATACAGTTCACGGGGTCACAAAGGGTAGGACACGACTGAGCAACTAAACATAGGAAAAATCCTCTGTGCTCTGCCAGTTCATTTCTCCCTTCTCCCCAACGTCTGGCAACCACTGATCTTTCACCTGTCTCTGTAGTTTTGCCTTTTTCAGAATGTCGTATAGTTGGAATCATACTGGATGTAGCCTTTTCAGATTGACTTATTTCACTTAAATATATATTTGTTTCCTGCATGTTGTTTGTTTTCTTTTTCTTGATTTATTTATTTTTGGTTTCTCTGAGTCTTTGTTGCTGCACACAGGCCTTCTTTAGTTGCTGATTGGGAGCTACTCTTAGTTCTGGTGTGCAGGCTTCTCCTATCTATGGCTTTTCTTACTGCAGAGCACAGGCTCTAGCTATGCTAGAGTTGTTCAGTAGTTGTGACTTGTGGGCCCTAGAGCACGGGCTCAGTTAGTTGTGATGCATGTCTTTGTAATTATATTTTTAAATAGAGCAAGTCTTTAAATTAGGTAATGTAAGTCTTCTGACTTTGAAGCTGTGGCTCTAATTGGAGAAAATAGATATTTTGAAGTCTTGTAATCCATGGGCATGATAAATACCATGCTCTTTTTTATATCCTTTATTTTCTCTTATCAATATTTTAGTTTTCAGTGGGTACTTTACATACATCTTTTATTAAATTTATTTTATAAAATTATTATTTGATATTACTGTGAATAATAATGTAGAATTTATTTTCTAATATGCTTGTTCCTAGGGTAAAAAAAATGTTTATTGACTTTTTAAAAATTGTTGATTTTTAGTTGTGCTGGGTCTTCGTTGCTGCATGTGGGCTTTCTGTAGTTGCAGTGAGCGGGGACTATTCTTCATTCTGGTGCATCAACTTCTCATTGCAGTGGCTTCTCTTGTTGCCAAGTTCAGGCTCTGGAGCATGCAGACTTCAGTAGCTATGGCACTCTGGCTTAATAGTTGCAGTGCATGGGCTTAGTTGCCCTTCAGCATGTGGGATTTTCCTGGACCAGGGATTGCACCCATGTCGTCTGCATTGGCAGGCAGATTTTTAACCACTCTACCATGAGGGAAGTCCTGCTTATTGACTTTTTAAATTAATAATTTAAAATATTTCAAAGGGTTTTTGTGGGTTCCTTAGAATTTTTTATGTATACAGTTACGTTGTCTATGGAAAAAGTTGTATTACTTTTTCTTTCTAATAATTACACCTGTATTACATTTTCCTGTCTCATTTCATTCATTAGGACCTCTGTTCAGCCACTAAGTCATGTCCAATTCTTTGCAACCCCATGGACTGCAGCACACAACAGGCTTTCCTGTCCTTTACTATCTCCCAGAGTTTGCTCAAATTTATGTCCATTGAGTTGATGATGCCATCCAACCATCTCATCCTCTGTCACCCCTTTCTCCTCCTGCCCTCAATCTTTCCCAGCATCAGGGTCTTTTCCAGTGAGTCAGTTCTTCGCATCAGGTGGCCAAAATATTGGCGCTTAAGCATTAGTCCTCCCAGTAAATATTCAGGGTTGATTTCCCTTTAGGATGGACTGGTTTGATCTCCTCGCAGTCCAAGGGACTCTCAAGAGTCTCCTCTAACACCACAGTTCAAAAGCATCAATTCTTCAGTGCTCAGCCTTCTTAATAGTCCAACTTTCATACCTATACATGACTACTGGAAAAATCATAGCTTTAACGATACAGACCTTTGTCAACATAGTGATAACTCTGCTTTTGAATATGCTATCTAGGTTGGTCATAGCTTTTCTTCCAAGGAGCAAGCATCTTTTAATTTCATGGTTACAGTCACTGTCCACAGTGATTTTGGAAACCAAGAAAATTAAATCTGTCACTGTTTCCACTTTTTTCTGCCTCATTTCACTAATTAGGACCTTTAGATCCATATTGAAGTGTTGATAGGGAAATGGTTATCTGATTTTAAGTTAAGGGCCAAATAGTCACTATTTCACCATTACATATGATTTCTAAAAAATTTTTTAATTGAAGAATAATTGCTTTATAGAATTTTGTGGTTTTCTGTCATATATCAACAAGAATCAGCCATAGGTACACCCATGTCCCCTCCCTCCCGAACCTCCCTCCCATCTCCTTCCCCATCCTACCTTTCTAGATTGTCACAGAACCCCTGTTTGCATTCCATGAGTCAAACAGCAAATTCCCATTGGCTATCTATTTTACATATGGTATTGTAAATATCCATGTTACTCTCTCCATAGCTCTTACCTTCTCCCTCTCCACACCCCCCACCATGTCTATAGGTCTGTTCTCTATGTCTTTTTCTCCATTGCTGCCCTGAAAATAAATTCATCAGTGCCATCTTTTTAGATTCCATATATATGTGTCAGTATGTGATATTTATATTTCTCTTTCTGACTTACTCACTCTGTATATAGGTTCGAGGTTCATCCACCTCATTAGAACTGACTCAAATGCATTCCTTTTTATGACTGAGTAGTATTCCATTATATATATGTAGCACAGCTTCTTTATCCTTTATCATATACATATGATTTTTAACTGTGTGTTTTTCTTTGTGGATGCCATTTATAAAATAAATTTTACTTCCATTCCCAATTTACTACTAGTTTTTAGCAAAAGGAGATGTTGGGTATTATCAAATACTTTCTCCACATCAACTAAATTGATTGTTTGAGTTTTGGCCTTTATTCTGTTAATGTGGTAAATGACACTATAAAATTGTTAATGCAGTTTCCTGTGCCCAGAGCACAGTGAGGCCAAGCAAACTGAAAGGTCGGAGTTTGGAGCAGAGAAAAGTTTATTGCAGGGCCATGCCAGGAGACAAGGTGGCTCTTGCCTTAAATAGCCTTGAGCTCCCTAAAGGGTTTTGGCAAAACATTTTTAAAAGCCAGGTTTGGAAGGGTGGGTCACAGGGTCCATAATCAGCTCATACACAGTTCTCTGATTGGCTGATGGTGAGGGAACAAGGTGATGTCACAAGGGTTAACATTATCAGTCTTTGGGTCCCAGGAGGTCTAGGGTTATGTGCTCAGGATCATCAAGTAGGTAACATCTTCCATTTGGTGGGGAGTTATCATATCTGCAAACAAATCAGGAAATTTGCTGATTATATATCATCTAGTTACTTCAGAGAGGAGCTAAAGCAGAGGGCATAGGGGAAGAAGGCCTGTTCAGGGAAGACTATAGGATCCTGCTGGGTTAGAAAATAATTTTTTTTTTTTAAAAAACCCTTTTATTCTTGGAATAAACTCACTGTGGTCATTTTTATATAATACGGGATTCAGTTTGCAGTTTTATGTTTAGGTTTTTGCACCTGTGTTCTTGAATGATATTGTCACATAAATGTTCTTTTTCATAATTTTTTGGTCAGGTATTGGGGTTAAAATTATGCTGACTTCATTAAATAATTGAGGAAGTGTTCCCTTTTTTAAAAAACGTAAAGTTTAAATTTGGTGATATATTATGTTCATGAATCCTTTAGTGTTCAATAAAATATGGAGAACAGTATGGAGCTTCCTTAAAAATCTTGGAATAAAACTACCAGATGACCCAGGAACCCCACTATTGGGCATATACCCTGAGGAAACCAGAATTGAAGAAGACACACGTGCCCCAGTGTTCATTGCAGTCCTATTTACAATAGCTAGGACATGGAAGCAACCTAGATGTCCATTGGCAGATGAATGGATAAGGAAGTTGTGGTACATATACACAGTGGAATTATTACTCATCTATAAAAAGGAGTGTATCTGAGTCAGTGCTAATGAGGTGGATGAACTTGGAGCCTATTATACAGACTGAAGTAAGTCAGAAAGAGAAAGACAAATACCATATATTTACACATATATATAGAATCTAGAAAGGTGGTACAGATGATCCTACG
Organism: Bos mutus; assembly: GCF_027580195.1. NCBI lineage: Eukaryota > Metazoa > Chordata > Mammalia > Artiodactyla > Bovidae > Bos > Bos mutus. The sequence goes on along the minus strand of NC_091646.1, from coordinate 9,391,869 downwards.
TGCAGGGCAGCAAAAGAGACACACGTAAAGAACAGACTTTTGTAATCAGTGGGAGAAGCAAAGGGTGGGATGATTTGAGAGAATAGCATTGAAACATATGTATTACCATGTGTAAAACAGATAACCAGTGCAAGTTTGATGTATGACGCAGGGCACCCAAAGCCGGTACTCTGTGACAACCTGGAGGGGTAGGGTGGGGAGGAAGATGGGAGGGGGGCTCAGGATGGAGAGGACACATGGATACCTATGGCAAATTCATATTGATGTATGGCAAAACCATCACAATATTGTAATTATCCTCTAATTAAAAAAATAAGAAAAGGCCTTTGAACTTGGAGTTTTCTTTGTGGGAAGTTAATTACAAGTTTAAATCCTTTAATAGTTGTAACATTATTTGGGTTTTTTTTTTGTGTGTGAGTTTTGGCAAGTTGTACTTTTTTATGAATTTGTCTGTTTCAACTAAATTTTTATTTTTCTTTGATTTTCATTGTTCATTTTGGCTTTCTGCTAACTTCTTGAGAGGAGTGCCTAGTTAAGACATCCACAAACTTTGTTACAAAGCTCCATTTTAGGCTTGTGAACCATGTAGTCATTGTCTCAGTTACCTCTTCAGTTGTAGCACAAAAGCAGTCAGCCTGCTGCTGCTGAGTCGCTTCAGTCGTGTCTGACTCTGTGAGACCCCATAGATGGCAGCCCACCAGGCTCCCCCGTCCCTGGGATTCTCCAGGCAAGAACACTGGAGTGGGTTGCCATTTCCTTCTCCAATGCATGAAAGTGAAAAGTGAAAGTGAAGTCACTCAGTCGTGTCCCACTCTTAGCGACCACATGGACTGCAGCCCACCAGGCTCCTCTGTCTGTAGGATTTTCCAGGCAAGAGTACTGGAGTAGGGTTCCATTGCCTTCTCTGAAAAGCAGCCATAGGCAATACTTAAACAAATGGGTGTGGTTATATTTTCCTAAAGACTATTTACAAAAGCAGATGACTGGCCTGTGGGCCATAGTTAGCAAATTCTTATAACAGTGATTTTCAGCTTGCCTGCCTTCTTTTCTCAGTTATTCATTTAAGATTATAAATTTTCCTCTAAGCCTCAAGTCTTTATATATCATATTTTCTTTTTTTTTATATCAATTTTCTTGATTACTTAGTTCAAAATATTTTTCAAACTCCATTGTGATTTCTTTTTTGACCCATGGTTATTTTGAACTGTATTTCTTAGTTTCAAAACATATAAGGATTTTTAAAGTGATATTTTGTTATTCTATATTAATTCCACTGTGGGCAGAGAACATGCTCTGTGTAATTTAAAGCATTATGGTCAATTTTAGTATAATTTTTTATCATGTACTTGCAAAGGATTCTCTCTTCACTTTGGTGCACTGTTCTGTGTCTCAGTTATGTCTAATTTGTTAATTATTTTATTCATAGCTTCTTTATTCTGTCAGTTAGGTAATTGTGTTAAACTCTCCCTGTGGTTGTGGATTTGTCTGTTTATATTTTCTTTTGTGTGTGTGTGTGGTTTCAGTTTTCTTCAAGTTTTTATTGAGATATAACTGACATACAGCAGTGTACAGATATAGCTCATTTTACTGCATGTAGCTTTTTGGTGCTTTGCAGATGTACAAAATGAAGGTTTGTGGCAATCCTGTGATATCAGATGATGGCTTGCACTTTTTAACAATAAAGTATTTTAAGTATATACATTTTTTTTTTAGACAGTGCTATGGCACACTTAACAGGCTACAATATAGTATAAACATAACTTTTATATGCACTGGCAAACCAAAAAATTTGTGTGAGTTGCTTTATTGCAACATTTGCTTTATTACAGTAGTCTGGAAACAAACCTGAAATATCTCTGAGGTATGCCTGTACAAGTTTAAGGTGTACAGCATAATGACTTGCCTTACATATATTGTGAAACAATTACTGCAATAAATTTAGTTAACAGCCATCCTATCTCAAATGATACAAAGAAAAAGGAAAAAGAAAAATATATTTTCCTTCTGATAACAGAACTCGTAGGGTTTGTCCTCTTAACAATGGTCAAATATACCATACAACAGTGTTAACTATAGCCATCATGTTGCTCATTACATCCCTAGTGCTTACTGATCTTGAACTAGAAGTTTGAACCTTATTACCAGCTTATTTCCATGTTCAATCCTACATAATTTTTCCTTATATATTTCAAAGATGTGTTATTAGATCAAATCAGATCAGTCGCTCAGTCGTGTCCGACTCTTTGCGACCCCATGAATCGCAGCACGCCAGGCCTCCCTGTCCATCACCAACTCCCGGACTTCAGTGAGACTCACGTCCATCGAGTCAGCGATGCCATCCAGCCATCTCATCCTCTGTCGTCCCCTTCTCCTCCTGCCCCCAATCCCTCCCAGCATCAGAGTCTTTTCCAATGAGTCAACTCTTCGCATGAGGTGGCCAAAGTACTGGAGTTTCAGCTTTAGCATCATTCCTTCCAAAGAAATCCCAGGGCTGACCTCCTTCAGAATGGACTGGTTGGATCTCCTTGCAGTCCAAGGGACTCTCAAGAGTCTTCTCCAACACCACAGTTCAAAAGCATCAATTCTTTAGCGCTCAGCCTTCTTCACAGTCCAACTCTCACATCCATACATGACCACAGGAAAAACCATAGCCTTGACTAGATGAACCTTTGTTGGCAAAGTAATGTCTCTGCTTTTGAATATGCTGTCTAGGTTGGTCATAACTTTCCTTCCAAGGAGTAAGCGTCTTTTAATTTCATGGCTGCAGTCACCATCTGTAGTGATTTTGGAGCCCAGAAAAATAAAGTCTGACACTGTTTCCACTGTTTCCCCATCTATTTCCCATGAAGTGGTGGGACCAGATGCCATGATCTTCGTTTTCTGAATGTTGAGCTTTAAGCCAACTTTTTCACTCTCCACTTTCACTTTCATCAAGAGGCTTTTGAGTTCCTTTTCACTTTCTGCCATAAGGGTGGTGTCATCTGCGTATCTGAGGTTATTGATATTTCTCCTGGAAATCTTGATTCCAGTTTGTGTTTCTTCCAGTCCAGCATTTCTCATGATGTACTCTGCATATAAGTTAAATGGTGACAATATATAGCCTTGACGAACTCCTTTTCCTATTTGGAACCAGTCTGTTGTTCCATGTCCAGTTCTAACTGTTGCTTCCTGACCTGCATTCAGGTTTCTCAAGAGGCTGGTCAGGTGGTCTGGTATTCCCATCTCTTTCAGAATTTTCTACAGTTTATTGTGATCCACACAGTCAAAGGCTTTGGCATAGTCAATAAAGCAGAAATAGATGTTTTGCTGGAACTCTCTTGCTTTTTCCATGATCCAGCGGATGTTGGCAATTTGATCTCTGGTTCCTCTGCCTTTTCTAAAACCAGCTTGAACATCAGGAAGTTCACGGTTCACATGTTGCTGAAGCCTGGCTTGGAGAATTTTGAGCATTACTTTACTGGCATGTGAGATGAGTGCAATTGTGCAGTAGTTTGAGCATTCTTTGGCATTGCCTTTCCTTGGGATTGGAATGAAAACTGCCCTTTTCCAGTCCTGTGGCCACTGCTGAGTTTTCCAAATTTGCTGGCATATTGAGTGCAGCACTTTCACAGCATCATCTTTCAGGATTTGGAATAGTTCAACTTGAATTCCATCACCTCCACTAGCTTTGTTTGTAGTGATGCTTTCTAAGGCCCACTTGACTTCACATTCCAGGATGTCTGGCTCTAGGTCAGTGATCACACCATCGTGATTATCTGGGTCGTGAAGATCTTTTTTGTACAGTTCTTCTGTGTATTCTTGCCACCTCTTCTTAATATCTTCTGCTTCTTTTAGGTCCATACCATTTCTGTCCTTTATCGAGCCCATCTTTGCATGAAATGTTCCTTTGGTATCTCTGAGTTTCTTGAAGAGATTCCTAGTCTTTCCCATTCTGTTGTTTTCCTCTATTTGTTTGCATTGATCACTGAAGAAGGCTTTCTTATCTCTTCTTCCTATTCTTTGGAACTCTGCATTGAGATGCTTATATCTTTCCTTTTCTCCTTTGCTTTTTGCTTCTCTTCTTTCCATAGCTATGTTCATATAAATTTAGAATTATTTTCTTAATTGATTGATCCCTTTATCATTAGAAAACATCCCACTGTGTCTCTAGTAATGCTTCTTGCCTTAACCTTTAGTTTGTCTATTAGTCTAGCGTCATCAGCTTTCTTCTGTTTGGAGTGTGCATGACATATCCTTCCTATCTTTATACTTGCAGTTTTCCATACTCATGTTTAAGATGTATTTCTTATATGAAACATATGTATTTGTATTTAGTCCAACAGTTGTTTAATTGGAGTACCTTGTTGATTTACATGCACTATAATTAGTACCTATATTTGCATTTAAATCCATATTGCCGAATTCTTCATATGTTTTCCATTCATTCTAAGTTCATTTTGTCCCTTCTTATTTTGCCTTCTTTTGGATTAACTAGTTATCTTTTCCTCTTCTATTAGCATGGTAACTATATACTGTTTTATTATTATTTTAGTGGATACCCTAAATATTATAGCACACATTCCTGGCTTCTTCCAAGCTTCAAACACAATGAAAAAAGTGAAAATGTTAGTTGCTCAGTCGTGTCCAACTCTTTACAACCCCATAGACTATAGCCTTCCTCTGTCCATAGTATTCTCCAGGCAAGAATACTGGAGTGTGGGTAGCCATTCCCTTCTCCAGGGGATCTTCCCAACCCAGGGATGGAAACCAGGTCTCCTGAATTACAGGCAGATTTTTTACCATCTGAGCCACCAGGGAAGCCCAGCTAGTAACTCCATTTTAACCTTTTCTCAAATTATATGCTGTTCTAATTGTGTATCTTTCTATATTTTAAACCCCACAAGAGGAAGAATATTCTTCCTCCTGAAGAATACCCTTTTACTATTTCTCTCAATTTGAATCTAGGTAGTGAAAATTTTATTTTTGTTTTGTTTAATAGTTATTTTCCTTAAGCACTTTGATAGTATCATTCAGTCCCCCCCGCCCCTGGATTGTATTGTCTCTGTTGAGGTAAGCAGCAAGTTTAATTAATATATTGAACATAATCTATCTTTATTTTCTCTTTTCTTTTTGTTTGTTTTAGATTTCTATTGAGATAAAATTCACTGTTTTATTTATTGTACATAAAAATATTACAGAAAGAAATTGAGTTCTAGTATGACAGTATCTTCCTAAATAAAGGCTCCTACCTTTTTTTTTAAACTGACAAATGGTTATGAGAACTCACAGTCCTGGATCATCTTAATGCAGTTTCAGTGACTGGTAGGCATAGTCTCTGAGTGAGCTGGTCTTTTACAGTCCATCCTATGCCTAGGACAGAAATTCACGTGCCCCAATCTAAAGCATTTACCTTGCCTCCCCAGTAGACTCTGGATTTCACTTGTTCTCCTCTAATCTCATCAGATTTTCAAATTTATTGTTCAGTTTCTTGGTCTCTAAGCTGCCTATTCTAGAATGAAAGATCCAGATTACCTTTCTTGGTTTCCTTCTCCTTTTATATCTTTATAAGTTTTTACCACCATTTTAGTTCTCTAGTGCCTTCCTAGAGACTTAAATTTTGTCATTTGTAAATATTTTTCTTTCTTTCTTTTTCAGACAACAGACTTTAAAAAATATTTATGGCAGGCTTTCTGGTTGTTTTGGGGGGGAAGTTGGTCTTTATTGCTTCTTATTAGCTAGTTACCTTTATACACAGTAGAAATCTGCTAGTTGGTTTTCAGTTCAGATCAGTTCAGTTGCTCAGTCGTGTCCGACTCTTTGCGACCCCATGAATCGCAGCACACCAGGCCTCCCTGTCCATCACCAACTCCCGGAGTTCACTGAGACTCACGTCCATCGAGTCAGCGATGCCATCCAGCCATCTCTTCCTCTGTCGTCCCCTTCTCCTCCTGCCCCCAATCCCTCTCAGCATCAGAGTCTTTTCCAATGAGTCAACTCTTTGCATGAGGTGGCCAAAGTACTGGAGTTTCAGCTTTAGCATCATTCCTTCCAAAGAAATCCCAGGGCTGATCTCCTTCAGAATGGACTGGTTGGATCTCCTTGCAGTCCAGGGGACTCTCAAGAGTCTTCTCCAACACCACACTTCCAAAGCATCAATTCTTCAGTGCTCAGCCTTCTTCACAGTCCAACTCTCACATCCATACATGACCACAGGAAAAACCATAGCCTTGACTGGATGAACCTTTGTTGGCAAAGTAATGTCTCTGCTTTTCAATATGCTATCTAGGTTTTAAAATGTCCTTATTTGGCCAAATAAAATTTCTGCAATCTTTTATCAGATCCCCAGAGTCTTTTTGTGGAGATTTTGCTTGCCCACAAAATCTCTAGGTTTAAGAGCCACTGATTAAGCAGATACAAAAGAAGTAAATGTTCCCAATCTTGTGATTAAGGAGCTTATAAAATCATAGTTACCATGGAAGAAGTAATTAGTGACTTGTAGAATATTGTATTTATTACAAAGCTTTGATTGAATAGCATGATCTCCAATAGTAGTTCAGAATTCACATAGAAGATGGGTCTAGAGCTAGGGTTTGAAGGATAGAGATTGCCATACGTTGGGGGAGAGTATTTTGGACATGCAACAACCTAAACTAAGGCTTAGTCACCATTGACCTGATTTAATTCATAGCATAATGACTGAATAGTTTATCCCTTAATCCTTCTTTCCCTTGGTATGTTGTTAATACTAATCAGACTCTGCTGAAAACTTGGGAATTCATTGGTGTACACTGTGATACATGTGTTAATTTGATTGCCTGTGATTTCTGTAGCAGACCCAGGAGTGCAGCAAACATGCAGGTAATTGTATAAACTCTGCATTGTTCCCTAGCTGGGTGTTTTACAATCAGCTCCACCCAGGAGAATCCCAGCTAACCCAGCTGTTTTCTTCTAATGCTCAGTTTAGGGACTCCCCTGTACTCACTCCCCTGCCTTGGTACCTGAGTGAGACATTTGTGATTATAAGCCTAAAGCATAAAAGTAAAGATTAGGAACCACATTGCACCTCCCTGTTCAGGCTGCTGATTTCACCTGGCTGAAGTGACAGTGTTTTGGAGCTCAGTATTTTTTTTCTGTGAATCTGCTGAAGATGCATGAAACATCTTATATAATTTGTGAGGGCACAGAGCCTCTATCTTTTAGGTATTCAGTTGGTCTGAATGTCTGGCAGAGGTCAAGAGAGCTGACAAGGTAGTATTGTGAGCGTGACTTTAATTTCATAAGCTCAGGTGCATAAGAAGTATTTTATATGTTTTCTCTAAATCAGGTTTCATCTACTCTGAGCCCCCAATTCATCAGGCTAGTTGGAAATTCAATCTCAGTTATCATTGGTCCTTTATCTTATCCCTGTGCTTCGTCCATTGTTCAGTGGTCTTGGGAGTCTAGCACAGAGCAGAACATGCAGGGAGGGCTCTTTGATCTTTGGGTCATACTGATCACCACTGATGGACTCCTCATCCAAGCCTGCCCAGACACTTGAAGGGAAGTTCTGCTGTGGCCTCCATGGATTTTTGCTGAGTCTTTGTGTCCTTGGGCCCATGAGGTAGCCTCTTCAGACACCACCACATGTGTTCCTCCAAGATCCTGACACCATTACAGGGAATTCTCAGAGGAAGAGGATCTAAGCACAGTCCCCTCCATAGCCTTCTAGCATCTTTTCTTCTTTTCACAGAGGCAAAGATGAAAATATAGTGGCAAGTACTGTGAAGTTACCTCCCAACTCTGCTGCTAGTAGATATCTCTCTCTTTCACTGGGTGAAAGGGGTTTGTGGGAACCTGGCAACTAAGAGAAGCAAAGGAGCTTTAGAGTCGTCAGTTGATTACCTATTTGGCCTCAGGTCCTATGCAATGAATAACATCTAGTCTGTGTGCTCAGATTCTGTTCTAGAGGAGGACAAAGATGTAAGGGCAAAAGAGGCCCTTACTGCTGCCGACCTCAGCTTCTGAGGGGAGCATCTTAACTCTTAGCTCTCACATTGCCTTTTTCATTTTAACTGGTAATTATGAGTCAGTTTTCCTTTGGGGACGTTTGGCCTGTAACTATGGGAATGGATGAGTGTGCCTATTTCTGTAGTAGGCGTTCTTGGGCTGTGTGGCCTCAAAGGCCGGAACTGCGTGGCTCAGGCACTTTTCTGAAATCTGTGCCTTTGCAAGACTTCCTGCTGCAGATAAGGACAGCGACTTCTCTTATCTGCTTGTCCCTAGTTGCCTCTCTCTGGCAAGCTACTGACTTCACCTGCAGAGCTATATTGCTTTTATTCCTGAATTATACACTGCAGGCACTCGAGATTAGTGCCAAGAGAGGAGAAAGGGGAACTGTTTCTGGGGAAAGGAATTGTGTAGGTGCTAGTTGCTTTAAAAGCTAGGGGCTAGAGTGGTATTTAGTCAAACATGGCTGCCACACAGCAATGAAAAGGCCTTTTGGCATCGTTTTCAAAGAGCTCTACACTGACATGCTTCGTACTCTGACAGTTATTCTAGGGAAATGTGTATAAAATGTTTCAGCCTTTTAAAAAAAATTCCTCACCTGTTTTAGCTGTATATCACATTTTTGCTGAAGCTTCTGGAATACTAATGATATCAGGTTTTTGTTAATTCAGTGATGCTGTGTTGTAAACTGAAAAGTTTACATTCTTGGCCCATACTGTTTTAATTTTCTAACCATCTGAGCAAACTGCACCTCTTACTTGATAAGTATCTAATGTTCTTATTGTCAAGTATATGTTTCTCCTAAGAAACTTAGTCCTGGGGAGAGCCTTTTATGTGCAATTTTGACTTTGTATTTTGTAAGCCTCTATTAATGTTTTTTTCCCTCTCCATAGAAGTGGGGCTCCTTTTCAGAGTTTTATCTTTTTTAACAAATGTGAGTAAATCTAAGTGGAACTTCTACAGAGAGCCCTTAAAATTGCCCTAATGACTTAGGGGTATCAAGGTTACCGGTATTCTTTTTAATTTAGGCAGAAGGGAATTAATTTTGAGGAAGAAGTACGTTAAACCACATTCTCCCAGCAGAAGTGAGGTTAGTTTCTTAAATATCTGTCTTCCTCTCACTTGAAATCTATCTATATGAGAGAAGGAAAGACAGCAGGCAGAACTGGAGAGTATTGAATGTATAAAGCAGATCACCTGGTTTCTCTGATTATTTTTTTCCTGTCCCATCTGGATGGTCCCTCTCCTTAGCCTGTTTTTGGACACCCCCACCTGCTTTCTACACCCTGACAAAACTTGGTCTGAAGAAGGAATTGGAAACATATTCACAGTAAAGTCTGAAAAACTTAATGGCTTAACATGTCACTACTCTATGACACTTGCAAAACTCAAAAGAAAACCTCTCATAGATTTTCAGGCCTCAGTCCTTTAGTAGTACGTTTCTGTACTCCACTTCCAACCATCAGAATATCTGGTTAGGGTTTCCCTAGTGTTTTTTCATATATCTGATTCTGACTCAAAATATCCATGCTGAGTGGCAGTTGAACTGTACGTGACCAAGTCTCTGATTTGATCTCTGACTCTGTGTGTGTGTAGGGGGAGGGCAGGGGGTTGGTGGTGGGGAATGGAGATGTAAAGAGGAAGAGCAGTGCTAAGAAGGAAGCAACTCTGTCATGCTTGTGCATCCTCTGTGGGTTGAATGGGGCTGTATTTCATGGAAAGATGGAAAACCAAGCATAATTCCTGGTTATGACTCTGGTGATTAACAAAGATAAAGGTGTGTCATTTAGAAAACATTTGGAGAGATGCCAGACTGGGATTGTATACATCATTCTAACTTAACTTCTTCTTAACTGTATATTCTTGGATGAATTCTTTCCCCTCTCTAGCCCTGGATTCCTCAAATGTAAAATGAAACTCCTGCCTACCTGCTGTTGAAGGATACCATGAAGAACAAAGGAGAGAATAAATATAAAAGCCTTTTGCAAACCCCAAAGCTGTAAGTACAGTTTAAAGCTGAGATGTTTGTAAATGAGGACAACAGTTTAATAATATTCAGCTGATTTCTTCAACCTTGCCTTCTTGCTTTTCCCTACAGTTGCATTGCCTTTTGCTTCCTTGGTTGGTAAAGGCCACACCAATGTAAAACTGGTGGCATAGTCTGGTTAGCCAAAATCATTTAGTGCTCCTGGGAAGTCATAGAGGGCCCTGTGCTCAGAAGGGCCCTGTACTTGGCTTAATGGTCTGTTTTCTTCACCTTGAAATTCTTTAAAAAGCTGTCACACATTTTCATTTTGCACTTGTTCAGTGGCTCAGTCTTGTCTGACTCTTTGCAACCCAATGGACTGCAGCACAACAGGCTTTCCTGTCCTTCACTATCTCACAGAGTTTTCTCAAACTCATGTCCATTGAGTTGGTGATGCCTTCCAACCATCTCATCCTCTTTCATCCCCTTCTCCTCCTGCCCTCAATCTTTCCCAGCATCAAGGTCTTTTCTAAGGAGTCAGCTGTTCTCATCAGATGACCAAAATACTAGAGCTTCAGCTTCAGTATCAGTCCTTCCAATGAATATTCAGGGTTGATTTCCTTTAGGATTGACTGGTTTGATCTCCTTGCAGTCCAAGGGATTCTCAGGTCTTCTCCAACACCACAGTTAAAAAGCATCAATTCTTTGGTGCTCAGCCTTCTTTATGGTCTAATTCTCACATCTGTACACGACTACTGGAAAAACCATAGCTTTGACTAGATGGCCTTTTGTTGGCAAAGTGATATCTCTAGGTTTGTCATAGCTTTTCTTCCAAGGAGCAAGTGTCTTTTAATTTCATGGCTGCAGTCACTGTATGCAGTGATTTTGGAGCCCAAGAAAATAAAATCTGTCACTTGTTTCTGCTTTTTCCCATCTATTTACCATGAAGTGATGGGACCAGATGCCATGATTTTAGTTTTTTGAATGTTGAGTTTTAAGCCAGCTTTTTCACTCTTCTCTTTCACCTTCATCAAGAGGCTCTTTAGTTCCTCTTCGCTTTCTGCCATAAGGGTGGTGTCATCTGTGTATCTGAGGTTATTGATATTTCTCCTGGCAATCTTGATTCCAGCTTGTGTTTCATCCAGCCCGGCATTTCACATGATGTACTCTGCATAAATTTAAATAAGCAGGGTGACAATATACAGCCTTGACATGCTTCTTTTCCAATTTTGAACCAGTCCATTGTTCCATGTCTAGTTCTACCTGTTGCTTCTTGACCTGCATACAGGTTTCTCAGGAGGCAGGTAAGGTGGTCTGGTATTCCATCTCCTAAATCATGTAGGTGATCCTGGCCCTGGGCTGCTCTCTATTCTTTTGTGGAGGTGGAACTAGAAAGAAGTTTCTTATTGACTCCACTGGCAGGAGTATAATGGGAGTCAGTTAGCTGAGATTCTGCTGGGAGACTTTCCCAGAGGGGTTTCAATTACAGGAGTTAAGTAGTTCTCCAGATGAGCAGTGTGGGATGGTTAGCCTTGGCTAAGAACCAAATGTTAAGTCTGAGCCAAACATCTGGATGTCCATTGTGCTAATGAATGCCTTGGTGGAGCCTCATCAGCAGCAAGGATCATTAGGTCCTGACCATGCTAAAAGAAAACTTAGAATTCGCCAGCTCCTGGCCTCAGCAGCAAATGCCAACAGATGAGCAGTGGCCAGGCAGACAAGGCACATTGCCACAGAGCCCTAAGGAATCAGAGTTGGAGGACAGTTACAGGAATCTGATACTGACTGTGAGCTTGCCTTCCATTTCCTTCTGTTACAAGCTTATGTAACAGTGCAGTAGAACTTAATGAAGTGAATTTATAAATTGTCTGCCTTCTTCCCATCTTCCTCAGTGTCTGCTCAAATCTGCTTAGTGATTTGGTTCTTTCTTTGCCACTGGATGAAATCTTGGCAGGTCCTAAAGCTTCTGGATGATTACAAGTTCCCTGGTCACATTTGCCCCAAGAATTGTCTCTCTTCAATAATGAAAATGTGAAATCCTATGTAATGGTTAATATTCTGAACTTCATTTGAAGTTAAAGCTTCTTCCTTCCCTGAGAATGGTTCATTTCAGACTTAACTGTAGGATAAAAGGGGGCATACCTTTTTCATTGTGCATCTCCTTTTAGCCCTTCCCCACTGTGATAGCCACATTTTATGAACTATTTAGGTCACAGTGGGTAGAAGAGTAAGAAATAAGAAATAAAAGTCTTAACCTGAAAGGCCTTATTGTGGTTTGACTTTGATGTATCTGTTTGGCAGGTATTAAGCCTTACTCTTGAGTTGTCTTTAGTTATTTGTTGTTAGTTATTAGTTGTATTAGTTAATAGTTGTTAATTAGTTAATTAACTAATAGTTAATAGTTAATTAGTTAATAGTTAATTAGTTGTATTAGTTAATAGTTGTTAATTAGTTAATTAACTAATAGTTAATTAGTTAATAGTTAATAATAATTAGTTGTATTAGTTAATCTATTAGTTAATAGTTTTAGTTATTAGTTGTATTTAGTTATTTACCTCCACATTCTTTAACAAAGTTAGTCTGTCTTCTGGATGGCTGTTAAAGAACACTCTCCCATTCCTACCCACTCCTAATTTTGATGATATATCTCATCTCTTTCTGCTGAGGTCCCATTGTTCTAGGGTTAAGGCAATCTTGAGATGGAGGATTGAAGAAAGCTCACTTCTGGTCTATGGTAGAGTAAATAATCGTCTTTCAAAGATATCAATGTCTGAATCTCTGGAAATTGTGAATATGTTATCTCACATGATAATAGGGACATTGTGGGTGTGATTAAGGATTTTGAGATGAGATTTTCCTGGATTATTTCTACTAATATTATAGTAAGGCCTGATATAATCACAAGGGTGTTTATAAGAGGGAAGCAAAGAGGGGAGAGAAGGCAATGTAAGAGTGGAAGTAGAAATTTGAGTGATGTGGCTACAAGCCAAGGGATGCCAGCAGTCTCTACAAGCAGAAAAGGATAAAGACTTTATCTTCCCTTGCAGCCCTCAGAATGAACCAGTCCGTCTAACACTGGTAAGACTCATTTTGGACTGTAACCACCAGAACTTTAAGAAACTTGTGTTTTAGGGCTTCCCTGGTGGCTCAGCTGGTAAAGAAATCGCCTGCAATTGCAGGACACCCCAGTTCAATTCCTGGGATGGGAAAATCCGCTGGAGAAGGGATAGGCTACCCACTCCAGTATTCTCGAGCTTCCCTGGTGGCTCAGCTGGTAAAGAATCTGCCTGCAGTGTGGGAGACCTGCATTTGATCTCTGGGTTGGAAAGATCCCCTGGAGAAGGGAACAGCTACCCACTCCAGTACTCTGGCCTGGAGAATTCCATGGACTGTATAGTCCATGGGGTCATAAACAGTCAGACATGACTGACTTTCACTTGCACTTTTTTAAGCCACTTACTTTGTGGTAATTTGTTATAGGAGCAATAGGAAAAAATACCTGGTGAAAAAGGGATACCACTGTGGCATTTATGTAGACAAATTCTGGGCGTGTAGACCACTGTCACTGTACTATCCTCTCTTTGCTCTCAGAACAGCTAGGCAGCCACAACCTCCTGCCCTTTAGATTTCCAAATAGACACAAGTATCCTGTGGCCCCTAAATGGAAGGAGACAAAAAATAAGCCCTCTGAATGTTGAGGGCCTTCTCAGTTGAATTAAGGTAATGGGAAAACACCAACTTCTTTTTGCTTTGGGGAGAAGAGAGAATATTACTAAAAATCAACAATTTCTTTTTTGTTTAAGTATAGTTGCTGTGCAATATTATATCAGTTACAGGTGTATTATATAGTGATTCACTGACTCAACGGATATGAGTTTGAGCAGGCTTTGGGAGTTGGTGATGGACAAGGAAGCCTGACGTGCCGCAGTCCATGGGGTCCCAAAGAGTCAGTACAACTGAGCAACTGAGCTGAACTGAAAGGTTATACTTTGTTTGTAGTTATTGTAAAATATTGACTATATTCTCCATGTTGTATTTTGTTTTATATAGAGTAGTTTGTACCTCTTAGTCTCCTATCCCTATATTGCCCCTCTCATTTGTCCCCACTGGTAATCTCTAGTTCATTCTCTGTGAGTCTGCTGCTTTTATTGTTATATTCACTAGTTGGTTGTATATTTTAGATTCTACATATAAATGCTATCAGGCTTCCCAGGCATCAGTAGTGGTAAAGAACCAGCCTTCCGATGCAGGAGATGTAAGAGACACTGGTTCAATCCCTGGGTCAGGAAGATCCCCTGGAGATGGAAATGGCAGGCCACTTCACTATTCTTGCCTGGAGAATCCCATGGACAGAGGAGCCTAGTGGGCTCCACTCCATGGGGGTAACAGAGAGCCAGACACATCTGAAGTGTATTAGCACATGTGCACATATGCACACACACACAGACACACACAACTGACGTCATACAGTATTTGTCTTTCTCTAACATTGTACGTCCAAGTCCAGCCACATTGCTTCAAATGGGAAAACTTCATTCTTTTCTGTGGCTGAATAGTATTCCATTGTTTGTGTGTGCACACACACACACCACCTCTTATTTATCCATTATTTATCCATTCATTGTTGATGAACACTTAGGTTGCTTCCATATCTTGGCTATTGTAAATAACGCTGCTACAAATATAGGGGTGCATGTATCATTTCAAATTCACGATTTTGTGGGGTTTTGTTGGGTATATATGCAGAAGTGAAATTGCTGGATCATATCTTAATTCCATTTTTAGTTTTCTTGAGAAAACTTCATACTATTCTCCACCCTGGCTGCACCTATTTACCTTGCTACCAACAGTGTTCAAGGGTTCTCTTTGTTTCACATCTCTGCCAACATTTGTTCTTTGTGATCTTTTCAATGATAGCTATTCTGACAGGTGTGAGGTGATATCTCATTGTGGCTTTGATTTGCATTTCTCTGATAATTAGTGATGGTGAGCATATCTTCATGTATCTGTAGGCCACCTGTCTTTTGTCCTTGGAAAAATGTCTATATTCAGTTCTTCTGCCCATTTTTTAATCAAAATTTTTTGTTGTTGTTGTTTTGAGTTGTATGAGCTTCAACTACTTCTGAAAGGAGTTGTTTCCATTTTCCAATCCCTCCTCAACCTCAGCTCACTTCTGCCAGAGGTGGATATTTGCACTAAGGGTCATGAAACCTCCTTTAAGGGTTGCTGGACTTCACCTTCAAAATTCTTGCATTGGTAGTTCAAGAGCCTGACTTCGGAGTGGAAGTATACTTGTGAGTAATTTTTTTTTATTCTTAATCTTTTGAGGTGTCAGATTAAATAGATTGAAAGGGCCCCATTTTAATATCTTCTTATATTCATGAAAGCCCTTTCACAATGCTCAAGTGTCATCTTGGGGATGTGCTGGGAGATGGAAAGCACATTTAGAAACCGAATTTATGTAAAGACTGTAACTTAAAGAGTTTAAATTATTAGATTAGGCTTAAAATGAACAAATTGAGCTAGAGAAACTTCTCTCTTCTGTCTTTTTTATCTTCTCTCAAGTGGGTGAGGGTTTATCAGATCAGTTATAGAATCAATGAATAAGCTACACTTTCTTCGTGCATCTGAGTGCTGTATGAGTGGATTTTTTTTCCTGCTATATGGTTGATTTTTGAGTACCTAATGATTGACAAAGTCAGCAATGCTTCTTCCATGTCAGGACTGTCTTAGGGACTACCATAGTGATTGCTACAGAAACCGATTACATAAATTTAATTAAAGGCTTTTATTGATGCTTAAGAATAGAGAACTTCCCAAGTGTATTACCTGACCTCTGGTGGAGGAAGGAAAACCCATCTATATGTCTTTCATATTTCTAGTTTAGAGATTGATGTAGTGGGATAAGACATTTCACTTAGAATAGGTATAAGATGCAGAATAGATGTAAGAATAGATGTAAAAAGGAAAATTATAAGTTGCATCCCTGAATCTTAGCCCTGCTTGGTGGAACCTAGGTTCTAGTCTTCATACCCTGCTGTAAGGAGAGCTGTCTGTTAGTACATGCAATGCCTGATGACTGCATGTAATATCTCAAGGAGAAAAAAATCATAGAAATAAACACCCAGAAACATCTGTTGGGTCTGAAAAAGTACAGTGCTAATTTACATCCAGAACCATCATCAGCTGAGAAATGAATTAACTGGATGGCATGTTTAATGCATAGCATACAGTATCTTAGTTGCAAGTGTCTCATCTTCAATCAGAATATAAAGTTGTCTATTACACCTATTGCTCAGATGGTTGATAAGCAAATAAAGCTTATGCTTAGATCACAAGTGATTTCAGGAAGCTAACAATATGATTTTAGCTCTATTAAGTGAGTGTGCTTATGTGTTTTGTTAGAAGTGCATGTGATAATCATCTGAAAAGCACGGAGTAGGGGTTAGGAAGGATAGCTTCTCATCCCACCTTTGTCGTGTGTTAGCTCTATTGATCTTAGACAATTCACAACTTATCTGGGTTTATTATTTTTCATCATTTTATTGTAGGTACTGTTCCCTGCCTTGTCTGTTTCATAAGGTAGCTGTGAAGCTCAAATGAGGAGATACACATGAAAGAGCTTCATATAATATAAAGTGCTATACAGATGAAGATTATTATGTTAGCTTTAGAAGGACTCATGTATGCGGTGTCTTTATTGAATTCCCTTTCTCTCTCACTTTCCCTCTAAGGAATTCCCATCACTGTCTCAAGAACAGTCTATTTTCAGTGGGCCATCTTGAGTGTGGTCTGCTATTTTAGTTTCTCAAGACATTTCCCTTTGTATTTAATGAATTTCCATTACAGGGAAGGATGGCGAGAGTCTGTTCATGCCACCTGAAATTGCCTGAAAATTTATGTTAATTTTTTTATGTTAGAATTACTGTGTTTGCTGGCATATATTTCCCTTTCTGCATGTTCTTTTTCTCTGTTCATAGTTCCAGTGATTAAATACAAGATTGCTTTTCTCTGTATTATTTTGTTCTTGGTGGAATGTTAATTGCTAGCAGCAATTAAATTCTAAGCTTTGAAGAATGGGTCAGAGCAATTTAAGGGATATAAACTATGTTGATTATAGTAAACCAAGTTGTATTTGGATAGGATAGATTATGCTGCAGGAGCAAAGAACCAATGAAATCTCAGTGGCTTCAAACATAAAAGGTTAATTTCCTATCTGTTCAAGCTGTGCATCCATCTCAGGTCTTTGGGGGCTGGAGTCTGCTCTGCATTTCCATTGCTGTCACTCTGACTCAGGCTGATGGAGAAACAACTATAGGGAACATTGCTAATAGGTAGCAGAGGGGAAGAAGAGGCCTTTGAAGATCCTTAAAAGAAGAATTCTCTGCTTCATAATCAGCATATATCACTTTCAGTAACAACCCATTGACCAGAGCTAGTCATGTAGAACCACTGAAAAGCACATGGAGGCCGGGAAGTGCAATCCTACTACATGCCCCAAAGATGGAAAATCTAAACATTTTGACAAGTTTAACGAAAGTGCTCACCCTTTTTTGAGGCCTCTGATCTGCAAGAGAGGAGATTGGAATCATTTGTCAGTTTTGCTGTGGACAGTCTTTTTGGTATCTGAGTCGTTACTTTCCCTTTGAGATTTGATTTATAGAGTTAAATCCCCTGATAAAGTCAACACACGCATTCTTTCTGAAGTCTTTCTCTGGTTTCAGTGATGCCGCTTGTTATTTTCATGGCAGGATTTGGTAATCTCTAGTCCTATTGGTAAGAAAACAGAAGGATTCTAGTTTGTTCATGTGACTCTTTTGTTAATACTTCAAGTTTCCTATCATTCATTCATATCGATCCATGCACTCTAATGACAGCCTTGCCAGACACCTCCTGTATGCCAGGCTCTTTTGTAGGTGCTGCAGATAAAAGGTAGAATTAAGCATGGTCTCTTTTCTAAGGAAATTTCTATTTTCTAATTCATGCCCCTCTTGATAAATGTAAAAGTGTCACACCATTAATATTTTAAATATCAAAATGGTGTGACAAAAAACACACTAAGAAATGACCATTTTATAATTTCTTTTTAAAAATTATCCACATAACTCTTTCCTCAAAAGGTTGTATGTTGCATGGTGAGCTTCCTCACTGCTCCCTGTATCTGTAGCACTCTTTCATCTCCACCTCCACCCCAGGCTGAGAATCTGTAGTTTAATTGTATCATTTGCCCTTATGTCCATTGTTAGAATGGGCATTGGGGACCTTTCAGGCCATGTGTATGAGCCCACAGTGATCTTGCAGGATGAAAAGACTTTGGTGGTCAGATTCAGATGAGAAGAGATTTTTAACTGAATTAAAACACACTACATTATGATTCTTGTTCCCATTCTTTTTCTGTTTTTAATTTCTTTTGTATCCTTTCACAATACTGTGAACATAGAAGATGCTTCTTCTAAACTTGCTTGTTCTGTGGATAAAGGAATTGACCTACGCTAAAACTCTTGTTTGGAGGCTCAAGTATTGACAGGCAGGTAGCTGTAAAATGTATTAACTGCAGCAGAAGCAAAGTCTCAAATATTAAAGCCTTTCTAACCTTTCACAAGGGGTTCTAAAAGACTATAATAGCCTGAATATAGAAAGAGACTTTGGGGAAAAGAAACTCCAGTTCATTAATTGGCTGATTTAGAGACAGAGACATATAATCTGGGACTGCAGAGCCTCCCACTGCTCCCTGGAAACAGCCAGTCCCTGGCCATGTTGTGAGAACTTTGTATTGTTCTGATTTAGCCTTAGTGCTCTAGGTCCTCATTACCTGGCTTGAAAATCCCATCACTGATCTAATTTTGCAGGTAAAGACTAGGACACTGGCTCTTCAAGACCAGCATTAAAAATGAGAGAGATTTCCTGAGTGTGCATCCCTTACCATAGTTTTGGTTTTTGGAAGTCGCAATATGTGACAAGAAGGGACAGTGGGAATGAGGGCTTCATGAGAATACTTAGGAAAGTGTGTGTCACACTGACTCTGCTGATGCCTGTCACCAGTCCGGCCCTGGATCCATCTTTTCCTTCATTCTGTTTTTGCCATCACCTTTCCTTGCTCCCAGACAACCTGACTTTACCGATAGTGTGGCTTCCTTCCAAACTGGAGCCCTGCTAGTTGGCCTAAGGAATGGCTTTCCTCACTTACTCTACAGTTTCACTGATTTTTATCAAAAGATCGAAACCTATCATCAGCACTTCTTGTCTTCACCTCCAGATTTTACTTTGTATAATTGCCCAAGTGGATTCCAGGGGGTAATTGCCATGGAACATTTGGTTTACTGCTTTTTAGAAATTTCTTAATATCCACATGATTATTTTACTTGCAGCAAAGAATGATTTTGTAAATCTGATAATTGACTCAGATAATCTCTTGTGTAAAGGGCAAAATAAACCACATACCAGGTTTCCTTAAAGAAAGGCCTTCCTGTCAGTCTGCACTTCCCTGCTGTTCCTTTTCCTGCAAAGCAGTCCTTTTATTATTGCTCTGGGAAATTTCAGTGGGTTGTCTTTGGGAAATGCAAAAGGATAACAACCTAACATTCTTCTCAAAGGGTAATGCTTTCTTCGGGACAAGGCCACTTTTCTTTTGTACTTCAGATACTCAGCAGCTCTGTGTGCTGTAGAATGAGACACATGTATAATTTAAAAACCATTTCCTGCATCTTAATATCAGACTTTACCAGGAAAGCAAAGTCCTGTTTCTCCCCTTTCTCCATCCCTGTGCCCTTCACAGTCAGTATTCCTTGAGGCTAAATGAACCCAGACTGTTTATTTTTGCTCCTTTTCTCCTCTCTCAGTTCTCCTGGAGGATCAAGATTAAAAAGGACCATATTACTGTTCAATTTTTTGCAATGTATTTTTCCATTCCCGGAATGCAAGGCTCCTCTAGTTCCCCGATCATCTTTGGCATTTAAGCATTTCCAACTTTACCTTGTGTATAAAATCATGAAACTCAGAAAATATGTGGATCAAGGCCAGGCCCCTCTTTTGTTTATAAGGTTTTTCTTCCTAGTATATTTTCTAGCTCTTGGGGAGTTGCAGTTGTAAAATGTTGTAAAATTCTAATTGAAATTACTAAAATGCCCAGGAAGATCCCTATGAGGTGAAGTTGAGAAGGGAAAACAAATTTGATACTGACCATACTGAGAGAGTTCTAGGAATATCAGCTTGGAGAGGCTTTTCATTTTATAGACTCTGGTGCTCAATATCCAGGACAAACCCCTTTAGCTAAATAGTCTTCCTGGTAAAGATTAATAGTTTAAAGTATCAGAACTTGTTCCAGTTACTTTGTTACTTACTAACCCATGGTTAAAAATCCCAGTTATGGTTTATATCCTCTGGGAAGCCTTCCTTGATCACTCTAGACCAAATAAAATTTTCTCTTTTCTGAACTCTTAGCAGTTATCTGACAATTACATATTACTCTGCACATGAATTGTCTCAAATTGCTAATTTACTCTGATATTATGATTTAAATGTTTGTAAATACATTTGTTAATATATCTCTTACCCTCCTCCTTGAGGACAGACTTTGTATATTTTATTGTAGCTCCTGAAATACTTATTGTCATCCTTTGTAGAACCCCTGTAGATGCTTTTTGAATAAATGAATGTATTAAGTGAAAATTCAATTTTAAATTACCAGCAAACCATAAATTATTCCAGGCGGATAAGCATATCTTTTTTTTAAGACTCTTCCAGTCTTAGCTTGGGTATGCTCTTTTGTGATTAATTTGAATCCTTTTTGTTGCACTCTTGTGTAACTATTCTTAAAGAGAGGTCCTGCTTATTATCTCTCCTCACTTCTTAAACACTTCCAATGCTTTCCTTATCTTAGTCCATCATTATGGTTGTTCCTCCCGGCTCTGTTATTCATACTCTGTTCTCCTGATATATTCATCCTCTTGACAAATTTATTTATGCCTGGCTTCAACTATGATTTCCTTGTAGTTACTTCCCAGATCTACCTTTCCAGTCCTGTCCTGTGGACCTTAGTACAGTGTTGTCAAAATGGGTGGAGTGTCACTTGGGCATATTTTAATTGCCTAAATATCATTTCTATATAAAATAGAAAAAAAAATTTATATTTTTATATAAAATAGAAAAATATTTTATAAAAGAAATGTATTATCTTTTTCTACCTAAAAAATCAACATTTTGTAAAATAAATGGATTATCTTTTCTACCACCCAGTCTCCCTACTCTTTCTAATTTCCTTCCCCATTCTTGCTGTTTGTGTCTTTTTCCATCATCCAGGTCTCCTAGGTCTTAGGATCTTCTTTCTCACACTATTCTTCTCCAGCCTTCATGTGCAGTCTAATCCCAAATCCTGTTGAATCTCTTCTTGGAATGTCTTTGAGAGTCAATCCCTCCTCTCTGTGGCCTCTCTCTAGGCCTAAACAGATTAATTCTAGATTTTTGCCACAGCCTCCTAATTACTTGCCCTAGTATTATTGGTAATAAGGATAATAATTATTTATTAGTATAAATATCTACTATTTATTACTTATCTAGTATATGCTAGGTATTGTAATAATGTACTTTATGAAGATTCTCATTTGATTCTCACAACAACCAGATGAAGTGTATATTACTATTCACATTTTAGAGATTAAAATATCTGTGGCTCAGAGGGCTTACATAACTTATGTCTGGCCTCACAGGTAATGAGTTGAAAAAACACTAAGGTTTTAACTTTGAAGGCCATGCATCAGTAATACTCTAAATATCACTGCTGGACTATTGTACTCTTTTCACTATGCCACTCATCTAGCCACAAATTCATGGAGATTCCCACTGTCTACAGTAAGAGTAAACTTCTTTATCTGATTTTAAGGCCTTCCATGATCTTATACCACCATTTTCCTCCAATCTTATTTCTTTTGACTCTAAATATCTACCCGTTGCTCTATCCAGGCTGACTTTATCCTTGTTTCCCAGTTTATCCCCAGTGCTCACTTCTGCTTAATGATTTCCTCTAGACCTGGGATACCCTTTCCTTATGTTTTCATATCCTGCCTCTACTTTACGGTCCTGGTCATACCATACTTCTCCATGAATCCTTCTCAAAGTAGTCCAACATACAGAGAGCTCTTGTTTCTTTTCTTAACTGTTCTGCCAGTTATTGCATGTACCATAACACTTAGGACTCCATGATGTACTCATGTAATAAATACTCTGTAGTATGAGATGATTCAAGGGAACATTTCAAGTTTAGTAAAATTTGCCTTTGATACTCTTTCTTTTCCTCTTACCTCCCACCATTCTCCTGCATCTAGTATCTCCATATTCTTCTCTGAAGGTCTAAGTCCTTACCTCTACCCAACTGCTGATATACTCTGTCCAGACTCCTTTTAGGTCTTCCCAGATAGAAGTAACTTGTCAGTCATCGACCTTCCATAATGTCTTTTATTCAAACTCAGCTAGATAGGTATAAGGAACCTATGTAAAAGTTTATGTGATTGTCCATCTTTCTAAAAGGGTTGCATTTGAGTTGTGATTGCTTGTGAAACCATGTCTGCTTTGGTTGTTTGAATTTCAGAAAGTTGAGAGTGTAGAGTATGGCAGAGGGAAATAAAGATCTCAGGGAGTGGGGAAGGGAATATTTGGAGGCAGGTAAATATTCCTGGAATCCAGTAAAACATTGTACTAAAAGTGAAAGTCACTCAGTCGTGTCCGACACTTTGCCACCCCATGATACAGTCCATGGAAGTCTCCAGGCCAGAATACTGGAGTGGATATCCTTTCCCTTCTCCAGGGGATCTTCCCAACCCA
The DNA here is from genome assembly GCF_027580195.1 of Bos mutus. Classification (NCBI taxonomy): domain Eukaryota; kingdom Metazoa; phylum Chordata; class Mammalia; order Artiodactyla; family Bovidae; genus Bos; species Bos mutus. Next base: position 9,369,122 of record NC_091646.1, on the reverse strand, counting down.
GGGAACTGAACCCAGGTCTCCCGCATTGTAGGTCACCTCCAATTCTGCCAGAGTATGAATTTGGATTTGGCTGTACTGTCTTCAGATTTTCCTCTACAGAAGTCTGTGGTCTCCAGCTATGAGGTATTATAAAAGTGTGCTTACCAAAAACTATCCTGAAGTTTAAATAAATGATTTCTCAAAAATTCACACATATAATTTTTCAGAATCATGTACAGGCTTTATTTAAATATAAATGAATTTAAGAACACAATTCATAGCAGCTTTTGGTCATTATTAATTTTCATAATCAATGAACACTAAAAGGATAATTGATATCATGATCAGATCCACAAAATACTGTGATTTTTTCAAGGATCCTTTAAAAAAGATCTACAGCTAGAGCTCAATCAGAAACTCTTGGAGGGCAAAGACTATATCTTCTACTTTGTTTACATTTTCCAGAACATGCTACAATATACAACCGGGCTTTGAGTTTCTTGAATGAATGATAGAAGCTGGATGAGGAATTTCTATTTTTATGTCCCAGTCCCTTTGTTTGTCAAATAAGAGTTTTTGTTGTTGTTCAGTCTCTAAGTTGTGTCCGACTCTTTGCAGCCCCATGAACTGGAGCATACCAGATTTCCCTGCTCTTTCCCTGTCTCCCTAAATTTGCTCACATTCATGTCCATTGAGTCGGTGATGCTATCTAACTATCTCATCCTGTGCTGCCCTCTTCTCTTTTTGCCTTCAATCTTTCCCGGCATCAGGGCCTTTAAGAGTTTTCGACTACAGGATATCTGAGTTTCTCTCTAGCTGTAGCACATCCTATGCTAGTATATATTTGGATATAATCCAAATGCTTAACTGCTTCCTTAGGCTAGGGAAGGTTTGAGAGAAGCTGCCTCTTCCTAGTGTATGGTGCTTGGTATCCATTTTGACCTCATTTATCCATTACCCAAAGTGTTGATGAATCACGGGATGTTGATTAAAGCTTTTAGAAGTTTTCATTACACAGCTCTAATGTTTGGGGGTGACCAGTTAAAGATAAGCCACAGGTTAATTTGCTGGCTGTTGATGGCTTGTGAATTATCCTTCTCTGTGGAATGAAGTGTCAACCTCTCTCTTTAAGCACAGAGTCTCAAGAGTTCAAACTATTACTATTTCTCTGATCATGGGAACAATTCATTTAGAGGAGGAGTAGAAGAAAATGGCTTTTCACAGAGGTGGTTTTCTCTTGCCTAGCCATGGCAACATATCAAGTGGTCACCCCTCTCGGACTAATTGTGGTATGGAAAATAACTTCTTGCTCATCTTGCAACAAGCAACAGCTCTAACCAAGTAGTATCTTTCCTCTTCTTCCTTATTTTCTAATAGCTAGTTTCAATCCAGATTCTGTATCTCATTATCTATATAATCTTCAGCAAGTAGTTTTACTGTTTGCAATCTGTTTCCTCTTCCATAAAGCTAGTCTAGTATTGTTGAAAGGATTAGACATAGTGGCATATTAAAATGCCTAGAGAAGTATCAGATATATAATATGCATTCAGTAGAAAGGGGTTGTCACTGTTGTTCACAACTTTTTTTTTCTCCTTTCCTTTTATATTCCCTTTGCCTCTTATGTCTGTCTTGAAAAGAGAAATGACCTTTACCTACTCTTAACAGGTCAGGAAGCAACAGTTAGAACTGTACATGGAAAAACAGACTGGTTCCAAGTTGGAAAAGAAGTATGTCAAGGCTGTATATTGTCACCCTGCTGATTTAACTTATATACAGAGTACATCATGAGAAATGCTGGGCTGGATAAGGCACAAGCTGGAATCAAGATTGCCAGGAGAAATATCAATAACCTCAGATATGCAGATGGCATCACCCTTATGGCAGAAAGTGAAGAGGAACTAAAGAGCCTCTTGATAAAAGTGAAAGAGGAGAGTGAAAAAGTTGGTATAAAGCTGAACATTCAGAAAACTAAGATCATGGCATCTGGTCCCATCACTTCATGGCAAATAGATGGGGAAACAGTGGCTGACTTTATTTTTAGGGGCTCCAAAATCACTGCAGACGGTGATTATTAAATTAAATTTATATTTAAATTTAAATTTAATTTAAAAGAAATTAAAAGACACTTGCTCCTTGGAAGGAAAGTTATGACCAACCTAGACAGCATATTCAAAAGCAGAGACATTACTTTGCCAACAAAGGTCCATCTAGTCAAGGCTATGGTTTTTCAGTGGTCTTGTATGGATGTGAGAGTTGGACTGTGAAGAAAGCTGAGTGCCGAAGAATTGATGTTTTTGAATTGTGGTGTTGGAGAAGACTCTTGAGAGTCCTTTGAACTGCGTGTAGATCCAACCAGTCCATCCTAAAGGAGATCAGTCCTGGGTGTTCATTGGAAGGACTGATGCTGAAGCTGAAACTACAATACTTTGGCCACCTGAGGTGAATAGCTGACTCATTTGAAAAGACCCTGATGCTGGGAAAGACTGAGGGCAGGAGGAGAAGGGGACGACAGAGCATGAGATGGTTGGATGACATCACCGACTCAATGGACATGAGTTTGGGTAGGTTCTAGGAGTTGGTGATGGACAGGGAGGCCTGGTGTGCTGCAGTCCATGGGTTTGCAAAGAGTTGGACACGACTGAATGACTGAACTGAACTGAACAGACTTACCTGGCAAGTAGCACCATCAATCTTTCATCCTGGATATCTAGTTTCCCCCTGAACTCTTTCCCCCTGTAATTTGGGATTTCAGATTTGAAACTAGGGCACTAACTGAATGCAGAGATGGCAAATAACAGTTTGAGAAGCAATTAATCCCAAGCTCATTGCTGCTTCTCAGTGGCCTCAGTCCAGGTGATCTGGGCTTGGAATTGGATCTCATGTGGGTTGTCGCTGCAAAGTTATTTCTGAATCTTCTAGATTTACAAATCATTTGGTACCCAGCTGTTATGCTGTGTGATTCATGGTTATGGGTGCCTTGTTTCAAGCACTTGTCAGCAGTTTCTTCCCTGTGGTTGCCTTGTGATTCAATTGTTTTTGGTGTGGTATGCCTCTCTTCACATTCATGTGGACTCTGCCTCCCCCAACTTCTGTCATGGAACAAATGAGTCAGTGCCTAACGGTGCCTGCTTGCCAGTCAATTACTTTTAAGTTTCCTCTGGTGGGTAGGTGCCAGAGAAGATGCTGTTGGCTCATAGAGGGGGCTGCCTGTCATGTCGCCAAACTGCCCTGAGAAGGGGGAAACAAATGGCCACATTTTCCAGGATGAATTTTCAGGAAGCATTCAGGATAGACACGGTCAAGGGAAAGGATGTTCTCGTTCAGTAGGTGGCAGTGTGGTCTGGCTTGAAGAAGCATCACAAATGCTTGCATGTATTTGCACTGCTTTATCCTGATGCTTTTGACAGCTCGGCTTGAGATTTTATTCTGAGTATTTTAGTACTTTTTGTCAAGTGCTCTTTGCTCAAAAAGAAAAGAAAAGAAAAAAAAAAAAAAACCCTGCTGCTTTAGAAACTTCTCTTGGGAGTGGGCGGCATGTGTTTGTGGCAAGTACCATGATCTGAAGCTTTCTGCAGCTCGGTGACTAATTGCTCTTAGTTGGACATCTAGCCTGGTAGGCTGGACTTGTGTTTCCCAGCTGTGGAGGTGGGAATTCTCTCCTCGTGGACGTGAAGTTATTTCACTGACATTAGCAGCGGGGAGCACGTCTGCAGCCCCAAGGTCTGACCGGTTTCTCTGTTGGGGAGGGAGGTGCCTCAGACCCAGTGTGTCAGCTCTCTCAGAGCCCATTCAGCTTTTGGGGAATAGCACGCTTGGCACAGATGAGTTGGGACTGCAGTAGCACGATGTCCTCCGTCAAGTTGAGCACTGGGACAAATCCTCTACTCTGTTTTTGTACCTTGCCTCCCACCACAGAGCCCTTTCTTGGAATGCCTTATTTCTCAACAAAAGTAGAAATCTTTGAAAAGTTTTGCTTTTGACTAAGAAGCTGACTCTCCAGTATAAGGCCTGAGCAGAAAGAAGAAAATATGTCTAATTAGGCCACAGGCAGTGTCATCCTTGGGAAGATTGGTGGCAATTTGGTTGGGATTGAAAAGCCCAAGCAAGGGCTTTGATTTGCTGTCTCCCTCTTTCATAGTTGTAGATACTGTATCTTAAGGAAGCGGAGTTTCAGACCTTGGAGTCTCTGTGCTGTAGTCCATGTGCGTGTAGATGTGTACACGAGAGCTCCAGGAAGCCAGGCTGGGCCAGGAGATGTTGAGCCTAGTCCCCTTTTACCTCAGACAGGAATAGAAAAGCCTCAAAGAATATACAGTTGATTCCTGTTATCCATGGTCATAATGCTCTATAAAATTGCCACAAATGCTGAATTAGGTTAGGTTCCTGTGAACTGATTTGTCAGTTGATCAATACATAACCTTGTTTTATATGTGTTTCTGTTTAATGACACCTTATGTAATACATATTGTTGATTCATTAACATTGAACTCATAGCCAAGGGCACTACATATAACTCATGCCTGAATGAAGTGTATCTAACACACAAATTTTCTCCATAAGGCTCATCACAGCCTCTTGCACTTAAACACCAGACAGCTCTACGGCACTGGCCTTGGGAGCCATTTTAAATAGTGAAATCACCAACAAAAAATACAAAAATGTGTCTGTGAATAAACTGTGAAAAGGATACTTGTTTCTAGTATGAGAGCTAAAAAAAAAAAAGAAGGGAGAGTATTCCCTTGTTCTGTCTCAACTGGGAATGTGCACATTGGAAAAATGAAAAATTTTCTCTACTCTGCACATGTGCATGCCTATGAGTTACTGTGCAAACACCATAAGTGTTGATCTAGGAGTCACAAATAAATTTTAAGGAGAGGTAATTTTGCAAATATGGAATTCATGAATATTGAGGATCAAATGTATCTGTCCAATGATAGGCCCACAGTGTTTTCTGTGTTTTAACTGTTCGAATTCTTGTCCAATCCACATTTCTCCACTGTGGTAAACCAGGCTGATGTGAATGAGGTGGTGGTCAATTAATAGATCATGAGGACTGGCTTCTAAGCAACTGACTAGAGTGCACAAACTTTGTCAAATACCATTGATTTGTTGGTCTCTCATATGTATTGGTTAGCAATTCTATGGACTAGTTAGATAGGCTTAAAGATAGAGTTGGAGTAGAAAAATTCAAATCACATTATGAAACTCAAGCAAACTACCATTTTACATACACAGACACAGACACACACACTTGGGTTTCAGCATTTAAGGTCAAAGTTGTAATTTAAATTCAAAAGGTAAAAATGATGCCTTAAACCTAAATGATCAACCTGATGACCTCTGGTAAGTCAGCAATCCTTTCTGTTCTTCTACTCTTTGTCTGTACAAGGAAAACAAAAAACACAAAACTGTCTTATCTGTTGATTATCAAGAAAAGAAGATAGTTCCTCTGGGAAGACATTTGTGACTTTTCAAGATAACCCCATTCTCCTGCTGCACTATATCAACCCTTAGAAAAATCTTTAATATTTTTAATTACTATCTGATACCTATAGCTTCTTTTTTTTTTTTTTTACCTATAGCTTCTGACCCTAGAGTTAAATAGATTATTAGAATCATGTCTCTTCCACATGATTAGCCTTTATAAACATATTAAGGTAGCACTGATGTCATTTATTCATCCTTTCCTCCATTAATTCATTCATCTATTTGTTCAACAAATAGTTATTGAAAGCCTAATATATTAATAGGTCTTGTGGTTGGGGAGATATATGGGGGTATATGGGTATATATATATATAAAATTGGGGATATATGGGTAATTAAAAGACATAATTCCTGAATTCATGAATCTTACAGCCACCTAGGTTTTATTCTCTGATGAATACCTTTAGTTTCTGGAACTTTTCCACACATGGCCTGGTTCAGAGTCCCCTCCCAGCTTTGGTCATCTTCCTCTGGACATGTTATCAGTTTCTCTGTAGGAGTGTGGGTCTCAAATTAGGAGTGATCTGACAAATGATTGGCATATCTGGGTTAAAATAGCAACTCTATGTCTTACTGTGTTATATTCAGTAAGGTATTTAACCTCTCTGGACCCCCATTTCTTCTATAAAATGGGAAGAAGAATAATTGCTGGACTATTATGAGGATTAAACAAGATAATAGACATAAAAACACTTAGCATAGTACCACGCATGTAAGTGCCTAATAAAGCATAAAACACTATTTTATTCATATTTGTTAAACAGCCTTAGCTGGCATTCGCATGTTTGACATATATATTTCACTGTGACTGCCTCCTGAGGTTGCTATCACCCTAAACCCCTAAGTCATTTTCTGTCTTCCTGGGAAATTACTTCTGTCTTTGAGAGCCGTGCTCAGATGTCAATCCTCTATCAACCTTGTTGAGACACATTTTGACCAACTCTGTCTGTTTGACTGGCTTATGTGTCATCTTCCTGAGAGATGGATGTAATTTCAGTGCCAGGATCCACGTCCTTGACTTGACTTTTCTTTATCTCTGGGTTTGCTATGAATATGGAAATGTGGCTTGTGGCCTCCCTCAGCGTTAGTTTTTTCTATAGAGATGGATAGATTATAAATATAACACTAAGAAACTGGGGAGAAATGTTGCCCATTCTATTTGTGCCTTGCTTTATTACATTTAGTCAGTGTTTGATGAATATGCCTTTACATGATGATTGTTGAACAAAATTAATCCCAGTTCTTAATGTGATCAACTTAATGATGGCTTGGCTGCCTTTGCCTGATCCATCATTTTGTTTTTGGACTTTACCTGGACTGCTATTTATGACTTTATTTCTTGAATGCACACAAAAACACATGTGTAATTTTTTCCCTCCCCTCACTATTCTCCAGATATCTTTGGCAATAATTCAGAGAGTTAAGGGATCGTGAGTGGGAATAGGGGTGAAGAGAGGATTTGAGCTGAAGAGTACATAAATGAATATAACCCTATGGACAAGGCTTTTTGTCAGGGTTTCTGAGCCAGACATAAATCAGGAGAAGAGGAACCAGGGAACTGGAGAGTTAGAAGCCATTTGAGGAAATTAGTGTGAGAGCAGTACAGAAGATGAAGCAGTGAAGGTTAGAAAGGTGACCCAGAAAGAATGCTCATTTAATTACTTAGGGCCTGTCCAATCTTAGACCTGGGCAAAGTGTGCTACTGTCCTGGGCTCCATGCTCTTAAAGGGATGCATTCTGGTCTTGCTTTTTTAATATTTATTATTTATTTTTTTGGCTGTGCCAGGCCTTAGTTGTGGCACATGGAGTCTTTTTTTTTTTAACTGAAGCATGTGAACTCTTAGTTGCGGTATGTGGGATCTAGTTTCCCGACCAGGGACCAGGATGGAACCTGGCCCCTTGCATTGGGAGTACAGAATCTTAGCCTGTGAACCACCAGGGAAGTCCCTTGGCCCTCCTTTGGCCACCCCCCACACAGGGAGAGGACTTAGTGCTGCCAGAGTGTGCACCCTTAGCCCTAAAGGAAACTGTGTGGAAGGGAGTCCAGTCTTAGGGTGGCCAGATAAAATGTAAGACACCCTATATTTCTATCTGCTGGATCTTGACAACCTTAATAGGGGAAGGAAATGGCAACCCATTCCAGTGTTCTTGCCTGGAGAATCCCAGGGACGGAGGAGCCTGGTGGGCTGCCGTCTATGGGGTCACACAGAGTCGGACACGACTGAAGCGACTTAGCAGCGGCAGCAGACAACCCTAATACAGTCAGAACTCAGATTTGGGGGGCTGGAACATCTACAGGCATGTGTACAAGGCCCTTTCCTCTGTAGCATGGAGCCTGGAGTGGGAAAAGAAGAGAGCAGGCGAGTGACCCTGGGGCCACTTCTCTACACTGGCTATTCCGGTGCAGAACTCTGAGAAATCTAAGAATGCAAACTTTTAACCTGACCTTCAAAGTTATGAATTCTATTTTTCAAGGTAGGAGGAGAGAACATATTTTATTTTACTATTTTTAAATTCTGATTTGTATTTTTAAAACATGAAGACATCTGGTATGTGGGCCTCCGTTTGTGCTCCTGTCTCAGCCTCCAGAAGCACTAGTGGAGGGCCTTTAATAATGGCAACAGATTACCCAATCAAGTTCTGTGCCATGTGCTTCAGATCCAAAATGTTATTTAATCTTCAGAGCAACTCTGATTTTGGCACTGTAAGTATTCCCATTTAATGGATAAGGAGACTGAGGTTCAGCGAATCGAGACATACAGCTTATCCAAGTTCAGAGAAACAGTGAACAACATAACTGAGACTAGGCACAAACCTCAGTCTATATCTGAATGTACGTGTGAGCTTTGGATCTAGACTGAGTCAGAATCCTGCCTCTGCTACTTGCTAGCACTTTCTTCTTGTGTAAATCATTCACCTCTCAGTTTAAATGCCTTAGTTTCTTAAACAGCAAAATGTAGGAATATATATGATAATAATAGGCCAGGGGTCACTGGGGTGGGGGTTTATCTTTGAAAGCTGCTTACCAATAGTACATGGCATTATGGAGCATGTATGACGCTCCACAGGATAAACTTGATGCATCTTCTTGGAGAGGCGACTCTACTTACTTATGTGGCAAATGCATCTTTGCATCCAAATGCAGCTACACTGAGTAATAGATGGAAAAATTCACACAGATTAAAAATAAATAAAAACACAAAATTCTAAAGATGTTGTATGTTTCAGATCACTGTTCTGACTGCACTGCCTTCCCAAGTTCTGCTGAGTCTACTGCAGTGATTTTCAGAGCTCAGAAAAAGAAAAAGAAAAGATTTATTTAAAAAAGTCTTCTTGTTAGGGTCTACGTTTTTTATACGTGCCCCAGGCTTCTGCTCCTTCTGGAACAAGCTGAGCTGGTCGTCTCTGTTGCCTCACTTCTGTAAGATTGGGTGGAGTCAGGGAAATAGGGTCCAGTGCAATGGTCTTCAACCTTGGCTGCATATTCCAATCATCTTGGAAAGTTTTGAAAAAAAAAATGATGAGGTCTGATCCACATCTGCAGAAATTGCTGTTAACAAATAATGTCCAGGAGAAGTTATATCACATGTTAACTCTCTGTTAGAATGATGGAGGGGTTGATTTGCTTGTGCTCTTGATGCCTATCACCACTGATAATAATGATAGTTAATATTTCGTGTACTGATGATATACAGAGGAAAACATGGTTGGATGGCATCACCAAATCAATGGACATGAATGTGAGCAAACCATGGGAGATGGTGAAGGACACAGGAGTCTTGGCACACTGCAGTCCATGGGGTCACAAAGAGTCGACATGACTGAGTGACTGAACAAGAATGATGTGCCTAGCAGGTGCTATACTACGAGCTTTGTGTGTTGTATTTTCCTTAGTCTTCACAAAAATATTATCCCCATTCAGCATATAAGGAACTTGAAGCTGTGTTAGTAAACTTTTCAGGGTTACAGAGCTCACAAGCAGTAGATGTGCTGTGCTTAGTTGCTCAGTCGTGTCCGACTCTTTGCGACCCCGTGGACTGTAGCCTGCCAGGCTCCTCTGTCCATGAGGATTCTCCCATGGAGAATACTGGAGTGGGTTGCCATTCCCTTCTCCAGAGGATCTTCGTGATCCAGGGATTGAACCTGGGTCTCCTGCATTGCAGGCAGATTCTTTACCACTGAGCCATCAGGGAAGCCCAAGGATACTAGAATGAGTAGACTGTCCCTTCTCCAGGGGAATTTCCAGACCCAGGAATTGAACCGGGGTCTCCTGCATTGCAGGTGTATTCTTTACCAGCTCACTGTGTGACATCCACTCTCAAACATGATTTACAGAATTATTTAATCTTCACAGCAGCCCAGTGGGGGAGTACTATTCTTATTGCTGTTTGACATATGTGGAAACTAAGGCACAGAGAGCTTAAGTAAGTGATTTGTGTCCAAGATCACACAGCTGGAACATAACAAAGCCACTGTAAATACATAGCCATTATAAAGTTTTAGTCACTCAGTTGTGTCTGACTCTTTGCAACCTCATGGACTGTAGCCCATCAGGTTCCTCTGTCTGTGGAATTTCCCAGGCAAGAATACTGGAGTGGGTTGCTATTCCCTTCTCCAGGGGATCTTCCTGACCTAGGCATCAAACCCAGGTTTTCTGCATTGCAGGCAGATTCTTTACTGCCTGAGGCACCAGGGAAACCCAACAAACCACTATAATAAATGATGAATAATTTTTTAAAGATTTGTTTGATGTGAACCATTTTTAATGTCTTTATTGAATTTGTTAAAATATTACTTCTGTTTTATTTTATACATTTATTTATTTTTGCCACTAGGCATATAAGATCTTAGCTCCCTGACCAGGGATTGAACCCACACCCCCTGCATTGAAAGGCAAAGTCTTAACCACTGGACTACCAGGGAAATCCCCACAGTCACTATTTAGACATAGTGTATGATAGGGTGGTTTCAGAATCCACCCTTCTACCCACCTTGCATAGTACCTCTTGTATAAGAGTCAAACCCAAGCCACTTGAACCAGAGTCTAAACCAACTGCCATGCTACGTGGCCTCAGTTCAGTTCAGTTCAGTTGCTCAGTCGTGTCCAGCTCTTTGCCACCCCATGAATTGCGCACACCAGGACTCCCGGAGTTCACTCAGACTCACGTCCACAGAGTCAGTGATGCCATCCAGCCATCTCATCCTCTGTCGTCCCCTTCTCCTCCTGCCCCCAATCCCTCCCAGCATCAGAGTCTTTTCCAATGAGTCAACTCTTCACATGAGGTGGCCAAAGTACTGGAGTTTCAGCTTTAGCATCATTGTTTCCAAAGAAATCCCAGGGCTGATCTCCTTCAGAATGGACTGGTTGGGTCTCCTTGCAGTCCAAGGGACTCTCAAGAGTCTTCTCCAACACCACAGTTCAAAAGCATCAATTCTTTGGTGCTCAGCTTTCTTCACAGTCCAACTCTCACATCCATACATGACCACTGGAAAAAGCCATAGCCTTGACTCAGAATACTAGTATTACTGAGCTGTCTTAACATGATGGACACAAAGGAAGGCCTTCATTTTCATATCTTATTTACTCTTTCTGATAGCCCTGCTATGCATGCATGTAAAGTCGCTTCAGTCGTGTCCAACTCTTTGTGACCCCATGGACTGTAGCCCACCAGGCTCCTCTGTCTATGGGGTTCTCCAGATAAGCATACTGAGGTGCGTTGCTATGTCCTCCTCTAGGGGATCTTCTTGACCCAGGGATTGAACCTGCATCTCTTACATTTCTTACATCTCCTGCATTGGCAGTCAGGTTCTTTACCACTAGCACCCCCTGGGAAGCCACAGTCCTCCTATATTTGCACACAATTGAAGCAGATAGTAAAGCCTACCAACCATGTCTGGCAGGTTCCAAAGACCAGCTTGCCTCTTACCCAAATAATCTGCCTCCAGAGATTGAATTCCTGGCCTACCTCTCTACTAGTTAACTGTGAAACCTGAAGTAATTAACAGAGCACTTCATATATTTGAAAAGAGTTATTCTTTTTGAGCCCCCGTTTTTCTCTCCAGGCTAGACATGTTCAGTATTTTCAACTCTGCCTCTTAGGACTTGTTCCTAAACTCTTCTCAATCCTGGTTTCTCTTGTTAGTTTAATGTGTCTTGTTGGAGATGGATGTTATTTACAGTTTAGACAAGAAAGTCCTATACACATGTAGGATTATCTTACACACTTGTAAGATAATTTTTCGCATCTCTGGTCCTATCCAGTGGATGTGAGTAGGTCTCCTGAATCACTGTGACAACTCAGATGCTCCCAACACATTTCCATATGCCCACTGGGGGCACTGCTACCTCTGGATGAGAATAATCATAACCAAACACAGAATCTTATGAAGAAGAACCACTTTGTTTTTTGGATCAAGTGCCTAATGCAGCCTATTTATTGGTTTTGTAATGACTGATGTATTGTTGTGCTCAGTTGTGTCTCTTTTGCGACCCCAGGGACTGCAGCCAGCCAGGCTTCTCTGTTCATGGAATTTTCCAGGCAAAAGTACCAGAGTGGGTTGCCACGACTGATAGTACATTTCCTTGAACACAGTTATGTTGACAGTTTTAAGGAGCCACGGCACTCTGTTGACTCAACAGAATTTGTTGTTAACAGAAGCTTCGAACACCTTTTCATGTGTCACTTCGCCCTGTCTGGTACCCGTACATTTAATTTTTGGGACATGAATGTGGTACTTTATTCCTATTCTGTTTTGACTCCTTATGTTTGATTCTGTCAACCAGTGTATTTGCTCTTCTTTCAAGCCATTTGTCATTTGGAATTTTGACCAACCGGCTTCCTCTCTCTCCATTTAAGTTATTATCCTGTTGTATAGGATTAGGTGAAGGGCAGGAGCCCTGTGTGGTACAGTTAGCCCTCTTCCCAGTTCAACGTTGAGCTTCCAGGCAGCGTCAGTTATGGTTGCACCTCATTGTATTGTAACCTAGACATTTTGCATGTCTTTATTTTGCCTGTATCATGGTATACAATTTCAAGGCATTATGAAATTCCTTTCTGAAAATGCCTTGAAACGATCACGTATCACTCTGGCAACAGATTTCCTTTGATCTACCACTTCAAAGAACGTTGCTTATAACTATCATCTATAAGGGTCATTATTTTACAGACCAGTTCTATTAGCAATTTGAAATTACATGGAAATAAGAAATTTGATAGGTGATTTTGGGTTTAGTGATATTATTGCTTCTAAAATTCGTGAGTAGTATCAAGATGCCAGGCCTGTGCTTGGAATCTGTCCTAATTTTGGACAGATTCTGTGAGTTTAGGGCACGGGAGAAGGGTTGTAATTCCCCCCACCCCAAATTGCTCACTAAAACCAGAAATCTTTTCAACAGATAATGACTGAGCCTATCATTTGACAGTGAGAGAAGCCTTGAAATGTACCCACCAGTGGGAAAAGAGCGTGGTGTCCTATCCTTTTATAATGGGCTACTGGAAGGATATTAATGATATTGCAGCTTTAGGGGGGCAGAATTTGATGAGAGAAGGGGACAGAGGATGAAGACACTGATTACCTGTTTAGGGACAGACTGATTTTATGAGGAAGGCAAGCAGGAAAGAAAAACGAAGTACAGGAAGGAGAGACCATAGACCATTACTCTCTTTGGTCATCAGGCCATGGATCACTTCTGTCCTCTTCCCAGTGTCTACAGAGGCTGAAATTTCTACCTTTTAGAATTACCTTTTTTTTCTTTTGTCAAAACTGTATTTATTTTTAAATTTTATTTTTTTTTACTTTTCTGAATGTTGAGCTTTTTTTTTAAATTTAATTTAATTTTATTTTTTAACTTTACAATGTTGTATGCATGTTGATATATGGCAAAACCAATACAATATTGTAAAGTTATTTTATTTTTTAAGTACTTTTGGAAGGTGTTTTCTTCTGTGCCTTTCCCCTGGTTAGAGGTGTCTGTTGTTACGATTCTGACCTGTAATCATCAAGTGGAGAGCAGCTGTTGAAGCCAGAGGGCTTCCTGAAAAGTCAGGGGACAGGCAGCAGGAGGACCCTGAATACTTGGGGTGGGGAGTGGGAGCCCAAAATGGTGAGAGGGCTGCAGTCAGAGAAGCGGCGGGATTGATGAACACCCACATTTATTTAATTAGTAATTTCAGGCTTTTGCCCAGAGCATGACTGTACATATGGCCAGAATCTGCACCCTCTCATCCCATTGAGACACACATCTCAGCCTGGGAACCTCCCCCACCCTCCATCAGGTGCAAGTCTGCCACCAGTTTTTCTCTAGTTTGTATTTTTGCTCTTGCATGCTTCTGTACAATGCTTTATTGGTGATGCGGTTTTTGCATCCTTTTCTAAGACTGGACTTTGATGAATTTGGCTGTACTTCTTATGGTACATGCAGCATTAAATAATCTGCTTGTGTGTCTTTTTCCTTTTTTCCTTTCCCTTTGAAGTTTGAGAGTGAAGTTGGTCAGCTGGCTGAGTGGCAAAAAGGGTTCTTGTATTCTTGAGCAATGCTTGAGTGAATATGATTTGGCTCACATCTCCTCAGCCCTCCTTTTCCTTGTTTCAGCCCTTGGCTTCCTCAGCTGCTCCGCCCACTAGAACTGAATTATGGATTCTAGCCAAAGGAGCGACAAATAAGCCTCAAAGAGGTGAAGTGAAATGAGAGGTGAGCCTGGTCAGGAACTCAGATCTCCTGACCACAGTCCATGGCTCTTACTGTGGCATCATGCTGCCTGGAACATTTGTGGGACTATATCATGCTGCCACCCTTAGTGTAAGTGGGCAACCAAGAGAGATGGCAACAGAGATGATGGCAAGGGGGATTTATTGATTGAATAGCCATACTTCCTGGACACTTACTTTTTCTTGTATGGGGCGTGCTTACTGCAAGTAAAGTCAAGGATATCAGTTATTTACCACTTGCTCCCACTTCTCTTTTAATCTGGCTTCATCATTACTGTTCATCTTATGCCCATACACAGCCTCAGGCTGCCTCTGGACTAAGGTCCCTTGTTGCTGTTCTCTTACCCCAGCAGTACCTCAAGTTCCAGTCTTCCTCTTACTTGTATTTCAAGGAAAATACTACACAAGAATCAAGTTATTCTAGTAAGTCCAGTGTCATTAGAGAGCTGTTAGGATCTCATGGGTCAATATGTTCATATTATGTGCTTTTTATAATGGGCTACCGGAAGCGATAGCTTAACTGAAGGCATTGGAACCATTCAGAGTTTTTGATAACAATATGTGCGTTACTAGAACCTAGCACAGATTTTCTAAATTAGAAACTTAGGGTGTTAGGACCTGAGTGTCTACATTTCAATAAAATTCGTAGGTGATTCTGAAATATACCAATAGTTGAGGATTACTACTCTTTCTTGTGCTTAGAATCAAAGCATTTGCTCTAAGTGTGTAAGTATGCTGGGATGTGCATGCACGCTCAGTTGCTTGAATCATGTCCAACTCTTTGTGATCCCATGGACTGTAGCCCGCCAGGCTCCTCTGTATATGGAGATTCTCCAGGCAAGAATAGTGGAGTGGGTTGCCATGCCCTCCTCCATGGGGCCTTCCTGACCGAGGGATCAAACCCATGTCTCCTGCATTGGGAGGTGGATTATTTACCATTGAGCCACCAGGGAAGCCTGGTAAGTAGGAATGGTCATTGTTGGGCTAGTTGATGATATCTTGCTTTTAAAATTATATTTCATTGGTCATTGTGGCTTCCCCACCCCCTCCCAGATACATACAGTGGATCAGAATCTTTGAGCCTGGATTTGTCTTTCCAAGGGTCTTGGGCTTCTTCTCTGTGTGTTGAAGGTATATGCATAACCTCTGGGCTCTGTAGTGATTTTTTTTACTAGAAAAATTCTAATTTCCATTTCTAGCTACACTTCATGATATATTTGATAAATATCTATTGAATGTACAACATGTGTACCACATGGCAGAAAGTACTCTATTTCACCAGAACAAAGGCACCTAGCTCATTCCTCCATGATTTAAAAGCAGTTATGACATGAATGAAAGAGGGAGGTTGGTAGGTAAAGGGAAGGCTTCAAAAGATGACTGTATTTATTTCCCATCTTGTAGTATTTTCCTCTCTGGAAGGATTCATGCTTCATGGGTGTCCTAGAAAGTGAGAAGGGGAAAAAAGAAGAAAATAAGTATAGATTATAAAACTGTTTCACCCTTGGGCTCCAATGTAATCTCTTCACAAGGCAGATGTTTTAAAACTCAGGTATTCGCATTCACTGAAGAGATACATGGTAAATAAACATATGACTCAAATGCCACCTTTCAGCCAGAGGGACTGTTTCCTGCCTGTTCTCAGAACTGGTGCCATACCTTATCTATTGACTTTCATGTTCATACAGTGGATAGAGTCTCTGATTGTACAGATGCCAGGCTTAGCTAAATAAGGTGACTCTGCTCTTGATGTTAAACTGCAGAGCTACTCTGTGGCCATGTGGTTGCTTGTGAATGGTGATCAGTGACACTGAAGTTACACACTTGGTCCATTCCACATCATTTGCAAGAAGGGGGAGGGGCATGTTTTTTGACCTTCCACCCACCTCTCATCAAAATAAGATGACTGATTTTGAATTTGCAAGAAATATTCAAGTTGCATGTTTTAAGTAGGGCCTTCCAAACTCTCTACTGGGAAGATTTATTTGGGTCTTAGATTGACTCACACCACAGTGTTGATTTTGACCAAGTGGGTGAAACTGGTGGGTAGAAGAAAGGAATGGTAATACATACTTACCAAAGCTTAGCTGGAGACACTGACCCATTTTCAAACAGATCTGTCCTTTGACAAATTCACTAACTTATAGAAAATCTTCATTTAAGGCTTAAAAGTGTCACATTAAAAAAATGTTGTGTTCATTTAACTCATTGAGTTGAAAAAGCATAAGTTTTCAATTAAGTTAATTTCTACAAATATCTGAAAGCATCATCTTTCATAACTTTATTGGTTTCTCAGTGGTAAACGGGGACAGGTCAGGTAAATGGATTTAAAGGTTTTTGCTCTCTCTTTTTTTAGAACCATGAATCATGAAAGCCTGAGAAATAGAAAGGCACTGATCATGTTCAGATTTTCCTCTTACTACTAGTTATAAGTGAGGAGCTGTGCCTGTCCTCTCTCTGTGATGCAGAAGCAGCTCTCTCTCTGTTACAAGCACACAACCTCATTTAAGCTTTTGGGGAAGAGTAATTCTGTTTTTAAATGAGACGCTAATGAGGTGACAGATTATTTATGTAATTTTAGAGTCATCACACTTCTACATGAAAGTGCCAACCATTTTCTTTACCATCATCATCTTAGTGAACTCAATTCATTCACATCTAAGAAGGAGTGTGCTGCCCTACTCTCACATGTTCCTGCCCCCTTGGCTATGGCTGATATTTATTTATTTTGAAGAATTAATCTTCTTTTTTAAATTGGGGGATAACTGCTTTACAATGTTGTGTTGGTTTCTGCCATAAAACAACACAAATCAGTCATAATTATATATATATATATACACACACACACACACATACACACACACATATATATATCCGCTCTTTCTTGAGCCTCTTTCCCCCCATCCCATCCCCCTCTATAGCTGATATTCAGATGGATATCAGATTCTGTAAGAGCTGTGGACTTGGGGCTACAAAGATGAGTCGTTTAGACTGTTAAGTCATGACCATGCACAAGTTGGTTAGCAGAGAAATAAGGCAGATATAGAGAAATGGAGATAACTGACCACTTGGACCTGGTGGGGGAAGCACAGGGGGACAGAGCAGTTGCCCTTGACTTTCTAGTTCCTGTACGGTCCAGTACTTTTTCCAATGGGATTTTATGGGAATGTTCTGCGTTTGTACAATGAATCTCCTTTTCTAAAATAAATATACTTTCAGCATACCTCTGCTCCTTGCCACCTCTAACAATCCCAGGTCAGAAAGAGTGGGAATGATCATTGCTTTGAAAGCTAAAGACACTGAGCCCTCAGGTGGAATGGGGCTTGTGTTGTCACACAGCTATGTAGAGACAGAGCAAGGTCGAAAATCCATGTCTTCTGGTTTGTAGGCCTAGTACTTACCAGTTACTGGGCACCTGAGGATTGTTTCTAGGTTGACAGATATATCCAAAGGGGGAGTGGGTGATTCCAGTCAGAAACATTGAAAAGGTAGCTGATTTTTTAATCGACGTGATTAATATTCTGAAGGAACCCAATGAAGAAAAGCCTCTGCAGTCTCCAGCGAATTTTCCTGTTTGAACCTTTTCACTTAACAAAAACCAGCATATTTTCCCCCTTATGTGTCTTCAGTAGAGTGCAGATCGGCTCTTACCTTTGAGACTGCTACCCTACCTCACCTCTCTGCAGCTGATGCCAGTAGAGGTGCCAATTATGTGGCTCTGTTTATTTCTACCACAACATTAAAAAAAATAATAATAAAGTTGCCCCTGAGGAGAAACTTAGAATGCCAACTCAACTAGAAACAACTTTCCCAGGCAAATTAGGAACCTCTTGAAGATCATCATTTAGAATCAGAGTCCTGACAGGACCTAGCTTCTAATGGAATATTTTGAGTTGCAAATAGGTAATGTATCCCTTTAACTGCTAAGCATTGCAGCCTCTTCAAGGAAGGCCTGATAAGGGACATACGTATACCTATGGCTGATTGCTGTTGATGCTTAGAAGATACCAACAAAATTCTGTAAAGCAATTATCCCTCAACTAAAAAATAAATACATTTTTTATTTTAAAGGAAGGCCTGATAGAATCTGGTTTCAAAGTATTATATGTGTTTCAGTGGCACTGTTCTATTTTATTTTCCAAGTACTGGCTGATTTAATTTGTCTTTTAAAAAAACAAATAATGAGATGTGTGTGTCAGGAGGTGTTGTGGGGGATGGTTTTCAGGGCTATTTTATGATACATTAATAGGTGTTTAATAGACCAGAAAATCTATCCTCTCTTAAGAGCATACGAGTTTGACTCAATATTGCACATGGTCTCTGAAGGTTTATGTTGCCCATTTAAATAAAAGAAAACTAATCAGAGCGTGGAACATAAGTTTATTCTGTGCCTTTTATTTATAAACAAAGTAGAATTGAAGAGGGATGCTAAGGAAAGAACCATCTTAGAAGCATGATCCAATGAGAAAATGTGGATTGTAAAGCAGTGGTTGTCAAAGAGGACATTATTGTGGGTTCTGAAAAATCCTTGAGTAAGGAAGCCTGTTTTAACTTTTTTTCAACCAGTGTTTAACCTCAGGACTTTTTTCTTCAGATACCACCTATTAGGGTTAGACTGTGGCTTAGTCTAACTTCTGTCTCAGATAAGTTAGAAATAAGAGAGATAAGACTAGAAATATAGATTGACAAAATATTATAGAAGGTCCTGAATACTGTGCTAAGAAGATTCAGCTTCGTTGTATAAACAATGGGATAATTATTTAGCTTTTTTTTTTCTTTAATAGCGTCCCAACTTGTCTCTGTGCTTTCATTTATACTCCTTTTCAGTGCATCCTGAATAGCACTGCTAGACTAATTTTCTTGAAACTCTTTCCATCATTTGTCTGCCCTACTTCAGAACCTAAACAGTGCTCTTTGGGACCCTACATTTTGGCTTCAAACAGATTTTTTTGGATAAATTTCTTTTACTCTCCACTGTTACTGATATATCCACCATTTTATCAAATACATGCATACCTGCTAAGTTGCTCCAGTTGTGTCGGACTCTTTGTGACGCTATGAACTGTACTCTCCCAGGCTCCTCTGTCCATGGGATTCTCCAGGCACGCACACTGGAGTGGGTTGCCATGCCCTCCTCCAGGGGATCTTCCCAACCCAGGGATAGAACCCAAGTCTCTTATGTCTCCTGCATTTTCAGGTGGATTCTTTACCACTAGTGCCACCTAGAAAGCCCAAATACATTCTATTCATTAAAAAAAAAAAAATCTCTTATCAAGTGGTTTTCACCTTGGTTGTATGTTAGTATGACCTAGGGAGCATCTAAAAATTCCTTTGCCCAGACCCCCACCCTGACTGATTATATCAGAATCTCTAGTAGATGGGGCTTAGGCTTCAGTGATAAATAGAACTTCTCAGATAATTCTGATGTGCAGCCACATTTGAGAATCAGTGCCTTGTAAGCTGGCATAAAGCTGAACCCATAATGTCAATATCTACTTACTTCAGAATTGTTGAAGTCACATTGGTTGTTGATATCACATTGATCAATTTCCATGGAGCTTACATTTATCAAGAGGAGACTCTAACTCTCCTCTGGAAATATCAAAGCTGTCAGTTTTGTGCTTGGAAAGAGGAAGTGCCCTTATTAATGAACATTCTCATTTTTTGGAAACAAATCATAAGTCTAACAGGATCTTCTAAGACCAAAGGACTACTGAAGTTTTTTCTGGTAAACTGATTGCAAAGTCTTTGTTAGTCAATTTGATTGATTACAGCATACACACATTGAAGTACACTTCAAGTAGCCAGTTTGTCTGAAGACTTGCTGTTAAATCTCTTCTAAAGTAAATTAAAAGTTAACCTCCAGAGAATTCTGAACAGCTGTTTGAAGGCAACAAGTTCTATTAAATATATCATCACTGCTTAATATTGGCGAAATCAGGTGAACATTCAATCTTGGCATTTAACGGTAATAACAAAGGTAATACATTCAGAAAGATTGCCTTTTCCCATTTTCCTAGCTTGCCTTTTGGCAAAAAGGATGCTAGTGGAGCCATACAAGCACAGAGGCTGTTTAGGCATATCGTAGTGGGAGAATGTGGGGAGGAAGGGTGAAGCCTCAGGATGTGTGCAGGACTTCTTCAAGAGGGATGGCTAAGTTATAGTATTTGACAGTCCTGTTTTCCAGCTTTGTACAGAGAGGAGGAAGAGCACCCATTCACTTTATAAGCAGGTAAAGAGGTTTCAAGTTAATTTGTTGTCGTTCAGTCACTAAGATGTGTCTGACTCTTTGTGACACCATGGACTGCAGCACACCAGGCTTCCCTGTCCTTCCCTGTCTCCTGGAGTTTGCTCAAACTCACGTCCATTGAGTTAGTGATGCTATCCAACCATCTCATCCTCTGTTGCCCTCTTCTCCTCCTGTCCTCATTCTTTCCCATGACTAGTGGAAAAACCATAGTTTTAATGAAATGGACCTTTGTCAGCAAAGTGATGTCTCTGCTTTTTAATACACTGTCTAGGTTTGTCATAGCTTTACTTCCAAGAAGCAAGTGTCTTTTAATTTCATGACTGCAGTCACTGTCTGCAGTGATTTTGGAGCCCAAGAAAAATAAGCTCTGTTACAGTTTCCACTTTTCCCCCATCTGTTTGCCATGAAGTAATGGGACCAGATGCCATGATCTTAGTTTTATGAATGTTGAGTTTTAAGTCAGCTTTTTCACTCTCCTTTTTCATGCTCATCAAGAGGCTCTTTAGTTCCTCTTTGCTTTCTGCCATAAGGGTGGTATTATCTGCATATCTGAGGTAGTTGATATTTCTCCCAGAAATCTTGATTCCAGCCTGAGATTCATCCAAGTTAATTGGTTCTGGATAAATTCTACATTTCTTCCCAAGGGTGTCTTAATTCTAATCTTTCATGGGGCTCATTTTCCCTTGTCTCTTACCCTGGATAGTAATCCTCCTATCCATCAGATGGTCATACTAAAAGCTGTCAAACCTGAACATCGTCTTGGCCGTCTCTCTGTCCGTCACTTTCTGTTTCCTCCAATAAATCCGAGATTTCTACAATTTCTATAGATCAGTGGTTCTCAAACTTTAATATGCACCAGAGTCACCTGGAGGTCTCCCCAAAGCACAGACTTCTGGACACTGCTTCCAGAGTTCCTGATTCAGTAGGTCTGAGGTTGGGCCTGAGAATTTTAATTTTTGACCAGCTTCTAGGTGATACTGATCAGTAAAAGTCTCACTTTGATTTTGAGGAGACTCTCTGCTCTAGTGTAGGGACTGTTCTTAGCCTTAGCTTCACATTGGGATCACCTGGGAGCTTTTTAGTTTATACTGATGCAAGTCCTATTCCCCAATGGTTCTGATTATTTGGTGTGGGAGGGGACCAAGGCATGGATGTGGTTTTTAAAAGACCTCTAATGTGTAATCAGGGTTGATAATCATTGTAAATTTTTGTATCTCAAATACCTTTTTATTTCTTTTTCCTTTTTTATGGTAATCACTTTAAAATGTTTTCTCATTGCCTGCAGAATATTAGCCATATTCCTTAGCATGGCGTATGAGGTCCTTTATTATTTCATTATATTCATTCATTCTTTAAAAACATATATTGATAATAATGGTTGTACAGCAATGTGAATGTACTTATCGTCAGTTTCAACTTAAACATGGTTAAAATGATACATTTTATGTTATGTATATTTTACCACAATAATAAAATAATTTATTGAGCACCTTCTAAGCATCAAACATCTCCCTGTTTTGAAATTTATTGCTTTTTTCTGAACACACGAGGCTTTTTCATATTTAATCACAACTATTGAGTGTGTCCTTCTCTATCCTGACTGGCATTCTCCTCTTTGACATTAAAGATCTATTAAATCTCCCTTTGTACATCGAGCCTTTTTAAATTGCTAGATGCAAAGGAATTTATCACATTAAGATTATAATTGAGTGTAGCTCTTTCTTCCTACTACACTCTTCTTAGAAAGGGGGCTGTTTTCTCTATCTTACTTACCTTTCTGTGTTTGTGTCTGATTCCCGCCTTGGGATGAGTTAGGCAGACCTGGCCAGGTGCTGGGGTTGGAATGTGAATTCCAGTGCTGAAGTAGGCACTAGGAAGCAGTAGGTATCAGAGGAATGGGCTGAACCAGAGCCTGGAGGGGAAAGCTAGGGCTTGCTTAACAGCCAGGGCCAAGTCACAAGGAACAGATAGCAATGAGTTCAGAGTTGGGTGAAGATGTAGTCCAAAAATCTTTCTCCTACTGACCTGCCACCAACATCTGAAGTCCCTATTGTTAGAGATCTTTTGTTGTGCTCAAAGTATAGTGCCTCCTGAAAACAAACTCTTGGGGAAAATATCAGTAACCACAGGTTATTGTATCACCTTGACCCTTCTCTGACACCTGAGCAGAAATGCATTTTCAGTTATCACCTTGGAAAATGATGAATAGGAGCCTGAGTGATGTTTTGGAAGGAAAGGGAAGGGTGGCTCTAGTAGTAGCAGATCAGGGTAACTGGGGCAGCAGAAAAGCAGTGGACTCCTAGGACTGTTGCTGATAGAGAGAATAGAATTACACTTTGCTTTTGTCCAGATCCTGTTGAGAACTGAATCTGTATCCAAAGGGAACGTGGTTCCCTCTCTGATCCCTGGAAATTTGACAGCTATGTGCATAGAATGTGGACATTTTAAAGGAAATGAAGGCCAAAAAAAAGTTGGAATATAAATATTTTCTCTCAACAGCAAAGCTAGAAGAGAGATTGAGATGGATTCAGTGCTTTAGTGCAAGTAGTGAGGTAAGGGAGGGACACTGCATCCTTCCTGCAACCCCCACCCCCGCGCCACCGCCCCGCCAGCTAGCCCTTCTGCTGAGTATCCTGACAGCCTAATTCTTCATTAGCTTGCTTGCATGTATGTGTATGCTCACTGCATTCTTCTTCCTGACTTCCCACTTACTGTCGGCATCACTTTTAGTAGCTGCAGGTGCCTGTGGGAACAGGAGATGCTTCTGTGGCTTGCTGCAATTTTACGTATTCCCTTGACTCCTGCTACATGGCCCTTCTTAAGTTAGACTCTTCATGCTTATGCTTAACAACTGCTTTCTGCTGTAAATGATGCAAGAAGTGAGCGTGTATTAGAATCAAGTCTATACTTGGAATGTACTCAGTTGCTATAGTTTGTGTTTGTGCACAGGTTGTGGGGAGAGAGGGGGTGGCTTGTGCAAGTGTTTCTTGGTACATTTAAATAACCACAGCCAAAGCTGTAAGTCCCACTTGCAATGGTCAGTAGGAAATTCAGGTGTGTGCCAAAACACTTTGAATAGTGTACATCACTTGATACATTGAAAGGATGCTGACAAATACCTAAAGACACTGGAGAGTCCCCCAAAGTTCCTTATTAGCAAGGAGGCTGAGGCTGCTGGGCCAAGTGCAGAGATAAAATAGCAAATTTATTATTACCTCTACCCACTAGAGGATGACACTGGCACAGTTAATACAAAAGCAGTAGATCATCTAGGCATCCTTGATACTTGAGTTAGAGGTACATCATATGACAGATTTACTTCTGTGTTTCATTGAAACCGGTAGGAATACCAGTTGTCTCTCTCTGAGCGCAAGTACATGGGATATGGAGAACTGATAGCTCAGGAATTAAACACTCCCCTGACTAAGCCACAGAATGGTTATTTCTCATCAAAATACCGATTTTTGAAACCCAAGATTATTCCTTGTGACATCTGAGTCTATACTGCCTTAAAGTGTTCTTCATTTATTTCCAGGACATGTGGTTTATTGCTCTAACTAGATTATATGACTCAAAAACAAATCATTTTTTAAAATGAAATGAAACTTTCATTTATTGAGAAAAATTCTATGAGGTGATTAGACTTTCACATATATTATCTCATTGACTTTTCAGAAATTCATGTGGAATGGAACTTTTATTTTTATGGATGAAATGCTGAGGGCTTGGATAAATCTGTACAAGGTCACAGTACCACTTTAATGATGAGCTGGCATTCAGAGCCAGCCATTTTTATCACATGTCACTGCTTTTCTACTTTTGGTACCCCTTAGTCCCTTTTACCTGGCTCTGTGATTTCCCTAAATATTTGGAAGAATATGTCCATTCTCTCTATCTCAGCTGATGGAGAAATAACCCCGAGTATCTTTGTTAGTTAGCAATGTAAGAAAGGATCACATTTCTTTAGTAGAAACAAGAGGAGCTTAAACCTCACTTAAGACTTTTCTGATGTAGAAGCTTGGAAATTGTCATGATGTTTTTACTGTTCTGTAGTGTACACTTGAGGTTTTGGGGAAGCTTAGGATCTCTTACTTAGGATCTCTCACTTAGGATCTCTTACTTCATCTGTGAATTTCAAAATGTGCATTGAAAATGGTATGATTATCAGGGGAACAGAGAGGTAGCTATTTCTCGATAGGCACTAAGCTGTCTTATCCATTTTTCACCAGTCACTCATTTTCTAAAAATGAATCTGCCATTATGTTTTTTTTTTCACAAGATGGAATGGGAACTCATTTATGTTAACTTTTCAGCTATAAAATCCACTTTTAATCTTTCACTGGAGTACTAGTATCAGTCAGAAGAAAAAGATCTCATTAAAAACAAAAATGATATACAGTGTCTATTAATCAATTGGATGGAACTACTTTATGCCCTGGATGCAAAATGTTGAAATGTATCTCTTAAGGATCAATATTGTTTCTAAGTAACTAAAGCTAAATCAATACCAGCTCCACACTTCACTTTGCTAACAGATCATTAGATTCTAGTGTTTCTGAACCTGTAACTACAAATACAGAGTGCCCAGAAATAGTTTTCAGATTCAATTTTTCCCCATTTGTCTTTTTAGAGGTTGATTTATTTGTTTTGTTTGTGTGTGTGTGTGTGTGTTTAGTGAAATCCTTTTATAATATTATTGTTGAGATAAAGTAAATTCTCTTAGAGGAACGGTATTAGACTTTATTGTGTAGGATCTTTAAGTCTCAAAGGGCTTCATTTGATCTATGTATGTCCAAAATCATGTAATAACAGAGTTCAGCTGTATTTTGTATTATGGATTTTTGCTTACTCATTTTCGTTTTAGTGCACACTGGACTTAGAGGGAATTAATGAGTTCTCTGTTAAATGTTTAAGGACAAAAGGGCAAATTCTAAGCCATAGCCTTATTGCATTTCAGGATTAAAGAAAACCCTAAAGGTATATGGTTCAACATCCTAGGTGAGGCTTCGATCAGTCCTCTGTATAGGTTCTCAGCAAACTAACTCATTCTTGAAAAAAAGTGAAAAGAGTTAGTCACTCAGTTGTATTCGGCACTTTATGACCCCATGGACTGTAGCCCACCAGGCTCCTCTGTCCATGGGATTCTCCACGCAAGAATAGTGGAGTGGGTTGCCATGCCCTCCTCCAGGGGATCTTCCTGACCCAGGGATTGAACCCAGGTCTCCTGCATTGCAGGCAGATTTTTTACCATATGAGCCACCAGGGAATCATAGGATGAATTAAATCAAGCATAAAATTTAGAGGGAAGGAGGTTGAACCATTCAGATCCCTGGCAGGTACCCTCTGAAGACAAATTTGAGAAGCATTTTATTAAGGGATATTTACCAGAGGTATGGGGAGGGCTATAGCTACCAATGAGAAGAGAGGGAAGCACTCAGAGGCTAGCAATAATGTGGAACTCTGGGCGAGGAAAAAGAATCTTTACCCTCTAGGTTCTTGGCTGAGAACCCACTATTAACAGGAGAAAAACATATACAAATTTAATAACATGTATGCTTCCTGTATACATGGGAGAGACCTAGGAAAACTGAGTAATTCCTTGAAATGGCCCAGTCCAAGGCCCAAACTGCAACATTTCCAGCTACATAAAAAGATGTTGGGGGTGGATACTTTTGAGAGAGGGGCAAACTGACTATGATAGGTTATCAGGACAAGCATAGTAAACAACAGGTAATATGGTTGTTATGCATATTTAAGTGGTCAATCTCCACTGACAACATTTTCTAGAAATTCATTCTTCTTGGTAGAGAGAGGGATATACCTTACACATGAAGATTTCTCTTAGAAATGTAAATCTCTGTTACAAAAGGTAACTTCTCTGTTTTCAGAGCTTTCCCACTGTCTACTGTTTCTCAAAAAATAATCAGCCTAAAATATTCCCTGTGCCAAAGAGGCAAATTTTGCAGTGGTATGTTCTGCTGCTGCTACTTAACTGCTTCGGTCATGTCCAACTCTGTGCAGCCTCATGGACTGTAGCCTGCCAGGCTCCTCTGTCCATGGGATTCTCTAGACAGGAGTACTGGAGTGGGTTGCCATGCCCTCCTCTGGGGAATCTTCCCAACCCAGGGATCAAACCCAGGTCTCCTGCATTGCAGGCAGATTCTTTACCATCTGAGCCACCAGGAAAGCCCAGTAAATGTTACATAAGTTACATAATTGAAGAGGGGCACCACTGAGAAATTTGAGTGGATCTTGAAGCAGTTGAATCAAGTCCAGTGGGTGAAAATTCTTAAGATGACAGATTTTCATTCAGTATAAAGATGACTTAATTCATAGACATAACATAAATTAACTTATATGGTAGTGAGTTTCTTATCCTGCTGCTGCTGCTGCTAAGTTGCTTCAGTTGTGTCTGACTCTGTGTAACCCCATAGATGGCAGCCCACCAGGCTCCCCCATCCCTGGGATTCTCCAGGCAAGAACACTGGAGTGGGTTGCCATTTCCTTCTCCAATGCATGAAAGTGAAAAGTGAAAGTGAAGTCGCTGAGTCATGTCTGACCCTCAGTGATCCCATGGACTGCAGCCTTCCAGGCTCCTCCGTCCATGGGATTTTCCTTATCCTAGAGGTGGTTAAATGTAGATTAAATAGCAAATCATGTCATACAGAGAGACTGAAGCATAGATTGGGAGGTTGGATTAGAAGACCTTCAAAATCCATTCCTGACATACTGATGATTTCAGCAAAGTCATGTGCATTACAACTGAAAGGATAACCTTGTAAATCTCTGCCTTGATTATGTATAATAGATGTTGACTGAAAACAAATAGACTGTCAGTTATTTCTCCAGCAAAAATGGGTTTGTTCAGGATTAGCAGAGAATTGCAATTCTGGGTTTGCAACCATGGCAAGCCACGTGCAAGTCCCCAGTAAAAATGGAGAAACCTCTTATAGAGGGGAAAAGGAAGTTGGGATGGCTATAATGATCAAAGAGTCCAGGACTTTTCATTGGCTGAGGTATTGCCAGTGTCAAGGAGGAAGAAAATTTTCTCTACTGTTCTCTAGACAGGAGTACTGGAGTGGGTTGCCATGCCCTCCTCTGGGGGATCTTCCCAATCCAGGGATCAAACCCAGGTCTCCTGCATTGCAGACAAATTCTTTACCTGAGCCACCAGGAAAGCCCAGTAAATGTTACATAAGTTACATAATTGAAGAGGGGCACCATTGAGAAATTTGAGTGGATCTTGAAGCAGTTGAATCAAGGTTCTTCTAGGTTCTTCTATCTTGTCTAAGAATTAAATTGATATGAAACAGATTTTTTTTTTCAATTTTTAAAATATTTTTTGTTTTTTAAGGAGGAAAATTTCTTTAAATGTTGCATTGGGTTTTTATCAGCCATAATTATACATATATCCCCTCTCCCTTGAGCCTCCCTCCCTTCCCCCTACCCCATCCCACCCCTTTAGGTCATCACAGAGCGCCAGGCTAGGCTCCCTGTGTTACTCAGCAACTTCTCACCAGCTATTCATTTTACAGATGATAGTGTATATATGTTGATGCTACTTTTCTCCATTCATCCCACTCTCTCCCTTCCCCACTGTGTCCACAAATCTGTTCTCTAGGTCTGCGTCTTCATGCTGCCCTGCAAATAGGTTCATCAGTGCCGTTTTTCTACATTACGTATGTATGTGTTAATATATATTTCTTTTTCTCCTTCTGACTTACTTTTTACTCTGTATAGCAGGCTCTAGGTTCATCTACCTCACTAGAACTGACTCCAGTTTGTTCTTTTTATGGCTGAATAATATTCCATTGTATGTATGCACCACATCTTCTTTATCCATTCATTTGTTGATGGGCATCTAGGTTGCTTCCATGTCTTGGCTATTGTAAATAGTGCTGCAATGAACATTGGTGTACATGTGACTTTTAAAATTGTTTTTTTTTATTATAATTTTTTAATATAAATTTATTTATTTTAATTGAAGGCTAATTACCGCAACATTGTATTGGTTTTGCCATACATCAACATGAATCCACCATGGATGTACATGTGTTCCCCATCCTGAACACCCCTCCCAATTCCCTCCCCATACCTTCCCTCTGGATCAGGGTATATGCCCAGTAGTGGGGTTGCTGGGTCATACAGTAGATTTGTTCCTAGTTTTTGAAGGGACTTCCATACTGTTCTCCATAATGGATGTATCAGTTTACATTCCCACCAACAGTGCAAGAGAGTTTCCTTTTCTCCACATCATTTCCAGCATTTATTGTTAGTAGATTTTTTTATTTTTATATATTTTTTAAAATATAAATTTATTTATTTTAATTGGAGGTTAATTACTTTACAATATTGTATTGGTTTTGCCATACATCAAAATGAATCTGCCATGGGTATACTCGTGTATAGTAAATTTTTTAATGATGGCCATTCTGAGTGGTGTGAGTTGATACTTCTTTGTAGTTTTGATTTGTATTTCTCTAATAATTAGTAATGTTGAGCATCTTTTTAAATGTTTATTGGCCATCTGTATGTCTTCTTTGTAGAAATGTCTGTTTAGGTCTTTTGCCCATTTTTTTTTTTTTTTTTGATTGAGCTGTTTTTCAGATATTGAACTGTATGAGCAGCTTGTATATTTTGGAGATTAATCCTTTATCAGTTGTTTCATTTGCAATTATTTTCTCCAATTCTGAGGGTCTTCTTTGAATCTTGTTTACTGGTTCCTTTGCTGTGAAAAAGCTTTTGTTTCATTGCTGCTGCTGCTGCTAAGTCGCTTCAGTCATGTCCGACTCTGTGCGACCCCATAGACGGCAGCTCACTAGGCTCCCCCATCCATGGGATTCTCCAGGCAAGTAGGTCCCATTTATTTTTGTTTTTATTTCTATTACTCTAGGAGGTGGGTCAAAGAGGATCTTGCTGTCATTTATGTCAAACAGTATATTGTCTATGTTTTCCTATAAAGTGCTTTGTAGTTTCTGGCCTTATATTTAAGTCTTTAATTCATTTTGAGTTTATTTTTGAATACGGTATTAGCAAGTGTTCTGTTTCATTCTTTTGTGTGTAGCTGTCCAGTTTTCCCAGTACCACTTATTGAAGAGGCTGTATTTTCTCCATTGTATATTCTTGTTTCCTCTGTCAAAATAAGGTGCCCATAGGTGCACGGGTTTATGTCTGGATTTTCTATTTTGTTCCATGGGTCTATATTTCTATTTTTGTGTGAGTACCATACTGTCTTGATGACATTGTAATACAATCTGAAGTCAGGAGGGTTGATTCTTCCAGCTCCATTCTTCTTTCTCAAGACTGCTTTGGATATTCAGGGTCTTTTGTGTTTCCTTACAAAGTGTGAAATTTTTTGTTCTAGTTATGTGAAAAATACCATCAGTAATTTGATAAGGATTGCATTGTATCTGTAGATTGCTTTGGGTAGAATAGTCATTTTCATAATATTGATTCTTCCAATCCAAGAACATGGTATATCTCTCCATCTGTTTGTTTCATCTTTGATACTTTTCATCAGTGTCTTATAGTTTTCTTCATACAGGTCTTTTGTCTCTTTAGATAGGTTTATTCCTAGTTATTTTATTCTTTTTGTTGCAGTGGTGAATGGGATTGTTTCCTTAATTTCTCTTTCTGATTTTTCATTGTTAATATGTAGGAATGCAAGGGATTTCTGTATATTAATTTTATATCCTGAGACTTTACTCTGTTCATTGATTAGTTTTAGTAGCTTGGTATGAAAGAGTTTAACAGGAGAAAATCACACAAATTTTAACAACATGTACAATTACTTGGGAAAGATCCAGGAGAAATGAGAAACTCACAAAAATAACTGAAACTCTCACCTTAAATACTATCTTCAGCTAAAGACAAAGAGGATGTTGGGAGTTGTGGTTTGGGACTTCAAAGGGGAAGAAGAAAATTCACATGGAGATGGAAAAACAGATGTTTGGTAAATAAATGCTCATGGGCCACTTAGAGACAATGGAACATGGTGGATTCGGATCTCTAGGCCCTACCTAGAGCTCCCCCCACAACACCTAGCCTGTGTTCTTTGCAGATAGCTCTAATGATAGCTTTATTCCAGGAGCAGATCCTCTGTCTAAATTCTTTATGCAGCTAAGTGGGAGGTGAAAAAGAAAGATTTCCTGAGTCTTCTGTTTTTCAAAAATAATCAGCCTAAATTCATTCCCATGCTGAAGAGAAGCATTTTGGGACAGCAAATTTTGCTCCCTATGTCAGGAAATTGGAGGAGGTCTTTGATGTTGTCATAGGGCATGGGAACTCCCAATTCTGGTCTCCCAAGTCTATTTAATTAAGGCTTCTGTCTAGTCAAGGCTATGGTTTTTCCTGTGGTCATGTATGGATGTGAGAGTTGGACTGTGAAGAAGGCTGAGCACCAAAGAATTGATGCTTTTGAACTGTGGTGTTGGAGAAGACTCTTGAGAGTCCCTTGGACTGCAAGGAGATCCAACCAGTCCATTCTGAAGGAGATCAGCCCTGGGATTTCTTTGGAAGGAATGATGCTAAAGCTGAAACTCCAGAACTTTGGCCACCTCATGCGAAGAGTTGACTCATTGGAAAAGGCTCTGATGCTGGGAGGGATTGGGGGCAGGAGGAGAAGGGGACGACAGAGGATGAGATGGCTGGTTGTCATCACTGACTCTATGGACGTGAGTCTGAGTGAACTCCGGGAGTTGGTGATGGACAGGGAGGCCTGGCGTGCTGCAATTCATGGGGTCGCAAAGAGTCGGACACGACTGAGTGACTGATCTGATCTGATCTGATCTGTTTATCAATTTTTATATAGGCCACACATTGCCCAGATATCATTCTTGACCTTTTGTGCATGAAAAAACACATTCTTTTTGTGCATGAAAAAACACATTCTTAAGGCTCTTTGTGATTATATCATTTCCCACCCTCCGTCATCTTGCAACCATTTCTCCTTCCAATACCATTTTCTTCAGAGAAAATAAGTTCCTTAACTTGGGTTAACTGGTTTTCTTTAATTAACAAGCATCTTTTAATGATTTGACTACCTACCCTTTTGTTACAAAGCTTTTATATAAGCTGGCTCCTCCTTTCACCTCCTTGGAGCAGCTCTCTCAGGGTTGCTTGAGATGCCACCTCCTGGGCTTAAGTCCTAAAAATTCCAACTTTAGGCTGTGACTGTTAAGTCAACGTTAGAATACTTTGTCATATAATAATGATATCTCATATGCTGTTATTGTAAAACTAGTTCCTGAGATGCCTGGTTACCTTGTAAAGTGAAAGTTGCTCATTCGTGTCCGACTCTTTGTGACACCATGGACTATACAGTCCATGGAATTCTCCAGACAAGAATACTGGAGTGGGTAGCTGTTCCCTTCTCCAGGGGATCTTCCCAACCGAGGAATTGAACCCAGGTCTCCCACATTGCAGGTAGATTCTTTACCAGCTGAGCCACCAGGGAAGCCGTTGTAGGCACCAGGTTATCTGATAGGCAACAGATTTTCATACTCCCTTTGAAAGGAGCTTGCAGTCTCCAGTTAATTCTGGAGGGTTTCTGCAGGTTTTGTAAAACTGCTGGGGAAAAGACAAAGAGGTAATTTCTCTTTCAATGAGAACCATCTTTCTTCAAGGCCATCCCCATCCCAAACCAAGTCATGAGGAACTGTATTTAGCAGAAAAGCAGTCCAAGCAGTTCCTCCAGCTGTTTGGAGGAAACCTTTTCAAAGAAGGGATTCTTGCCTCTCAGCAGCCAAGCGTGAAGTTTATATTTGGATTTTCATGTGAATAAAAACTTCAGAAGTTAGAAGGGGCCAGCTGCAAAAGGCTTGGTTGCTCTTTGATCTGTGGAACAAGAACTCAAAACAAAGAAGAATAAGAGAGAGAAATACCACCTTCCCAGTCTTTGTCTATGTAATGAAAGGAGTTTTCAAACTGCCTTTAGCTGCAAATAATTTCAATTAGCATTTTAGAGGGGACTGAATGTAAATACCAATTCTGCTTAGGCTGGAGCCAGTTGATTAACCATTGTTTGAAGTGCTGAAAGCTTCTGGTTGGGAGAGGAAGAGAAGCAGGCACTCCTGTTTGGCATTCTGTTCTGATTCCCACTGGAAGCTTTGAGTCTTATCCTCCCTTCTCTCTTATTCATCCACCCACCCCCAAATGCACATGGATTTTTTTTAATGAGTGGCATCTGAAAGCTAGGATGACAAGGATAGATATAAGGGCAGGATTACAGATCCATCCTAGTTTGTCCATCCATTTTTAACACTGAAACTCCTGGGTATACCCTCAGTTCTGGGCAAACCAGAATGGACACTTTAACTGGAGCGATTAGAAAATATTATGCAGGAAACTATGGGTTAAGTCCCCTGTGGAAAACCTTGACAGGCAGGCTGAAGGGTAGTGTCTCCATATGAATAGATCCCCTAGACTATAGTGAAAGTTCTTGAGACTCAATAAATAAGCTGAAATATACCAACTGGAGGAGAAACAGTATTAATAATGAGGAGAAAGAGTCACAGCTAGTATTTATTAAATGCTGTCTACATTCCAGTTTCCATGTTGTTATTTTATAGATTCTACCTAAATCAGTCCACGATTATGCTCATTTTATGAGCATATGAGAAAACTGAGGCTCAATGATACTGTTCCTTGCAAGGTCATATGGAGCCAGGATTCAAATCCCTGTGTAACTCCAAGGTGTACGCTCTTAACCAGTGTATGATATTGTCTTTTTAAAAATATTTTTATTTATGTATTTTTTTTTTTTTATGGCTGTGCTGGGTCTTTATTGCTTCACAAGGGCTTTCTCTAGTTGCAGTGAGCAGGGGCTACTCTTTAGTTGTGGAGTGTGGACTTCTCACTGTGGTGGCCACTGCACAGGCCTGTTGCAGAGCCCAGGCTCTAGGTGCATAGCCTCTAGTTGCAGCTCCCAGGCTCTAGTTGCTGCTGCTAAGTCGCTTCAGTCATGTCCGACTCTGTGCGACCCCATAGACGGCAGCCCAGTAGGTTCCACCATCCCTGGGATTCTCTAGGCAAGAACACTGGAATAGGTTGCCATTTCCTTCTCCAATTCATGAAAGTGAAAGTAAAGTCGTTCAGTTGTGTCCGACTCTTCACGACCCCATGGACTGCAGCCTACCAGGCTGTTCCATCCATGGGATTTTCCAGGCAGGAATACTGGAGTGGGGTGCCATTGCCTTCTTCCCTGGGCTCTAGAGCACAGGCTCAATACTTGTGGTGCATGGGCTTAGCTGCTCCGTGGCATGTGGGATCTACCTGGATCAGTGATTGACCTATGTTTCCTGCACTGGTGAGCAGATTCTTCACCACTGAGCCAGCAGGGAAGCCCGATATTGAGAACTTGTTATATTCCAGGCCCTGCACTAGGCCTCTGGAATAGAGCAGTGAGCAAAGCACACATGATCCCTACCTTCATGGAACTACAATCCATGTTAGAATGACTCATATGAAACTAGATTCTTTGGTTTTGAAATCAATGTAGTTGCATGAATGCCAGAGAGAGAGGTATGCTGCTGTTTACTGATGTCAGTTCTGTTTAGTTGCTCAGTCGTGTCTGACTCTTTGTGATCCCATGAATTGCAGCACACCAGGCCTCCCTGTCCATCACCATTTCCCGGAGTTCACTTAAACTCACGTCCATCGAGTCGGTGATACCATCCAGCCATCTCATCCTCTGTCATCCCCTTTTCGTCCTGCCCCCAATCCCTCTCAGCATCAGAGTCTTTTCCAGTGAGTCAACTCTTCGCATGAGGTGGCCAAAGTACTGGAGTTTCAGCTTTAGCATCATTCCTTCCAAAGAACACCCAGAGCTGATCTCCTTCAGAATGGACTGGTTGGATCTCCTTGCAGTCCAAGGGACTCTCAAGAGTCTTCTCCAACACCACAGTTCAAACGCATCAATTCTTCGGTGCTCAGCCTTCTTCACAGTCCAACTCTCACATCCATACATGACCACTGGAAAAACTATAGCCTTGACTAGACGGACTTTGTTGGCAAAGTAATGTCTCTGCTTTTCAACATGCTATCTAGGTTGGTCATAATTTTTCTTCCAAGGAGTAAGCGTCTTTTAATTTCATGGCTGCAATCACCATCTGCAGTGATCTTGGAGCCCCCAAAAATAAAGTCTGACACTGTTTCCCACTGTTTCCCCATCTATTTCCCATGAAGTTATGGGGCCAGATGCCTTGATCTTTGTTTTCTAAATGTTGAGCTTTAAGCCAACTTTTTCACTCTCCTCTTTCACTTTCATCAAGAGGCTTTTTAGTTCCTCTTCACTTTCTGTCATAAGGGTGGTGTCATCTGCATATCTGAGGTTATTGATATTTCTCCCGGCAATCTTGATTCCAGCCTGTCCTTCATCCAGCCCAGCGTTTCTCATGATGTACTCTGCATATAAGTTAAATAAGCAGGGCGACAATATACAGCCTTGACATACTCCTTTTCCTATTTGGAACCAGTCTGTTATTCCATGTCCAGTTTATTGATGTCACGCTTAAGCAATTACAGAAAATGAGTGGGCTAGCTATTGACTATTCTAAGAAGGATGAGGCTCTTGTTTTAGGAAGCTAAATCATGCCAGAATGAGCAGTTGCTGATGAAGTAGGAAAGTGCAGGTGATAGTTCTTTATCAGTTTCCTACTATATATCAAACAAAAGGAAATGATTGGACAGCATTTACTCATGGTGTTTCTTTGGAACTGAAAAATACCTATTAACATGGATCTCCTGCCAGTTGCAAGTTTTTTTTTTTTCCTGCTTTCAGAAACTGTCAAAAGCAGGATCTCATATTTAAAGCTGCTATTGTGGTTGTTTATGTCTCCTCATATCTGAACCTTAACAATATGATGATATATGACACTTCAAGTGATCCTGATAATTGGTGTTGCCTATTAAATTCTGCCATTACCCATTTCTGAGTCTACAGGATCAATATCAAAGTCAAAATATATCACCTCCTTTTAGAATCTGCTTTATCCCTACCTAGGTTAGGCATCGACCACTATGGTATTAAGACCAAATCCAGCCTGTTGACTGTTTCTGTATAGTCTGTGAGCTAAGAATAGTTTTTACATTTTTTAAATGGCTGAAAAAAATGGAATGAAGGATATTTTGTGATGTGAAAATTATATACAATTTCAATTTCAGCACCCATAAATAAAATCTTATTTGAACACAAGCATCCACATTCCTTTATATATATATGATCCATGGCTGATTTCCTGCCACAGTGGCAGAGCTGAGTAGTTACTACAGAGAGTGTATGGCTCACAGAGCCTAAACATTTACTATTTGATATTTTATGAAAGAAGTATACTGACTCTTGGCCTAGGTGAAGGGGGTGATCCTATTTATAGAATATGTACATTGGAAAGCTCATAATGTTGCCGGTGAATTTAAGGTTCTTGCTTTCTCATGAAATAATTTGGAGATGAAGCAATAGTTAAGAAGTGGATTTATTTAGAGAGAAACATACTCCACAGTGTGTGGCCATCTCAGAAGCTAAGAGAGAATAACAGGGCTTCAAAATATGGTGTGGTTAGTTTTAATAGGCCGGTTAATTTCATAGGCTAGTGAGTGGGAGGATTATTCCAATTATTTTCAAAAAGGGATGGGGATTCCCAGGAATTGGTCCACTGCCCACTTTTTGGTCTTTTATGATTGGTCTCAGAACTGTCTTTGTGATGGTAGGTGTGTCATTTAGCTAATGTATTACAATGGGCATATAATGAAACTGAAGGTCTGCTGGAAGTCACATCTTCCATCATCTTGGACCTAGTTGGTTCTAGCCAGTTTTTGTCATGTTTTATGGCCATATCATTCTTTTAAAAGTTGTGCCCTGCCCTTTTCCATGCTGTTTCAGTAATTATGGGAAAAGTGAACCATCAGTGCTTTGTTTTGCAAGAAACAACAATAACAGCAAACATTAAGTTGATCCATTAATTGCAAGTCATGTGGAATTTATAAAAGTTAAGAAAAACCTTACATTATATATCTAATCATAGGCTTCCTAGATATTTTTTAAAACTTCTGTCATGGCTCTTATTAATGCCATTGATCACTGATAACTAGACACTACAAACATTTACCTTAAGATTCATATTTTAGCTAACATTTACCTACATAGTATGTATAATACATATAGACAGTGTAAATATTATATATGTCTCTGTTCATTTGAGTTTGCATTCTGGCTTCATTTGGAAAAGGAAATGGCAACCCACTCCAGTGTTCTTGCCTGGAGAATCCCAGGGATGGGGGAGCCTGGTGGCCTGCTGTCTATGGGGTCACACAGAGTCAGACACGATTGAAGCGACTTAGCAGCAGCAGCAACACTGGAGAAGCCACTGAGTCAAAATGAAAAGTAAAGACAAGATTTACTTTTTGTTAGGTATTTCTGAGTTTCTTAGTAATACTTCTGACTCAAAAGTGGAACTCTACTTTTTCTTCCAAAGCAAAAAAGGGAAGATTTTCTCCCTTGCTCTCTTCTCCATGGCTTTTTTTTTCTCCTGCAGCAGCACCATTACCTGCTATATGGAAATGATGAGCTCAAAATTATTCAGTTAAGATATCCCTGTCAGTGTTGGTTTAATAAATCAATGCTTGAAATTAAACAATTAATTTTTCAAAATATTAAACAGCAAAGGAGCACCAGAAGAAAGATGAGGGGAATAGAAAATTAGCACCTAAGAAATATTTACCCTTCACAATAGCCCTTGTATAAAATTACAGATTGAGTTTCTACCATTTGTAATTGAATAATAAAGCAAAGGAAACAGGTTCCTGTATATCTTTTTCAGAGCTGGCTTGGATGCAGGGTGGGTGAGCAAATGAGCAGATATCTAGGGACGGAGTAGGCCAGGTCAGAGGCCACTGTAATGAAATATGGAGCAGACTCACATATTCTCATCATGCTGAGGAAGTTGATGGGGTTCAGGGCAGGCAGCTCCAGGGTGTGCCACTTTGGCATGTGGATTATTGTGAGCTGAAAATAATTAAGGCCCAGATGACTCAAGAGGAGCTTTTTACTGATCCCTTAACTGTCTAAAAGAATTAAGATAGGGCACCTGGTCCAGGAAGAGAATTAACACAGAGATGACTACAAAGAGTAAAGGTGTGTGATAAGCTGGGGGGAGCTTAGCAGGACTTCTTTGTTCAAATTTACCTCTGTGCCCCGTTGCCTCTGTATGGCATGGAAAACATTGATTTACCCCAAATTTGCTCTTCCCATCTTCCTGTGAATTATCTCCCTCACCCTTTGAAGTTCCAGACACCAATCCCCTTCTCCTTAGCTCAGGATGTGTATAAGCCTTAATTGCCTGATGATCTTTGAGCCTCTCCTGTCTATGAGAGACTCTTGGACGTATAAAGTTAAATTTGTTTTCCTTCTGTTAACCTGTCTTATGCAAATTTAATTATTAGATTAGCTACAAGAACCTAGAAGGGTAGAAGAAAATTTTTCCTCTCCTGCAAAGCACAGGGATTGGGAGCATGGACTCTGGGATCAAATGGACTTGGCTTTGAAATCTAGTGTTGCCATTTACTGTCTGAATGGTCTTAGGTTATTTAATCTTAATGAACTTCAATTTCCTCATTTGTAAAACTAAAACTACTTTTGGGGTTGTTGTGAGGATTGAATGAGATATATATATATATATATATATATATATATATATATATGCTTAGCACAGGGCCTGGCAAAAGCACTCAGTGTTGTTGTTTAGTTGTTCAGTCATGTCCAACTATTTGCAACCCCATGAACTGCAGCATGCCAGACTTTGCTGTCCTTCGCTATCACCCAGAGTTTGCTCAAACACATGTCTATTGAATTGATGATGCCATCCAACTATCATATCCTCTGTCATCTCCTCCTCCTCCTGCCTTCAGTCTTTCCCAGAATCAGGGTCTTTTCCAATGAGTCAGTTCTTCGCGTCAGCTGGCCAAAGTATTGGAGTTTCAGCTTCAGCATCAGTCCTTCCAATGAATATTCAGGGCTGATTTCCTTTAGGATGGACTGGTTGGATCTCCTTGCTGTCCAAGGGACTCTCAAGAGTCTTCTCCAGCATCACAGTTAAAAAGTATCAATTCTTCTGTGCTCATTGTTCTTTATGGTCCAACTCTTATATCCATACATGACTACTGGAAAAACCATACCTTTGACTATATGGACCTCTGTTGGCAAAGTGATGTCTCTGCTTTTTAATATGCTGTCTAGGTTTGTCATAGCTTTTCTTCTGAGGAGTAACAATTTTAATTTCATGGCTGTAGTCACCATCTGCAGTGATTTTGGAGACCTAGAAAATAAAATCTGTCACTGTTTCCATTTTTTCCCCCTTATATTTGCCATGAAGTGATGGGACCAGATGCCATGATCTTAGTTTTCTGAATGTTGAGTTTTAAGCCAACTTTTTCACTCTCCTCTTTCACTTTCAAGAGGCTCTTTAGTTCCTCTTTGCTTTCTGCCATAAGGGTGGTGTCATCTTCATATCTGAGGTTATTGATATTTCTCCCAGCAATCTTGATTCCAGCATGAGCTTCATCCAGCCCAGCATTTTGCATGACCTATTTACTCTGCATATAGGTTAAATAAGCAGGGTGACAATCTACAGCCTTGACATACTCCTTTCCCAATTTGGCACCAATCTTTTGTTCCATGTCTGGTTCTAACTGTTGCTTCTTGACCTGCATACAGGTTTTGCAGGAGGCAGGTAAAGTGGTCTGGTGTTCCCATCTCTCTAAGAATTTTCCACAGTTTATTGTGATCCACACAGTCAAAGGCTTTAGTGTACTCAATGAAGCAGAAATAGATGTTTTTCTGGGACTTGCTTTTTTGATGATCCAACGGATGTTGGCAATTTGATCTCCGGTTCCTCTGCCTTTTCTAAATCCAGCTTGAACAATCTGGAAGTTCTTGGTTCATGTACTGTTGAAGTCTAGCTTGGATAATTTTGAGCGTTACTTTGCTCACATTTGAAATTAGTGCAATTGTGCGGTAGTTTGAACATTCTTTGGCATTGCCCTTCTTTGGGACTGGAATGATAACTGACCTTTACTAGTCCGGTGGCCCCTGAGTTTTCCAAATTTGCTGGCATATTGAGTGTAGCACTTTCACAGCCTCATCTTTTAGGATTTGAAACAGCTCAGCTGGAATTCCATCACATCTACTAGCTTTGTTTTTAGTGATGCTTCCTAAGGCCCATTTGAGATCCCACTCCAGGATGTCTGGCTCTAGGTGAGTGATCACACCATCATGATTATCTGGGTCATTAAGATCTTTTTTGGATAGTTCTTCTGTGTATTCTTGCCACCTCTTATTAATATCTTCTGCTTCTGTTAGATTGATCCATACCATTTCAGTCTTTTATTGTTCCCCTCTTTGCATGAAATATTCCCTTGGTATCTCTAATTTTCTTGAAGAGATCTCTAGTCTTTCCCATTCCATTGTTTTCCTCTATGTCTTTGCACTGAGCACTTAGGAAGGCTTTCTTATCTCTCCTTGCTACTCTTTGGAACTCTGCATTCAGATGGTTATATTTTTCCTTTTCTCTTTTGCCTTTTGCTTCTCTTCTTTATCAGCTATTTGTAAGGCCTCCTAAGACAACCATTTTGCCTTTTTGCATTTCTTTTTATTTGGGGATGGTTTTGATCAGTGCCTCCTGTACAATGTTATGAACCTCTGCCATAGTTCTTCTGGGACTCTATCAGATCTAATCCTTTGAATGTATTTGTCACTTCCACTGTATAATCATAAGGGATTTGATTTAGGTCGTACTCAATGTATGTTTGTTATTTTTGTTGATCATATGTATACTAAGTGAAATAGTACCAGAAATCATTGCAATAACTAGCCAGTATCTTGTTAAATGACAAATCTCTGCCTACCTGTATAAAGGAAGGAGGTGCGAAGAATAATGAGTGGAAATTAGGTTAGCTGTTTTTTAGTTTGAAAAAATAATGTTTAATGTTTAATAAAATAACCTTAAGTATATAATGTCATTATCCCCATTTTAAATATGGGCGAACGGAGAATTCAAAAGATTTGGCTAACTTTTATAAGGTAACACAGCTAGCAATTATTAGTAGAAGTGGGATTTGAATTCAGGCTGATGGACTCCACAGCCTCCATACTTAACCATGAACCTTCTTGGTTCTACAGTTAGTTAGGTCTGTGACAAAGGGCATACAGGATATACATATGGTTGTTCAGGTTATGCACTGCACAACTCAAGGGTTGTTGTACTCATATTGGTTACATGCAGTGAATAACCTGTATAATTCTGTGGGTGGCCTTAGCTATCTGCATTTACTTGTCCCTAAAACATAAGGTTTGGACTAATGGTCACTGGGCCTCTTCTAGCTGAGAGTCTAGTATGAATGTGTGAATAATTTAAAACATAACTTACAGTAATTTGCTTTGGAGAGTTTTGTACATACATTTGAATTTGTCAGTATCTGATGAAATGAATTCCTAGAATAAACCAGAGAAGCCCACAGCACTAGGAAGACCTGGAACTGGAGGATTCGGGGAGCTGCCTAGTTTTCCTATCACGTTCTCCATTCTATGCAGAGCCAGTTCATATCGGCAGCTGGTGCAATGAATGGCAGACACCAAATGTCCCTTTCTTAGGTATCTGCAGGATTGAGATATGGGTAAGTGAATGAATTTGCAAGGCTTTCTTTGGGATGACATGTACTGCATGAGAATTAAATGTAAAGAGCTTCATAGATTTGTAAGCAGATATTCAAGTATATTAGGTGTTGTCTACAAAACCCATTTTAATGAAGCAGTTAATTAAGCGAAACTTTTATGTGCTACCTGTCAGTAAGTTAAAAGCACAACTTGGTTGATAATAGTGTGGAAAGACTCTGATGCTGGGAGGGATTGGGGGCAGGAGAAGAAGGGGACGACAGAGGATGAGATGGCTGGATGGCATCACTGACTTGATGGGCGTGAGTCTGGGTGAATTCCAGGAGTTGGTGATGGACAGGGAGGCCTGGCATGCTGCGATTCATGGGGTCGCAAAGAGTCAGACACGACTGAGCGACTGATCTGATACATCCGTGTGTGTGTGTGCTAAGTTGCTTTACTCATGTCCAACTCTATGCAACCCCATGAACTGTAGCCCACCAGGTTTCTCTGTCCATGGGATTATCCAGGCAACAATACTGGAGTGGGTTGCTATGCCCTCCTCCAGAGGATCTTCC
The DNA here is from genome assembly GCF_027580195.1 of Bos mutus. NCBI lineage: Eukaryota > Metazoa > Chordata > Mammalia > Artiodactyla > Bovidae > Bos > Bos mutus. Next base: position 9,327,479 of record NC_091646.1, on the reverse strand, counting down.
CAACCCAGGGGTAGAACATTAGCTTTAGGTATTGGGATATCACCATCACTATATTAGGACTCAGACTATCCCCTCTTTTATACTTTGCTTTCTTTCAGTTAACTGATGCTTTCTGTAGGCATGCTTAACTTAAAAATAGATTAACATGTTCTATTCAATTGTATTCCACCCTTGAATAGAAATCTTTTTAATACTTGCACATCACCATTAATGTTACACAGTTAAATTTAAAAAGTATATAGCATTCTTGTTCTTTCCATCCTCCCACCTCCCTACCCCTTCCAGCAAGGCTTCTTTCTAACTTCTGAGAGTTACAATTTCTCCCTATCCTTAAGAAATTTTCATGGCTCTGGCCCCTCCCTAAGAGTCACATCCTCTGTAGCCTGTCTTCCTGTGTGAACAGTCAACTTCCTTCCCTTATGAGAAAGATAACTATCTGCTTACAACTAACCAAAGTCAGGAATTCCTTTGTCATTTCTAATTTTCCTCGAGCTTTAAAATGACTTCTTATTTCCTACTCCTGTCATACTGGTTTATTCATCATTCCTTCGCTCCATCCTTCACCTTCCTGCCTAAGAGCTCTTGCTTAGGCTGATTTCCTTTGCCTGAAATTTCTCTCCTCTTTACTCATTTCTTTCTGCCTGTCACCCTCTCCATTCAAAGCCCAATGCAAATTGCACTTCCTCTAATAAGTCTTTCTGTCTTCTATACCGTACAGCAATTTGCTTATACTTTGGTGATAACTACAGCGACTGCATTTGCTGAACTCTAAATCAGGACACATGCTTTGACAACGATAAGTATACTTATAGGAACAATGTGATAGATTATTTGAAATCAAGATGGTTCCAGAAAATTCATAGTACATGTTTGCCTTAATTGTAGCATTCATTACAGTCTGCCTTGTATTCACGTTAATTATGTATTTCTTTGGATCCTTCCTGATGTGAGCAAGAATTTTTGTCATATGCATCCTTGTATCACCCCACACCTGTCAGATTCCTTTGTCTTCTGTAGGCAATCTTTTTTTTTTTTTTTTAATGCAGTCATCAAGTACTTTTAAAGTTCATGTGATGTTGCAGGTACTGTGCTAGGTGCTGACGATGAGATGAAGTATTTTTTTCCACCATGAAATAAACTACCATGAGATAAGTACCATGTTAGGGTAGACCTGGAACACCTAGAGGTCCCCCTCATCCAGACTTGGAGAGTTAGGGAGGTCTTGAAGGCGGAAGTTTATAAACAGAGAACTGAAGGATAGGAAAGATTTTGTCAGGGAATGGTATGGCTTGGGGCTCAGGGTAGGGAGAACAGTCTGTATAAAGGTCCAAAGGTGAGCGGAGGGAGCAGCTTGTTGCAGAAACTCCATTTTTTTTCTGTCCCATCTGGCCTGCGAAGCGGGGAGTGAGACAAGAGGCTGAAAAGGGGAGTGAGCCACTGGGCAAGGTGCTTGGGATATAGGCCTGAGTAAGACATGACCTCTGATCTCCCAGAATTTACATTAAAGAGAAGAGCTTCCTGGTATTGTAAGAACACGGGTTAAGGCACCTCACCTTCCCAAGGGCAGGGGAATTTTACCATAAGATGTGACCTTTAAGTTGAAATCCAGATCACTAAGTGCTGAAGGAATTAAACTGCTAGCAGTTAGCTATTTTGCTTCTTCTGCTTTTCTGTATTTTAGCACGAGATGGAAACTGGCAGTGTCTCCTCTGTGTTTCCTTGCTGCTAACTCTCCACTCTACATCTATGCTGAAATAGACTGATTACATAAAACAGAATCCTTTTTCCCCTTCCAATCAGAAAGCAGTTTCTCAAGTCACTTTATGACTTGGCTTGAAGCTTCTTCTTTCTTTTCTGATCAATATTTTAACTGAGTCTTATGTAAAATGAAATTTGCATTTAGGTGTTCCCGTAGCAACCATCACATAAAATCAAATACATCTGCTTTCAGAATCAGTTCATCTTTTGAAAAACCTTGTAGTTACCCAATTTTCTGTTACAAGCAAAATTGCTTTCTAAATGGGCTAACAGCTCCTTCAAAATAAAGCATTTTAAGAACCATATTTAAATGGAATATATGAGGTTTTATAATAGACATAAGCCGCTTTACCATTTATTTAATCAATCTGTCAGTCAAGAAATAAACATTGATTATTACCTATAGGTGCTGTGTATTCCAAAGGTGGCAAAGGTATGGTCCTTGCTGTCAAAAATCCTGTGAAAGGAAAGACACCTACAGCGATATCTATAATACAATGTTTAAAGATAATGATGCTCATTAAATGTGGGAGCTGGCACATAGGAGTTTGTTTCCATCAGATCAGTTCAGTTCAGTCTCTCAGTCGTGTCCGACTCTTTGCGACCCCATGAATTGCAGCATGCCAGGCCTCCCGGTCCATCACCAACTCCCAGAGTTCACTCAAACTCATGTCCATCTAGTCGGTGATGTCATCCAGCCATCTCATCTTCTGTCGTCCCCTTCTCCTCCTGCCCCCAATCCCTCCCAGCATCAGGGTCTTTTCCAATGAGTCACCTCTTCGCATGAGGTGGCCAAAGTATTGGAGTTTCAGCCTCAGCATAAGTCCTTCCAATGAACACTCAGGACTGGTCTCCTTTAGGATGGACTGGTTGGATCTCCTCACAGTCCAAGGGACTCTCAAGAGTCTTCTCCAGCACCACACTTCAAAAGCATCAATTATTCAGCGCTGAGCTTTCTTTACAGTGCAACTCTCACATCCATACATGACCACTGGAAAAACCATAGCCTTGACTAGATGGACGTTTCTTGGCAAAGTAATATCTCTGCTTTTTAATATGCTATCTAGGTTGGTCATAACTTTCCTTCCAAGGAGTAAGCGTCTTTTAATTTCATGGCTGCAGTCACCATTTGCAGTGATTTTGGAGCCCCCCAAAATATTCTGACATTGTTTCCACTGTTTCCCCATCTATTTCCCATGAAGTGATGGGACAAGATGCCATGATCTTAGGTTTCTGAATGTTGAGCTTTAAGCCAACTTTTTCACCCTCCTCTTTCACTTTCATCAAGAGGCTCTTTAGTTCTTCTTCACTTTCTGCCATAAGGGTGGTGTCATCTGCATATCTGAGGTTATTGATATTTCTCCTGGCAGTCTTGATTCTGTCTTGTGCTTCCTCCAGCCCAGCATTTCTCATGATGCACAGTAACAATATACAGCCTTGACGTACTCCTTTTCCTATTTGGAACCAGTCTGTTGTTCCATGTCCAGTTCTAACTGTTGCTTCCTGACCTGCATTCAGGTTTCTCAAGAGGCTGGTCAGGTGGTCTGGTATGCCCATCTCTTGAAGAATTTTCCAGAGTTTATTGTGATCCACACAGTCAAAGGCTTTGGCATAGTTAATAAAGCAGAAATAGATGTTTTTCTGGAACTCTCTTGCTTTTTTGATGATCCAATGGATGTTGGCAATTTGATCTCTGGTTCCTCTGCCTTTTTGAAAACCAGCTTGAACATCTGGAAGTTCAGAGTTCACATATTGCTGAAGCCAGGCTTGGAGAATTTTGAGCATTACTTTACTAGCGTGTGAGATGAGTGCAATTGTGTGTTAGTTTGAGCATTCTTTGGCATTGCCTTTCTTTGGGATTGGAATGAAAACTGCCCTTTTCCAGTCCTGTGGCCACTGCTGAGTTTTCCAAATTTGCTGGCATATTGAGTGTAGCACTTTCACAGTATCATCTCTCAGGATTTGAAATAGCTCCACTGGAATTCCATCACCTCCACTAGCTTTGTTCGTAGCATCACTTGACTTCACATTTCAGGATGTCTGGCTCTAGGTGAGTGATCACACCATTGTGATTTTCTGGGTCATGAAGATCTTTTTTGTACAGTTCTGTGTATTCTTGCCACCTCTTCTTAATAACTTCTGCTTCTATTAGGTCCATGCGATTTCTGTCCTTTATTGAGCCCATCTTTGCATGAAATAGTCCCGTCAAGAAAATATTCTAATTTTCTTGAAGAGATCTCTAGTCTTTCCCATTCTGTTGTTTTCCTCTATTTCTTTGGATTGATCACTGAGGAAGGCTTTCTTATCTCTCCTTGATATTCTTTGGAACTCTGCATTCAATGGGAATATCTTTCCTTTTCTCCTTTGCTTTTCACTTCTCTTCTTTCCATAGCTATTGTAAGGCCTCCTCAGACAGCCATTTTGCTTTTTTGCATTTCTTTTCCATGGGGTGGTCTTGATCCCTGTCTCTTGTACAATGTCATGAACCTCCATCCATAGTTCATCAGGCGCTCTATCAGATCTAGTCCCTTAGATCTATTTCTCGCTTCCACTATATAATCATAAGGGATTTGATTTAGGTCATCCCTGAATAGTCTAGTGATTTTCTCCACTTTCTTCAATTTCAATTTGAATTTGGTAATAAGGAATTCATGATCTGAGCACAGTCAGCTGCCAGTCTTGTTTTTGCTGACTGTATAGAACTTCTCCATCTTTTGCTGCAAAGAATATAATCAATCTGATTTTGGTGTCGACCATCTGGTGATGTCCATGTGTAGAGTCTTCTCTATACTTCTATATAATCAATAAGTTAAATAAAAATTATAATGGGCATTAGAAAATATTTTGAATTTAATGATAGAATATCTATCTATCTATATATACACTATGGGGTATAGCTTTTATTAGAGGAATATTTGTATTCTTAAATATATTAGTAAGATGATAGGCTGAAAAGGAATGGTATAAATATCCATTACATCAAGTTAGAAGAAGAGCAGCAAATTAAATTCAAGAAATATAAGTAAGGAATTTAGGGTTGATATGTACACACTACTATATTTAAAATAGATAACCAACAAGGACCTACTGTACAGGACATGCAAGTCTGCTCAATGTTCTGTAATAAATTAAATGGGAAAATAATTTGGAAAAGAATGGATACATGGAACTGAATTACTTTGATATACACCTGAAAGTAACATTATTAATCTACTATCCCCCAATATAAGATAAAAATTTTAAAAATAAAGTTAATTATCTTCTGATAACCAGAAATATCTAGAAGAAAGAAGATAAAGACAAGAACAGATATGAAATAGAAAACAAACCTACAGTAGAGAAATTCAACAGCATGAAAAGTTGGTTGTTTGAAAAGATTAATAAAATATATAAATTTCTAACAACATTATCCAAGTAAAGATGAGAATAGCCAGTGTGAGGGATGAAAAGGGAGACATCCAAATAGATTTTTAAATGTGAAAAAATGATATGAATAACTTTCTGCTGATAAATATGAAAATGTAGATGGTATGGACAAACTCCTAGGAAAATATATCTTACTAAAATGGGCAGAAGAAATAGAAATTTATAAACAGTCTTAAACCTTTTGACATGGTTGTGTTTTTATGTACTTAATATTTTGTACTATGATTTTTTTCGCATAACAGTTTTACATATTATATATACCAAATTCCTCTCATTTGTCACTTTTAATGCCTACAAAAGATCTCTTTGTTACCATTTCAGTAATAGAAAGCATTTGGACTCTACCTATTTTTATAAAAGTTGTACAGAGAACTGCCATGAGAATCATAGCACTAATCATGTTTTCCTTTTGGAAAAAATAAAACATGATTTATTTCCCAAGGGGTGTATTCCCTACAATGGAATTGCTAGAAAAAATATACGAATGATTTCTTTATTCTTTTTGGATATAGCCTAATTACCATCCTGCAAAACTGAGTTAATTTACAGAGCCAACAGCAATGTATTAGCACACCCATTTCCCCAAATTCTTGCTTGCAATTGAGTCTATAAACTGTTTTTGTTAATTTAATAGATAAGCGATGAACTTTTGTTTAATTTATATTCATTTAATTACTATTGAGCCTTTCTTTTTTCCACATGATGATATCCTATTTCACTTCTTTTTATATAAACTGCCTGTTCAACTTTGTTAACTTATCAAGTAGAATCTGAGTATTAGCCTGATATATGTGCATTAATTTTTTATTCAAGTTGGATAGTGAGCCTTTATCAGTTACATTTTTCTCATGAATTTTTCCCATTATGATACTTTCTTTTGATACTCATTTTATTACATTTCATAGCTTAACAGCCTTTTTATTTTTAAGACATTTGAATACATTTGTCTTGTATGAGATGACATACTCTCTTTCTTTAAAAGTCAGAAATATGTCTCCCTTCGATAGCTGGAATAAAATGCAATTTCATAGTAAGCGATCTGATTCACTAACCCAGAGCTCTTTAAATCCTCATAGTTGGAACCACTTAACTTCTGCTTGTATACTAAGCCTAGACTGGATCAGTTTTCTACTAACTTGGTTTCTGCCTTATTCTTGTCACTGTGCATGTACCTTGCACAACAGTTCTATGAAAGGGCCTCTGCTTTGATGATCTACATAGTATTCTCGTTCTTATAAGACTAGGACTTTGGTTTTTCCTCCCCTGTTCTTTCAGGAACCTGTGTTTTGATGTGAAATCCCAGACTAGCAACTGGGACTGCAGAACTTGCACGTCAACTCTGAACATTATCTGCGTAGCCAAATAATACCCATCTCTATTGCTACTCGCATTGTTGTGCTTTACCTGTCTACCAGGTCATCAGCATCTGCCCCCTCTCCTGGCTTTCCCTAATGCTGACTGCTTACCTGGACTGCCATCTCTTGTCCCCAGATTCTCCAGGCATTGGCCTGCCTGGCTGGACTTCTTCCCCATCGCCTTTAGCTGAATCTGTCTTAGCCCAATGTTGTGAATATATTTTTATTCTCAGATACTAGCTTTGTTTGTCTAACTTCTCCTGACACTGAATTTCAATTCTTTAAACACACTTTTACCTTATAATTTAGCAAAATATTTTGTCATTAAAGCTTTGATTGTTATATGGCATTTGTTGCAAATGTACAGTGTAAGGCATGGGTCCAAGTTATTTATTTATTTTTATTTATAACCATTTTTACCCTGGCAAAACATTTATAAAGGATTCTATTATCCATTTCTGTGTTACTTATATTTTTTTTACCATAGCTTAGTTATTATAATAATAATTTGAGTCTATTTCTAAGTGCTCTGTACCACTGATTAATCTCCCTTGTTAAAATATCACACAATTCTAACAACTATTTTGTAGTATATATATATGAGTTTGAGTACGCTTATCTTGACTCTTTCTAACACTGAGATAGGTGTATTTCTTCACTGAGATAGGTGTATTTCTTCATTTATTTAAATCTTCCAGTTTTCACTCATTAGGGTCTCAGTTTTCTTTGTGTCATAAACTTAATGCACAAGCATTAGTGTTTCTAATAGTTACTGAGGATGTAATCTCATTTCTTTTTTGAGTTATTCATTGTATTTTCTGTATTATTAGTATATAGGGCTGCATTTAATTTATTTTTGTGGATTTACTTCACTCCACAATTCTGATGAACTCATTTTATTACCTCTGGTAATTTTTTGGTTGACTTCTTTGGATTCTCTGAGTACTCTATATTCAGGTCATAAGCAAAAAAATGATTTTTAGTATCTTCCTTTCCTAAATGTACCTTCAATTACTTTTTTTTTTCTTTCTCTCTAATAATCTTAGTCAATATTCCATTAAAAGAAAGTGGCAACCATGAAAAAAAAAATTTGTGGAGTTCTATTTTTGCCTATTCTTGATTTTAAAAGAAGTAATTCCACTCATGCTGCTGCTGCTAAGTCATTTCAGTTGTGTCCGACTCTGTGAGACCCCATAAACGGCAGCCCACCAGGCTCCCCTGTCCCTGGGATTCTCTAGGCAAAAACACTGGAGTGGGTTGCCATTTCCTTCTCCAATGCATGAAAATGAAAAGTGAAAGTGAAGTCGCTCAGTCGTGTCTGACTCTTCTCGACCCCATGGACTGCAGCCTCTGTCCATGGGATTTTCCAGGCAAGAGTACTGGAGTGGGTTGCCATTGAATTCCAGTCATGCTTCTCTACTAAATATATTATTGGTTCTATTGTTTAAATGTGCCCTTTTCATGTTAGGAATGAAAATATTTAATTTTGTTAATCAAGAAAATATGTTGAATGTCACCAGTGTTTCTTGGCAGCTAATGGAAAAAATAATTAATTTTCCCATTAACATGTTATTGTAGCCTGTATTTGTAGAATAAATAGTAATAGTTATAGATGGTGAGGGACAGGGAAGCCTGGCATGCTGCAGTCCATGGGGTCGTAAAGAGTCAGACATGACTTAGTGACTGAACAACAACAATAGTTGATACTTAAAAAAAAATTATATTCTAGTGTTCTATTTCTTAAGATTTTATTCAGATTATATACACATAAGTAGTTTTAATAATATATAATATATATGTGTATATACAAACATATATTATTTGATAAAAGAAAGATCAGCCTGCTGCTGCTGCTGCTAAGTTGCTTCAGTCGTGTCCAACTCTGTGCGACCCCAGAGACAGCAGCCCACCAGGCTCCCCCGTCCCTGGGATTCTCCAGGCAAGAACACTGGAGTGGGTTGCCATTGCCTTATCCAATGCATGAAAGTGAAAAGTGAAAGTGAAGTCGCTCAGTCGTGTCCGACTCCTAGAGACCCCATGGACTGCAGCCTACCAGGCTCCTCTGTCTATGGAATTTGCCAGGCAAGAGTACTGGAGTGGGGTGCCATTGCCTTCTCCGAAAGATCAGCCTAGAATTCCCTTATTTGATATTTTTTTTCTCAATTTAGAATAAAACCATATTTGCCTTATGCAGTAGTAACATGGGTAACATACCTTCTTTTTCTGTATTTAAAAATAGTTTGAAGCAAAAGAATGTGTAATCTAAGAAAGTTTAAAAGAAGTTCTACTGAATCTGTCAGTTCCAGTTGACTTAAGCATTTATCTTAACAAATACATTTTTTTTTTGTTTTGAAGCATATGCATTCTTTATTTCTTATAGTATTTAATTTTTAAATTTTTAGTATAAATTTATTCTTTTTTATGATTACCAAATTTGACAGTACCCAAGAGGATTTATGTTTTCCTCATATTCTGTTTAAAACATGTGGTTGAATATATTTTTTGAGCAATTACTGTGTGTCAAGCTCTCATTTAGTCACTAAGGATGAGGCAGTTAAAAAAAAAAATAGATAAGTTTCTGTCCTCATTTATAGAGCTTGTGGTCTAGTAGACAGACCTTGTCATGTGAGTAGAGTGTTCTACTTTTGATTGCCTTATCAGGGAAGGCCTTTCTGAAGAGGTGATTTTTAAGCTGAGTCAGCCAAGGAAAGGCCCGAGGGAAGAGTATCCTAAGCAGGGTGAACAATAAGAGCAAAGACCTTGAGATGGGAGAGAGCCTTATATGCCTGCAGTTCACATTTTTCCCTTTTAATTTATTGGTATAATCTTTTCTTTGCCAATTGTAGCGTTTTTCCCTTATAACCAATCATAGGCTTTATTTATTAACTCTGTCATTTTTTATTTCTGTATTTTATTTCTGTTTCATCTTAGTGTTCTTGTTTCCCTTTTGTTTTTGGATTATAATACTTGATTTTCTTTCTGTTCCTAAGAAATTGGATTTTTTTTTTTTCCTTTACTGAACAACGGTAGGACTCCTGGATCCCGTTGAACTTCCCTCCCTATTAGTATCAGTAGCTGGTATACCCTGAACTTGGCTTCTGACCATCCTTTGGAAAGTGGAAAGGCATTATAGCATGCATTTTTACCCTAACCTTAGTGCTAGTTTAATTCGAATTGTACTGTGTAGTTTTTTCTTTGTAATGATTTCTTTGCTTAGTTTTTTGGGGGAAGGAACTTCGATGATCACGATTTATTATGTTGTTATTTCAAATGATAGCACTTATTTTTAAGATGATTACAAAATTTATTACCTTTTGCATTAGATCTATTTGTAGCCATATCCTCTCCTTTTCTGAAGCAAGATAGGATGCAAAAACGTGAATAGTTTCTTTATAAGTACTTTAAGTGAGGGGTTTTTTTAAAGTTAAACAAAACTGAGGTATAATTTACATACAGTAGAATTCACCCCATTTAGCATATAGTTCTGTAAGTTTTGACAAATGCAAACCAACAAAATTAAGATATGAATCAGTTCCAGTGCCCTCCCCCCAATCTCTTTTCCAGCCCTACTGTTTTCCCTTTTTCAAAATGTCATATAAATGGAATCTTACAGCGTGTAGTCTTTTATGATGGTTTCTTTCACTTGTTACAATGGATTTGACATTCATCCATGTAGTTACATATCTATGGTTCATTCCTTTTAATTGCTAAAGCTTTGATACTCACTTATACCATGTGATACACCACAATTTATTTGTGCACTAGTTGATAGGACTTTTTTCCAGATTTTGTTGATTAAGAATAAATCCTGTATAAATACTCACTTGCATGTTTTTCTGTGAGCATAAGTTTCATTTCATGTAGTTAAACACCTAGGAGCATAATCACTGGCTTATATAGTAAGTGTAGGTTTTTTGTTTTTTTACCAGAAACCGCCAAACTCTTTTGCAAAGTGGTTGAGCCATTTTACCTTCCCACCTGGGAAGAGATTTAGTTCATTATATATCTCTTTTTCAGGTGCTAGAAAGAAAGTGAAGTCGCTCAGTCGTGTCCGACTCTTTGCGACCCCGTGGACTGTAGCCCACCAGGCTCCTCCATCCATGGGATTTTCCAGGCAAGAGTACTGGAGTGGGTTACCCTAGTCATGTTGTTATTGCTTTTGGCCAATGCTAGTTATAAGGTTTTCAAAGCAAAGAGAAGATGTGTGCAATGTTTAAAATTTGTTTTAATTTTCACAGCAAAGATAAAAGCATGTCATAGGTAGTATTTCATAAAATGTCAAATCCATTCATTGGTTTTGTTTTAATTTTGCAATTTTCTTTTTGGCTTATCTAGCTTCTAATAAGTGATGAGGTCTAAGATATCTATTTTGAATGGAGTATTGTCTTTAGCAAGTAATGTTATACTGAGAATGAATTAAAAATTGGGTATTTAAGACTGGAATAGCATATTGAAAGCCTTTTTATTTTATTTTTATGTAAGTTTACATTTATTTACTTACTGAAAAAACATTTGTTGAGTATTATGTGCAAGTAATTGGGCTGTGTTGTGGATGGTACAAAGATGTGTGAGTCCCTGCTACCAAGCAAGCTCCCATGGGGTCACTTGCCCAGTCAGCTTTTCCATTTGATATATAACAGGTTGTATTATGTACACAGTTGTTGCTGTCTTTGGAATGCAACAAAACTAGATTCAAAGATATATCTAATAAGTGGGCTGATAAGGATTTCTTTACAATTTGCTATAGGATTACACTTTAAATGCACTGCTGCTGCTGTCGCTTCAGTCATGACCCTGTGAGACCCCATAGATGGCAGCCCACCAGGCTCCCCCGTCCCTGGGATTCTCCAGGCAAGAACACTGGAGTGGGTTGCCACTGCCTTCTCCAATGCGTGAAAGTGAAAGTGAAGTCGCTCAGTCGTGTCCGACCCTTAGCGACCCCATGGACTGCAGCCTACCAGGCTCCTCTGTCCATGGGATTTTCCAGGCAAGAGTACTGGAGTGGGGTGCCATTGCCTTCTCCATTAAATGCACTAATACATTTTAAATGGTGGTGGAATGACTGACTCATAGTAAGTGTTCCAAATGGGTACCTTTAAAAAATTATTTGTATGATATTTATAGTTTATAATCTAGTAGTCAAAATGTATACCATGTTGTAGCTTAATTGCCTTGTATAAGCATGATATAGTTCTTTTGTTGTGGAACACAATCTGCATCAAAGGTAATTGTTTGATGAAACAAGTTCTAGTCATTTTGCTATTGTTAGAGTATTCTTATTTTAGATGCCTGGGATATATACTAGTGCAAGGAGCAAAACTCCAAAGACCACTTATTTCCTTAAAAATACAAGAGTTTATATAGTTGGTGCTTGGCAATTGAGAGACAGATTCTAGCTAGCTCACTGATACAGAGGCAGCTTACAAGGTTGCGAGTTTTAAAAATGGAAAAATACCTATTGAAACAGCTGAAGAAGGACCAAAATGCAGAGTATCACAAGCACAGAAGTGTGAACTCTCAAAACATGAATGTGTTGACCTTTGTTTTGGCTTTCAACCCTGAAACCTATTAGAAGATGGACAACTTTGTACATTTTGGTGAGTTGGGATGAACTTTCATTTCAAATCTCTTGGATCCAGTACCATTTTCCTATCTGTATATGGTTTTGTGCCTGAGTCCAGGGAAGAAGTCATTGACTTGGACAGATTTGTGGCCTGGTGTTGAGGAAATGTAGAGTTGTGGAGCCTTGGCCAAAAGAGATGCGCAGGGCCAAGTAGTTCATAGCTGTGAACAAGGAGAATTATTTCATGCCAGGGAGACTTCTTCAGTGGTTTGTCTTCTTATCGCAGAGCTTCAGGGTTTCTTTTCTTTTTAATTAATATCAATTACATTCTTATTTTTTAACAATGAAACATTTTATATGAGACAATAGTCTCAGCTCCAGTCTACTCTTTTCTTCTCAGAATTAAACTACTTCCATGAGTTTGATTCTTATCATTACAAAATTTTGCCAGGCTTTTTCATACTTATATATATATATGTACCTATTGTGTGTGTGTGGAGAAGGAAATGGCAGCCCACTCCAGTATTCTTGCCTAGAGAATCCTGTGGATGGAGGAGCCTGGTGGGCTGCTGTCCATAGGGTCACACAGAGTCAGACACAACTTAGCACATACAGAGTCAGACACAACTTAGCAAGTGACTTAGCATGCATGCATGAAGGAAATGGCAACCCACTCCAGTGTTCTTGCCTGGAGAATCCCAGGGACAGGGGAGCCTGGAGGGCTGCCGTCTATGGGGTCGCACAGAGTCGGACATGACTGAAGCGACTTAGCAGCAGCAGCAGCGGCGTTTTGTGTGTGTGTGTGTGTGTGTGTGTGTGTGTCTGTGTGTAGGTGCCTCTGCATGCCTGTGTGCATGATCACATAATTGGCATTTTTCTATACAAAGTGTCTTGCAACTTGTTTTTTCTTCACTCAGCAAAGTGTCTAGGAAGAGTATTTGTTGGTGCATGTGTATCTAGCTCATTCATTTTACTAGCTTTGTATCATTCTATAATATGAATGCTCTATAGTTGACTTAGTTGTTGTCTTATTCCTGCATTTTTAGGTTGTTTCCAAATTGTCACTAGTAGAAACAGGGCTGCAATCAACAATTTTGTATATGACTTTGTGTGTACAAATGCAAGTATTTTCTGAAAGGGTAATGGAGCTGATTAAAGTTGTTTTATCTGTGGGTACAAGCAATGTTAATAATTATGCATTATCAAATTGCCCTCCAGAGTTCTTCATGGCATTTTCTTCACATCTTATGCAAATATTATTAACAAAATCGGACTTTAAAAAATTGAAGTGTAGTTGATTTACAATATTGTGCTCATTTCAGGTATACAGCATATTGGTTCAGTATTTTTGCAGGTTATAATGCATGATGGGTTATTATAAGATAATGGCTATAATTCCCTGTGCTATATAGTAAATTCTTGTTTCTTTTTTTCAATTTTTAAATTGGAGGATAATTGCTTTATAGTGTTGTGTTGGTTTCTGCCATACAACAGCGCACATCAGTCATAATTATATATGTATCCCCTCCTTCTTGAGCCTCCCATCCCCCTTCTATCCCACCCCTCTAGGTCATCACAGAGTGTCAGGCTTGGCTCCCTGTCATATATATCAACTTCTGACTCACTGTTTTACATAAGGTAGTGTATATATTTCAATGGTATTCTCACGATTCGTCCCACCTACTTCTTCCCCCTCTGTGTCCACAAGTTCATTCTCTATGTCTGTCTATCTATTTTATATATAGTAGTTTGTATCTGTTAATCCTATGCCTGTAACTTGGCTCTTCCCCCACCCTTGGTTGTTGTTCAGTCACTCAGTCATGTCTGACTTTTTGTGAGCCCATGGACTGCAGCATGCCAGGCTTCCCTGTCCTTCACCATCTCCCGGAGCTTGCTCAAACTCATGTCCATTGAGTCAGTGATGCCATCCAACCATCTCATCCCCCACCCTCTCCCCCTTGATAACCACAGAATTATTTTAAATGTTTCTGAGTCTGTTTTGCATATACATTCATGTTTTATAATTCAGATTCCACATATAAGTGATATTATCTAGTATTTGTATTTCTCCAACTTACTTCCCTAAGCATAGTATTCTCTTGTTCCATCCATGTTGCTGCAAATGGCAGTATTTCATTTTTTATTGCTGAGTAATATTCCATCACACATACACACATACATATATATGTGTGTGTGTATATATGTGTGTGTGTGTGATGTATGTATATATATGGTGTATATATATATATGTGTGGTGTGTATGTATATATATATATATCATGTGTGTGTATGTGTGTGTATATATATATATATATATACACACACATCTTCTTTATCCATTCCTCTGTTGATGGGCACTTGGGTTACTTCCATGTCCTGGCTATTGTAAATAGTGCTGCTATGAACATTGGGATGCATGCATCTTTTCAAATTAGTGCTTTCTTTTTTTTCAGAGGTATATCTGGGAGTGGAATTACTAGATCATATGGTAGTTCTGTTTTTGTTTTTTTAAAGATCTCCATGTTGTTTTTTACTGGAGAAGGCAATGGCACCCCACTCCAGTACTCTTACCTGGAAAATTCCATGGATGGTGGAGCCTGGTAGACTGCAGTCCATGGGGTCGCTAAGAGTCAGACATGACTAAGCGACTTCCCTTTCACTTTTCACTTTCATGCATTGGAGAAGGAAATGGCAACCCACTCCAGTGTTCTAGCCTGGAGAATCCCAGAGACTGTGGACCCTGGTGGGCTGCCGTCTGTGGGGTCGCACATAGTTGGACACGACTGAAACGACTTAGCAGCAGCAGCATATTGTTTTTTATAGTGGGTGAGCCAACTTACATTCCCACCAACCCTGTACAACAGTTCCCTTTTCTCCACACACTCACCAACATTTGTTATTTGTAGATTTTTTGATGACAGCCATTCTGAGAGATGTGAGGTGAAAACTCACTGTGATTTTGATTTACGTTTTTCAGTCAGCAGTGTTGAGCATCTTTTCATGTGCCTGTTAGCCATCTGTAAGGCTCCTTTGTTCCAAAGTCTATTGAGGTCCTCTGTCCAGTTTTTGATTGGGTTGTTTCTTATTTTGATATTGAGTTGTATGAGCTATTTGTATGCTTTGAATGTTAATCCCTTGTCAGCCACATCATTTGTGAATGTTTTCTCCCTTTCTATAGGTTGTCTTTTTTGCTGTGTCAATGGCTCCTTTGCTTTGCAAACACTTTTAAGTTTATTAAGTCCCACTTGATTAACAAAATCAGACTTTAAATTTTTTGTAAATAATATGTGAAAATGAATAGCTTATAGTTTTGATTTGCATTTCCTGAGAACTAATGGGTTAATTATTTCTTTGTGTGTTTATTGGCCATTTGTGTTTTTGTTTCTGTAAATTGCCTGTGCAAATCATTTGCCTTTTTGACCTACTGAGTTGTCATTTATTTTATGGATTTGTGGGAGTCTTTTGATTATTCCTGATTGGTTAAATGCATTCCAAATATCTTCTCCCTGTCTGTTACTTACTTTCAACTTTGTTTTAATAATTTTTTTGCATACCATTTTTACATTTCAGTATAGTAAAATTTATTATTTTCTTCTGTTACGGGTTTTGCATGTGTAAATCAATGTAAAAGGAGATCTTAAACTTTTATCTCAAGCTCCTAAAATATTTTCTTCTAGGATTAATAGATTTTTCATTATTTATTTATTTTTAACGGTTTAATATATTTGAAATATGTATGTGTTTATATGTATGTATATGCAACACGTGTCTATCTGAGGCAAGTGAGGTTAAATTTTTTCTCAAGCTTTTGGTATGTTAGGTTCCAGAATACTCGAGATGTTCCTTCCCCCCTCCCCCTTCCTCTTGTCCAGTGTCCTTCTCTCTCCTTATACCTGGTTCCTCCATCTTTATACTTGTGTTTGCCTTCTGGTTCATATACTACATACACCAGTTTTCAATCACCATTTCTGTTTGGTCAGCTTATTCTAGGGGGTTCCACAGATGTAGAATAGTTTTTTCTCTCGAAGACCTAGAAAGATTAGAAAGTTATCCAAAGTCAGAACAAGCAGAAGGTCAAAGCTATGATGTCAGACCTATCTTAAGAAGACAGAAAATAGCATTTATTAGTCCTTAATACATGTAAGACAGTGTATGAGGTATTCGATCATAGTTTTAATACTCTCAGCATCTCTATAAAGTAGTTATTACTCCTACTTTTTACATGAGGAAACTGGGGCTCAAAGTGGTTGAGTAACTTGCTTAAGGTCACATGAATAGTGTATCAGTCAGCATTTTCCAGAGAAACAGAACCAGTAGGCAATATGGAGATATTTACTTATTTATTACCTGGAGAAGGAAGTGGCAACCCATTCCAGTGTTCTTGCCTGGAGAATCCCATGGACAGAAGAGCCTGGCAGGCTACATTCCATGGTGTCTCAAAGAGTCAGACACGACTGAGTGACTAAACCACAACCACCCACTTATTTATGATTAAAGATTTGGCTTATGATATTATTGGGGGAGGCCAGTCTAAAATTTGTAGTGCAGGTTGGCATGTCAGAAACTCAGGCAGGAGTTAATGTTTTAGGCTTGAGGCATAATTTCATCTTTTCTGTTAAGGCATTCAACAGACTTCATTATCAATGATAATCTCCTTTACTTAAAGTCAACTGACTATATATTAATAACATCTATAAAATACTTTCGCAAATAACACCTAGATTAGCAGAATGGGTGAGCTCTATAGTCTAACCAATTTGACACAAAATTCAGCATTACAAGTGGTTAAGTGAAAGAAATGGAATGTGAACCCTTTCATGATTGGCTATAAAAACCCCCATTTGTAAGCCTGTCTTATTTTCCTGTACCAGAGTTTTTGCAATACATATATAAATTTAATTAATTAATTTTACTGGATGAATCAGTAAAATCAGCTACCTAAATAACTGAATCTTTTTACTTTATAAACTCTACTTTCTCTGGGACTCAGCGTTTTTGCTCTAGGCTCTGTGCTGTTGCAACTGCCTGCTTGTTTGGCCTAATGATTAATCAAATAGCTGGAATCATGGGATTACTTTCCAGTGGCCTACCTATCCTTCTCATATCTGGTTTTGGACCTCCTCTTTCCTGTCTGTCAAAAGCAGTATAACTGGTAGTGCTTCCTGGCTCAGGTGCCTGCTTTTTTTTCAGGGCCCTGAATTGTAGGCCCCAGGCTTTCTCAGAGTCTCCTCTGATAACGTCCTGAACTGAACCCTGGTTCATGACTTTAAGGGTTTCATGGTAGAATCAGTGATCATGGTCCAGGATTAGAATTAACAAGCAAGAGACTAGGCTGAATCTATACCAGCCTCAGGGCTTTTCCTTGAATTTGGCTTGTTACTGCTGATGTTTTTAATAAATCTCTGACACAAGCTTATCTTGTGATAATAATCATTCTACTAAAATGTGAGCACAGTGGGGAAAAACAGTTTAATTGAAAGGACTGTTAGTTGGATTCCAATTAATTGAGATTTTATGGTATTTGTTTATGAGAATATAACAGTTATCCTGGCACTATCTTATTTAATATCTGCTGAAAACATCATTGAGTAGTGAGTTAAAATAATTGACAAGGAAGTCCATTGCCAGTCATTAACTGTTATGAATTAGTGAGACTATAAACAAGCATGGTGGTAAATCAGAGTTCCTACTTGTCCAAATAGAGTGTAATTTATTCCTAGGAGTAGCACTTTCTCTACAGTGTTCGGACATCAGAAAGTACCCTGTACCAAGTTGTAAGAAATCAATGCTTCCTTTAGCTCTCTAGCTTGATTGTTTCTGGTGAGGTGACATGAGACCACTAGATTTGTAGATACTCATATTTAGCAATTGTAAAGAAATTTATTCTTAAAAAGGACAGAGAAAAATAAATCCTTCACACAGGGCCAGTTTGGAGTCTTAAGTTGTTCCTAGCATTCTCATTATTGTTCTCCTAGATATGTTCCTGGAATAAGCTTGGCCCACAGGATCATTCCCTAGCTCTGAATTGTTCCAGCACTTATGTCGCTTTGAAATATTCACAAGTTATAAGAGCACGATGATAATTCAGTGATTTCACAAGTATGCCGACTGTATGCCTTCATAGCGCCTCCTACGTACCATACACCATTCTAGACAATTGAGGATAAACCTATGCATGTCATCCTAGAGTCCTTAATCCCTGCTCCAGCTAGCCTCACCCAAGATCAAACTTACCTTGGTCTTCTTAATAATGGACTTCAGCTTCAGTATCCCCAACGTGCTGGATTCTGGATTTTTTTTCCACTTGGTTCCTAAAGGCCTGCCTGATTCTGAGGTTTAGTGGAGTCAGAGTGGATTCCAGACCTGACTCTGTCAGTTATCCTAAAGATTATAATTATTTCCTTTCATCTCCCTCCCTGCAGTTCTTACAGTCAGACCATCTTAGAAGCCTATATGTAAGAGAGTGGAGGAGGTAAAAATTCTGGGTTCTGTAAGCAGTTAAGTCTTTGCTGTGTCACTTTACTGGGTGTATGACCTTGGGCAAGTGAATCTGAACATTAGTTTTCTCACCAGTAAAATGAGATTAACATCTGGGAGGAAGTTAATAGTATTACTTTGCAAGTAGGATGCCTAATATATAGTGCTCCAGAAATGGTATCTATTGTTATTAAATTATTGCATGGACCCCAGAAAATAATTGAAGAAGGAAATGGCAACTCACTCCAGTATTCTTGCCTGAAGAATTCCATGGACAGAGGAGCCTAGCAGGCTACACTCCATGGAGTCACAAAGAATCGGACACGACTGAGTGACTACCACTCCCTCAGAAAATAATAGTGATTTTAAGGCTTGATGTATTCCAACAGTACTGGGTACTAAACAAACTGATCACTACAGTCAGCCTCTTTTCTGCTTTTTTCTCCTCCTTATCACCAATTTCTAGATTTTCTAGGCCTTGCTGTTGCTGTTTAGTCACTCAGCTGTGTCCAATTCTTCTGTGATCCCATGGACTGTAACCCACCAGGATTCTCTGTCCATGGGATTTCCCAGGCCAGAATACTTGAGTGTGCTGTAATTCCCTTCTCCAGGAAATCTTCTTGACCCAGGCATCAAACTTGCTTCTCCTGTGTCTCATGTGTTACAGGAAGATTCTGTACTACTGAGCCACCAGGAAAGCCCTTTTTAGGCATTATATCTCTCTATCTTAGTGATGAGGTGTCTGGGCTTAGCTTTGGTTTCTTTATCTGCTGTAGCCTATATTAATGCAAAATAGTGCAAGTGCTGAATTGTTCAGGTAAATTAAATATAATCCCAACAGAAGCTTATTGGCCTGGAACTCTGGGAATATGTGGTCCTTGTAAGATTTTAGTGAGATGCAGGAGAGGAAAGTGGGAATGAAGGTAGCTTATCTGATACAGGTGTTTTAGAGCCCTTTATGTAGTCCCTTTTATGCAGAGTACATCATGAGAAACACTGGGCTGGAAGAAGCACAAGCTGGAATCAAGATTGCTGGGAGAAATATCAAAAGACCCTGATGCTGGAAAAGATTGAGGGCAGGAGGAGAAGGGGATGACAGAGGATGAGATGGTTGGATGGCATCACCGACTCAATGGACATGAGTTTGAGTAAGCTCTGGGAGTTGGTGATGGACAGGGAAGCCTGGCGTGCTGCAGTCCATGGGGTCACAAAGAGTCAGACATGACTGAGCAACTGAACTGAGGTAGTCCCAGCTTTGGTAAAAAATTGAGTTTGCTCTGTTAGGCAATCCTAGTGGATCCCACGTGTTTTACCATTGATGTTTTATAGTCATAAACATACCAGTCATGTTTTATAGTCATGGGGTAAAGGGAAACAAGAACAATAAAAGACATTAAGAGGATTGAAATCTCGTTCTTTATTTGCCACTAACTAGTTATATGATCTTAGGTTGGACATTGAGGAAGAATCAAGGAATATTGGGTTGAAGAAGATTTAGTTTGGACATGATCATTGTCCTCCAACATTTAAATTCTACTAAGTGGCCTCAGATATAAGAGCGAAGACCAATGGATAGAAGCTGTAGTAAATATAGATTTTAACTTAATATGAGAAGGAAGCATTTAAAAAGGGAAATAAGTATCTCCCTTAATGAACTTCCCAGAACTCGGATTTTTCCAGCACTTGGAAGGGATTCTAATGTCTGATGGAGAATTAGGTAACAGGATCCTTAAGGATCTTTTCAATCTTGAGATTACATTTTAAAATCACTTCTAAAATAAAATAAAATAAGTTCTGTGGACCTTAGTTATTCCGTTTAAAATGAAAAGCATGGGTTATATGATCGTGTGATTGCTTTCCACCTTTAACTATCTACAGTTTGTCTAATGAGCAACATGTGGAGGGAGTTCAAACCAGATTTCTTTATTATGGTTCTTACCTGAGGCTTGCTTTGGTGGGTGGTAAGACAAGCCAGCAGACAAATATGGTAGAAGAGGCGGTTACTCTCAGTGTGGCAGCTTCCTGTGTCTAACCAACCCATTAGCACCTTAAGTCTAATAAAAATTATTTTTAGGTTATCTTTTTTTCTGTGGTAATTCATGAATTTTTCTAATTATAGGGGGGAAGCTAGATGTTTTATTTCTGGTATGGTGATTTGTACCTACCAGCACAGTAAAGAAATTCAGAGCACTATATTATTTCAGTTTCCTGTATTTTCCCTTGGAAGAAATTATTATTAACCAGGTCTGCTTAATTAGCAAAGTATTTAGCTGTATGGGAATCTTATCAAAGGAGAATAAGCTGTGACATTCACAGTCCAAAAGACTCGCATGTGAACAATGGCATACAGAAGGAAATGCTTCAGATAAAGAAAAGAAAGGAGAGAGTTTTCTAATAACTAGCACTATTGCTGTTGTTCATCTTCAGGGACTGCATTATAGATGAAGACAGGCTTCTTAATTTGAGGGGTCCAGGACAAAATTACAATATGAAACCTCTTGTTCAACATGCAAGAGCTTTCCTGGTGGTCCAGTGTTTGAGCAGCTACCTTCCATGGCAGCGGGAGGTAGGTGGTACAGGTTCAAACACTGGTTGGAAAGCTAAGATCCTGCATGCCTCTTGTCCAAAAAATAAAACTTAAAACAGAAGCAGTTTTGTGACAAATCCAATAAAGGCTTTAAAAATGATCCATATCAAAAAAAATTTTAAGGAAAGAAAACACTAAAATATACAGTTTTTTCCTTTCATTCTTCCTTAATGTCTGTCTCTGTCCCATCTTTATCTGTCTTTCCTTATGGTATTTTTATTTATCTAAATATTGTATATATATTATTGTATAAGTCATATTCAAGTAGTACTTCCAACTTCACAGAAGTTGCGGGGATAAGGTCAGCATTATGATTTGAAGATGGAACTAGTGGTTCAGAGAAAAGATGGCAGTGTGTTGTGTGCACACTGTAGAACATCAACCACATGTAACAGCTACTGAGTACACACTCCTTCTGCCCACTCCACTGTAGCAAGGTAGGTATTGGCAGATAAATGGAATAGGGGGATAAGATATTTCTGTTTACTCAGCAGTATTACGAGGGACATTAGAGAACGTAGAGACATTCAACAATATTCAGCTCTTGATAGTTGGTACTCCCTTAGAATATTAATTTTTCTTAAATTCTATTGTACTTTCCAGAAGCACCTCTATTTCCTAGAATTTTTACTGCTAATTCTAAGTATTAGAATGATGGCCAAGAATGGCCAAACATGAGGTGTGTAACAAGAACTAGGAAATTTCCACCTTAACTAAGTAATAGCACTCTTTACTTTTTAGACTGCTTTTTCTAGGTAATGTGTAGTAACAGTGCTACAGCCTGGCTTCCTTCTGCTACTGCAAATTTACCCAGGAGATAGATCAGTTATCAGGGGAAAGCATAATTTGTTATCTCACCTGCCATTTGATCTTTATGCAGCTCAAGAGAAAATTAGTCTTTTTCACAGACTAACTGTACAAAAAAGATCTTCACAACCCAGATAATCATGAAGGTGTGATCACTCACACTCACCTAGAGCCAGACACCCTGGAATGTGAAGTCAGGTGGACCTTAGGAAGCATCACTATGAACAAAGCTAGTGGAGGTGATGGAATTCCAGTGGAGCTATTTCAAATCCTGAAAGATGATGCTGTGAAAGTGCTGCACTCAATATGCCAGCAAATTTGGAAAACTCAGCAGTGGCCACGGGACTGGAAAAGGTCAGTTTTTATTCCAATCCCAAAGAAAGGCAATGCCAAAGAATGCTCAAACTACTGAACAATTGCACTCATCTCACATACTAGTAAAGTAATGCTCAAAATTCTCCAAGCCAGGCTTCAGCAATACATGAACTGTGAACTTCCAGATGTTCAAGCTGGATTTAGAAAAGGCAGAGGAACCAGAGATCAAATTGCCAACATCCACTGGATCATCAAAAAAGCAAGAGAGTTCCAGAAAAACATCGATTTCTGCTTTATTGACTATGCCAAAGCCATTGACTGTGTGGATCACAATAAACTGTGGAAAATTCTGAAAGAGATGGGAATACCAGACCACCTGACCTGGCTCTTGAGAAACCTGTATGCAGGTCAGGAAGCAACAGTTAGAACTGGACATGGAACAACAGACTGGTTCCAAATAGGAAAAGGAGTACATCAAAGCTGTATATTGTCACCCTGCTTATTTAACTTATATGCAGAGTACATCATGAGAAACCCTGCTGGAAGAAGCACAAGCTGGAATCAAGATTGCTGGGAGAAATATCAATAATCTCAGATATGCAGATGACACACCCTTATGGCAGAAAGTGAAGAAGAACTAAAGAACCTCTTGATGAAAGTGAAAGAGGAGGGTGAAAAAGTTGACTTAAAGCTCAACATTCAGAAAACGAAGATCATGGCATCTGGTCCCATCACTTCATGGCGAATAGATGGGGAAACAGTGGAAACAGTGGCTGACTTCATTTATTTTTTTTTGGGGGGGGGGGGCGCTCCAAAATCACTGCAGATGGTGACTGCAGCCATGAAACTGAAAGACACTTACTCCTTGGAAGGAAAGTTATGACCAACCTAGATAGCATATTGAAAAGCAAAGACATTACTTTGCCAACAAAGGTCTGTCTAGTCAAGGCTATGGTGTTTCCAGTGGTCATGTATGGATATGAGAGTTGGACTATAAAGAAAGTTGAGTGCTGAAGAATTGATGCTTTTGAACTGTGGTGCTGGAGAAGACTGTTGGGAGTCCCTTGGGCTGCGAGGACATCCAACCAGTCCATCCTAAAGGAGATCAGTCCTGGGTGTTCATTGGAAGGACTGATGTTGAAGCTGAGACTCCAATACTTGGGCCACCTGATATGAAGAGATGACTCATTTGAAAAGACCCTGATACTGGGAAAGATTGAGTCCAGGAGGAGGAGGGGATGATGGAGGATGAGATGGTTGGATGCCATCACTGACACAATGGACATGGGTTTGGCTGGACTCCAGTAGTTGATGATGGACAAGGAGGTCTGGCATGCTGTGGTTCATGGGGTTGCAAAGAGTCAGACACGACTGAGCGACTGAACTGAACAGACTAACTGCACCATTCCCCTTGACTACATACTGCCTTTTCTCCCTGTTTACCTAGTGAACCAACACTCAGGGTCATATCATGTGTAAAACTTTCCCTTACCCTTTAAGCAAAATAAATCACTCTCACCTCTTTTATTTCTTAGTATTTTTAAAACCTAAATCTTTTATAGAATTCATCATGTTGTATTAGGTTTATTCTGTTCAGATCCCAGCCTTGAGTTGTGTTTACCAGAGCATTTATTAGAGTTTGGCCCACCAGACATCTATTTGTATGTAGGATTAAGAATTTCCGGGGGAGAGCTTATTATAGAGGTAGAAAGAATAAAGTTAATAAAGTGAATTCCTCAACCCAAGGAACTGAAGTGGTGATTCTGTGGATAGTCAGTTATCACTCAGACCTTTATATTGCATGCCTGAAATATGTGTGACTGGCATTTTGAAGAGCTCTTTTCCTTTTTGGGGGTAAGCATATAAGCTACTGAGAGTTTAAAATATCAACAATATTGGTGGCAATAGTGCCTTTAATATATCTTCAGCATGGGACATAGGTGTTCGTGGTATAGACATTGGTGTCACACCCTTGGCACAGAGTTCAGTGCAACTGACTGTGATATATTTGGTGGGCATCGATCATGTGACTACCTCTTTTGCCTTTGGCAGCAATCATGCATTGATTTTGCTCCTTGAGGAGGACAGGAGAAAATAGTTAGATGCTGCATGGTGGTTGAGAAAACCAGATCTCAGAGTCATTTAGGATACTCACTAAGGTTCAGAACACTTTGAGGGGAATTTTTAGGAAAGGGAGGATCAGTCTGGAATTCCGCACAGTAGATGAGATAGAGTTAAAAAAAAAAAAAGTATGAGATGGTAAAGGTGAGTTTTGGCTGACCCTACTCACCCTCACTCAAGTGGGAAATGGCAACCCACTCCAGTATTCTTGCCTGGAAAATTCCATGGACAGAGGAGCCTTGAGGGCTACAATCCATGGGGCTGCAAAGAGTTGGACATGACAGTGACTGAGTGACTGAGCATTTCCCCTCATTATATCTCCCTTACTATGCTGGAAGTTGTTTATGATCCGGACCATGTGGATAGATTGTACTTTTTGCTCACAATGCTTCCTTTCATCTTTATCCTTGTTGTGGCTCACTGTGGGCACAATATCGTTCCAGGTGGTGCTAGTGGTAAAGAACCTGCCTGCTAATGCAGGAGACATAAGAGACACATTTGATCCCTGGGTCAAGAAGATCCTCTGGAGGAGAAAATGGCAACCCACTCCAGTATTCTTGCCTGGAGAATCCCATGGGCAGAGAAGCCTGGTGAGCTACAGTCCATAGTGTCACACAGAGTCAGACATGACTGAAGTGACATAGCACGGCATGGCATGTGGGCACAATATATATTCATTTCCTATTGACTTGGGGCTTGGCCATATGATTTTGGCCAGTACAATATGAGTGGGTATAGCAGTCTGTCAGTTCTAGACCAAGGACTTAAAGAGGCATCACATGTTTCCACACACCCCTCTTGAGCTTCTGACTTATGCCATGAGAAGAACATGACTCAAGTATCTGTTCTTCCTACACCCTAGGTCCAGGGATGAAGACCGGAGCAGACCCAAACTTAACCTGACATCTAGAGTCCAGTCCAGCTTAGATGAGCCCAGCTGAGCCAGCCAAACCGTAGCAATCCCATAGACCCCTGAATGTGCAAAATAAACATGATAGTCCACTGAAATTTTGAAATTATTTGCCATACAGCATTACTGGATTGAGCTTCCCAGGTGGTGCTACTGGTAAAGAGCCACCCTGCCAGTGTAGGAGATATAAGAGAGGCGGGTTTGATCCCTGGGTTGGGAAGATCCCCTGGAGGAGGAAACGGCAACCCACTCTAGTATTCTTGCCAGGATAATCCCATGGACAGAGGAGGCTGGTGGGCTACAGTCCATAGGGTGTCAAAGAGTCGGACATGACTGAAGCGACTGAGCATGCAAGCATGTGCATTGTTGCATCAGAAACCTTACTAATATGAGATCATATCTTAGAGTTTTTATATCCATAGCACCCAGGTCATTGCCTAGCAAATAGTTGCTGGATGAGTGAGGGAAGAACTTGACATAGGTTTAACTGATTATATTGCCCACCTACCTCAGTGGTATTTCAGTTGTTAGAGCAAGGTACTCGGGGGAGTCAAATACAGCATTTATGGACTACATTTCTTCTCTTCAAAATCTAAGGAAGGTGTCTCAATAATACATAAGCCTTTCTATAGAGAGTGATCTAGCCAGAGGGAAACAAAATGACTTAATACGCAGCCACAGTACAACCGGCAAAGCACTACATATGTCTTACTGCTGGTGGATCAGAAGGACTATATGTATGAAGCTTGCTGCGTGCTAAGTTGATTCAGTTGTGTCCGATTCTTTGCAACCCTGTGGACACAGCTCACCATGCTACTCTGTCCATGGAATTCTCCAGGCAAGAATACTGCAGTGGATTGCCATGCCCTCCTCCAGGGGCTCTTCCTGAGCAAGGGATGGAACCCGCATCCCTTACGTATCCTGCATTGCAGGCAGATTCTTTACCTCTAGTGCCACTTGGGAAGTCTATATATATGAAGGTCAGCTCAGAATGAAGCAATTGTTGCTAGTTTATCCTTTTTAGCGTGTGGTTTTAATTAGCTCTTAGGCACACCAAGGGTTTGGAGTTTGGATATCTGAAGGGTTCTAAAGAAAATGGAATTGGTGTGGTTTGAAGTTAATAAGCAAAAACAGGTAGCAGAAGTGTGTTAATTGCTCAGTCATGTCTGACTCTTTGTGATCCCATGGACTGTAGCCTGCCAGGCTCCCCTGTCCATGGGATTCTCCAGGCAAGAATACTGGAGTGCGTTGCCATTTCCTTCTCCAGGGGATTTTTCTGACCCAGGGATCAAACCTGTGTCTCTCATATCTCTTGCATTGCAGGTGGATTCTTCAGCACTGAGCCACCAGGGGAGCCCAAAAGTGAAAATGTTAGCAGAAATGAAGAGGTACTTTAAAAGGAGTGGAAACCTTGGCAAAAAAATTTGTCAGAATGGAGGAGAAGGAATTACACGTGAGAATATGGGATACTGTAAGCAAGATGGTCTGGGGGCGGAAAAAGAGATGGGGTTTTTTGATAAGAGAGAGTGATACAGGCAAGCATATGGACTTGTTGATGAGATAAAGGAGGTCCTAGATAAAGATGGGGGATCAAACTAGCATGGGTATCTTGGGTGAACTGCCAGTAAGTAATTTGGAGCATTTTTTTGAGATTTTGTAACTTAAAGAACTATTTATTTTTAGGGGAAAATACTGCATATTCTGATTTTTAAAAGTTGAGTGGTAGTCTTAGAAAACAACACTTAGAAACTGTTCTTCAATGCTGCTCCAATACTAGCAGAAGTGTGGCTTTCCACAGTTTAAAGAGGATTTGGAACTCAGGCAGATACTGATTTTCTCTGGGATAGAGATTGGATTTATGTCTGATTAGCCTTTTGATTACTTTAAAACTAGATACAACATTTTATTTTCCTTTTGTGTCTTTGAGACTAAGGAACAAGGAAAGAAAAATTATGCCCTGGGTAATAGAAGTGATTATTAATCATATTGTTTGGTGGTGGGTAGTAGGAGGGGCTCAAAGGCAGGTTCTTTCAAGACTTTTCATTTTTGCTTACAGGGTTTGGAACATGGCTGTTTTTGTATGTAAAATAATTTTATTGGACTTAGTGATCAGTCACAAAGTGCTTATTAATGAGATTTTGATTCTTTGACATTTCTAATCGATAATACTTGAAACATAAGAAAGGACTCAGATGTTAGTTTTCTGTGCTTAGTTATTTCTTGAAAAGATAATTAGTGATGCTTTGTTGTGAATACATTTTGACCAATGGGATGATATCTTATGGCTCAGAGGTAAATACTTTTAAGTTGGCAGCTATAGTTTGAGTATCCTGGCACAGTAAGTGTTCCAGAACTTTTTGAACATTGCTTAAGAGGTAGGCAAGTATCCAGGATTTTTTTTCCAGTCCTGTTATTTCAATTTGAAAGAGATCTTGTGTGGCTTTGATGAACAATTTCATTGGTACTCTTATTTAACAATTTTGTACAGGTGCCACCAACCAGGGCTGGTTGATTTCTTTCATTTTTTTTCCTCCTTTCTCCCTTCCTTTCTCTTTAATTCTGGAGGTCGTGTGTACATATATTTGAATCTTCAGTTTAGTTGTTCCCAAACTTCTTACCAGCTAGTCTTCTAAACCTTACCTTCTCCAGTTGCCTTCTGATTATTTTAATCTCAATTTTGATTATGAAAAGAATGCATTTTTAAAGATAAGCCTGTGTTTTCATCAAGAGTAAATGTTTACATCTATCTTATGAAAGAGAATAAAGACATCAAATACAATTGTAGGTGTTTGCCATCTTTAAATAGACTCAACGTGTGAAAAGGCAGGTTTATAAAAATAATTAAGTATTTGCTGTGTAAAAAAAAATGATCATTTTAGAAAATAGTTCATAGCAGTGTTCACAGAATCAAAGAATCATAAAATTTGAAAGAACCTTAAAAGTTACTACTGAAGCTGAATCCATTCTCTGTACTCTGACACCAAATTAATTCTAAGAGAGAGTTTTGGGTGATGTATAAGACAACAGCTTTATTCCTTTGCTAGGCAAAGGAGGCCACAGAAGGCTAATGCCCTCAAAACTGTTATGTCCCAACCTTGAGAGGGTAGTGAGAAGCTTTATGATAGTGGTTCAAAGAGGGGATGACAAGTTCAATGACAGTCTTCTGATTGGTTGGTGGTGAGATAAGTGGGAGTCAGCATCATCAGCCTTTTTGTTCTAACCAGTCTGGAGTCTCTGTCCTTGTGGGCAGCATACAGTTAACTTTTCCCACCTAGTGGGGGTTTTAGTATCTGCAAAAGCATTCTAAGATATTGTTATATATATTCCTTGTTGGGGAGCTAAGACTCTGCCCTAAAGGCTGCATTATGATTTCTGGACTGCTCCTCCCTTGTCTCCACATCTCCTATCTTCCCTAGTACCTGTTTGAACCTGTCCCTTGGAACTCAGGCAAAGTCATGGAGGCTGGATGAAGCCTATTTCCTGTAATCAAGAAGTGGAGGACACAGAAAGACAAAGGCTTTTGTGCCCAGGAGCCTGATAGAGCCCTGCTCAGTATCACTGCTATACATCCAATGAGTGAATTGTGTTACTAAATTCATGATAGGTGTTACTCTGCCTATCTTTGGATGTCTTTGGTAACAGGGAACTCACTACCATAAGGGGCAAGTTCCCCCCTCACTTTTTTAAAGTAATATCATATTATTATTTTAAATGACCAGACCCATTCTTTATATCAGTTCTCTTACAAGTTTTACTTATTGCTTCCAGTTATAGTTATTGCTTTTGCTTAGCACTCATAATAAAAGGAGTTAGTTAGCTGAAGAATGTGTCATATTCAAAAATTTGAGAGTAAGACATTTGGAATCTGGGGAAAATACATGATTTGCCTCAAATCTGATGAAAGATTAATGAATTCTGGATTCCCAGATATTTCACTTTTTGTCATCTGAGTAACAAAATTCCATTTACATTCAACTGTTAGGGACACATATCTTGCAATGTAAAATACGACAGTGTATGACCACAACCTAGACCATATGCATCTGAGGTCTGAATGCAAAAAAAAAGAGAGAGAGAAAGAAAGAAAACCCAGAAACTTTTAGGATCTTCCTTCATTTCCTCCAATATGTTTTCAAACTGTATTTGCAGTAATTGTTGCTTCAGCATAATTCTTTATATCTCCATAGAGGAGTATTTTTATTCTTCTGTGAGAAGACATAAAGAGAGAGATGCCCACATATCTGGCGGCTTTTTGGGTACTATTGATTTGGCATATTGATGGTCCATTATCTGAGAGTAAAAAGGACATCATTCTTTACTCCTTGCCCAAGAGCCCTGAGACTCTTCATTTTTTATTTTTAAATTTCAGGTGTATAGTTAGCTGAGTCTGTTCCCTCTGGCTTTTTGTTTGCTTGTTTATTATTTTTTAAAATATAAGTTTATTTATTTTAATTGGGGGTTAATTACTTTACAATATTTGGAAAGATTTCCAAGTGGATTGGGAAAAAAAGAATTCTAGCTAAGAGCGTTGGACAAATGTCTCATGTTTGTCTGTGATGACATAAGCTTTGACTTTGAGTCGGTATCATTGTTAAAAGAGTAGTCACACTCACTCACTGCAGCTGGTTTTTGGTGTATAATTTAGTAATAATGATACTAGCTTTGGGGGAAGTATGAGTTTAGACCTGCTGTGATTTTTCATATTTTGTGAGACAGCTGTACTTGAATTCTTCTTCCAGTGATTTCTTTATATTTCTATGACAGCCAAATGGTTAGCTTGTGTGTATGTTTATTTTTGCATGTGAAAAGGACTCCATGTAGCTTTATTAAACCCCTTTCAGGAACAAGTAATTTAACATCAAATGGTAAAATTATATGCTTGTTTTAACTGTTAGAAGTGTTTTTCTGTTTTACTGAATTTTTACTTTCACTGTCATCTGAATGAAATGTAAATGATTCTTTATTCAGGTATGTATGTCCTTGAATGGACTTTAAAAGCAAATGTGCTCAGAATGTCAAGAAACGTAGGAAAATACAATATAATGATAAAGAATTTTTAGCTGATTAGATTGATCCTTAGTCATAGTTGAAAATGTGTTTTCTTTACTTCCTTCATGTGTGTGTATATGGGAGGCTGTTTGTATTGTGGGAAATGCATTTTGCACTGGGGTGAGTAGTCCATAAAGATGAAGGTTCTTAGACCTTCAAAATGTCTTCTCTTTGCCTGTTTAACTGGCTTCTCGATGGCAGTAGTTCTGCTGCTGCTGCTAGGCATGTTTTAAGAAGTGCCTCCTCAGAAAGGAATAGAGTCAAAACTATCTCCTATGTCACAAAGCAAACCTTTGTTTAGGCTTGCCACCCTATTAACTTGAACCTCAGTGTTCCAGAAGTTTTGTTTTTTGCTTACATTTCCTAGGTTCAAACAGTGAGTATTTTTTTCTTTGAATTAAAGACCTTGAGGATGTTCATTTAGTCTTTACTTACCTATTTGGCTTCACAGGCCAGCAGATCCAACTGCCAAGCTGTTGAGTCTAGCAGCTAGCTGGTAGAAATGCTGGGAATATGTGTTTTCTTCATATTTATGACAATTGGGAAATTATATATATTCATGTCCACAATATATATGTGTACTGAAATAATAGTATTCCCTCTTTATACCCCTGGAAAACAGAACATTAAAATCTATACCTTTTTGTTTTAGATTGTAGCTAGAAGATGAGTGGAGGAGAGAAGGGAGAAGAGAGTCATTTTATGGAAATGTCCACTAGTACTTATAAATGTTAAGATTCTTAATAGTCTTTACTCTCTTGTTAGAGTGTAAAATGTCTTCTCAAAGTATGAATCCTTTCAGCCCTTAATCTTTCAGCAATAGCTGTATTTAGATTATATTTCTGTGCTGCAAGCATTTAATTTTTGCAACAGTGTTTGTTCTTTTCCTATTCCGCACATCGTGTTTTTTTTTTTTTTTTTCCAAGTCAAATTCTACCATTTGCCATGAATCATTTATCTTGGGATAAAGTCAATCTGCCTGCTGTAGGCCACTCTGTGGACTGCTCTTATTTCCCTCCTGGAGTGGCCTGGGCTTACTGAGACTGAGATTAGTCAGTCATAGAGATTACCTCAGAGCCTGTGGTTGATATCAGATATGGCAGACAGTCATATGAGGAAGAGAATTAGCATATACCAATTCTTATACATCCTCCATAAACATCAATCCTTTGCGAACTCATTTCAGATTTTCCAGTCTTGATGTGATTAAATAGGCAGCTTTGCGGCATGTTCTTCTGGTGGAGGGAGGCTGAGTCATGACAGTTTAAGAATAAAAATAGGGGGCACTAATATCCACAGAATTTTTATAGAATGTGTCTCCATGCTTGTCATCCTTTTCTTCCCTCTGTTCCTTTTAAATCAAGAGCTTTTGTCTCTCTTGGCTCTTCCCAGAAATGTTCATGCATTGAATAGGCAGATGGTGGGTTGAGCTTGGAGAGACCTAAAAGGGCACAGTCATGCCTCAGCATCTTTCTCTAGTACAGATGCCCGTTTGTACATTGACATCCAGTAAACCTTTGCTGATTGCAGTCAGATCTTAATTCTTAGTGTGGTTCAATACCTTTTTTTTTTCTCTTTTACAATTTTCCATTCTTGCATGCCTGTTGGCCTCTCAGGCATGCATGCATGCTCAGATGTATCTGACTCTGCGACCCCATGGACTATAGCCTGCCAGGCTCCTCTGTCCCTGGAATTCTCCAGGCAAGAATACTGGAGTGGGTTGCCATTTTCTCCTCCAGGGGATTGTCCCACCCTAGGGATCGAACCCACGTCTCCAGCATTGGCAGGCAGCTTCTTAACCACTGAGCCACCAGGGAAGCCCAGATTTAAGGAAGGCTGCAGAAGCTGCAAGTCAACGAGGTTGGCCTCTCATCTGATTGCAAAGTATTCATCTTCATTCCTTCTGCATATACTGATCAGTATGTAAAGGAGGAGGAGGTCACAGTATTCCCAGACCAAATAGAGCAACTGGACTGAGTTCTAGGTAGTTGGGAGTCATCTTGGTAATAGTAAGCTTAGAAGTGGTAAACAGGATTTGAAGTGCAGAAAGATGGTCTGTGATTAATCCTGACACCTCTGGACCTTATACAAGGCTTTCCCAGAAGAAATTATGAAGGAAAGTGGAGTTCTGCATCCAGCGTTTTCCTTCCCTTTGTGGCAACTCACTGCATTTTAACTTCATCTATTCTGTTTGAGGGTCAGTCAACTTCAGAACTGTATTTATCTCTTCTTTCACTTATTCTTATATATATATATTTTTTTCCATTTGGGTTTTTGGACAAGCCAAAGAATTGAGGCAGAATAATCTAGAAAAGTTGCCCCAAAATACCCAAAGTACCAAAACAATGCTCTCCTTTAAGTCCTGCCTACTCAAATGTTAGAAACAAACAAGATATCCTAAGATAGTTATATACTTAGGAAGTTTCCCAAATACCATCTTCTCTAAAGCCTCTTAATTTCCTGAGATTTCATTCTATGAGGTATTCCCTCTATAAATAATTTCAATCTCCATTGCTTTCTATGCCTTATCCTGTAACCATCCTTAAATAGCTTTTGTTAAAAATAAAATCTTCCCTTGGTGTAGTCTGTTTTCAGATAGACCATATTCTCCCTGTTGCAGTACAGCATATTGGTTACCAGCTCACATTTTACAGCCAGATATCATACTTTGAATTTCAGCCATTCCAGTCACAAACTATGTGAACCTGGGCAACTTACTTTAGAAAATAACAGAACCCTCTCTGTGCCTCAGTTTCCCCATTTGTAAAATGGGATAATAACTGTACCTAACTTATAGTGTTGTAAGGATTAAATGACTAAATATATGTAAAGCACATGGAACAGTATATGGCTCTCATTAGTGCTATTTAAATGTTTGTTATTATAATTCCTTTGGAGATAAGCTTTACTACTCTACTTTTTGTCTGTAGTACTTATCACTTTCCAACATAATATATGATGGATTGCTTTGACCTTTTCTCCGCCCCCCCCCCCGCCTCTTCCTCCTGCTAAATCATAAGCTCTATGAGAACAGGGATTTTTTTCTGTTCTCTTCATTGCTGTATATCCTCTGTGCTTCGCACATAGTAGGTATTCAATAAACATTTGCTGAATGAACTCACTGTAATCTGGCTTTCTTGCCTACCAATCTATTGAAGTTGCTCTTGCAGAGGTTATTAGTAACTGCAAACCTGTGAACCACCTTTGGCACGTCCCCCTTCTCTTGCTCACAGTATCTAATCAAAGAAGACATCAGGTTAATTGTACTGGCAAGTATCTCTCAGATCCATCTTTGTCCTCCCAGAGCCACTGCTACTACCTTCTCTAGTCCTAGCCACCATCTATTTCCAGAGTCTTGCAGTAGACCCCTAATTAATTTTCTTTTTCTATTTTTGCTTCTTTTGACCCATTCTCTATATAGTAGCCAAGGAAGATTTTAAAAATGTAAATCAAACAACACCATACTTTAACAACCCTTTCTTCTTATTGTTTAATTGTTAAGTCATGTCCAATTCTTTGTGACCACTAGCTTCCTATTGTTCTGTAGAGTAAAATACAAAATTATTCAATGATCTACATGAAACTGTGCTAGCTGATCTTTTAGTTTCTTAAAAAGTTAAATGGTTACCATTTGACCCAATGGTTCTACTCCTCAGTATATATCAAAGAGATTGAAAACACTGACATAAACTTGTACGCAAATGTTCTAGCATTATTCATAATAGCTGAAAAGTACAATCAGGCCAAATATCAATCAATTTATGAAAAGATAAATGAATGTTATATTATCCATATACAGGAATATTATTCTATTGTAAGCAGCGATGAAATACTGAAACATGCCACAACATGGGTGTACCTTGAAAACCTTGTGCTAAGTGAAAGAAGCCAGAAATATATTGTATTATTCCATTTATATGAGATGTCCAGAATAGGTGCAAGTATAGAGATAGGAAGTAGATTTTGTACTTGGTAGGGATTGGGACTGCTGCTGCTGCTGCTAAGTCACTTCAGTCGTGTCCAACTCTGTGTGACCCCACAGATGGCAGCCCACCAGGCTCCCCCGTCCCTGGGATTCCCCAGGCAAGAACACTGGAGTGGGTTGCCATTTTCTTCTCCAATGCATGCAAGTGAAAAGTGAAAGTGAAGGCGCTCAGTCGTGTCCGACCCTCAGCGACCCCATGGACTGCAGCCTTCCAGGCTCCTCCGTCCATGGAATTTTCCAGGCAAGAGTACTGGAGTGGGGTGCCATTGCCTTCTCCAGGTTGGGACTAGGGGAACATAAATGCTAACCGGTATTGAGCTTCTTTTGGGAGGTGTCAAATGACAAAAACAAAACAGTTTAGTAATGAGTTTGATATCATATATTCAAGGAAAAACAATCTATGGTTTGGGGGTGTTGACTGGAAAAAATGCACAACCTGAAAGTTGAGAGTTAGGGTTTATTTTGTACATGTTCTGAGGACTTCAAGTCAGGGACACAGAAGTCTCAAAGAGGCAAGGGAGGGGACAGAATATATAGGAGTTTTTGCAACAAAGACTGGGTAGTCGTAACATTGAAAGATTATTCTTTTTTTTTTTTAATTTATTTTTTTTTCCATTTTTAAAAATTTTATTTTATTTTTAAACTTTACATAATTGTATTAGTTTTGCCAAATATCAAAATGAATCCACCACAGGTATACATGTGTTCCCCATCCTGAACCCTCCTCCTCCTCCTCCCACACCATCCCTCTGGGTCGCCCCAGTGCACTAGCCCCAAGCATCCAGTATCGTGCATCGAACCTGGACTGGCATCTCGTTTCATACATGATATTTTTACGTTTCAATGCCATTCTCCCAGATCTTCCCACCCTCTCCTCTCCCACAGAGTCCATAAGACTGTTCTATACATCAGTGTCTCTTTTGCTGTCTCGCATACAGGGTTATTATTTACCCTCTTTCTAAATTCCATATATATGCATTAGTATACTGTATTGGTGTTTTTCTTTCTGGCTTACTTCACTCTGTATAATAGGCTCCAGTTTCATCCACCTCATTAGAACTGATTCAAATGTATTCTTTTTAATGGCTGAGTAATACTCCATTGTGTATATGTACCACAGCTTTCTTATCCATTCATCTGCTGATGGACATCTATGTTGCTTCCATGTCCTGGCTATTATAAACAGTGCTGCGATGAAAGATTATTCTTAATTAAAGAAAACTAGGAGAAGGCAATGGCACCCCACTCCAGTACTCTTGTCTGGAAAATCTCATGGACGGAGGAGCCTGGTAGGCTGCTGTCCATGGGGTCGCTAAGGGTTGGACACGACTGAGTGACTTCCCTTTCACTTTTCACTTTCATGCATTGGAGAAGGAAATGGCAACCCACTCCAGTGTTCTTGCCTGGAGGATCCCAGGGATGGCGGAGCCTGGTGGGCTGCCATCTATGGAGTCACACAGAGTCGGACACGACTAAAGTGACTTAGCAGTAGCAGGTATCTCAAGGTAACAATTTGAATGCTTTTATGCATGGAAAGTTGCAAAGTCTGGGCTACTTGAAATCATTTCTGTGATAGGCAGCTCAGCTGTGTGGGGCTAGTATCCTATGTGAGTCTCCTCTCAGTGCTTCATTGTTGGGGGTGGCTATAGCACTTGACTGCTAGGTGCTGGGCATCCTGTTTCATCCTGAGTTCCCTCAGGACTCGCTGTAGGGGAGGCTGTAATGTGATGGCTTGATGGTGGCAACATCCTTTGTTTACTGGTATGGCAGGCAATATTTTTCATTCACAGGGGAGTATAGTACCTAACAAGCAGTGGAGCACTCTTCCCAAGGAATTTTGGGCAAGAGTGAATTTTATGGAAAGTTAAAAGAGGCAACATGAAAAACGGCATGATTTGCCAGGAGGCTGGGGATTTTCTTATGAGACTAACTTGTCCTGTTTTCTAGGGTAAGCTTTAACTCACTAAAGCTGAGTGTTTGTTTTTCAGTTGCTAAGCTGTGTCCGACTCTTTCCAACCCCATGGACTGCAGTATATCAGGCTTCTCTGTCCTTCACTATCTCCTGGAGTTTGCTCAAACTCATGTCCATTGTGTTGATGATTCCATCCAACCATCTCATCCTCTGCCGCCTCCTTCTTTTGCCTTCAGTCTTTCCTAGAATCAGGGTCTTTTCCAATGAGTCAGTTCTTTGCGTCAGGTGGCCAAAGTATTGGAGCTTCAGCTTCAGCATCAGTCCTTCCAATGAATATTCAGGAATAATTTCCTTTAGGACTGACGGGTTTGATCTCTTTGCAGTCCAAGGGACTCTCAAGGGTCTTCTCCAGTACCACAGTTCGAAAGCATCAATTCTTCAGCACTCAGCTTTTTTATGGTCCAACTCTGAGTTGGAGTATTATAATTAGTGTATGTTAGATTTCCCTGACAAGTATTTCCTGTAAGTATAGGCTTACTTAGGTTCAAATTTGTTATATGAGCCAGGCTGTTGACTGACGCCTCCATTTTGTGGGTCTGAAACCATGCAACTCAGATTGAGATTTGAACCCACAGTCTTTTTATTGAAATCATACACCTGGTCTCAGGACTTAATAAAGTTTGGTTTCTTTGTCTCATCACAGGAGTTCAGTGAGAGACAAATTGATGGGTAAGAAATGGTTTAGGGAGATACACATTCTATAGAGAGAATGCAGTCCCTCTTTAAGACAAGAATGGCCTTGACACTCTATAGACAGAATAGGGTCCATATCTGAAGTTGAGAGACTCCAAATATGGGGTAGTTAGTTTTTATTGGCTGAGTAATTTCATAGGCTAATGAGTGAGAACAGTATTCCAACTGTTTTGGGGAAGGAACAGGGATTTCCAGGAATTGGTCCACCCCCACTTTTTGGCCTTTTATGGTTAGCCTCAGAACTGTCTTGGCACCTGTATGTCACTTCACATGCTGATGTATTAAAATGAGCATAAAATGGAGGCCTACTTAAGGTCCACTGGAATTAGATCTTCTGCAATCTTGGATCTAGTTGGTTCTAACCAGTTTTTGTCATGTCCTATGGGCATGTCATTCTTTTGAATGTTGTGCCCTGCCCCCTTCCCTCCTATTTCAGGTCCTGATATATGAATTAACTTTTTTAGGGGTGATGAAAATGTTCTGAGATTAGATAGTTTGCTGGTTTATAACTGTGAATATTTTAAAAAACACAGTGAATGGTATACATTAAACTTTATAGTATTTTAATTATATCTCAATTTAAAAAGTTTTAGTCCTTGCCTACCCTCTAATCTCACCTCCTGACACTTTCTCTCTCACTTGCTGTACTCCAGCCACAATCGTCTTCTCTGTTTCCCAAACATGAAATGTTCTCTCTTATCTCAGGATGTTTCCATGTGGTAATCTGTGTTGTAAAACTCATTTCTCATCTTTCTTACATAACTCATTCTTATTAATTATTCAGGATAGAGGTGAAACTCTACTACTTTCTTTCTTCTGGAAGCCATCCTTGACTCCCTTCATACTTTGCTTGTCCCATTTTTATACAATCTGCATAGCATCCTATGTGTCTCCATTAAAAATACGTGATTATATCTGCCTTTCAGATTGGGTCCATAGACCATAAACTCCATAAGATAGATACCATACCTATCTTTGTTTATTTTCTCTCCTTCATCCTTTATTCAAAACTAAAGACCCATTCCACTTTGTTGATATTTTGGATCCTAGCTATTATCATGAAGGCAATGGCTCCCCACTCCAGTACTTTGCCTGAAAAAATCCCATGGATGGAGGAGCCTGGTAGGCTGCAGTCCATGGGGTCGCTAAGAGTCGGACATGACTGAGCGACTTCACTTTCACTTTTCACTTACATGCATTGGAGAAGGAAATGGCAACCCACTCCAGTGTTCTTGCCTGGAGAATCCCAGGGATGGGGGAGCCTGATGGCTGCCGTCTCTGGGGTCGCACAGAGTCAGACACGACTAAAGTGACTTAGCAGCAGCTATTATCACCTTGTATTATCTCCTTTAAGTCTCAGGAGGGCAGGGATCCTGTCTACTTCAGTTGACCATTATGTCATGGCAATCCAGCCACATAGTGGATACTCAATAAATGCTTGTTGAATAAATGACTGTAATGGTTTCCCCTTTTAACCTCAGTTATCTGAGCAACAGCACACATGATTAAATGTGGGAAGTTTACATGATTTTCTGGTTAAAACCAAATATTCTCAAATATGACCCTTATTGCCTTTAGACATTAAGTCTTGAAACTGAATACACTTCTTTATAGTGTATCAGTTTCTTGGCATTTCTAGTTTTCTTTTGGGGAGTGGTGGTAAATAAAAGCATTAATCACATTGCCCCGGGAGTACACATCAACTCATAACATATCCTTCTTTTGACATGTAAGGCTCCTCCCCCATCTTGTCCCCGTGAGAATCAGTAACGAAGCATTTATGACTGTGTTGTTGTTGTTCAGTTGCTCAGGTGTGTCCGACTCTTTCCTACCTCATGGACTACAGCACGCCCGGCATCCCTGTCCTTCACCATCTCCTGGAGCTTGCTCAGACTCATGCCCATTGACTCGGTGATGCCATCCAACCATTTAGTCCTCTGTCATCCCTTTCTTCTCCTGCCTCAGTCTTTCCCAGCATCAGGGTCTTTTCTAATGAGCCGGCTCTTCACATCAGGAGGCCAAAGTATTGGAGCTTCAGATTCAGTCCTTCCAATGAATATTCAGGACTGATTTTCTTTTGGATTGACTGGTTGCAGTCCAAGGGGCTCTCAGGAGTCTTCTCCAACACCAAAATTCAAAAGCATCAATTCTTTGCTGCTTAGCCTTCTTTATGGTCCAAGTCTTACATCCATGGCTACTGGAAAAACCATAGCTTTGACTAGATGGACCTTTGTCAGCAGCATAATGTCTCTGCTTTTTAATATGCTGTCTAGGTTTGTCATAGTTTTTCTTCCAAGGAGCAAGCGTCTTTTAATTTCATGGCTGCAGTCACCATCTGCAGTGATTTTGGAGCCCAAGAAAATAAAGTCTGTCACCATTTTCTTGAAGAGATCTTTATAGTCTTTCCTGTTCTATTGTTTTCCTCTCCTTTTTTTGCTTTATTCACTTAGGAAGGCTTTCATATCTCTCCTTGCTATTCGATGGAACTGTGCATTCAGATGGGTGTATCTTTCCTTTTCTCCTTCGCCTTTCACTTCTTGTCTTTTCTCACCTCTCTCTGTAAGACCTCCTCAGACAACCACTTTTCCTTTTTGCATTTCTTTTTCTTGGGGATAGTTTTGATCACTGCTTCCTATACAATATTTTGAACCTCCTTCCATAGTTTTCCAGCCACTCTATCAGATCTAATCCCTTCAATCTATTTGTCACTTCCACTGTATGATCGTAAATTATTTGATTTAGGTCATGCCTGAATGTCCTGGTGGTTTTCCTTACTAAAAATTTGAGTCTGAATTTTGCCATAAGGAGTTCATTATCTGAGCCATAGTCAGATCCTTGTCTTGTTTTTACTGATTGCACAGAGCTTCTCCATCTTTGGCTGCAAAGAATTTAATCAGTCTGATTTTGGTGTTGACCATCTGGTGATGTTCATGTGTAGAGTCTTCTCTTGTGTTGTTGGAAGAGGGTGTTTGCTATGACCAGTGTGGTCTCTTGGCAAAAATCTGTTAGCCTTTGCCCTGCTTCATTTTGTACTCCAAGACCAAACTTGTCTGTCTGTCTCTTGATTTTCTACTTTTGCATTCTAGTCCCGTACGATGAAAAGGACATCTTTTCTGTGTGTCAGTTCTAGAAGATCTTGTAGGTCTTCATAGAACCATTGAACTTCAGCTTCTTCGGCATTGGTGGTTGGGGCTTA
Organism: Bos mutus; assembly: GCF_027580195.1. Lineage (NCBI taxonomy): Eukaryota > Metazoa > Chordata > Mammalia > Artiodactyla > Bovidae > Bos > Bos mutus. Next base: position 9,287,265 of record NC_091646.1, on the reverse strand, counting down.
GACTTGGATTACTGTGCTATTGAGTGGTTTGCCTTGGAAATGAATTGAGATCATTCTGTCATTTTTGAGATTGCACCCAAGTACTGCATTTTGGACTCTTTTGTTGACTATAAGGGTTACTCCATTTCTTTTAAGGGATTCTTGCCCACAGTAGTAGATACAATGGCCTTCTGAGTTAAATCACCCAACCTGTCCATTTTAGTTCATTCATTCCTAAAATGTCAGTGTTTACTTCTGCCATCTCCTGTTTGACCACATTCGGTTTACCTTGATTCATGGACCTAACATTTCAGGTTCCTAAGCAATATTGTTCTTTACAGCATCGGACTTTACTTTCACCACCAGACACATCCACAAACTGGGCATTGTTTCCACTTTGGCTCAGCCTCTTCATTCCTTCTGGAGCTATTTCTCTGTTCTTCTCCAGTAGCATATTGGGCACCTACTGACCTGGGTAATTCATCTTTCAGTGTCATATCTTTTTTCCTTTTCATATTTTTTTAGAAAAGGCAGAAAATCCAGAGATAAAATTACCAACATCTGTTGGATCATAGAAAAAGCAAGAGAATTCCAGAAAAACATCTACTTCTGCTTCATTGACTACACTAAAGCCTGTGACTGTGTGGATCACAACAAACTGTGGAAAACTCTTCAAGAGATGGGAATACCAGACCACTTAACCTGCCTCCTGAGAAACCTGTATGCAGGTCAAGAATCAATAGTTAAAACTGGACATGGAACAATGGACTGGTTCAAAATTGGGAAGGGAGTACATCAAGTCTGTACATTGTCACCCTGCTTATTCAACTGCTTACATCATATGAAATGTACTGGATAAAGCACAAGCTGGAATCAAGATGGCAGGGAGAAATATCAATAACCTCAGATATGCAGATGACACTACCCTTATTGCAGAAAGTGAAGAGGAACTAAAGAGCCTCTTGATGAAACTGAAAGAACAAAGTGAAAAAGCTGGCTTAAAACTCAGCATTCGTAAAACTAAGATCATGGCATCCAGTCCTATTACTTCATGGCAAATAGATGCAGAAACAATGGAAACAATAAAAGATTTTACTTTCTTGGGCTCCAAAATCACTGCAAATGGTGACTACAGTCATAAAATTAAAAGATGTTTGTTCCTTGGAAGAAAAGCTATGAGAAACCAAGAAAATGCACTAAAAAGCAGAGACATTACTTTGACAGCAAAGGTCTGTATAGTCAAAGTTATGGTTTTTCCAGTAGTCATGTATGGATGTGAGATTTGGACCATAAAGAAGGCTGAGCACTGAAGAGTTGATGCTTTTTACTGTGGTGTTGGAGAAGACTCTTGAGAGTCCCTGGACCACAAGGAGATCAAATCAGTCAATTCTAAAGGAAATCAACCCTGAATATTCATTGAAAGGATGGATGCTGAGGCTGAAGCTCCAGTATTTTGGTCACCTGATGTGATGCTCTGACTCATTAGAAAAGACCCTGATGCTGGGAAAGATTGAAGGCAAGAGAAGAAGGGGACAACAAGGGGACGACCAAGGAGAAGGGGGTAACAGAGGACACGATGGTTGGATGGCATCACTGAGTCAATTGACATGAGTTTGAGCAAGCTCCAGGAGATGGTGAAGGACAAGGGAGCCTAGCATGCTGCAGTCCATGGGGTTGGAAAGAGTCAGACATGACTGAGTGACTGAAGAACAACAACTGTTTATGGGGTTCTCAAGTCAAGCATGCTCAAGTGGCTGGCCATTCCTTTCTCCAGTGGACCACATTTTGTCAGAACTCTCCACAGTGACCTGTTCATCTTGGGTGGCCCTACAGAGCATGGCTTATAGTTTCATTGAGTTAGACAAGGCTGTGATCCATGTGATCAGTTTGGCTAGTTTTCTGTGATTTTTTTTTTCATTCTGTCTTCCCTCTGATGGATGAGGATAAGAGGCTTGTGGAAGCTTCCTGATGGAAGTGTAGAAGTGTAATTGTCATCCATATATGAGCATTTAGTGTTATAACTCTCTTAAGTAAAAGGAATGTTTATGCTTTTTAGAAGGCATATATTAGAATCACTTTTCAAAATGTAGCTAGTATGTGAAACTTGAAGTAGGAGAACCAAAATGAAGTTGAAAAGAGAAGGTTGAGTGCTTCCGTGAGTTGCATAACAATAGTCTCCTTTCTTCCCTAGAGCTCAACATGAATGATTAAAAATCACCCCTCAGGGTCTTGGCTTGAATATCCTGCTTGTAACAGTAGGTTTGTGAGTACAAGAACAGCTGCCCATCTGCTAGGAAAATGAAAGGAAGTAAATCAGACATCCATTTTATGCTGAAGATTCATGTTATCTGAGGTGGCTTTAAAAAATTTCCTTTTACCTTTGTTTAAACAAAATGGAAATCTTGTTTATTTCCTAGTCATAGAGGTGAAGAAAATGTTAGTTTCCTGAAATGAATCTACCTCAATGAGGACTTTAGATAATCAGTGACCTGGCTAATTTTTTTGAGCGGATTGTTTATTCTTTTCATTTTTGGCATACAAAAGCTATACATAATTATACATACATGTCCATAACTATACATAATTAATGTATATGACTTGATGAATTTGGAAATAAGTCTACACTCATGAAACCATCACTATAATCTATCCATGAGCCTCTCCATCACCTCCAAAAGTATCCTCTTGCCTTTTATTAATAAGGTTTTTTGTAATAAGGACACCTAAAATCTACCCTTTTAGCAAATTTTTTAGTATATAAGACAATGTTGTTAACTATAGTCAATATGTTGTTTAGTAAGTCTCCAGGGTTTATCATCTTGTATAACTGAGACTTACATCCTGGCTCAATTTAAAAATTACTGTTTTTCTTATTACATAAGTAATGCATGTACAGTTAGAGAGCTCAGACAAGCAGAAATAGGAAAAAAAATCACTGTAAGTTCATCAGAGAATATTAACATTTTGATATGTGTACATAGAGTGTGTATATGTGTAGCAACAAAATTGGATCAAACTGTGCATGTCTTTATAACCTACTTTTTTCACTTAGTGTTACATCAAGAATATCTTTCCTTGTCAATAAATATCGGGTCATTCAGGTTTTTGGTTGGATGTTATAGAAAAACACAGATGAAATTTTTGGCCAACCTGATATATGTATGTATACAATCTCATTTTAAATGGTTACATAGTATTTATTATATGTAATTTAAAGATTGTATTTTATGGGGCTTTTCAATTGCTTCCAGATTTCTAGCATTATTTAAAAATTTTGGTTATGTACCTTTATACTTATTTTTTAGGACAAACTACTCTATCAGTTAAGATAGGCTTGGTTATGTTGTGATAACAAACACTTGAAAATCTCTCTAGCTTAAAACAACAATGGTTTATTTCTTGCGCAGATTACATCTACATTAAAAGTTAACAGGAGAGTTCTGATTATTAAGTAGAGACCCCAGTTTACTGAGATTCTTTCATTTTCTGACACCCTCTCACCATGCGCTCTCATGAATACCTTGGTAAGGAGTGAGAATATTGTAAATTGCTTACTGGCTCTTAAGTGCTTTTGCATAGAAATGAAACAGAGGTGCTCATGGTTCACTGGGCAGAACTAGTCATGTGGACACATTTAACCTCAAAGAGGTGGGGGAAGTTGGTGCTCCCATTTGCTTGAAAGTAGTGGAAAACCAAATATTGTCTCCCACAATAGCATTGCTGAATTAAATGCTGTGAAATAGCTAGTAGAATATGTAAATTTAGTAAATGTTTGTGTTACTTATTTAAAAATTACTCTCCAGGAGGATTATAACATCTTATGTTCAAACTGTTAGTGATTAAGGAAATTTCCCTGCATTTTCCCTCTTCTAATCTGTAATATAATTTTAAAATATTTTTGATAATTTTATGAGCAAAACCAGCATCTGTTTTAATTGATATTTCTCTTATTATTAAGAGGATGACCATTTTGATATAGTTATATAGCCTGGTTCATATTGATGGCTTTAAGGAAGGTTTTAAAAACATGACTTTGTGCGTGATACAGGGATGCTGTTATATCTGAAGTGACTGCAGTTGTGGAATACATCTTAAAAGGTGTAAATTCCTAGAGGTATTATGCTCTTTTGGCTGTATTTTCTTATCCTTCAAATTCAGGATGCAATTGAGTTCATGAATACAATTAAATATGAAATGTTGATAGTTTTCTCAAAGATGGCATGGTAGCACATTTGAAAATAATGCCTATGTGTTTAGTTAAGAAATAGGAGATTCTCAACTTATACCTAGATTTTAGGAATATATTCATTCTATAATTATTTTGCACAAGTCTCATCTCCCTTACCATATAGGCAGCATCTTATTGTTAAAGGCATTATCCTCTTTTGATTGCCCATGTGCCTAACAAAAGTGCTGGGTATATAAGTAGAATCTTGGTAAATAAGTATTCAGTGAAATTAACTGAAAAGGAAAGGTAACTTATTTGCATATGTATTATTCATTCATCTTATGTCAAGCATTGGGGTAGAAAGTGCTTCTATGCAAAGAGAAATTCTAAGTATTTTGTAATACTTTCAAAGGGAAGACCAAAGACAGTGTTTTTTCTCTCTTTGTGTATGTAGGTGAGGAGCCATGCTGAAAGGAATTCTCCAAACCAGGAGACGGGTAAACGTTTTTGCTTTACAGTGCTTTTATAAACTATGTCTGTTGGGACCATGGAGGTTAAAGGCCTTCCACTTATGATTTAACTTCTATTGAGATATTATGCTAAAATTCCCCTAGCCTTAGAGTCCATCCCGAGGAGCCAAGGTGGACTGTACCACTCTGGCCTGATTTTAGCAGGGCTCAAGTTTAAAAGGGATTAAAAAGCATTCTTATGACCTGAATTGTAAGTTATTGAGATTTCATGTTAACACATTGTTGAACTTTGACAGGTCGACGTGTACTTAGATGGAGAGGATTTATTGTGAATTTCAGTTTCTTTGTGATGTGTTCGGTGCTTGACCAAAACTGCTGAGGACTGGAGGCTGAGCATAAAGAGAAGGGTTTAAGATTGTTCTCTTCAGAATTGGTGATCAGCATAAACCAGTTCTCAGCAAGGTTACTTGATACCAAACTGAATCAGTCAATTTAAATTAAGGAAGAAATAATCACTGTGTGTTTGTTAGTATGTGTTAATGGAAGCTATTTCATTTAGAAAAATTAGGAATTCTTAACATGGGGGGAAATATTGGAATAGACATTTCAAGTAAGAATTGGATGCTTCTGTCTCTGGGTTCTTTAATAAGAGAACAAATTTGGCTAAATATCCATCTGTCTGAAGACAGGAGGCTGGACCAAATAACCTCTTGCTACTAGTACTGGTGGCTCAGAAGGTAAAGCGTCTGTCTACAATGCGAGAGACCTGGGTTCGATCCCTGGGTTGGGAATATTCCCTGGAGAAGGAAATGGCAACCCACTCCAGTACCCTTGCCTTGAAAATCCCATGGATGGAGGAGCTTGGTGCAGGCTACTGTCCATGGGGTTACAAAGAGTCGGGCACGACTGAGTCACTTTTTTTTTTTCCCATTACTCCTGGCAGTAAGACCCCATATTCTAATTACAAGCTAATTTCAGCATTATTCTTATTTTGGCTTTTAATGCTTTCCAACTTGTAGAAGTTGAGCGTACATCTTAAAGTGGACTAGTGAGTTACCTTTTGTCAATCAGTTAAGAACTATTTATTGGGTTTTACCAAACTGTACTGCTAGACATATTAATATACAGAAATTGTTCTTGTCCTCAAGGACTATGCAGTATATTTGAACAGGGGCAAAAATCACACTGGAGACAGACCAACCCAATAAAATGTTGCACGTTATTTCTCTACTTCAGTAGCAGTTTGTAGAAAACTTTTACCACTGTGAGTTAGAGTGAATGAATTATAGAGGAGGTAGACCTTGAGGAAGTCCCTGTGGATAAGGAGGATTTAGATAAGCTGAGATCAGAGTAGAGGGGATCATAAGTACGGGAATGAGACATGATCAGAGGCACCAGAGAGCCATCCCTTCAAGTTTTCCTTTAAATGAACACTGTCCCATTTGTTTGTTCAATAGCAACTTTCCTCTCCTTGGTATCTGTATTCTCTTCTGTTGAAGTAGTTTCTCCTATTAAATAGGAGAATCTATCATATCCTTATTAAAAAATAAGAATCTATCATATCCTTATAAAAAAAACACAACATGAGGAATCTTTGCAAAATTATTAGCTACTTCTGAGGATTGGTTTCTGTTTATCTGAATCTCTTTTATATTAGTTGGATCATCTCAGTTCTCTTTTCTGTTTCTAGTCCCATAGATGATAGAATGTCAGGCTGATTATTTAGTACCTGAGATTCTTTAAATGCCTGTGTGTGAGTGTTCTTGGAAAACCATCTTTGCTTTGATGAACCTGTCAGATTTCTCATGTGACAGCATTCTTAGTTATTATTACTAGTAACTAAGGGGCTTACTTAGAAGTTTGCTATTTTAGAAAGCTCTTCTTCATTCATGTTCATATGCTATGCAACAGTGGCAGAATACATATAGCAGTTTGCCCAGATCACTAGCAATGAGGTTGATCCACAAGGCCATTCTGGAGGAATGCCAGCAAGTCATTGACAAGATTTATTTGTTCCATATTCAAAACCCTAAACCATGAGAGTAGTCTAACACCTGTCCATATGTCTGTCTCTCTCTTTCCGTCCTTCTTCCATTTAAGCAGTAACATTTGAATCCTCTACTTCTGACACATCTCATACTTCATTTCTGTCTGTATAAATTCATTTGGTATGAAATTGAACACAAAACAGAACTTCTAAGCATGTGTTTTCCTTGAGATTTTTCTGTCATTATTATTTGCGAGGAAGGGTATTTTGGTGGAGTTTTTAAATGCAGCATGATTAAAAAAAGCATATCAATACCTCATTATTTCCAAGAAAGCACTTCAATGGGAGGTGGCAGTAATTTCAAAATAAGTGGTACCTGAGGTGTTTGTGATACTCATCAACACAAAGCCATGCTTCCTTGGGCTTGGTTTTGAAATAGTTTCTCAGGTCGCCACTGAGCTTTGTGTCTGGTTCTCTTTCAGAATCTGCCCTTCATGTCAGGGCAGCTGTTATATTGTTTTTGCTGTATTATGGTTTTTGTGAAATCACACAATACTTCTTAATGTGATAGTTTGATAAGTGAATTTCTTTATAAAGATGACATCTTTGTCAAGTTTTGAAAGAAACTATTCTAAGATAACCAATAACCCAGAACATTTGCATATCAAATAATAGAGTAATATAGTGGTTAGCTCCCAAAAGAATGATTTTGGTAGGGAAAATGTGTACTTTGCATGTGTAAATGTACAAGGTTTGATGAAAAAATGTTTAAGCATTAAAGCTATCTCCAAAAAAGAGTGTGGGCTAGGAGGAAATGGGAATTCCTGTGGTTAAAATTATCTTAGGTGTACCAACATCTAGGTGTACGTTGGTTCCACCCAAAATTAAGCTTCAAGATGAGTTCCTTTGATAGCCAAGATTTCTCTGGACCACCTTCATTCAGTCTCATTTAGATTCTGTGTAGAGGGAATGACATAATTCATAATTTTAGTCCATACCAGCTGAAGAGAAAAGCTTATGTATGTTTCAGAAGACTTTGTAATCTGACACAATGTTTCAGATTCCTCATTATAAACCATTTTGGCATCCAGTACCTGATTGGGAAATTCTGTGCTCTTTTCTATACCCCAGGCCCTTATTTCCTCACTAGATGGATTTTCTGAAGGAAAATTAGATGTTTGAGCTAGTAACAGAGGGAGGTAGTATCAAGTTCTTGATAAAAAATAAGTGAAAGCTATTATGGATAATGGTGTTCATAAATATATATGAACAATAAAATCAACTGATACAAAAATAAGACATCATAATTTTTGCTAGAAGGTCCAGTCATTTTAATTAGTAAACAGGATCCTCTATGCATAAGAAAAGCAGATCATCACCAACATATTATGATTTGTTCCATTGCTCAGTCATGTCCAACTCTTTACGACCCCATGAACTGCAGCACACCTGGCTTCCCCATCCTTCATTATCTACCAGAGTTTGTATAAACTCATGTCCACTGAGTCGGTGATGCCATCCAACCATCTCAGCCTCTGCTGCCTTCTTATCTTCCTGCCTTCAATCTTTGCCAGCATCAGGGTTTCAAGAATCCCATTGTGATTTGAGGGTTATTGATGACCTACCTCTCTAAAATCATCTCCTCTACTAACAGTAGTTCCCCAAATCCTCACAATGGCAATATTGTATTTAGTCTGTAAATATAGTAGTTGGATGGAGCAAAGCATTCATTAATCAACAACATCCACTGTCATATTAGCAGGCGGTGTTCAAGTAAAGTTAATTACCATCATTCAGACAGTAGTTCCTAAAGGAACTATGATCTAGGACAAGGATATTTGGGGATAAAAGAGAGTTATGGGGAATGAATTGTTGTCTACGGTAGATAGGCTCTAGCGAACCACCTCTGTTGGGATGAGATGAAGGGTGAGAGGCAGTGTGCTCTGGGCTGTCAGGTCCAAAGATGCCAAAAGGGAAGGTAAGCAGTGTCAAATACTGACTTTCTGTCCTGTGCAATCCTTCCTTTATGCAGTTTCTGAGGAAATATGACAATCCATACACGTAATGAATTTTGCCAAAATGTTTGTAGATTTGGGAGTTAGCGTTTAGTCCAAATATTGTTATTAAAATGTAAACCACATATTAATATGTATTGACAATCTTTTGAAGGTATTTCCTTAGAATGGGAGAAATTTAGAATCACAGGGGCCCTTAGAGAGCATTTAGGACTCTGTGGTTTTCAAATTGTGTTCCCTGGAACCCTGTGGTTCTGAAAAAATGTCTTAGGGCCACTGTAGGGGTAAAGAAAAAGAGTAACAGAGACAGCTCTAGATCCCCTGCCCGTGGTACAGGTAGAACAGATAGACTTTAGTCTATCTTCTCCATTATGTCGTTGAATAAGCTATTATTTTTTTCTTATTTTATTGGAGGATAAGTGCTTTACAATATTGTGTTGGCATCTGCCATATATCAGCATGAATTAGCCACAGGCATACATATGTCCTAATAATAACATATGAATAAGTTACTATTTTCTATTCTACTGATTTTAAAAAATGGTTTAAAAACCACAGATCTATTCGAATTCCTTTGTTTTACAGATGGAGAGTTTGAGTTAGAGACAAATGTTTCCTACTTCAGAATCCTGCGGAAAGGCCAATGTGGCTTAAATTGGAATTTAGAAATATAGAACAGTCTTTTGGACTCTGTGGGAGAGGGAGAGGGTGGGATGATTTGGGAGAATGGCATTGAAACATGTATAATATCATATATGAAACGAGTCGCCAGTCTAGGTTTGGTGCAAGATACTGGATGCTTGGGGCTGGTGCACTGGGACGACCCAGAGGGAGGGTATGGGGAGGGAGGAGGGAGGAGGGTTCAGGATGGGGAACACGTGTATACATGTGGTGGATTCATGTTGATATATGGCAAAACCAATACAATATTGTAAAGTTAAAATATAAGTTAAATATTGTAAAGTTAAAATATAAATATAAAAAAAGAAAATAAAAAGAATTCCTTGTAAAAAATAAATATAGTTAACTTTTAAATATAGCACATGTTACAGATTAATATAAATGGGTGCTAATAAGCAGAATGAAGTAATGAAAATTTTAATTTCAGGCTAACTCTACATCATGTAATAAACTCCCAGAAACAAAACATCCTATTAACATTCACAACTTACAGGACCCAGTTCAAAGCATATTGAAGGTATTCTAAATTTATTGATTTTGGTTTATGAAAGCTACTGACTTTAGACTTGAATTGTTTTTTGTAAATGTCACCTTGAACATTTACATAGGAAAGCATCATTTGCAAAGTTGTGATTAGTTAAGATTTTTAATATCTGAATTACTAGAATTTGCCACAGTCATATTTTCACTGTGCCTCATGAATGCCAAACATATTGTCAGCCCTTGATTTTTCTCATGCCTCTTCCCCTCTTGACTACTATTACCCTCCTCTTAGTTTCTCTGAATCTTAACTATTCTTCAAGATTCCATTGGTTTCATCTGGTCCAGAAGTCTTCTCTGACCACCCCAGCCCTTAGTAATCTTGCTTCCATTCATCAAGTAAAGCAGTTCCTCTCTGGGCCTGTCATTTGAAACTTAGCATATGCTGACTTGTCTTGGTCTTTGATTTGGTGTGTTTGTCCTAATCACCTCTCAGTGCCCCAGCCACATGATGTAGTTCTTGAAGTAGGTGCCATCTTAAATCTCTTTGACTCCATCTCTCTCAGAAGATACCTGGTATTACAGTACCTGATCAGTAAATATTTGTTGGTTGATTGTCATCATCACTTTATTTTTTATTTTTTTAAAGATTTTTTTGATGTGCACCATTTTGAAAGTCTTTACTGAGTTTGTTACAATATTGCTTCTGTGTTTTTGGTTTTTTGGATGTGAGGCCTGAAGGATCTTAGCACCCTGACCAGGGAGCAAACCTGTACTCCCTGCATTGGAAGGCAAAGTCTTAACCACCAGACCACCAGGGAATCCCCATCTCTTACTTTAAACAGTCTTAGAGAACTCAATTTGGCTTCTCCAATGGCTCAGACAGTAAATAATTGGTCTGCAATACAAGAGACACAGGAGATGTGTGTTCAATACCTGGGTTGGGAAAATCCCCTGGAGGAGGGCATGGCAACTCACTCTAGTATTCTTGCTTGAAAAAAACCTGTGAACAGAGGAGCCTGGTGGGCTACAGTCCAAAGGATTGCAAAGAGTCAGACATGACTGAACACACTCACATGTACACACAGAATTCAGTTAGGCATATTGTCTCCATAAAAATTGGCTAAGGAGTTATACATTCTCAGTTCTCAAAAGCCTTTTAAGCTATTATATATTTTTTAATTTTAAAATACACAATTTAGCAGACAGTAAGATTAAATAGGGAATTGTACAAAAACCAGAATTGCTTTTCTATTTCTTAGATCATGTCCAACATGCCCCTTAGCTTATTGTGAATTCAAAGTACTTTTTTTTTTAAGTAATAAAATAAGTGTTTTAATTAACTATAAGAAAAATAAGTCTTTTGGAATGCTGGAGAGGGTGTGGAGAAAAGGGAACCCTCTTACACTGTTGGTGGGAATGCAAACTAGTACAGCCACTATGGAGAACAGTGTGGAGATTCCTTAAAAAACTGGAAATAGAACTGCCTTATGATCCAGCAATCCCACTGCTGGGCATACACACTGAGGAAACCAGAAGGGAAAGAGACACGTGTACCCCAATGTTCATCGCAGCACTGTTTATAATAGCCAGGACATGGAAGCAACCTAGATGTCCATCAGCAGATGAATGGATAAGAAAGCTGTGGTACATATACACAATGGAGTATTACTCAGCCATTAAAAGAATACATTTGAATCAGTTCTAATGAGATGGATGAAACTGGAGCCTATTATACAGAGTGAAGTAAGCCAGAAGGACAAACACCAATACAGTATACTAACGCATATATATGGAATTTAGAAAGATGGTAACGATAACCCTGTATACGAGACAGCAAAAGAGACACTGACATATAGAACAGTCTTATGGACTCTGTGGGAGAGGGAGAGGGTGGGAAGATTTGGGAGAATGGCATTGAAACATATAAAATATCATGTATGAAACGAGTTGCCAGTCCAGGTTCGATGCGATACTGGATGCTTGGGGCTGGTGCACTAGGACTGACCCAGAGGGATGGTATGGGGAGGGAGGAGGAGGGGGTTCAGGATGGGGAACACATGTATACCCGTGGTGGATTCATTTTGATGTTTGCAGAACTAATACAATTATGTAAAGTTTGAGAATAGAATAAAATTAATTAAAAAAAAAGAAAGCAAAAAAAATAAATAAATAAAATAAAAAAAATAAAATTCCAAGTTTATCTTAAGGTTTAAAAAAAAAAGAAAAATAAGTCATCTTAAAGAAAGAAATTTATAAAGTATGTTTATAAATTTATAAAGTATGTCCATCTCTGGACATATTTTGAACCTAATTTGAACTGTAGATTATTGCAGTAATCCAATAAAACCCTTTATCCTAGGTAGAAATATATATTCTTACCAGATTTTATCATAGGTAGAAATGTATGTTCTTACCAAAGTTTCGTGTTAAGCCAATAGGAACAATTTCTTCTTCCCCCTACAGTCCTGACCTTGGGGTAAATATTTGATCTTTCTGTCTGTTCAATGATGTGATTATGTTTATAGGATTTGTAACAAAGTTGGAAAATTACAGAACTATCTAGTGTTTTCAAAGTGAAAATAAGTACCCTCATATCTAATGTGAACTAGCTTAAGAATTCAAAAAGGTAGCTTTGCATTAAAATGAGGTATAAAAGTGAAAGTGAAAATCGCTCAGTCATGTCCAACTCTTTGCAACACCATGGACTATACAGTCCATGGAATTCTCCAGGCCAGAATACTGGAGTGGGTAGCCTTTCCCTTCTCCAGGGGATCTTCCCAACCCAGGGATTGAACTCAGGTCTCCTGCATTACAGGCAGATTCTTTACCAGCTGAGCCACAAGAGAAGCCCAAAATGAGGTATACTGGGTGGTAAAAAGGATCATTCTTTTGTGCTTTTATAGACAAAGTACTGGATAATGACTGGATTGCTTAAATTGGAAGTCCCAGTAGGGAAGCAGTTTTATATCTTTAATTGAGCAGCAGTTGTCTTTGACCTTTAGAATTTCAAAAATGTGTGTGACTTGTGATGATTTTTAAATAATGGCTTGGAGTTCACTGGGTGCTTACAGGCTCAAAGTAAACTCACTTCTCTGTTGGCATTTTGGGAGGGGTCAAGATGAACTCTGTGTTTTTGGAGTCAGGCAGTCTCTTCATTGATTTACATTGGCTAAAATAGGAAAGAACCCTCTATGCTTGAGGTAAGGCCACCCCTTACTTGGTCCCTTGTTGGCTGCAGTCACTAGGGAGCCTAGATGCCTTCTGACTACTCAGAGTAAAACTGTTCCTCTGTTGAACTTGATACGTTTGTGAACAAGACTCAAATGTGTACCCCTAAACCCTGGATGTTTCTGGTAAGAAGCCTGTTTTTCCTTTATTTCCTCATATAAATTAACAGCTTACCACCACCAATACCAACCACCCCCTCCCAAAGCCCCATCTGCATTGAGAACACTGGCACTGATCTAATTATGTTATCTCTTTTAATTATCAGAAGATGACCAGGTGATCCTTTGTCTACCCAATTCTAAACTACACATTCTTTCACAAACCCCTTTTCTGAGCCTGTAGTCTATGCCTCCCCAGCTGCCTTTCACTGAGCCCTCTGGAATTCATGGTTAGTCATCAGAAAATCCTCCTATATCTTCAACTGCTTTTCTGAAAGCTCTTTCCTCTTTTTGCTTGAATTGAAAGCTGGGTCTTTTCCTGATGATACAGCTTTTCCTGTAGTCCTTCTGTGTGATGGTTGGTTGCTTTCCAACATTATTCAGGTAAATAGGCCTGGAAATGGGGTAGATGACATCCTGTATCCCCATTGCTCTTTTCAGGCTTCTTTTTTTAACCAACTCAAAACTGCCCCATGTGGATCTTATATCATTAGACTTTATCTCCTTGATACTTTCATCAGTTAATCTATAGGTCACTTTCTCCCATTTCTTGAAGATTTTAGCTCCTGGCTCACTATCATTCCCTCCAATGCTACTCCCATCTTATTTTCTGAAAGTTTTATGAGTAAAGATGATCTTTCTAATACCAGTGAATTTTAAGTCCTTCCCCTCCACTCCTATAAATAATATCTGTCCTCCATCCTACCTTTAGACATTCACTTCCATTGTCATGCTCCTTGCCTTGTCATTAACAATTGCTGCAGCCCATGAGTAAACCTAGTTTTAGGCATCCTATTTTGATGATTACTTTCTTTCTTATATCTGGTGATCAAAACAATCACTGCCCTCCTGATACTTAAATTTTAGAGGAAAAGACAGAAAATAAATATGTAATATTGTAGATGGTGGTAAGTGGGTTATAGAGGAATAAAGCAGAGAAATGGAGTAGGGGGTGCCAGAGGATATGGTTTGCATTTTAAATAAAATGATTGGGTAAGCCTTTGCCAAGAAAATGGATTTGAGCAAAGTTCTGTAGATACCTGGGGGGAGGAGTGTTCTAGGCAGAGGTAACAACATTCAGCAAGGAAACAGTGTGACCGGAATAGAATAAGCAAGAGAAAAAGCTTAGGTCTTGAAGTCAGAGAAGTTACAGGTAAACTGAACGAGTAGTGTTTTGTAGGACCTTTTAAGGATTTTGATTCTTTGAATGAGATGAGGAGCTCTGGAGATGATTGAGCAAAGAAGTGAACTGATCTGACTTGAGTTTTCACAAGAGTATTCTGGCTGTTGTAATAAGAATAGGCTAAAACTGGCAAAGACTGGAAGCAACGAGACCTGTTAGGAAGCTATTACAATAATCCAGGTGAAAAATAATGGTGGCTTGCCTTCAGTCAGGCTTCCCAGGTGGCACTAGTGATAAAGAGCCCACCCACCAATTCAGGAGTTATAGAAAACGTGGGTTCGATCCCTGGGTTGGGAAGATCCCCTGGAGAAGGAAATGACAACCCACTCCAGTATTCTTGTCTGGAGAATCCCATGGACAGAGGAGCCTGGTGGGCTATCGTTCACAGGGTCGCAAAGAGTTGGACATGACTGAAGTGACTGAGCACACACATGGAATGAGACAAGCATCTCATTTCCTAATATGGCATAAATCTTACTAAGATGACCTTGCTAAACTGGGAAAAAAGAACCTGTAGAGAGGCAAAAGGGTGAGAAGATGTGCTCTAGTATGTCAGTTTACTCTCTCATGGGTCGTTGTGGCAGGGATGCATGAATTTCCCATGGGTCAGCTGGTCACTGCAGAAGAGACCTGAGCTCTCTTGCTGATATACAATCTGAGAGGGCTACTCGTTAACAGGGCTGTAGGTTACTCTTAAGCTTCCCAAGTGGCACATGGGTAGAGTCCGCCTGCAAATTCAGGAGATGCAAGAAATATGGGTTTGATTCCTGGATTGGGAAGATCCCCTGGGATAGGGAATGGCTACCCACTCCAGTATTCTTGACTGGAAAATCCCATGGACAGAGGAGCCAAGCAGGCTACATTCAGTCCCTAGGGTCACAAGAGTCAGATACAACTGAATGTCTAAACTTACACAGGTTACTCTACAGTGGGTGGGAATTATTCACATTAGGGAACTGTGCAGTAGTCTTTTGTACCGTTTCCCTAAAATCTCATGCGTCACATTTGATGCCTGATAGAGAATCCATGGTCAATAAGCATTAGCCAGAAAAATGGTGACAACTTGCAAAGTGGGGACTATAGTCATGGGCAGTTAAGAAAAGACATTTGTATTTCCTCCAGTATTTGCCTTTGAGTATTCCAACACCATAGAATTGAGGCATTGAATAGACAGAGGGAGGAGGAATCCCAGAACCAGACTTTTAATTCCCTTACCCCGTGATGCTGGAAAGGAAGGGGGAGTATAAGTGAAGCCCATTCCTTATTCCCACTTCTCACTGTGAGTCCTGGGGCCATAAGCTGGCCAGCCTGGGGGGTAGAGGTTAGTGGCAGGGGTGAGGAAGGGATTAAATTAAATTGACTATGACAATAAAGTTTAAAACTGGATTGACATGTAATATCTGAAAATGACTGAGTATTTTTGAAACATGCCCTGGAGGCAGTAAGGGACCAGAAAAGCTATTTCTATAGGGTTAAGGAAAGCAGTGATTGGAGAAAATTAGAATGACTCAGTTCAAAATGCTTCATAAATCAATTACACACAGAGGATTTACTATATGTAGTTTACTTTATATGTTTTATCACATTTTAATCTTCATGGGCAACCTAGTTTTCACACATATACATTCCAAAAAACCTAAAACATGCTCAGAGAATTTAATAATATGTCCGATCTTACAAGGGTAACAAGTGACAGAGCAGAGATTCAAACCCAGGTAGTATGAATTTAGAACCTAAGTTCTTAACAGTCATACTCAATAAAGTAGTGGAATGGGAATTAAGGGCTCACTGCTGATAAACCATGTAATCCTGGTCTAGTCACTTATCTTTTTGTTCCTTAGTTTCTTTATCTTTAAAATAAGAAGAGTAAAAACTTCCTTACTCCAGTGGGTACATGCTGGAATAAAATGAGATGATAAATGGAATAGAATTTGCAAAGTAAGGCATTGTCATTTTATCATGTATGTATTTGTCAGTTCAGTTCAGTCACTCAGTCGTGTCTGACTCTTTGCGACCCCATGAATTGCAGCACGCCAGGCCTCCCTGTCCATCAACAACTCCCAGAGCTCACCCAAACTCATGTGCATCGAGTTGGTAATGCCATCCAACCAACTCATCCTCTGTCGTCCCCTTCTCCTCCTGCCCCCAGTCCCTCCCAGCATCAGGGTCTTTTCCAATGAGTCAATTCTTCGCATGAGGTGGCCAAAGTATTAGAGTTTCAGCCTCAGCATCAGTCCTTCCAATGAACACCCAGGATTGATCTCCTTTAGAATGGACTCCTTGGATCTCCTTGCAGTCCAACGGACTCTCAAGAGTCTTCTCCAACACCACAGTTCAAAAGCATCAATTCTTCAGCACTCAGCTTTCTTCACGGTCCAACTCTCACATCCATACATGACCACTGGAAAAACCATAGCCTTGACTAGACAGATCTTTGTTGGCAAAGTAATGTCTCTGTTTTTTAATATGCTATCGAGCTTGGTCATAACTTTCCTTCCACGGAGTAAGTGTCTTTTAATTTCGTGGCTGATCACCATCTGCAGTGATTTTGGAGCCCCCCAAAATAAAGTCTGACACTATTTCCACTGTTTCCCCATCTATTTCCCATGAAGTGATGGGACCAGATGCTATGATCTTCATTTTCTGAATGTTGAGCTTTAAGCCAACTTTTTCACACTCCTCTTTCATTTTCATCAAGAGGCTTTTAGGGACTTCCCTGGTGGCTCAGATGGTAAAGCGTCTGTCTACAATGCAGGAGACCTGGGTTCGATCCTTGGGTCGGGAAGATTCCCTGGAGAAGGAAATGGCAACCCACTCCAGTACTCTTGCCTAGAAAATCCCATGGATGGAGGAGCCTGGTGTCCATGGGGTTGCAAAGAGTTGGACACGACTGAGCGACTTCACTTCACTTTCTACCATAAGGGTGGTGTCATCTGCATATCTGAGGTTATTGATATTTCTCCCAGCAATCTTGATTCCAGCTTGTGCTTCTTCCAGCCCAGTGTGTCTCATGATGTACTCTGCACATTAGTTAAATAAGCAGAGTGACAATATACAGCCTTGACGTACTCCTTTTCCTATTTGGAACCAGTCTGTTGTTCCATGTCCAGTTCTAACTGTTGCTTCCTGACCTGCATACAGGTTTCTCAAGAGGCAAATCAGGTGGTCTCGTATTCCCATCTCTTGAAGAATTTTCCACAGTTTATTGTGATCCACACAGTCAAAGGCTTCAGCATAGTCAATAAACCAGAAATAGATGTTTTTCTGGAACTCTCTTGCTTTTTCCATGATCCAGCAGATGTTGGCAATTTGATCTCTGGTTCCTCTGCCTTTTCTAAAACCAGCTTGAACATCAGGAAGTTCACGGTTCACATATTGCTGGAGCCTGGCTTGGACAATTTTGAGCATTACTTTACTAGCGTGTGAGATGAGTGCAATTGTGCGGTAGTTTCAGCATTCTTTGGCATTGCCTTTCTTTAGGATTGGAATGAAAACTGACCTTTTCCAGTCCTGTAGCCACTGCTGAGTTTTCCAAATGTGCTGGCATATTGAGTGCAGCACTTTCACAGCATCATCTTTCAGGATTTGAAATAGCTCAACTGGAATTCCATCACCCCCACTAGCTTTGTTCGTATTGATGCTTTCTAAGGCCCACCTGACTTCACATTCCAGGATGTCTGCCTCTAGGTGAGTAATCACACCATCATGATTATCTGGGTCGTAAATATCTTTTTTCTACAATTCTTCTGTGTATTCTTGTCACATCTGCTTAATATCTTCTGCTTCTGTTATATCCTTACCTTTTCTGTCCTCTATTGAGCCCATCTTTGCATGAAATGTTCCCTTAGTATCTCTAATTTTCTTGAAGATATCTCTAGTCTTTCCCATTCTGTTGTTTTCCTCTATTTCTTTGCATTGATAGCTGAGGAAGGCTTTCTTGTTTCTCCTTGCTATTCTTTGGAATTCTGCATTCAAATGGGAATATCTTTCCTTTTTTCCTTTGCTTTTCACTTCTCTTCTTTTCAGAGCTTTTGTAAGGCCTCCTCAGACAGCATTTTGCTTTTTTGCATTTCTTTTCCATGGGGATGGTCCTGATCCCTGTACAGTGTCACAAACCTCCATCCATAGTTCATCAGGCACTCTGTCTATCAGATGTAGTCCCTTAAATCTATTTCTCACTTCCACTGTATAATCATATGGGATTTGATTTAGTTCATACCTGATTGATCTAGTGGTTTTCCCTACTTTCTCCAATTTCAGTCTGAATTTGGCAATAAGGAGTTCATCATCTGAGCTGCAGTCAGCTCCCGGTCTTGTTTTTGCTGACTGTATAGAGCTTCTCCATCTTTGGCTGCAAAGAACATAATCAATCTGATTTTGTTGTTGACCATCTGGTGATGTCCATTTGTAGAGTCTTCTCTTATGTTGTTGGAAGAGGGTGTTTGCTATGACCAGTGCGTTCTCTTGGCAAAACTCTATTAACCTTTGCCCTGCTTCATTCTGTATTCCAAGGCCAAATTTGCCTGTTACTCCAGGTGTTTCTTGACTTCCTACTTTGCATTCCAGTCCCCTATAATGAAAAGGACATCTTTTTTGGGTGTTAGTTCTACAAGGTCTTTTAGGTCTTCATAGAACCGTTCAACTTCAGCTTCTTCAGTGTTACTGGTTGGGAATTAGGCATGGATCACTGTGATATTGAATGGTTTGCCTTGGAAACGAACAGAGATCATTCTGTCATTTTTGAGATTGCATCC
The DNA here is from genome assembly GCF_027580195.1 of Bos mutus. Taxonomy (NCBI): domain Eukaryota; kingdom Metazoa; phylum Chordata; class Mammalia; order Artiodactyla; family Bovidae; genus Bos; species Bos mutus. The sequence goes on along the minus strand of NC_091646.1, from coordinate 9,268,159 downwards.
AAGTACTGCATTTCAGACTCTTTTGTTGACCATGATGGCTACTCCATTTCTTCTAAGGGATTCCTGCCCACAGTAGTAGATATAATGGTCATCTGAGTTAAATTCACCCATTCCAGTATTTGTAGTATTCTGTAATAAGGCACAGAGGAAGAACAGGTATTTAAAGAAATGGAAAGGTTTTATAATATCCTTCTTAATTTTTTCTAAAGCCCTCCTCTCCCCCTACCCCAATCCTCACTCCCACTCTTGGAAGATCAGCTAAGAAATCTTCTTGACTTCCCTGGTGGCTCAGATGGTAAAGCGTCTGCCTATAATGAGGGAGACCTGGGTTCAGTCCCTGGGTCAGCAAGATGTCCTGGAGAAGTAAATGGCAACCCACTCCAGTATTCTTGCCTGGAAAATCTCACGGATAGAGGATCCTGGTAGGCTACAGTCCACGGGGTTGCAAAGGGTCAGACATGACTGAGTGACTTCACTTTCACTTTTACTTTCCCTGTGAATCTAAGTCAGCCAATTGGAGGTGGTAAATGATATGGGATGAGAGTGCTGGGATGCTTCATGAACCTAACAATATTCCTCCTCCCTTTGAGATTTCCTCAAGAGTGGCTATCTTTGAGCTATCAATTTTTAATAGGTCCCAAGCTTCTCATTCTCCTTGTATGCAGCTAATTGGGTCATAAGTTGTCCACACTTATCGACAATTAGTGATCTGTTCACTCTCAGTATTGGGCTGCTTGGTGTTTACAAGTTGATTGCATTAATTGAGCCAACTCATCAAGTAAGGATGAGGAAGAAAGGTTTCCTGTATGTGTTTGCTTATTCTCTCTCATAGTTTTAGTCTGGCGGAATAATCTTCAATGTGCTTCAGGTCCTCTCAGTCAGCAGGCTGAAGTGGAATGCAGTTTCTCTGATAAAAGCAATCTGAAACTATAGTGGAGCTGCTGGAATTTCACCTAATTGAGCCAATTTTTCTCAGAGAATGCTTGGTTAGCTTTGCTTTGTTGCTTAGCGGGACACTGTAGCCCTCATTAGCACTAGTCATATTCCTTGTAAACGGGGGTCACTTGTCACCAGAGAGTATTGAATAAAAAAGTATGGTGATCTCTATGCAAATCCATCCTTCCATGTGAAATAACTCACAGGGCATGTTCTAGTATTGGTAGGGCAGGATGTCAGTATTTTCTATATAAGGACAGAATATTGTGACAAAATGCTCTGTATGGGATGAACAATTCTTAATAAAGTTGAAATGAATTAACCACCACATTTATTTTATAATGTCATAGCTTTGTTTTTAGATTGATGTTCTCCCCATTTTTTACTTCATTTTCTCCTTTAGTTTGATTTAAATTCTAATTATCTATAATGTTCATTATTTTCTTCACAAAAGTACTTATCTTTGGTATAAATCCATGGTTTGCCTCGTTCTGGAATTCATGTGCTCAGTATAATCATTATTATCTTTTGCTTCGATTCTGGGAATATTTTCTTTTTTCCTGGATTATCTTCTGTGAAATCCTCATTAGTACGTATCTGTTGATCACCAAACTTTTAGCTTCCTTTGTCTGAAAATTTATAATTTGCCTGAAGATCATTTTCTGGATACATAACTCTAGGCTAACGGTTATTTGACCTCAGTGCTTTTAAGATATTATCGCATTATTTTCTAGGTATTACTATTACTCTTGTATAGTTCACTGTTCATTTACTTTTTAATTATTTTTGTGTGTGCATTCTGTCTTTCCCCCCAGCAGCTTAATTATTTTCTTTGTCTCTGCTATTGTACAGTATCACTGTGATGAATTGTTAGATTTTATCTTACTTGAAATTTATTGTGGTTTCTGTATCTGAGGATTCATTTATATAACAGTTTTGAAATATTCATAGCTATTATCTCTTTGAATATTGCCTCTTCCTCATTCTTTTTTCTTTCTGTAATATGGTAGATGTTTATAAGATGTCTCTATCTTCCTTGTTTCCTTTTTTAAAAAAATATATTTCTTTATTTGGCTGTACCGGGTCTTTCCCTTATAGCTCAGTTGGAAAAGAATACACCTGCAATGCAGGAGACCCTGGTTCAATTCCTGAGTTGGGAAGATCTGCTGGAGAAGGGATAGGCTACCCACTCCAGAGTATTCTTGGGCTTCCCTTGTGGCTGAGCTGGTAAAGAATCTGCCTATAATGTGGGAGACCTGGGTTTGATCCCTGGGTTGGGAAGATCCCCTGGAGAAGGGAAAGGCTACCCACTCCAGTATTCTGGCCTGGAGAATTCCATGGACTGTATAGTTCATGGGGTCACAAAGAGTCAGATTTGATTGAGAAAGTTTCACTTTCACTGGGTCTTAGTTGTGACATGCAGGATCTCTAGCTGTAGCATATAAACTCTTACTTGTGGCATGTGGGATCTAGTTCCCTGACCAGGAATCAAACCAGGCCCCCTACATTTAGAGCCTGGAGTCTCAGACACTAGATCACCAAGGAAGTCCTTTTCCCATGTATCTTAACCTTTCATATTACCCATCTTTTGTTTCTGCTATATGCTATGCTACGATTTCCGCTATTTTCTAGTTTACTAATTTTTATCTTCAGCTATACCTGTTCTGTTTTTACACTGCTCAGTTCAGTTGCTCAGTCATGTCAGACTCTTTGCAACCCCATGAACTGCAGCATGCCAGGCCTTCCTGTCCATCACCAAATGCCGGGGTTTACCCAAACCTGTGTCCATTGAGTCAGTGATGCCTTCCAACCATCTCATCCTCTGTTGTCCCTTTCTCCTCTAACCCTCAATCTTTTCCAGCATCAGGGTCTTTTCAAATGAGTCATCTCTTCACATCAGGTGGCCAAAGTATTGGAATTTCAGCTTCAACATCAATCCTTCCAATGAACACCCAGGACTGATCTCCTTTAGGATGGACTAGTTGGATCTCCTTGCAGTCCAAGGGACTCTCAAGTGTCTTCTCCAACAGCGCAGTTCAAAAGCATCAATTCTTCAGTGCTCAGCTTTCTTCACAGTCCAACTCTCACATCCATACCCGACTACTGGAAAAACCATAGCCTTGATTGGATGGACCTTTATTGACAAAGTAGTCTCTGCTTTTTAATATGTTGTCTAGGTTGGTCATAACTTTCCTTCCAAGGAGCAAGCGTCTTTTAATTTCATGGCTGCAATCACCATCTGAAGTGATTTTGGAGCCCAGAAAAATAAAGTCAGCCACTGTTTCCACTGTTTTCCCATCTATTTGCCATGAAGTGATGGGACCAGATGCTATGATCTTCGTTTTCTGAATGTTGAGCTTTAAGCCAACTTTTTCACTCTCCTCTTTCACTTTCATCAAGAGGCTCTTTAGTTCTTCTTCACTTTCTGCCATAAGGGTGTGTCATCTGCATATCTGAGGTTATTGATATTTCTCCCAGAAATCTTGATTCTAGCTTGTGCTTCTTCCAGCCCAGCGTGTCTCATGATATACTCTGCACATTAGTTAAATAAGCAGGGTGACAATATATAGCCTTGACGAACTCCTTTTCCTATTTGGAACCAGTCTGTTGTTCCATGTCCAGTTCTAACTGTTGCTTCCTGACCTGCATACAGGTTTCTCAAGAGGCAGGTCAGGTGGTCGGGTATTCCTGTCTCTTTCAGAATTTCCACAGTTTTTTGTGATCCACACAGTCAAAGGCTTTGACATAGTCAATAAAACAAAAATAGATGTTTTTCTGGCATTCTCTTGCTTTTTCGATGATCCAGCGTATGTTGGCAATTTGATCTCTGGTTCCTCTACCTTTTCTAAAACCAGCTTGAATATCTGGAAGTTCATGGTTCACATATTGCTGAAGCCTGGCTTGGAGAATTTTGAGCATTACTTTACTAGCGTGTGAGATGAGTGCAATTGTGCGGTAGTTTGAGCATTCTTTGGCATTGCCTTTCTTTGGGATTGGAATGAAAACTGACCTTTTCCAGTCCTGTGGCCACTGCTGAGTCTTCCAAATTTGCTGGCATATTGAGTGTAGCACTTTCACAGCATCATCTTTCAGTATTTGAAATAGCTCAACTGGAATTTCATCACCTCCACCAGCTTTTAGTGGAGCTAGTAGTTGATATGCTGTTAGTTAATAATTATTTTTAAAATTTTAATGATAAATTGTTTCCAGATTTTTTTTTTCTGGTCATTAAAAAATCTCTTGTTCCTTACTGATACCTTTGAGATAGTTTTAAAAATTAAATTTATTTTGTATTGTTTATCAAATAAACACATTTCTGAAATTTTTTTGAGGATGGTTTTGCAGTGTTTGTGCATGTATGCATGTGTGTTTGTACTGCCTTTTGATGCTAGTTTCTTGTTTCTTGTGTTTCTATAATTGTCAGTTGGGAGTCCATGTTAAATGGAAATATATTTGGGAGAATTTCCTGACACCTGTGATCGAACTGCTTTTATCTGAAGAGGACTTTGATTAACTTTTATCAAATACTTGGGTTTTTTATTAACCCTGTAAAAGTTTTAAATAAACTTTCAAGTTTGGGTTTTTCATAGAAGAGATAGTAGAAATTCTGACTGCACTTCCATTTAAGATCTTTGTTGTTAGATTCTCAGGGAAGATATGTTTGTTCCTCTGCCCTGCGTTAAGAATGAGAGTGGAATGTATCCAGGGATACCTTCTGAGGGATGGGCTTTTATCTAGTTCATCTTGTTTGCACAGGAGGTAATCTTGCAGTTCTATTTTTGTTTGGGCTTCCCTGGTAGCTCAGCTGGTAAAGAATCTGCCTGCATGGCAGGAGACCCTGGTTCGATTCATGGGTCAGGAAGTTTCCCTGGAGAAGGGATAGGCTACCCACACTGGTATTCATGGGCTTCCCTGATGACTCAGATATTAAAGAATTCATCTGCAATGCAGGAGACCTGGGTTTGATCTCTGAGTTGGGAAGATCCCCTGGAGGAGGGCATGGCAAACCACTCCAACATTCTTGTCTGGAGAATCCCCATGGTCTGTGGTCCATGGGGTCATGACGAGTCGGACATGACTGAGTGACTAAGAACAGCACAACTTTGTTCAAGAGTCCTAATCAGACTTCTGCCTTTGTGCATGCACATTGCCTTCCAAGTCCTTTGCCATGTGTAGCCATGAAAATTATAGCCATTAAAATAGGATCAACAGTGATCAGCATATGTCTTGATGGCACTGGGGACTTCAGTGTTTTCTTATTTACCACTTTTGTAAGGACTGTGAAGATTGTTTTACTTTCTTTTCAAATTTTATATATATATATATAATGTATAATTTTACCAGCAATTTTAGTTGTTTAATAGCAAGAAGGCTTTTTAGGATTCATGGTATTAATTTTATAAATGAACACGCAAGCCAATATTTTCAAATATACAAGTATATATTCTGTGAGGAATGAAAAATGAAACTAAATCTTCTTTCTATGTGAAGTTTTCCAATTTAAGTGGGAAGGAATTAGAAATAGCAAATATTCATAAGTCATATGATAGAATACTGAGTTTGGCAGTAAATGCCAAGAGGAAGTTCATTGTGAGTTGAAAAATAACTTCTTGGAAGAACTAGATTTTAGAGAATTTGGATAGCCAGAAAAGCAGGAGCTTCCATCTTATAAAAATATAAATAAAGATAAATGTGTCAAATATGCCATATGAGACACCAGGAAATAACATCTTAGTGTTTTACTCAGAGGCTAGAGAGAACATCGAGTTGTATTAATTTTTATTCACTTTGAGACAGCATAGTTAGAAGGATTCTGTGTAATTATTATAGAAATGCATCATCTTTTTTAATATATGAAGTACTGTTAAGAAATTAGATTGTTTATCTGTATATAAAGCAGAGAAATTACTTTGCCAATAAAGGTCCATCTAGTCAAGGCTATGATTTTTCCAGGGGTCATGTATGGATGTGAAAGTTGGACTGTTAAGAAAGCTGAGTGCCAAATAATTGATGTTTTTGAACTGTGGTGTTGGAGAAGACTCTTGAGAGTCCCTTGGCCTGCAAGGAGATCCAACCAGTCCATCCTGAAGATCAGCCCTGGGTGTTCATTGGAAGGACTGATGCTGAAGCTGAAACTCCAATACTTTGGCCACCTTATGCGAAGACCCTGATGCTGGGAGGGATTGGGGGCAGGAGAAGGGGACGACAGAGGATGAGATGGCTGGATGGCATCACTGACTCGATGGACGTGAGTCTGAGTGAACTCTGGGAGTTGGTGATGGACAGGGAGGCCTGGTTTGCTGTGATTCATGGGGTCACAAAGAGTCGGACACGACTAAGCAACTGAACTGAACTGAATTGATGTGTTCATTTGATTAAATCTGGAGTCTTGTATAAAAAATGATTTAAAAAATTCCTTACTGTTTTATACAGTTGCCTCTATTAGTAGAGAACTGAATAAGCCAAATTGCTTATCCTTAATAAAAAAATCTCACCATAGATATTTTAAAAACCATCCAGATATTTTAAGAAAACTTCTCAACATATGTATACTTGAATTTCCCACAATGTCCAAGCTGACTGACTTTAAGGAAATCCAGTTAGCATTTATTTAGAAATATCATTTCAAAGTTAGTGGTTACAGTTAAGTATATTAGTTTTTAGAAAATACAGATATGCAAAAAGAGGAAATAATTCTGTCATGTAATTACATACATGTGATAATCAATGACAGCATTTTGGTTAATATCCTTCTAGTTCATTTTCAAAAATTTATATCATAACATTCATATTACATGTTTTATATGTGACAAATTATTTCCAGTTTTGTACATGTATTTTATTCTTGCTCTGTTTTATCATCATTATTTATTATTAAGGTTTATAGTCTTTATATAGTCAAATATTGCATCATTTCCATTATAGTGTATGATTTTTAGATCATGTTTAGAACTGTATTAAATTACATTAACATATGTGTAATTAAGTCTTATTACACAATTAAAAATCTTTAAAAGTTCAGTTCAGTCCCTCAGTCGTGTCCAACTCTTTGAGACCCCATGAAATGCAGCACGCCAGGCCTCCCTGTCCATCATCAACTCCCGGAGTCCACCCAAACCCATGTCCATCGAGTCGGTGATGCCATGCAACCATCTCATCCTCTGTCATCCCCTTCTCCTCCTGCCCTCAATCTTTCCCAGCATCAGGGTCTTTTCCAGTGACTCAGCTCTTCACATCAGGTGGTCAAAGTATTGGAGTTTCAGCTTCAACATCAGTTCTTCCAATGAACACCCAGGACTTATCTCCCCCAGGATGGACTGGTTGGATCTCCTTGTAGTCCAAGGGACTCTCAAGAGTCTTCTCCAACACCACAGTTCAAAAGCATCAATTCTTCGACACTCAGCTTTCTTTATAGTCCAACTCTTACATACATACATGACCACTGGAAAAACCACAGCCTTGACTAGATGGACCTTTGTTGGCAAAGTAATGTCTCTGCTTTTTAATATGATGTCTAGGTTCATCATAACTTTCCTTCCCAGGAGTAAGCGTCTTTTAATTTCATGGCTGCAATCACCATCTGCAGTGATTTTGGAGCCCCCCAAAATAAAGTCTGACACTGTTTCCACTCTTTCTCCATCTATTTCTTTATAGCTTTATAGGCTTTTTAGTTCCTCTTGACTTTCTGCCATAAGAGTGGTGTCATCTGCATATCTGAGGTTATTGATATTTCTCCCAGCAATCTTGATTCCAGTTTGTGCTTCTTCCAGCCCAGCGTTTCTCGTGATGTACTCTGCATATAAGTTAAATAAGCAGGGCGACAATATATAGCCTTGACATACTCCTTTTCCTATTTAGAACCAGTCTGTTGTTCCATGTCCAGTTCTAACTGTTGCTTCCTGACCTGCATACAGGTTTCTCAAGAGGCAGGTCAGGTGGTCTGGTGTTCCCATCTCTTTCAGAATTTCCCACAGTTTATTGTGATCCACACAATCAAAGGCTTTGACATAGTCAATAAAGCAGAATTAAGATGTTTAACTTATTCTATACTTAATATATGGTGAGTACTTTCCATTAAATTTAATATTTTTCACTAATATTTTTGTTGTTTGTATAAAATAATTTTGCACAGATGCACCATAGTTTATACTTGTCTTTGGTTTCTAATTGTTAATTCATCTGATTTTTGACTTATGGGGAATACTCCAGGGAATTTCCATATAGCTTGACCTTTGACCATATCAAAATAATTTCCTTAGGACAATCTCCATAAAATATGATTAATATATCAAACAATATGCACTTAAGGTTTTGATAACTATTGCCAAATTACCTTCAGGAAAGATTGTACTGTTTATACACTCCCCACCAATGTCTAGGACTGCCCATTTTCTCATATATTCGAGAATGCTGGCAGTTTTAATAAGAAATACTTGAGTCATTTTAGAAGTAAAAGATTGTAATTTATTCTTAAATTTGTCCTTCATATGACTTATAATGGTTTATTTGAAAAGCTTCATTGATTTTTTGTAATTTTAAAACCTGTTTCAGTCCTGGTGAAGAGAGTATTTTATTTTCTTTAGTCTTAAATGGGGATGCTAATAATCAGGGATTGCTTCCTCGGTGTCTCAATGGTAAAGAATCTTCCTGTCAAGCAGGAAATGCAGGTTCAATCTCTGGGTCGGGAAGATCCTCTGGAGAAGGAAATGGTAACCCACTCCAATATTCTTGTCTGGGAAATCCCATGGACATAGCAGCCTGGTGCACTACAATTCATGGGGTCACAAAGAGTCAGACATGACTTAGCAGCTAGATAGCAACAACACAATAATTGTGAAGACTCAAAGATTAGAATAAGCTATGTAGATGAGTAATCTAAAAACTATTTTCCTGAATGTATGTATTTATTCAATACATATTTACTGAGTACTTTCTATTTGCTTGACACTTTTCTAGGTATTTGGTAGACAAAATTTCTGTACCCCACCAAAAAAAAAAAAAAGTAATATAAGATCTAGTACAGCCACTATGGAAAACAGTGTGGAGATTCCTTAAAAAACTGGAAATAGAAGTGCCTTATGATCCAGCAATCCCACTGCTGGGCATACACACTGAGGAAACCAGAAGGGAAAGAGACACGTGTACCCCAATGTTCATCGCAGCACTGTTTATAATAGCCAGGACATGGAAGCAACCTAGATGCCCATCAGCAGATGAATGGATAAGAAAGCCGTGGTACATATACAGAATGGAGTATTACTCAGCCATTAAAAAGAATTCATTTGAATCAGTTCTAATGAGGTGGATGAAACTGGAGCCTATTATACAGAGTGAAGAAAGCCAGAAGGAAAAACACCAATACAGTATACTAACGCATATATATGGAATTTAGAAAGAGGGTAACAATAACCCTGTGTACGAGACAGCAAAAGAGACACTGATGTATGGAACAGTCTTATGGACTCTGTGGGAGAGGGAGAGGGTGGGAAGATTTGGGAGAATGGCATTGAAACATGTAAAATATTATGTATGAAACGAGATGCCAGTCCAGGTTCAATGCAGGATACTGGATGCTTGGGGCTAGTGCCTGGGACGACCCAGAGGGAGGGTAGGGGGGGAGGAGGAGGGAGGGGGTTCAGGATGGGGAACACATGGATACATGTGGTGGATTCATTTTGATATTTGGCAAAACTAATACAATTATGTATAGTTTAAAAATTAAATAAAATTAAAAGAAAAGTCCCAAAAAAAAAAAAAAAAAGATCTCTTAATCATTAGGACTAAGAAGAAAAATAAAGCAAATTAGAAGATAAAAAAAGATGAATACTATGGGTGTTTTATTTAGGATGGTCAAAGAAGATCCCTATCAGAAATTGACATCTGAGCACAGACTTGAGTGAATTTAGGAAAGAAGGCATGTGACTGGGGGAAGAGTATTCTAGGCAGAGAAAATAAGTGCAAAAGTCCACTCTATTTTTTAACAATTATTATAGTCAGTTTAGTTATTCACAAAGGTATAACCCTTTTCCCTTTTGAAACCATCTTGATAGCTTTTCTTCCTAGTCAGCTTAGTTTTGAAACTAACCATACCTGCATGATAATCTGAAGTTTAAGAAAATACATAGGAAAATAACTGTTTTAAATTGAATTTAGTATAATGGTGATAGTTTTACTGACTTCATTTTGAGTACCATGTAATTACTAGGAAATGGTTTCTGTAAAAGTGCTGAGTAATCAAGAGCAGCTTATGGCTATATAAACTTACAAGTGATGGCAATTATTTCTTTTAATAAAAACTGATAAATGGAGAATGTATAACAGGCTATAAAAAGAGGCTAATAAGAGCTGGGCACAATTATAATTTATTTTTCAGATAATTTTGTATATAAGAAAATGGCTGACAGCTCGGCCATATGGCAGAGCAAGAACAGAAGCACACTGGTTTTAGGGAAGATTTTATAGAAAATATCATCACTTGAATGAGTCAGAAAGTGTGCTATGGTGTTAAATTCACATTGGATGGCAGATGGAAGTGAGCTTCCATATCAAGTGCAATCTTGGGTTTGAATTTCAGAGTGTTAACTGGCTGCCCTTTTTCCATATGATTCTGTTCATAAGGAGATCCATGCTCAATATTTGTACCAATCCATCATTCTGTAATTTTTGCCCTTATATTCTTACCTTGTTCCATTTTTTACCTGTGTGGTTTTGAAATGTTTTAGCTTTCTGCACATTTTCTCTGCATTAAATATGAAAAATCCTTAAGGGATAGGAAAATACATACTCAGATCAACAACTATAGCACTGTTTTGTTAGGCCCACTAAAATATATGATGTAAAGCTGTTTCCTTAACAGGTAATACTCAAGCTAAACAGATGAAAGAATGAATAGTTCAAAGGAATTGTAGATGAAGATACAAAATTGAAAGTATATTTCTATAAACCTAACATAGAGCTTGACTAATATTGATGGGATAAAGCTGTTACCACTGGCCCCCATTTCTTGAAATGTCATGATTTTCGTGCTTTGAGAAATGTCTTTTCAGTGCTCATCCTCTCAAAAGTACATAGTGAAGTTTCCAGATCATGTGATAATGTGATGGCATCATCATTCTGTAAGCTAATAGGAAATGTGCTTATGTATACAAGTATTCTATTGTTTGTAAAATTTGTCATAATTTTAATACCGTAAGTTTTGATAGATATAGGCCAGGTAGGCAAAAGCTCTTTGGAGTCTTCAATAATTCTAAGAGTATAAGGGGCTTCTTAACTAGAACATTTGAGAACTGTTGACATAAATTGTAATATCTCTACTTCTCCATTCCTCTCTATCCTCTCTATCCCTCCTTAGGCTCTACTTTCCAGTTTTGCTGAAATATTAGAAATTATCTAAGCTTATCTTAATTTGTATTAAGTTACCAGTTGCATGTGTACATGGCTTTTCTTCTGCTTAGAATGTCCTTCTTTCCCTTTACTTGAAGAACTTCTAGTGATTCTTAAAATTATAAAAATTATAGTGCAAGCCTTTGCTCTCCTATGAAGCTCTGTAAGAATTACCTTGATAGACAGAGGTACACTATCCATTATGGTAATATAGCACTATTTGCAGTCGTCAATGATAGCATGTGTGATGCTTTGAAAATGATTTTTGATCAAAATGACAGAATAGGAATTTTCTACTATTTTCCCCAAAGAACATAAATTTTGACAGTCACCTTATTCATGAGAGTGACTTTGTGGAAGTCTGAGACTTGAGGGGCAAAGTTCTAGCACACCACTGGAACAAAATCAATCTGAGATTGGACACATTGAAGAGGGTAAGAGGAACAATTTTACTTTACCTGCATCATCTCTTCCCAGAGGCAGCACAGCCCAGTGCCAAGAGAGACTTTACTGATCCAAGAATTCTCCCATAGGGGAAAGTGAAAGCATATGAATGAGCATCCAGCTTTTCCAGCTGTGTAGGATGCTGCCAAAGAGACCTCCTTGTCCTTACCCTATCCAGATTAAAGTGTATGTGCTTCATGACCCAGGGATGGGGAGCAACTGGGAGAATAGCCAGAGATCTGGGAGGGCATCAGCAGGATGTAGATCCAGTAACCTCTTCATAGATTCCACCAGCCTGTCTATTTTCCACTGGGTACACCTTGCCTATGTATCTCCCCAACTAACCCATGGGCACCCCCAGTGCTTTATGTAACTTACCCACACATTTCCTTTGCCTTGTGGCTGGCTCCATGTGCAATTCCCTGAAAGTGGCAAGACTGAGCTTTTACTGATGGCTAGTGAATGCATCAGAAAGCTAGCACAACTATGTGGAACGGGAGACAGTATAGAAACTTGAGATCCAGCACTGTCCTAGGGAAAGCAAATAGGAAGCTGTCAGCTTCTGGTCTGACTTTGCAGAATTGATAGAAGGCATATAATCTTTAGAATTCCTTCAAGAAGGAACAAGACATATGGAGCACGAGTATCCGTAGGAAAAGTCTGAGAAAGCCCCAGAATTCCTAACAGGGCTGACTTAAGGCACATTGTCAAACCTTTAGGTAGCCTAAAGCAAAAAAAGAAGACTCAAATAATCATAAATGAAAGTGGAAACATTACAACTGATGTCACAGAAATACAAAGAATCATAATAAACTACTATAAATAATTATATGCCAACAAATTGGAAAACGAAGAGATGAATGCATTCCTAGAAATAGACAACCTGTTAAGACTGAATCATGAAGAAATAGAAAATCTGAGCAGACTAATAATGAGTAAGGAGATAGAATCAGTAATCAAATAACATCCAAAAAAGAAAAGCCCAAGACCATGTGGTTTCATTGGTGAATTTCAACAAACATTTAAAGAAGAATTAGCACCAAAACTTCTCACATGCTTCCCAAAATGTTGAAGAGGAGAGAATACTCTGAAACTCATTTTATAAGGCCTACATTACCCTGATTCTAAAGCTAGCTGAGGCTACTACATAAAAAGAAAACTACAAGCCAATAATGTTGATGAATATAGATACAAAAAGTCTTAAACTAAATACTGTCAAGCTAAATTCAACAGCACGTTGGAAGATAATACAACATAATCAAGTGGGATTTATCTCAGGGATACAAGGATGGTTTAATAGATGTAAATCAACAAACATCACAATAGGATGAAAATAAAAAATCTTGTAGTCTTCTAAATAGATACAGAAAGAGCATTTGATAAATGCAACCTCCTTTCATTATAAAAAAATGTTGGGAAACTGGGTGTAGAAGGAATGTACATAGTAAAGTCCACGTAAGACAAGCCAACAGCTAGCATCATGCTCAAATTTAAAAGGTTGGAAGCTTTTCCTTTAATAGCAGGAAGAAGACAAGGAAGCCCACTCTTGCCACTTCTATTCAACATAGTCCTGGAAGTCTTAGGTACAGGAATTAGGCAAGAGAAAAATGTAAAGCTTCCAAATAATAAGGGAAGAATCAAGAATTGCTGGTTGAAAATTATCTCTGTTTGCAGATGATATGAACTTGTGTATCAGTTCAGTTCAGTTCACTCACTCAGTCATGTCTGACTCTTTGCAACACCATGAACCACAGCACGCCAGGCCTCCCTGTCCATCACCAACTGCTGGAGTCCACCCAAACCCATGTCCGTTGTGTCAGTGATGCCATCCAACCAACTCATCCTCTGTCATCCCCTTCTCCTCCTGCCCTCAATCTTTCCCAGCATCAGGGTCTTTTTTCAAATGAGTGCGCTCTCTGCATCAGGTAGCCAAAGTATTGGAGTTTCAGCTTCAGCATCAGTCCCTCCAGTGAACACCCAGGAGTGATCTCCCCCAGGATGGACTGGTTGGATCTCCTTGTAGTCCAGGGGACTCTCAAGAGTTTTCTCCAACATCACAGTTCAAAAGCATCAATTCTTCGACGCTCAGCTTCCTTTATAGTCCAACTCTCACATCCATACATGACCACTGGAAAAACCATAGCCTTGACTAGATGGACCTTTGTTGGCAAAGTAATGTCTCTGCTTTTTAATATGATGTCTAGGTTGATCATAACTTTCCTTCCAAGGAGCAAGTGTCTTTTAATTTCATGGTTGCAATCACATCTGCAGTGATTTTGGAGCCCAGAAAAATAAAGTCAGCCACTGTTGCCACTGTTTCCCCATCTATTTGCCATGAAGTGGTGGGACCAGATGCCATGATCTTTGTTTTCTGAATGTTGAGTTTTAAGCCAACTTTTTTCACTCTCCTCTTTCACTTTCATCAAGAGGCTCTTTAGTTCTTCTTCAGTTTCTGCCATAAGAGTGGTGTCATCTGCATATCTAAGGTTATTGATATTTCTCCCAGCAATCTTGATTCCAGCTGTGCTTCATCCAGCCCAGCATTTCTCATAATGTACTCTGCATATAAGTTAAATAAGCAGGGTGACAATATACAGCCTTGACATACTCCTTTTCCTATTTGGAACCGGTCTCTTGTTCCATGTCCAATTCTAACTGTTGCTTCCTGACCTGCATACAGGTTTCTCAAGAGGCAGGTCAGGTGGTCTGGTATTCCCATCTCTTACAGAATTTTCCACAGTTTATTGTGATCCACACAATCAAAGGCTTTTGCATAGTCAATAAGGCAGAAATAGATGTTTTTCTGGAACTCTCTTGCTTTTTCTATGATCCAGTGGATGTTGGCAATTTGATCTCTGGTTCCTCTGCCTTTTCTAAAACCAGCTTGAATATCTGGAAGTTCACGATTCATGTATTGCTGAAGCCTGGCTTGGAGAATTTTGAGCATTACTTTACTAACATGTGAGATGAGTGCAATTGTGCGGTAGTTTCAGCATTCTTTGGCATTGCCTTTCTTTGGGATTGGAATGAAAACTGACCTTTTCCAGTCCTGTGGCCACTGCTGAGTTTTCCAAATGTGCTGGCATATTGAGTGCAGCACTTTCACAGCATCATCTTTCAGGATTTGAAATAGCTCAACTGGAATTCCATCACCTGCACTAGCTTTGTTTGTAGTGATGCTTCCTAAGGCCCACTTGACTTCACATTCCAGGATGTCTGGCTCTAGGTGAGTGTGAGTGATCATACCTTCGTGATTATCTGGGTCATGAAGATCTTTTTTTGTACAATTCTTCTGTGTATTCTTGCCACCTCTTCTTAATATCTTTTGCTTCTGTTAGGTCCATATCATTTCTGTCCTTTATTGTGCCCATCTGCCAATGAAATGTTCCCTTGGTATCTCTAATTTTCTTGAAGATATCTCTAGTCTTTCCCATTCTATTGTTTTCCTCTGTTTCTTTGTACTGATTGCTGAGGAAGGCTTTCTTATCTCTCCTTGCTATTCTTTGGAACTCTACATTCAAATGCATATATCTTTCCTTTTCTCCTTTGCTTTTCACTTCTCTTCTTTTCACAGCTATTTGTAAGGCCTCCTCAGACAGCCATTTTGCTTTTTTGCATTTCTATTTCTTGGGAATGGTCTTGATCCCTGTCTCCTGTACAGTGTCACGAACCTTCATCCATAGTTCATCAGGCACTCTGAACTTGTGTATAGATAATCATAAAGACTCTATCAAAAACTATTATAATACATGAATATAGTAAAGTTGCAAGACACAAAATCAACAGACAAAAATCAA
The DNA here is from genome assembly GCF_027580195.1 of Bos mutus. Lineage (NCBI taxonomy): Eukaryota > Metazoa > Chordata > Mammalia > Artiodactyla > Bovidae > Bos > Bos mutus. Next base: position 9,252,599 of record NC_091646.1, on the reverse strand, counting down.
TTATTTCTATTCACTAATAAGTATCTGAAAAAGAAAACATTTTCATTTAGAATAGCATCAAAAACAATAAAATACTTGATTGAATTTAATGAAAGTAGTTAAAGACCATACACTGAAACTGTAAAACATTGATGCAAATAATTGAATAAGATACAAATAAATGGAAAGATACCTGAGGTTATGGATTAGAAAAATTACTATTGTTAAAATATTTATAGTACCCAAAGCCATCTATAGAGTCAATGCAATTCCTATCAAAATTCCAATAGCATTTTTCATAGGAATAGAAAACAATTCTAAAATTTTTGTGGAACAACAAAAGACCTGGAATAGACAAAGCAATTCTGAGAAAGAATGACAAAGCTTGAGGCAGCATATGTCCTGATTTTCAAGTACATTGCAAAACTATTTGAATCAAAACAGCATGGCACTGGCATAAAGGGAGACCTGTAAGGGTGGCACTAGTGGTAAAAAACCCACCTATGATGCAGGAGACACAGTGAGACATGGCTTTGAACCCTGGGTTGGGAAGATACGCTAGAGAAGAACCTGGCAACCCACTTTACTATTCTTGCCTGGAGAATCCCTTGGACAGAGGAGCCTGTTGGGCTATAGTTCATAGGGTCCTAAAGAGTCAGACATGACTGAAGCAACTAGAATGCATGCATAAACCAATGGAGGAGCTTCCTAGGTGGTTCAGTGGTGAAGAATCTGCCTGCCAATGCAGCAGGTACAAGAGATGCAGGTTTGATCCCTGGGACCAAGAAGATCCCTGGAGTAGTAAATAGCAACCCACTCTGGTATTATTGCCTGTAAAATTCTTTGGACAGAGATGCCTGGCTACAGTCTATGGGGTTACAAAGAGTCAGATATGACTTTGCACACATGCATAGACCAATGGAACAGAACTGAGAGCCCTCGAAATAAAAACATGTATATACAGTCAATTAATAATTGACAAAGAGCTTCCCTGGTGGCTCAATTGTTAAAGGATCTGCCTGCAAAGCAGGAGACTGTCTGCAAAGCAGGAGACCTTGGTTTGATCCCTGGGTCAAGAAGATTCCCTGGAGCAGAAAATGGTAACCCACTCCAGTATTCTTGCCTGGGAAATCCCATGGACAGAGGAGCCTGGTGGGCTATAGTCTGTGGAGTCTCAAGGGTCAGATATGACCTAGCAGCTAAACCACCACTAATACTTGACAAGCCAAAAATATTCAGTGGATAAACTCTCTTCATTTAATAGTTGTGAGAAAACTGGTATTCACTTACAGAAGAATTGAATTAAACCTTATCTCACATCACTTATAAAAGTAAACTCAAAATGGGCTTAGGTTAGGACCTAAAAAAAAAAAAGACCTAAAATCACAAAAATCCTAGAAAACATCAGGATAAAGCTTCTTAACTTTGGTCTTGGTAGTGGTTTTTTAGATATTAAACCAAGAACATAATCTATAAAAGCAAAAATAAGTGGGACTAGATCATGCTCAAAAGGTTTGGCAAGGCAAATAAATAATTGAGAAAATGAAAAGGCAACCTATGGAATAGGAGAAAATATTTGCAAACCATGTATCTAATAAGTGGTTATACAAAATATTTAAGGGACTTATATAATTCAAAAGCAAAATGTCAAATAATCCTCTTAAATAATGGGCAATGGAATTGAATAGATATTTTTTCCAAAGATGGCATACAAACAGTCATCAGGTATGTAAAATATTGGTCAACATCAATGTGCTGTGCTTAGTCACTCAGTTGTATCTGACCCTTTGCGGCCCCGTGGACTGTAGCCCACCCGGCTTCTCTGTCCATGAGGATTCTCCAGGCAAGAAGACTGGAGTGGGTTGCCATTCCCTCCTCCAGGGGATCTTCCCAACCCAGGGATCAAATCCAGGTCTCTCACATTGTGGGTGGATTCTTTACCATCTGAGTCACCAGGGAAGTCCCAAGAATACTGGAGTGGGTAGCCTATCCCTTCTCCAGGGGATCTTCCCCACCCAGGAATTGAACTAGGGTCTACTGCCTTGCAGGCAGATTCTTTACCAGCTAAGCCACCCAGGAAGCCTGGTCAACATCACTAATCATCAGCAAATTAAAGTCAAAACCATCTCACACCTCTTAGAATGGCTATTAACAACAAGACCAGATGCAAAAATACTGATGTGGAGAAAATGGAATCTTACAGTGTACTACTGGTAAAAATATAAATTGGTACAGCCACTATGGAAACGAACATGGAGAACCCTAAAAAATTAAAAATAGAACTATCAAGAAATCTCAGAATCCTACTTTTTGAATACAGTCTTCTGTCTATGGTTCCACAGCCATAGGTGGAAAATATTAAGAAAAATTTTTTTTTCAATGTATTCTAGAAGGCCAAACTTGCATTTGCCATGTGCTGGCAACTGATTACATTACCTTTATATTGTATTTACAACTATTTACACAGCATTCATACTGTCTTAGGTATTATAAGTTACCTAGGGATGATTAATGGAGAAGGCAATGGCACCCCACTCTAGTATTCTTGCCTGGAAAATCCCATGGAGGGAGAAGCCTGGTGGGCTGCAGTCCATGGGGTCGCGAAGAGTCAGGCATGACTGAACGACTTCACTTTCACTTTTCACTTTCATGCATTGGAGAAGGAAATGGCAACCCTCTCCAGTATTCTTGCCTGGAGAATCCCAGGGACAAAGGAGCCTAGTGGGCTGCTGTCTATGGGGTCGCACAGAGTCGGACACGACTGAAGCGACTTAGCAGCAGCAGCAGGGATGATTTAAAGTATATGAGCAGATGTGTGTAGGTTATGTGCAACTGCATCATTTTATTTAAGAGATTTGAGCACTTCAGATTTTGGTATCCACAGGAGATCCTGGGATCAGTACCCCGTGGATACCAAAGAAAAATTGTGTGCATCTGAAGATGAAATTACTATTTTTAGGAGATTGCTGCACTCTTGGGTTCATTGTAGCATTATTGTAGCAGGACATGGAAAAAACATGTATCCATTGACAGATGAATAGATAAAGAAAACTTGGTATGCATGTGTGTCACACAGAGTGGAATATCATTCAGCCATGAAAGCAAGAAATCCTCCTATTTGCAACTACATGTATGGACCTTGAGGACATTATGCTAAAAAGGCCAAAGCTAAAGAAACAGAGAGTAGAATGATGTTCGCCACTGGGTCTGGGAGATGGGGAGATGTTGGTTAAAAGGTACAAACTTCATTTATAACATGAATAACTTCTGGGGACTCTACTGTACAGCATAGTGGTGCTAGATTATAGTTAATAGTACTGCGTTATATACTGGAGAGTTACTCAGAGTAGATCTTAAACATTCTTACCACAGAAAAACATAAATGGTAAGTGTATAAACTGATGGATGTATTAACTAACCTTATTGTGGTGACCATACACAATATTTATGCATATTGTATCATCATGTTGTATACCTTATAATTACATAGCTTTATTTTAGCTTATGTTTCAATAAAGCTGGGATAAAAAGATATGACTTTTGTGTACATGTTGGTCTCCTAAACAAATTTAGTAAGAGTGTGAACTCTGATTTTAAGGCATGTTTTCTCAAGAAATACACAGTAAACATTGCTTGAATTAATAATAAAAAAAATCATATATGATATTTATTAAGCACTTATATGCAAGTATTAGTCTATGACCTCTAATAGTATTGTTTTATTTAATCCTAGCCACAACTTTGTGGGATAAGTACCATTTTCAATTAAAATGATTAAAAAAATACCTGGCATATGACAAGGTCCAATTACAGTTATCATAATTATCATAATCATTGCCAGACTCCACAAAGAAACTGAGATGCAGATTGGTTAACTAATTCCTCCAAAGTTACACAGTTAAAGTGGCAGGACTTGTTTGAATCCTAGAACTGTAGCTCCAGTACCCGGGCACTGGATTACTACTCTTATACTGTGGATCTACAAACATGTTAGTTAATAATGGCAGTGGAAATAGTTATGGAAATTACCTCATGGTTTGACTGGTCCAAAATTAGCTAATTTATTTCTGGAGAAAGGGTCACAGCCTCTTTAACCAGAGAATGAAGAAAAAATTCCTTAACATATGGCAAGGGTAGTTATGCACTATAGAGAAAAGAGTGCTAGCTTGACAGAACATTTACCACAACAGTATCAGTTGAAATCTATTTCTGTGGCCATTTTCAATAGAATCCAACAAAAGTTTAGATAGGAAATAGATAGCCAGTTACTGGATTCTAGTAGACAGGGAAATATATATTGATAAGTTCTTTTCCCTACCTATTCCCCCATAAGCATGGGCAGCAGCTGGCTCTTATGGTAGACCAGAGTAATAATTAAGGAGAGAAAACAAATTCAACAGTGGGGAGACTGAGTTTGGATTAAGCACTTCTCTTTAGACATTGCTTGACTCTATGCTTGGAAATGAACTTCAGAGATGCCTTTATCAGTAGGATAGTCAAGTCATATCCTGCAGGAAAAGCGTGTAAGTATAACAAATGAAGAGGGGATCAACAATTATATGTTCTATGTGTAGGTTTCAGTGGTTTTCAGACCCTGTTCTTCAGAGCTATAGAGGGTTTTGAAAACCCCTCTCAAAGGCTGTCAGAGTGCAGGAGGGGTGAGTAGGCAACATTTCAGGCCACCTACTTCCATATTAACCAAATTATCTCCACTTTAATTCTCTTACATATTGGGCTTCTGCATGGCATTTCAGTTGACCAGAATGTTTGCTGCTGAAGTTATTTTCAAAATCATTTACCTTCAGTCATAAAGTACTTTCACATAATTTCCCAGTAATTGTCTTAGCTATCCTGTTTTATAGTTGAGAAAGCAGAAGATGCAAGAATTGAGGTAATTTGCCTAGGATCACAAACTAGTAAATTGTGGAGCTGGGACTCAAATACACTGTTATTAATTCCAAGTCTGATTCTCTTTCCATTTCACCAGTGATGGCTACTTGTGGGTCAGTATATATACATTTTTGACAATAAGTATTTTTTACAAGTTTATTGTTAGCAAAATTGTTATATATGTATATGTGTGTGTGTGTGTGTGTGTGTGTGTATAGTGTGATGATTTGATATCTGTATACATTTTGAAAGGATTCCCACCTTTCATAGTTAATTAACACATTTTTTTGTGTGTGTGAGAATGGTGAAAGATATACCCTTAGTAAATTTCAGTTTATGATTCAGTATTATCAACTGTAATTAACATGCTATACACTAGATTTCAAAAGTTATTCATCTTACAACTAAAAGTTTGTATCCTTTTACCATCCTGTCCACATTTCCCCTGCCTGTCAGCTCCTGACAACCACCATTCTCTCTGTTTCTATGAGTTTAGTTGTTTTCTTTTTTTGATTCTACATATAGATTGGAATAATGTAGTATTTGTCTTTCTCTGTCTGGCTTATGTAAACCCTCCAGGTTTGTACAGGATTTCACAAATGACAAGATTATTTTTAAGGTGAGTAATATTCCATTGTGTTATATACAAAAAATACATATTTTTACCCTTTCATCCATAGGTAAGCAGTTTGTTTCCATATTTTGGTTATTGTGGATTTAGTACAAAAAACATGGAGTTTCAGATATCTCTGTGATCTAGTGGTTTTGTTTCCTTCAGATATATACTCATAAGTGGGATTCCTGGATCATATGGTAGTTTAATTTAAAATTTCTTAAGGAACCTCCATAGAGGTTTTCATCGTGGCTATATGGATTTACATGCCCACCAGCAGTGCACAATGTTCCCTTTTCTCCACATTCTCTCTAACACTTGTTATCTCTTGTCTTTTTGATAATAGGTATCTTCACAGATGTGAGGCAATATTTCATTGTGGTTTGGATTTTCATTTCCCTGGTGATTAGTGATGTTGAGCATCTTTTCATATACTTATTGACCATTTATATGTCTTCCTTGGAGATACGTCTATTCAGATCATTTGCCCATTTTTTATTTGGGTAACTGGTTTTGTTAATGAGTTGTACGAGTTCCTAATATATTTTGGATATTAACACTTTATGTATTTTGGATATTAACTCCTTATCAGATATGTGGTTTCCAAATATCTTTTACATTCTGTAAGTTTCCATTTTATTCTGTTGATGATTACCTTTAAGCAAAAGCTTTTTAGATTTGATATAGTTCCACTTGTTTATTTTTTGTCTTTTTTGGTTTGCTTTTGATAAGAAATATACAAAATTATTGCTAAGACAAGTGTCAAGGAACTTATCCCTTGTGTTTTCTTCTAGGAGCTTTATGGTTTCAGGTCTTACCTTCACATCTTCAATCATTTTGAGTTGATTTTGTGTATGGTATACGATACCAGTTTCATTCATTTGCAAGTGAATATCCATTTTCGCCAGTACTATTTATTGAAGAGACTATCCTATCCTGTATAGTTTTGGTGCCTTTGTTGAAAATTAATTGGCCATATATGTATGGATTTATTTCTGGACTTTTGATTTCATTGCATTTGTCTAAATATCTGGTTTCATGCTGTGCCATTTGACCTAATAGTGGAACACGGATGTGAATTAGTGAAAGAACAAAAAGTGTGGTCTTGGCCCAAGAGTAGATTCTATTGTCTCCTATCACCATATCTATTCACTTAAACCAGCATCTGTATTCATTTTCTTTGCCTTCCTGCTAGTTAGAATAGATGAATTCCCTGTGCTCCTAAGAAAACCAATCTTTCCAGTTTTGTGCTAGATCATAACCCTTTTCACCTTGTCAAGAACGCTATGTTAGCTGTTCTCCTACATGATCAATTTTTCTTTCTCTGTGGTTATTCCCTTTAGCATACCAATGTGCCCTTTCTCCCACCTTAAAAGAAACCAATCTCTTAAATCTAGTCCCCTATGTTCTACCACCTTCCTCCTGATTTTTCTATTCTTTGCTGTGGAAGTCCTCAAAGTTTAATACACTTTAATCTCTAAATCCTGTGTTATGTTTGATTTTGATTGTTTCTTTCACCCAGAATGTCAGTTCTACCTGGCATGATTTTTGTTTGTTTTGTTCCATGAATTGCCAGCGCCTAGAACAGTACCTGGAACACAGTAGGGACTCAATAAATACTAGATGAATAGTAGTTAATTTTCTTTTAAATTTATTAGTCAGCATCTGTGTAAATAAGTGTTGGTCCATATTGTATCTACTGATAACAATGTGTTGAGAGTAAACGACATTAATATAGAGTTCATGTGGTAACGTGAGACCTCCTAGAGGAGTTTAAAAAAACTTGAGACTTCTGATTTTTTCACATCTTGTTTGGTGTTTTTCTATGATCTTGTTCTTCCAATTAGTGCTTCAGGTTCTCTGTATTTCTCTTGGGCATGGTTAATCCTGGAGACACAAGTTTTGGAGGTAGTTCTGTTTTGTGCCTCTTGCTGACAGAGCTATGAACTCTAAATAGAACTGGAGAAAATGAAAGTCTGCTTTTCATTCACTTATTTTCATCTTAGAGGCCTCTTAGCTCCTTTGTTAGTATCAGGGATAGGAAAGTGAAATCTCATCTTCATTATATTTCTAATTTCTATCTGTGAATAACAAGGATATTAAAAGCTGTCTGATAAATAATAAGACATAAAGTTGCCCTGGATTATTCTTGATGAAAGAACCTCCCATGCTAAAAGGACTGTTCTAAAATAATATTCTTCTTCTTGATATAATGTAGGAGGATTTTTTAAATTTTTGTTTCTGGAGGGTCTCTGTGGTTCTGAGCCAAATGAAATTCTCAGCACTGTCAAAACGCCAAGGTTGGCCCTAAAAATATCACAGTCTTATGGGAGTGCTTAGTCTCTTGGGTTGTGCGGGATAGCAGAGATTATTGAGTTTACCTCACAGGGGAATTTTAAAAGTAATGTTAAGTTATATTTTTTGTTTTAATTCCTTAACATGTTATGGAAATGCAAATCAAGCAGGTCCAAAGTTTTAGCAGTAATTTACTCATGTCTGTCCCATGTATAGGGTAATGGGAATATTAGGGTGAGTAAACCTGACATCAGATACTCCTCTTTGCATGTGGGCAGGAAGGAGAACTACCTCCAGGTAGTTTTCCAGATAATGATGCACAATGGACTAGGATGAAGTTCCTATTGTGTTCTAAAGTTGCAAACATTGATCATCAAACCTAGTAGGATAGAGCTCTAGAAGGCTGAGACATGGACATCAGACCTGTAACTGCTATATTCCTGTATCAGAAAATAGGGCTAGTACAGTTGTGTAATGACAGGAAATATTAACAGTAGATATGTTGACATTTGGCCTTGGAGTACAAACAAAGCAGGCCAAAGGCTAACAGAGTTTTGCCAAGAGAACACACTGGTCATAGCAAACACCCTCTTTCAACAACACAAGAGAAGACTCTGCACATGGACATCACCAGATGCTCAATACCAGAATCAGATTGATTACATTCTTTGCAGCCAGAGATGGAGAAGCTCTATACAGTCAGCAAAAACAAGACTGGGAGCAGACTGTGGCTTATAACATGAGCTCCTTATTGCAAAATTCAGACTTAAATTGAAGAGAGTAGGGAAAACCAGTAGACCATTTAGGTATGACCTAAATCAAATCCCTAACGATTATACAGTGGAAGTGAGAAATAGATTCAAGGGATTGGATTTGATAGAGTGCCTGAAGAACTATGGACAGAGGTTTGTGGCATTGAACAGGAGGCAGTGATCAAGACCGTCCCCAAGAAAGAGAAATACAAAAAAGCAAAATGTTTGTCTGAGGAGGCCTTACAAAGGCTGAGAAAAGAAAAGAAGCTTAAGGCAAAGGAGAAAAGGAAAGATATACCCATTTGAATGCAGAGTTCCAAAGAATGGCAAGGAGAGATAAGAAAGCCTTCTTCAATCATCATTGCAGAGAAATAGAGGAAAACAGAATGGGAAAGACTAGAGATCTCTTCAAGAAAATTAGAGATACCAAGGGAACATTTCAGGCAAATATGGGCACAATAAAGGACAGAAATGGTATGGGCCTAACAGAAGCAGTAGATATTAAAAGAGGTGGCAAAAATACACAGAAGAACTGTACAAAAAAGATCTTCATGACCCAGATAAACATGATGGTATTGATCACTCACCTAGAGGCAGACATCCTGGAATGCAAAATCAAGTGGGCCTTAGGAAGGATCACTAGGAACAAAAGTAATGAAGGCGATGGAATTCCAGTTGAGCTATTTCAAATCCTGAAAGATAATGCTGTGAAAGTGCTGCACTCAATATGCCAGCACATTTGGAAAACTCAGCAGTGAACACATTACTGGAAAAGGTCAGTTTTCATTCCAATCCCAAAGAAAGGCAATGCCACAGAATGTTCAAACTACCACACAATTGCACTCATCTTACACGCTAAAAAGGTAATGCTCAAAATTATTCAAGCTAGGCTTCAACAGTACGTGAACTGTGAACTTCTAGATTGTTCAAGCTGGATTTTGAAAAGGCAGAGGAACCAGGGATCAAATTGCCAACATCCATTGGATCATCAAAAAAGCAAGAGAGTTCCAGAAAAACATCTACTTCTGCTTTAATGACTACGCCAAAGCCTTTGACTGTGTGGATCACAACAAACTGTGGAAAATTCTTAAAGAGATTGGAGTACCAGACCACCTTACCTGCCTCCTGAGAAATCTGTATGCACGTCAAGAAGCAGCAGTTAGAACTGGACATGGAACAACAGACTAGTTCCAAATCGGAAAAGGAGTACATCAAGGCTATATACTGTCACCCTGCTTATATAACTACACATTGAGACTTTTCCCCTTTGATTGGGAAAGCAAACACATAATAAGGCTTAAAAACAATTATAAAACAGAGTAGTACAAATTTATCTATCTGGCTAATTCAAGGCCTGTACATGTCAAGCTGAATATTTAGGATCCTGCAGATAATTCATCTACATATCTATAGGATTTGGAAGCTTACTAGCTGAATGTTTTGGCTTAAGATTTTTATAATATCATTTGCTGAATCTCTATTCTTAGATCTGACATAGGAAAATGGTATGGTGGTAGTCTTGGTTCTTGATAGTGTTGCATAATTATTCTTCTCAATCCCAACACATTGATAGGTATTTGAATATGTATATGCATATATTGGACATTGTGCCCTAAACAAGACCTACAGAAACAACTCTTCAATTGGCATTTTCCTCCTCTATTACCAGTGCTATATTTGAATGCACTGTTGTATGACTTTGTGCATAAGTGAGTTTAAAATAATTATAACCTGCCACATTTTATGTCTTGTTTCAATCGAATGTTTTTAGTTGTGCTTTATTGGCAATTCCAGTGACTTGGAAATGGACTGATACATGTAGATCCTTACTAGTGGACATTTTGATTGTTTCCAAGCCTTTATTTTTCCCCAAATTTCTACAATGAGCATTTTTATGCATGCTCAGAAATAGTTTCTCTAGGCTATTTTCCTAGAAATGGAATAGCTGGGTCATCATGTATACGTGTCTTTAATTTTATTAGATATTGTTCTGTATATCTATCTGTTTATATATATCAATATCAGTTTACCTCTACCTGAGGTCTATAAGCATTTACCTTTCTCTCTATCAAATGCTTGTATTATCTTTTTATTTTATTTTATTTATTTTTTTAATTTATTTTATTTTTAAACTTTACATAATTGTATTAGTTTTGCCAAATATCAAAATGAATCCATCACAGGTATACATGTGCTATGAATATGAATTTTTGTTCATCTTATTTAAGAAATTTTTATTTGCCATAATGTTACAATTATTCTGCTATAATTGTATTCATGATGTATGCTAGGGCTCAGGTTTTATATCTTTTATATGTGTAACCACTAGTATTACTTTAATAAGTAGCTTACCATTTTTCCACTAATTTGTGATGCCTTCTTTATCATAAACCATATTTACATATGTACTTGAGTCTACTATTCTCTTTTTTTGGTCCCATTAGTTTATTTGTCCTCCCGGGGTCAATGTCACATTGACTTATGAAGCATTATAATAAATCATGATGTATTACAATAGCTTTGTATTTACTTCTTGTTCTTCCTCAAAATTGTGTCTTAGCTATCTCTTGGAGAAGGCAATGGCACCCCACTCCGGTACTCTTGCCTGAGAAATCCCATGGACGGAGGAGCCTGGTGGGCTACAGTCCATGGGGTCGCGAGGAGTCGGACACGACTGAGTGACTTCACTTTCACTTTTCACTTTCATGCACTGGAGAAGGAAATGGCAACCCACTCCAGTATTCTTGCCTGGAGAATCCCAGGGATGGGAGCCTGGTGGGCTGCCGTCTATGAGGTTACACAGAGTCGGACATGACTGATGTGACTTAGCAGCAGCAGCAGCTATCTCTTACAAATTGTGAAGTCAGCTTCTCAAGTTCCAGAAGAAATTCTATTGATGATTTTAAATTGAGATAGCATTAATTTTATAGATTAATTTGGAAGGGTGATATAACTTCATGGTGTTGAATATTCCCATCTATGATATAGTATAACTTTCAGTATATTAAGTATTCTAGAAACATATTTACTTTCCTCCCCAACATTTCAAGGAGTTTATAGCAGTTTAACTCCAATCAGCTCCTCACATTGTATGGGTTATGTGGTGCTTAGTCGCTCAGTCATGTCTGACTCTTTGTGACCCCATGGACTGTAGCCCAACAGGCTCCTCTGTCCATGGGATTCTCTGGGCAAGAATACTGGAGTAGGTTGCGGTGCCCTCCTCCAGGGGATCTTCCCAACCCAGATCTCCCGCATTGCAGGCTGATTCTTTACTATCTGAGCCATCAGGGAAGCCCAGGAATACTGGAGTCGGTAGCCTATCCCTTCTCCATGGGATCTTCCCTACCCAGGAATCAAACCAGTGTCTCCTGCATTGTAGGTGAATTCTTTATCAGCTGAGCTACTAGGGAAGCCCCTCACACTGCATATGTAATAACTATTTGATATATTAATTTCACTTTCTTTTAAACTATAGTTGATTCTTATTATGTATGTTGCTTGTAGCTAATTTTATTTACTTAGCTTTATTTAATAAGCTAATCTTATTTTTAATCTCTTTCTTTATTACTGTTTTTTGTATTTTAATCCTTCCCTTTGGGCCACATTTCCTTTTGTCCTCAATTGTGTTATTTAGTATTGTCCAGGGAGTGTCTATGGGTAACAAAATTAATATTTCTTTGTCTGTAAATACTTTTAATGTCTAGGTGTGTATTTTTTTTTCATTCTCTTTGTACCTTTCAGTTTGATTTTGGAAAATTTGCCACCAATATCTGTTCAAATATTGCCTGACAGTGTTTCTAATATCTATTTCTATGATTCATATTCAGTTCAGTTGCTCATTGTGTCTGACTCTTTGTGACCCCATGGACTGCATCATGCTAGGCCTTCCTGTCCATCACCAACTCCCGGAGTTTACTCAAACTTGTGTCCGTCTAGTTGGTGATGCCATCCAACTATCTCATCCTCTGTCACCGCCTTCTCCTCCTGCCCCCAATCCCTCCCTGCCCTTCTCATCTCTCAAGCTCCCTTTCAAAATTTCTATCTTTCCACTTCTGTGTGTTGTATTTTGGATAATTTTTTCAGATCTAGCTTTCATACTACAAATTTTTCTTCACTTATGTCTTTCTCATTTGGTGTTTGACTTGCTCCTGGAGTTTTTAGGGCAACTCTTTTTGTTTATTTTTATGTGAAGAATTCTATTTGGTTATTTTTTTAAATGATGAGTTCTTTTGCTGATGTCCTATTGATTCCTTGTGGTTTTTATTTCTTCATTTATTTCTTCAATCACTTTAAATATACTTATTTTATGGTTTATCTCAGATTGCTCTGTTTCAAGGTCTTAGAGGTACTAATCTTTCTGTGTGTGTTGACTGATGTACTTCTCCTAATAGATTGTTTCTTCATGTGGTTTTAATTCTTTTATTAGAAGCGCATCTTTAGTTTACTTGGAGGAGTAGGAGATGGGAAGCATTGAGTTTCTATGTGTCCCTGATTGTAGAAGTGTTATATCAAAAGTAATTTTATACATGCTTCTGTCCAGAGCCCAGGAGTTTCTCTGTTTTAAAAACGTCATCATGTTAATTTCATTCTTCAAGGTTTCCCCTACTATGTGTGTATTTTAAATTCAGATTTGACACGTGCATGGCACATGTGTGGCAACTTTGATTTCTTTTGAGAGACCTTTGCCCCACTCTGAACCATGGTTAATCAAAATTTGAATTTTCTCCCCATTGCTGATGGGTGGAGGCTTTCTAGTCCATCTTTGACTCAAAGGACAGTGCTACAGTGTTTTTGTCTTCATGTCCCTCAATAGGCGTTACAGCCGTAAAATCTAGGACCTATAATTAGTCAACTAATACCCTGGGCTTCCTAAACTTCTGCTCAAGGATTAATTGCTCTTGATTTTTTGAAGTTGTATGTACTTTTTTTTTTTTTTACAACTAGGATTTTTACTTTCTTTTTTCATACTTGAGCATTTAATTTTTTTAAATATATATTTTATCCAATAGTTACATGTATTTTTAGCTGAGGTGGGGTGTCCACATTCACTCAGTTTTCCATGTTACCATAACCATCTCACTGTACATTTATTTCACTGCACTTCACGCATAAAGGGCCAATACCCCTGGGGTGGGTACTGATGTTGCTGTGTATGCATGGATGTGATCATGAACATGGGATTTCTTTATTGCAAATTTGCTTTATCTACTAGATTCTCTATCTCATTGCTTCTCATTCCATTTCTCACATGAGGTAGTATACTTTACTGGATTTTTTTTTACATTAGTATTGCTACCCTCCGATTTTTTTTTTCTTTCTTATTTTTTGTGAGGGTTGGATAGGTATTATACATATGCACTTCTCTTCATGTATTTTTTTCTTAGTCCTTTGATGTGTAACATGGGAAAGTATTCATATGTATGATTTCTAAAGCCCGTTAAACCTCTGAAATTTAGTAAACTGTTGTTGTGCAATACTGTTCTCCTTTAAGAAAGAGCTAGATTTTAATTTTCATAGGATTGAGATTCATCTTGCCATTTGCTTATTCTGATCTGTCTTATTGGAGTTGATGGAGTTGCAAATCAAGTTTCCTTTGAGAAATATAAATGACCTCATTTAATTTAGATAGTTTTTATGTTAATGTGCGTTATTTATAAAGGATTCACTTTGAGGAATTCAATTTGCAGCATGAATAGTTCAATTTCCAGGTATAGTATGATTTGGGACACAGTGAAGCATTTGGATTACAAAATCCAACAAATATTTGTAAAAACATCTAGAGTTGCACCCCTCGCGAAAATCCATTAAAAACTTGAAAATAGAAGGTAAAAGTGGCATTTAAATATCTCAGAATTGAAAGTTGAAGTGATAGATTTTGCATTTGTCTTATTGATTTTGGAGGTTTCTAGTTATCTTGGAAGATAAAAAGGTATCTAGAAATAACATTTTCTGTAAAAGTACATTTAACTGTACCTTAATTTTATGATTTTTATTATGGTACTTGCTTATTAGTCATACATAAAAGGGAATGCCATTAGCTATAGGTTCTGTGCTTTTAATCATGAGTGTACTATTCTTTGTTATTCTTTCTTTAGGCTTACGATTGCATTTATGATTCCAGATGGCAGTTGTTACAAGAAGCAATTTGCCAAAAGCATACCAAATTAATATTCATTTAATGTGCACAAAAATCAAAGGACTTCATCTTTTACTTCCATTTAATATTGCCTTTTCAGATGCTCCCCATGCATACTTTGTAGTCATTCATTTTTCCTGGCATGCACACTCTGTCAGATTTTCCTCATTCAGACATCTCCTTACATGAGTTCCTGGCTTTTAGTGAAGTCTGGAAATGCATCAATCAGTGAAAATCACCAAATTGTTACCTATGCACAAAAGCAAGTTGCCAGTTACAGTTACCTCGGTTGGGAACCTTAGAGGATTTGAGGCTTTTTATGCAGCATTAAGGTTACTTGCCTGCACATAATATTGCAATTATTAAATCCCAGCAGTGCTACTTGGAATAAAAGACAAATGTTTATGTCTTTGAGGAGCTCATGTTCCACATCCACAAGGCAAGTATAATCCACACAACCTATTTATATAAAGATAATTTGGCACACTAGAGTTTACTAATTATTAAGGCACTGACTAACTCAGTAGCATACTAAAAACAAAGATCTGAAGCACACTCTCTTTTCTGGGTACCACGGCAAGGACAAAGGTTGAGAGGCGTATCTTGAAAGTGTCACTGAGCATATCTAACCTTTTGGGTCCCTTGCCATGGAAGCCACTTTAACATTGTTCTCTAGTGTTGTTTCAACAAGGGTGAAAATAACAAAAGAGTTCCCTGAGAGTGGGAATAGAATTGCAGGAAACCACGACATAAAAAGTCAACTGACCTTTTTTATTTTTATACAATGAAGCAACTTAAAATGTCTCTGCTTACTAATAAGGTTGGAGTCCTCAGATATTTCTGATGAGATATGGTCCGAGTATTAGAAGTAATCTTCCATGTAGTGAATATGTTTTACTGTGGTAGGTATTTTCAGCAAGAGGTCCCATGAAATCCTCCAGCCCATGGGATAACTGACCTAGAGGCTTCAGGTTATCCCCACCCTCCATCTTTGTCCCTTAAACTGATTCTGTTTTGGTATCCATGGGCATCTCTTGCTTGTTTTTCTTATAAAGGCAGTCACTCAGTTGTGTACAACTCTTTGAAACCCCATGGACTGTAGCCTGCCAGGCTCCTCTGTCCATGGAATTCTTCAGGCAAGAAGACTGGAATGGGTTTGGTTGCCATTTCCTTCTCCAGGGGATCTTCCCAACCCAGGAACTGAACTCAGGTCTCTTGCATTACAGGCAGATTCTTTACCATTTGAGCCACCAGGGAAGCCCCTTATCAAGGAAGAGCACTGACAAAGTGATTTTCAGGCCTTCTTAAAAGCCAATAAGTTCAGTTCAGTCACTCAGTTGTATTTGACTCTGCGATCCCATGTACTGCAGCATGTGAGGTCTCCCTGTCCATCACCAACTCCTGGAGTTAACTCAAACTCATGTCCATTGAGTCGGTCATGCCATCCAACTCATCCTCTATCATCCCCTTCTCCTTCCACCTTCAATCTTTCCCAGCATCAGGATCTTTTCAAATTAGTCAGTTCTGTGTATCAGGTGGCCAAAGTATTGGAGTTTCATCTTCAGCATCAGTCCTTCCAATGAATATTCAGTGTTGATTTCCTTTCGGATGAACTGGTTGGATCTCTTTGCTGTCCAAGGGACTCTCAAGGGTCTTCTCCAACACCACAGTTCAAAAGCATCAATTCTTCTTCTATAAAGAAAGTGCTCGGCTTTCTTTATAGTCCAATTCTCACATCCATATATGACTACTGGAAAAATCATAGCTTTGACTAGATGGGCCTTAGTTGGCAAAGTAATGTCTCTGCTTTTTAATATGCTGTCTAGGTTGGTCATAACTTTTCTTCCAGGAGCAAACATCTTTTAATTTCATGGCTGCAATTACCATCTGCAGTGATTTTGGAACCCCCAAAATTAAACTCTGTCACTGTTTCCGCATCTATTTGCCATGAAGTGATTGGACCAAATGCCATGATATTAGTTTTCTGAATGTTGAGTTTTAAGCCAACTTTTTCACTCTCCTCTTTCACTTTCATCAAGCAGCTCTTCAGCTCTTCTTTGCTTTCTGCCATAAGGGAGGTATCATCTGCGTTTCTGAAGTTATTGATATTCCTCCCAGCCATCTTGATTCCAGCTTGTGCTTCATCCAGTCCAGCATTTAAAAGCCTGTATCTCATTATTAAGACAAAATCTTCACATTTTTGAATAATACAATGATAAGGACTTATTATCTGTCACAGCATACTCTCTGAATCTGTCAGGATATCAACAGTAAATAAATGGAATATTCATATTATAATAATTTGAGGTGGGTTTATTTACAAAGGGGCTGTTTACAAATTGCCAACATTCATTGGATCATAGAAATAGCAAGAGAGTTCCAGAAAAACATCTACTTCTGCTTTATTGACTACACCAAAGCCTTTGACTGTGTGGATCACAACAAACTGTGGAAAATTCTTAAAGAGATGGGAATACCAGACCACCTTACCTGCCTCCTGAGAAATCCATATGCAGGTCAAGAAGCAACAGTTAGAACCGGACATGGAACAACTGACTGGTTCCAAATTGGGAAAGGAGTACATCAAGGCTGTATATTGTCACCCTGCTTATTTAACTTATATGCAGAGTATATCATGTGAAATGCCTGGCTTGATGAAGCACAAGCTGGAATCAAGATTGTTGGGAGAAATATCATTAACCTCAGATATGCAGATGACACCACCCTTATGCAGAAAGTGAAGAGGGACTGAAGAGCCTCTTGATGAAAGTGAAAGAGGAGAGTGAAAATACTGGCTTAAAACTCAACATTCAAAAAACAAAGATCATGGCAACCGGTCCCATCACTTCATGGAAAATAGATAGGGAAACAATGGAAATAGTGAGAGACTTTATTTTTGGGGGCTCCAAAATCACTGCAGATGGTAACTGCAGCCGTGAAATTAAAAGACGCTTGCTCCTTGGAAGAAAAGCTATGATCAACCTTGACAGCATATTAAAAAGCAGAGACATTATTTTGCTGACAAAGGTCCATCTAGTCAAAGCAATGGTTTTTCCAGTAGTCATGTATGGATGTGTGTTGGATCATAAGGAAAACTGAGTGCAAAAGCATTGATGCTTTTGAACAATGGTGCTGGAGAAGACTCTTGACCCCTTGGACTGCAAGGAGATCAAATCAGTCAATCCTAAAGGAAATCAGTGTTCATTGGAAGGACTGATGCATAAGCTGAAACTCCAATATTTTGGCTACCTGATGTGATAAACTGACTCATTTGAAAAGACCCTGATGCTGGGAAAACTTGAAGGCAGTAGGAGAAGGGGACGACAAAGGATGAGATGGTTGGATGGCATCACTGACTTGATGGATATGAGTTTGAGCAAGGTCTGGGAGTTGGTTATGGCAGGGAAGCCTGGCATGTTGCAGTCCATGGGGTCACAAAGAGCTGAACATGACTGAGCAACTGAACTGTTCACAAAGCTGTGGACAGGGTGTATGAAACCAGAAGAGATAGTGCACAAACCAGGGAAAGTTGACATTGTCACCACGCCTAGTCCTGAGAGACAGGAAAGAGAGTGGCTACTGGAACCCAGATGGAGAGGGTTCATGGGAAAATGGCTTTAAGGCCAGTGACTTTCTTTTGAGAGAGATGCAGCTATCCAGAGTAAAACCTCATAAGAAGAGAACTATGGGAATGAGTACATTGACATCACTCTCCTCTTTCCTGCTGGTCTTCTGCTGATATTCCCCATTGTCTGAACCTCACTGAAAGCCAGAGGGCAGGTGATTTCAGTGATCAGGCTCTGAGGCATGAAGCCAGATAATGAATACTAGAGAGTGAATCTGGGCCTGCAGTTTTATTTATGTCTATGATGTAACAGACTCCTTCTTTAGATTATTTCGTTTAATTTTTATAATAACTCCATAAGGGAATATTTTATTTGTCCCATTTTACTGATGAGAAGTTGAAGCATAATGAGTCTAATTAATTTGACCTGGGTCACACAGATAATTAAACTCAAATTTGGGCTCATATATATGATACTATATTTCTTCTCTTTACAAAGCTCATTATTGTTAGCTTACAGTTATTGAGAGGTTATTGAGTCTAATTCTCTTTTTTTAAATTTTATTTTGTTTTTAAACTTTATATAATTGTATTAGTTTTGCCAAATATCAAAATGAATCCATCACAGGTATACATGTGCTCCCCATCCTGAACCCTCCTCCCTCCTCCCTCCCCCATACCATCCCTCTGGGTCGTCCCAGTGCACTAGCCCCAAGCATCCAGTATCGTGCATTGAACCTGGACTGGCATCTCGTTTCATACATGATATTTTACATGTTTCAATGCCATTCAGATTTGGGAGTCTAATTCTCTTAAGAAGTAGCTACTACTATTATCTCCATTTGTCTGAGGCACAGAAGTTAAATACCAAGGTTATAGACCTAATAAGATATAATAGCTACATTTAGATCCAGTTGTTTTTCAGTCACCCAGTCATGTCCAACTCTTTGCAACCCCATGGACTGCAGCACACCAGGCTTTCCTGTCCTTCCACATAGCATGTTCTGGAAGGGATTGTTCCCTGACCAGGGAGTGAACCTGGGCCCCCTGCATTGGGAGCGCAGAGTCTTAGCCACCTGAGCTACCAGGGAAGTCCCTTAGACCCAGAAAGTCATGTTAAACGACTTTACTATGTGTTGACCTCTCATTTGTTTTCCAAAGTATATTATTATATTTGTTCATCCTTTCCTCCACATGACGAAACTCAGGTGAGAATAGCTTATATGATCCTTTCCCTTCTAACTCATGTCTTATCCCAGGCTTTAAATGAAGGAAGTGTTTGTAAATGGATTGCCCATCTCTTCATACCTTTCCCAAAGAAGCAATTCTTTCCTTTACCTTGGCATTCATAGGCTTTTGTTCTTGTCTGCACCAGCATTTCATCTCTAGGAGTAGGGAATTGAATTTGTGTACTGCACAATTAGGACAGCAAAATAACCTTATACCTGAGCTGGTTGTGAAAAATATCTCACTTAAATATTTTAAAAATCTGATGCAAGATACACCTTTCTCTTTTTTTATAGAAATAAACCCTAAGCCACCACCATCACCACCACAACAAAATATTGGGGAGTGAAAGTCACTCAGTTGTGTCCGACTCTTTGTGACCCCATGGACTATACAGTCCATGGAATTCTCCAGGCCAGAATACTGGCATGGGTAGCCATTTTCTTCTCCAGGGGATCTTCCCAACCCAGGGATCAAACCCAGGCCTCCTGCATTGCAGGCGTATTTCTTTACCAGCTGAGCCTCCAGAGAAGCCCAAGAATGCTCGAGTTGGTACCCTATCCCTTTTATAGCAGATCTTCCAGACCCAGGAATTGAACTGGGGTCTCCTGCATGGCAGGCAGATTCTTTACTAACTGAGGTACTAGGAAAGCCCCAAATATTGGAGAGAGAGCTTCTAAATCTGTTTTAATAGAATTAAGAGTCTGAAATATTATTGTCAGAGTTCCCAGAGTAAATTAACATTTTAATAATTTTTATTATTTTAAATACCTGAATAACACAGTAATTTTAGAAAATACAGATAAATGGCAAGAAGAATGTAAAAAGTGATCCATAATCTCACAATCTAGAGATAAATACTGTTTACATTTTGTAACATTTCTTGGTATACTATCTTTGTATATATGAACTTATTTTGATGGATGTTTAAAGTATATACTTATAATTGTTAAAATATACAAATTATTCATGCTCATTGGAGAATAAATGTAAATAATGCAGTTTAAAAAAGGAATCAAAATACAAATTAACACAGAACTAACCAAGATTAATGTTTTGGTGATTTTCTTTCCAGATTATTTTTTATGCATATGCCTGTGCATATATACACCTGAGCACATTTTACAAAAGTAGCATCATGCTGTATATGTTGTTTGTGGCCTGATTCATGAATACATACTATTGTCCTATTTGGAGGTACTAACTTAATTTCTTTTAAATTTTTTTCTTAAAAATTGAAGTATAGTTGATTACAGTATTGTATTTCGGGTGTACATGAAAGTGGAGAAGACTCTTGTGAGTCCCTTGGACTGCAAGGAGATCCAACCAGTCCATCCTAAAGGAGACCAATCCTGGGTGTTCATTGGAAGGACTGATGCTGAGGCTGAAACTCCAATAGTTTGGCCACCTCATGCGAAGAGTTGACTCACTGGAAAAGACCCTGATGCTGGGAGGGCTTGGGGGCAGGAGGAGAAGGGGACGACAGACGATGAGATGGCTGGATGGCATCACCGACTTGATGGACATGAGTTTGAGTGAACTCCGGGAGTTGGTGATGGACAGAGAGGCCTGGCGTGCTGCAATTCATGGGGTCACAAAGAGTCGGACACGACTGAGCGACTGAACTGAACTGAACTGATGTGTGTATGTGTATGTGAGTGCATGTGTGTATATTTGAAGATATTGGGTGGAGTTTCCTGTGCTATACAGTAAATCCTTGTTGTTGTTCGTTTTTCAGTTACCCAGTCGTTTCCAACTCTTTGTGTTCCCATTGACTGTAGCATGACAGGCTTCTCTGTCCCTCACCATCTCCCAAAATTTGCCTAAGTTCATGTCCATTGCATCAGTGATGCCATCCAGCCATCTCATCCTCTGATGCCTTCTTCTCCTTCAGACCTCAATATTTCCCAGCATAGGGGACTTTTCCAAGAATCAGCTGTTCGCAGCAGGTGAGCAAAATACTGGAGTTTCAGCCTCAGTATCAGTCCTTCCAATGAATATTCAGTTGATTTCCCTTAAGATTGACTGGTTCAATCTCCTTGCTGTCCAAGAGACTCTCAGGAGTCTTCTGCAACACCATAGTTTTAAGGCATCAGTTTTCAAGAAGCACTCCACCTTCTTTACGGTCCAGCTCTCACAACCGTACATGACTACTGGGAAGACCATAGCCTTGGCTGTATGGACTTTTGTTGGCAGAGTAATGTCTCTGCTTTTCAACACACTGTCGAAGTTTGTCATAGCTTTCCTGCTGACAAGCAAACGTCTTCTGATTTCATGGCTGCACTCACCGTCTGCAGTGATTTTAGAGCCCATGAAGAGGAAATCTGTCACTACTTCTGCCTTTTCCCCTTCTATTTGCCATGAAGTAATGGGTCTGAATGCCATGATCTTAGTTTTTTTTTAATATTTAGTTTTAAGCCAGCTCTTTCACTCTCCTCCTTCACTGTCCTCAAAGGCTCTTAGTTCCTCTTCGATTTCTGCCACTAGAGTGGTATCATCCACATATCTGAGGTTGTTGATGTTTCTCCCACCTATCTTGATTCCAGCTTGTAACTCATCCAACCCAGCATTTCTCATGGTGTGCTCAGTATATGGATTAAACAAACAGGATGACAGCAGATAGCCGTGTCGTATTCCTATCTCAATCTTGAACCAATCAGTTTTTCCAACAGGAGTCTTACCTTGACCGACATACAGGTTTCTCAGGAGACAGGTAAGATGGTCTGGTTTTTCCCATCTCTCATTAAGTGCTTTCCTCAGTTTATTATGATCCACAGAGTCAAAGGCTTTGGCATAGTCCATGAAATAGAGGTAGATGCTTTTTTTGAGTTTCCTAGGTTTCTCTGTGATCCAGTTAAAGTTCATAATTTGATCTCTGGTTCCTCTTTCTATTCTAAATCCAGCTTGGACATCTGGAAGTTCTTGGTTCACATAATGTTGAAGCCCAGCATGCAAGATTTTAAGCATGACCTTACTAGTGTGTCAGATGAGTGCAACTGTCCAATGGTTAGAACATTCTTTGGTACTATGCTTCTTGGGAATTGGGATGAGGATTGACCTTTTTCCAGTCCTGTGGTCACTGCTGGGTCTTCCAGATTTGCTGACATAATGAACTCAACATCTTGATGGCATCATCCTTTTGGGTTTTGAATAGTTCCATTGGAATTCCATCACATCCACTAGCTTTATTAACAGCAGTGTTTCCTAAGGCCCACTTGACTTCACTCTCCTGAATATCTGGCTCTGGGTGGCTGACCACACCATCGTGGTCATCTGGTTCATCTGGATCTTTTTTTATACAGTTCTTCTGTGTATTCTTTCCATGCCTTCTTGATCTCTTCAGAGTCTACTAGGTCTCTTCTGTTTATGTCCTTTATTGTGCCCATCTTTGGACAAAATGTTGCTTGATATCTCCAGTTTTCTTGAAGAGATCTCTAGTCTTTCCCCTTCTGTTATTTTTTTCTAGTTTTATACATTGTTCATTGAAGAAGGCCTTCTTGTCTCTCCAGGCTGTTCTTTGGAAATCTGTGTTTAGTTGGATATACCTTTCCCTTTCTCCCTTGCTTTTAATTTCTCTTCTTTCTTTAGCTATTTGTAATAGAACTGGCCATGGAACAAGAGACTGGTTCCAAATAGGAAAAGGAGTACGTCAAGGCTGTATATTGTCACTCTGCTTATTTAACTTATATGCAGAGTACATCATGAGAAACGCTGGGCTGGAAGAAGCACAAGCTGGAGTCAAGATTGCCAGGAGAAATATCAATAACCTTAGATATGTAGATGACACCACCCTTATGGCAGAAAGTGAAGAGGAACTAAAAAGCCTCTTGAGGAGAGTGAAAAAGTTGGCTTAAAGCTCAACATTCAGAAAACGAAGATCATGGCATCTGGTCCCATCACTTCATGGGAAATAGATGGGGAAACAGTGGAAACAGTGTCAGACTTTATTTTGGGGGGGCTCCAAAATCACTGCAGATGGTGACTGCAGCCATGAAATTAAAATATGCTTACTCCTTGGAAGAAAAGTTAGGACCAACCTAGATAGCATATTGAAAAGCAGAGACAGTACTTTGCCAACAAAGGTCCGTCTAGTCAAGGCTGTGGTTTTTCCAGTGGTCATGTATGGATGTGAGAGTTGGACTGTGAAGAAAGCTGAGTGCTGAAGAATTGATGCTTTTGAATTGTGGTGTTGGAGAAGACTCTTGAGAGTCCCTTGGACTGCAAGGAGATCCAACCAGTCCATTCTGAAGATCAGCCATGGGATTTCTTTGGAGGGAATGATGCTGAAGCTGAAACTCCAGTACTTTGGGCACCTCATGTGAAGGGTTGACTCATTGGAAAAGACTCTGATGCTGGGAGGGATTGGGGCAGGAGGAGAAGGGGACGACAGAGGATGAGATGGCTCAATGGCATCACTGACTCTATGGATGTGAGTCTGAGTGAACTCCGGGAAGGAGGCCTGGAGTGCTGCAATTCATGGGGTTGCAGCACTCCGGGGTTGCAAAGAGTAGGACACGACTGAGCGACTGAACTGAACTGAACTGAAGGCCTCCTCAGATAACCACTTTGCTTTCTTGCTTTTCTTTTTATTTGGGATGGTTTTGTTCATTGTCTCCTGTACAATATTATGGACCTCTGTCCGTAGTTCTTCAGGCACACTGTTTATAAGTTCTAATCCCTTTGAATCTGTTTGTTACCTCCACTGCATATTCATAGGGGATTTGATTTAAGTTGTACCTGGCTTGCCTAGTGGTTTTCCACTTTCATTAGTTTAAACCTAAATTTTTCTATGAGAAGCTGATGGCCTGAGCCATAGTCAGCTTCAAGTCTTGTTTTTGCTGACTGTATACTTATTGCTTATCTATTTTATGTATGGTAGTTTGTATCTGTTAATTTTATATTTCTTTTGTCCTTCGTATTCCTCATTTCCCCCTTGGTAGCCATAAGTTTGTCTATGTCTGTGACTATTTCTGTTTTTGTAAATAGATTCATTTGTAACATTATTTTTTTAAGATTCCACATGTAAGCAATATTATATTTGTCTTCCTCTGTTCGGCATACTACACTAAGTATGAAAATTTTGGGTCCATCCATATCACTGCAAATAGCATTATTTCATTCTTTTTATGGCTGAGTAATATTCCATTGTATGTATGTACCACACTGTGTTTATCCATTCACTTGTCAATTGTTATTTAGGTTGCTTCCATTACTGGGCTATTGTAAATAGTACTGCAGTAAACACTGGGTACATGTATCTTTTTGATTTAGATTTTCTCTGGATATATGCCCAGTAGTGGGACTGCTGGATCATATGGTAGCTCTGTTTCTAGGTTTTTTGAGAAACCTCCATAATGTTTTCCATCATAGCTGTACCAATTTTCATTCCTACCAACAGTGTAGGAGGGTTCCCTTTTCTCCACATCCTCTCCAGCATTTATTGTTTGCAGATTTTTTGATGATTGCCTTTCTGACCATCGTGAGGTGATACCTAATTGTCGTATTGGTTTGCGTTTCTCTAATAATTAGTGATATTGAACATCTTTTCATGTTCCTGCTGACCGTCTGTATTTCTTTGGAGAAATGTCTATTTAGGTCATCAGCCCATGTTTTTATTAGATTGCTGATCATCTATTATAATACTGTGGTAAAATATGTATATGAATTTAATTTTTTCCTCTATAAAGTTCTTTTGAAGTTTTTTACTAGAATGAGCTATCTTTACAAATTTTTAGAGTACAGTTGATCAAAACAACTTAGGTATATCAATGTTTTGACAAATAATTAAAAGATAAAATGCTATTTGAAATGCATTTCTTAATGAAATGATAGCTGCTTTTCAATTAGCTTTTTCAATTTGTAGATGAGTTTTATTATTTTTTCCTAAGTTAAAAAAATTTTTGGAGTATGTAAATATAGATGAATTTGTTCTCATACACAATTAGATGTGAATGGAAAGAATTTTGTTGTAGAAGTGTCTCTTAATCCTTTGAATTCCTTTTTAATTATATGTCAAAAATCACATACTCACTTATCAAAACTTATTTTTAATGATCCATCAGCTGACAGCTCAATTAGATTCTCCTTCAATTTTGTTAAAAACAAGGAATTACAAATTACCTAACTTGGGATATTACTCACCCATTAGTCATTCATTTTATCATCTTCATTAACATAATTTCACCCTGTCCCTTTGTTTGGCACACCATAGCTTTTTCATCCTGTGGCAATATACTATAGTAAAATTAGTGATGGCTGAGAGCTATTCTTTATTTTTTTCTGAGTGACAGAAGGGTTTTGTAAGTGGGGAGCTGGAAAAAGAATCTGCAGATTGCAGGTGCCCTCTCAGGCAGATAACTATTAGCAAAGTATTCATATGGAAGTTGAAAGTCTGAAATTGATTATCTCAAAACTCTCCATTTTCCCACAAACTCATCGGAAAGTTTTCCATGTACCTTGAGAGGTATATGTGCCATGTTTTATGATCTTTGATTTTGAATGTGATATACCATTGCTTCATCTCCATTAGTCTTTTTTCCATCAATAAAATTGTAAAGTACTTGATGGCATAGATTGCATGTTTATATCTTCCCACCTGATATGATTCTGGGCATGCAATAGGAGCTCAATAAGTACTGTATTAATCTGAATATGTACTTGAGGCTATTCTTTCTATAAAATGAGAACTGAGCTAAAATATAAGCATAGTGAAATAAAGTGGAGGCAGTTCCAGGAGACAGCAGGTTTGCAGAATACAGGGACAACAAAAGAAGCAAATGAACAATAGAATGCAATCGACCAGAGGCATTTTCTGGATCACAATCATGGTTAAACATCTCCTATTTTCACAGGAAAATCAATAGTAATTTTAGATCCCTTTTGTTTTTTTTTCAGTGGTCTTGGTGATTTGAGCCAACTTTCTGCCTATCTGAATGCTACTCATGTTTCAGGAACCATTGCCCATTCCTTAAATCATTCCTGACTTCTGAGCTTTTTTTTTTTTTCCAATATCTCTGAACAACTATTTATAACCTGTAGCATATAATTTTGAATTTACTTATGTATTATACTGTATTGTTTGAAGTTCTATCCTAACTTTGCCTGGTTTCCTTGATTAGTTTAAAGGCAGGGATGAAGTTTTATTTTGTGTGGTAAATACTTTGTAAATATTTGAAGTTTGAAAGTCCTCCTCAAGTGTACTATAGCATGCTTTTGAATGTCATAAACATTTGAGGCCCTTAGAAATACTGATTCTAATCTATAAATAACTTGGTTGAGAATCAGATAAACACCTCCCCTTATTTTGTATTATCTGTAAGGTTTTTCATAAACTGTTCATTTTATTACCAATTTTATGGAGAATATCCTATTGTTTATGATAAGAGGCATCAACAGTAGCCTTGCTTACAGTCATTTAGCAGCTGTGTAATTACCAAACGTAGGCCTAAGTGTGCTGCAGATTTTGGTCATTGTGGTCGATTAGTTTGTGGTGCTATTAAGCTTTCAGTGTTTATTATAAAGACTTCTATTTTAATGTAAGATCTAATCACTTTGAAGCCATTTCCTGCTATTGTTGCCCCTAAATATGATCATTTCTATTTATTAGCAAGGAAACATTTCCCCACATTGTATCTTCTTCCTTGTATAATAACTGAGACATCCCATGGAGCTATAGCCAGACAGGGAGATGGGCAAACTTTGAAGTCATTAAGACTTTCTTGAAGTATAAGTTTCTGTATAAGCACTTTCTGATAACCATTTTCTCTTTTCTATTAGATCAGTGTTTTGCAATATATAGGTTTGAGTTTTAAAAGTTAATGAATTTTCTTTAACTTTTATGGTAACATTGAGGTTAGTCAACAATAAAACAAGCATAAAATAAAGATAGTGGCTCTGAAAGGAATGAGAGTAGGAATTGATTTACTTATGATCCTACCCTGGACAAATGCTTTTGAGTGACTGAATTAAAAGGACAATGAATGTAGATTGCTATAATACTTTCTATAACTTGATAATAGAACATATGCAGCTATTAATAATGATAATTTAGAGCTATGTTTGGAATGATAAAATGCTCTTGACGTATTATTGAGTGAACAAAGAAAATTAAAAATAAATCTTATCAGTGAAATTTTGTTTACATGTATCTATATACACATATTTATCTGTGGGTTTATAGAGGTCAAACTATCAGGCTAAAGCTTTAGATGTGTTTAACTAGTTCTGTTCTCTTGTAACTAAATCAAAATACCAAAACTGAATTTGGGATATTATTAGCTGCCATTGTCATTTTGTGACTTGGAGAAATATTGCTCCTGACTAATGAATAAACTTTCATATCCTGTGAATAAAAGTATCCTTTGCAAAATTCCTGAGAATTTCTCAGTCATATGTTCTCATGGTTACTCCTGCCATGAATTTCCTGCTTGCTCTGAATTTTGTCTTCCTCTTATCTCACCTGTGATTGATATTCTGTTTGGGCTCACTTAATGAACAGGAAGTTTTCTTTGTAGCAGTGCTAATAACTTAGATTTGAATATGAGTCCTCATGCCAGTCAGCCAGTTGTATATCTCACCTTGTACATTTTGTCCTCAGGCTCAGTCCTTCTATCTTCTTGACAACTCCCTTACTCTGTTTCACATCCCTGTGGTCCTCCATCTAAGAAAACAAAACTAACCCAATTCCCTTTACCGTATTATGCAGAACAGTGTATAGTTTATTGATTAGTGGATATCTTTTTGAATTCAAAGACTCATTAATGTGCTATGCTAAAAGGGACATTCACTACGGATCTTATCTGCCTCAGAACTGGCAAGGCTTTGAAATTATTTTCCCTTACTGTTTTCCTCATCAATCTCCAAAAGTGGGGGAGTGTCACAAAACCTCAAAGATAGGAATTAGGCAGAAGTAGCTATGTGATGCCCATGTGTAGGGTCTTCTCTCGTGTTGTTGGAAAAGGGTGTTTGCTATGACCAGTGCATTTTCTTGGCAAAACTCTATTAGTCTTTGCCCTGCTTCATTCCGTATTCCAAGGCCAAATTTGCCTGTTACTCCAGGTGTTTCTTGACTTCCTACTTTTGCATTCCAGTCCCCTATAATGAAAAGGATATCTCTTTTGGGTGTTAGTTCTAAAAGGTCTTGTAGGTCTTCATAGAACTGTTCAACTTCAGCATTACTGGTTGGGGGATAGACTTGGATTACTGTGATATTGAATGGTTTGCCCTGGAAATGAACAGAGATCATTCTGTCGTTTTTGAGATTGCATCCAAGTACTGCATTTTGGACTCTCTTGTTGACCATGATGGCTACTCCATTTCTTCTGAGGGATTCCTGCCCGCAGTAGTAGATATAATGGTCATCTGAGTTAAATTCACCCATTCCAGTCCATTTTAGTTCACTGATTCCTAGAATGTTGATGTTCACTCTTGCCATCTCCTGTTTGACCACTTCCAATTTGCCTTGATTCATGGACTTGACATTCCAGATTCCTATGCAATATTGCTCTTTACAGCATTGGACCTTGCTTCTATCACCAGGCCCATCCACAACTGGATATTGTTTTTGCTTTGGTTCCATCCCTTCATTCTTTCTGGACTTATTTCTCCACTGATCTCCAGTAGCGTATTGGGCACCTACCAACCCAGGGAGTTCCTCTTTCAGTATCCTATCATTTTGCCTTTTTATGCTGTTCATGGGGTTCTCAAGGCAAGAATACTGAAGTGGTTTGCCATTCCCTTCTCCAGTGGACCACATTCTGTCAGACACCCTCTTCCAACAACACAAGAGAAGACTCTACACATGGACATCACCAGATGGTCAACACCGTAATCAGATTGATTATATTCTTTGCAGCCAAAGATGGAGAAGCTCTATACAGTCAACAAAAACAAGGCCAGGAGCTGACTGTGGCTCAGATCATGAACTCCTTACTGCCAGATTCAGACTTAAATTGAAGAAAGTAGGGAAAACCACTAGACAATTCAGTTATGACCTAAATCAAATCCCTTATGATTATACAGTGGAAGTGAGAAATAGACTTAAGGGACTATATCTGATAGATAGAGTGCTTGATGAACTATGGATGGAGGTTCGTGACATTGTATAGGAGACAGGGATCAAGAACATTCCGATGGAAAAGAAATGCAAAAAAGCAAAATGGCTGTCTGAGGAGGCCTGACATATAGCTGTGAAAAGAAGAGAAGTGAAAAGCAAAGGAGAAAAGGAAAGATAGAAGCATCTGAAGGTAGAGTTCCAAAGAATAGCAAGAAGAGATAAGAAAGCCTTCGTCAGTGATCAATGCAAAGAAATAGAGGCAAACAACAGAATGGGAAAGAATAGAGATATCTTCAAGAAAATTAGAGATACCACGGGAACATTTCATGCAAAGATGGGCTTGATAAAGGACAAAAATGGTATGGATCTAACAGAAGCAGAATATATTAACAAGAGGTGGCAAGAATACACAGAAGAACTGTACAAAAAAGATCTTCACAACCCAGATAATCACGATGGTGTAATCACTCACCTAGAGCCAGACATCCTGGAATGTGAAGTCAAGTGGGCCTTAGAAAGAATCACTATGAACAAAGCTAGGGGAGGTGATGGAATTCCAGTTGACCTATTTCAAATCCTGAAAGATGATGCTGTGAAAGTTCTGCACTCAATATGCCAGCAAATTTGGAAAACTCAGCAGTGGCCACAGGACTGGAAAAGGTCAGTTTTCATTCCAATCCCAAAGAAAGGCAATGCCAAAGAATGCTCAAACTACCGCACAATTGCACTCATCTCACACGCTAGTAAAGTAATGCTCAAAATTCTCCAAGCCAGGCTTCAGCAATACATGAACCATGAACTTCCTGATGTTCAAGCTGGTTTTAGAAAAGGCAGAGGAACCAGAGATCAAATTGCCAACATCCACTGGATCATAGAAAAAGCAAGAGAGTTCCAGAAAAACATCTATTTCTGCTTTATTGACTATGCCAAAGCCTTTGACTGTGTGGATCACAATAAACTGTGGAAAATTCTTAAAGAGATTGGAATACTAGACCACCTGACCTGCCTCTTGAGAAACCTGTATGCAGGTCAGGAAGCAACAGTTAGAACTGGACGTGCAACAACAGACTGGTTCCAAATAGGAAAAGGAGTACGTCAAGGCTGTATATTGTCACCCTGCTTATTTAACTTATATGCAGAGTACATCATGAGAAACGCTGGACTGGAAGAAACACAAGCTGGAATCAAGATTGCCAGGAGAAATATCAATAACCTCAGATATGCAGATGACACCACCCTTATGGCAGAAAGTGAAGAGGAAATAAAAAGCCTCTTGATGAAAGTGAAAGTGGAGAGTGAAAAAGTTGGCTTAAAGCTCAACATTCAGAAAACAAAGATCATGGCATCTGGTTCCATCACTTCATGGGAAATAGATGGGGAAACAGTGGAAACAGTGTCAGACTTTATTTTTTTGGGCTCCAAAATCACTTCAGATGGTGAGTGCAGCCATGAAATTAAAAGATGCTTACTCCTTGGAAGAAAAGTTATGACCAGCCTAGATAGCATGTTGAAAAGCAGAGACATTACTTTGCCAGGTCCATTAGTCAAGGCTATGGTTTTTCCAGTGGTCATGTATGGATGTGGGAGTTGGACTGTGAAGAAAGCTGAATGCCAAAGAATTGATGCTTTTGAACTGTGGTGTTGGAGAAGACTCTTGAGAATCCCTTGGACTACAAAGAGATCCAACCAGTCCCTTCTGAAGGAGATCAGCACTGGGATTTCTTTGGAAGGAATGATGCTAAAGCTGAAACTCCAGTACTTTGGCCACCTCATGCGAAGAGTTGACTCATTGGAAAAAACTCTGTTGCTGGCAGGGATTGGGGGCAGGAGGAGAAGGGGACGACAGAGGATGAGATGGCTGGATGGCATCACTGACTCAATGGACGTGAGTTTGAGTGAACTCTGGGAGTTGGCGATGGACAGGGAGGCCTGGGGTGCTGCGATCCATGGGGTCGCAAAGAGTTGGACACGACTGAGCGACTGAACTGAACTGAACTGAGCTATATGAAGTGTCATTTTAAAGCACCATTTAAAAACCATAAATACAGATGTCTAATTTCATTCATTTTTGTAAATGGTTCTGACTTCCTTTCCCAGAAAGCAGGTTTAATTTTTTTTTCATCACACTTTGCTCTCACTCCCGTGTTTCACTTACAGTTACTATTGTTTTTATAAGTAAAGCAAGGCAGCAATAAAAGGGTAAATAGGTGATTATATGTTCTCATCTGTCTAACCTTTCCTTCTGAAAAGTATGGCTTGAGTTTATTTCTTCTGTTTTAAGAATACAGATACATTTTTCAGTGAACTTGAATTATGATATAGAATGATATTCGTATGATAGGTTGTCATTTTCAAATGCTTTGGTAATCAAGGTTCTCATTTGTTTAAATAATGAAATAGTATAAATGCGGATCATAGTTTGTTGCATGTTTTTTCTCTTCAGTGTTAATAAATTGATTCACAGTCGAGGTAACATGCCCCATGCTGACTTAGTTGTTAGCAATAGGAATCCTCCCCCTTCATGGACCACAGCCTTGTCATGGCAAAGGGGCTTGCATAACTCAATGAAGCTATGAGCCATGTCGTTCACGGCCACCCAAGATGGAAGGATCATAATGAAGAGTTCTGAGAAAACATGGTCCACTGGAGGAGGAAATGGCAACTCACTCCAGTATTCTTGCTTGGAGAACCCCATGAACAGTATGAAAAGGCAAAAAGATATGACACTGGAAGATGAGCCCCCCAGGTCAGAAGGCATCCAGTATGCTACTGGGGAAGAGTTAAGAGCAATTACTAATAGCTCCAGACAGAATGAAGTGGCTGGGCTAAAGCGGAATGATGTTCAGTTGTGGATGTGTCTGGTGGTGAAAATAAAGTCTAATGCTGTAAAGAACAACATTGCATAGGAACCTGGAATGTTAGGTCCATGAATCAAGGTAAATTGGATTTAGTAGGAAAAAAAAAACACACAGAAGGACCATCTGAGAAAGGTCTTAATGACTCAGATAATCACGATTGTGTGGTCACTCATCTAGAGTCGGATATCCTGAAGTGTGAAGTTAAGTGGGCTTTAGGACACATACTACCAGTAAACCTAGTGGAGGTGATGAAATATATAGCCTTGTCACACTCATTTCCCAATTTTGAACCAGTCCATTGTTCCATGTCTGGTTCTAACTGTTACTTCTTGTCCTGCATACAGGTTTCTTGGGAGACAGGTAAGGTGGTCTCGTATTCCTATCACTTTAAGAATTTTCCACAGTTTGTTGTGAAGATGTTTTTCTGGAATTTTCAAGCTTTTTTTCTATGATCAAACAGACATTGGCAATTTGATTTCTGGTTCCTCTGCCTTTTCTAAATCCAACTTAAACATCTGGAAGTTCTCAGTATGCATACTGTTGAAACCTAGCTTGCAGTGCTTAAAAGGCTGAAAATAATGAAATGATGAGAGATCATATTTGAGATATTCAAATCAGATATATCAGATGTTACAAACTATACAATACAAACTTGAGAGTTTCCTATCCTAGTTGGCAGGCAACATTTCCTATTTTCTGATGGTGTGATTTTTTTTTTTTTAATTAGTTCACAGGCCGAAAAGCACAGGCCTCTGAAATCAGTAAGAAGCCTTTTAAAGATACATGCAACCTTCAGACTAATTGACAGTTAACTTCTAGTAGAACATGTGGCGACCTAACTGTAGACTGTTCCTTTAAAATTTAAAGCCTAATGGCCTATAGATTACAATCAGGTTTTAGATCAATATCTAATTATTATTCAGAATGGTTCTGCTTTGTGATCCACAGACTGTAGAGTGGGCATTTCCTAGGAACTTATTAGAAGAAATGCAGAATCTCAGACTCAACCCAGACCTATTCAGTTAGCAGTCTGCACTTTAACAACACCCCCAAGTGATTCATTTGCACATGCAGTTTGAAAAACACTAATATATTACAATATTCTAGAATGAAGATGACTAAAATAACGTAATGGAGAGATTAGGCCCTGCAGATGAACTGCAGCTTTGACTATCATTGGCACCGATCATCTGTCTCTCAAAGGAGAAAAAAAGAGCTAAAACTGAGATGTAAACTACAATACCATCCTCTACTATCACTTGTAATCAATGCTAGGATGCACCACCATTTCCTTAAGTAGACCTATACTTGTGAAACATTAAAACCCCCATGGTAGAACTTCCCTGGTGGTCTAGTGGTTAAGACTCTGTGCTTCTACTGTGTGTGTGTGGGGGGGGGGGGCGGTTATAAGTTCAATCCCTGGTCAGGGAACTAAGACCCTGCATGCCATGTGATGTAGAAAAATAATAATTACAAAATTTAAAATTAGAAATTGAAAAGCAAACTACAAAATTAAAAACAAACAACCGATAGTATTGATGAACCCATAAATTGATAAAATATGTTTGGCACATTACTCTCAAGTCAGAGCTTTCTACAGTTATTCTTAGTGTATTGAGGGATGTGGGGGAGGAAGGAGAAATGCAGAGGGGAGAGGTCAAGGCTAGACAGGGAAATGGTAGGCAACCCCATCCTTGGAGGCTGAGTGAGTCTGGGGACCTAGTATTTCCATTTCCTAGTTCAGAACATGGCATAACAAGCTCTTCTAATCAAAGACTTATGGATTTATGCCAAAGATTTACATCATAGTTTCTTTCAGATTTCAGGAGTATCATTTCTTTTAGACCCTTTCAGCTAACAGAACAAAGAAATAAATGTATGTATACTCATGTGCCATCTATTTACTTGTTCAATTCAAGTATACATGTATAACAGTATCAAGATTGTTAACCTATACCCCTGTGAGAAAGAACACTATCAGCTAGATTAGAGTGCCTTTTTCTTTTGCTTTTAGTCTTGCAAATTCTGTTCATTTCCAAAGTTACTTAAGTCAGGGGATCTTAGTGAGGTGGTTTCATACATTTGTAATATAATTAGATTGCTTAGTCAAAATCTGTATTCCATTCTTGATGTCAACAACTTTTTCTTTTAATATGCATACATTGATTCACTTTTGTTTTGTGATGTTCTATGGCTTTTGACAAATATAGTATCATGCATTTACCATAACATCATACAGAATAGTTTCACTGCCCCAAAACATCCTCTATGCCTGGAGAAGGAAATGGCAACCCACTCCAGTATTCTGGCCTGGGAAATCCCAGGGACAGAGGGGGCTGGTGGGCTACAGTCCATGGGGTCTCAAAGAGTCAGACATGACTTAGGGACTGAGCACAGTCATTTTTAGAAACAGGGTAGGCCACACAAAACACATCAGATGCTCCTAGTTTGTGGCCTCTGGTTTAATATCCTTCTTTCCAACTTGGCTCTCTACTCCACAGGGACACATGCCCACAGGTCTGTTCTGCTCACCTAGTGTCTGGATTCAACAAATGGAAAAATAAAAATAGAAGACGGACCCACCTTCCCTGTAGAGCATCAAGTTAAAAAAGAACACACTGGCAAGGAGATGGCATTCTATCACTCCCCACCTCTTTTTTGATTGTCCGCTGGAAATGTCACCATTTCTCTTTAAGCCCTACTCCCACTTGACTTCCACAAGCCTCCTTATCCTCTGTCCTGAAGTCATTCCAATGGCCACATGGGTTCTGGCCACAGTGGGGCCCTCTGTGACATCACCAAGGGCCCAGCCTGGTCTGGTCCTCAGTCTCCAGGTGCAAGGGCAGAGCAGCATCTTGGTTCACCATGTGTTTGCTGAAATGGTTCCTGTTCTTATCCATGGGTGTCTCTTGTTTCTATGCCTTAAAGTTTTCTTCTCTGAGTGATAAAGCCAAAGAACTCTAGGGGAAGGTGCTCTGAGGAGGACACTTTCTAATTCAGCACAATCTACCAGAGCATGCCCAAGACTGGCTTGAGATCACGTTGGTCTGGCTTTTCTTCGTTGTTGTGATCGCATTCTGTCATTCCCCATCTCTCTTTCGATTGCCCACTGGACATTTCACCATTTCCCTTTAAACCCTACTCCTAGTTGACTCTCTCAAAACTTATCCTCTGCCCTGAAGTCATCACAATGGCCACATGGATTCTGGCCATTGCCTGTTTTCATTGAGATTCAGTTTGTTTTCTTGAACAAATTTTCCTCAATTACTGCAGGTCTTTGTTCAGTTTCCATAATTCTGAACAAGTTTACTCTGACAGTTTTGCCAGGGTTATTTTTATTTTATTTAGGTGAAAATTTTTAGAGGCCCTGGGGCTTCCCTGGTGGCTCAGAGGGTAAAGCATCTGCCTGCAATGTGGGAGACCTGGGTTTGATCCCTGGGTTGGGAAGATCCCCTGGAGAAGGAAATGGCAACCCACTCTAGTATTCTTGCCTGGGAAATCCCATGGACTGAGGAGCCTGGCGGGCTACAGTCCATGGGGTTGCAAAGAGTCGGACATGACTGAGCGACTTCACTTCACTTCACTTCACTTCACTTTATTCTATTATTTCCACTCTGTCATGTAAAAATAATTATATATGCACATATGTATATGTGTTATTGTATGTGTGAATTAGAATATTTTCTTACTTTATCCCAATTGATCATTTTGTACATGCACTGGAATGTGGTCACCCTACTTTCAGAATTACAGTTTCTCCTTGAACAACACAGGTTTGAACTACATGGTTTGTCTTATACATGGGTTTTAAAAAAATAGTAAATACTACAGTACTACATGCTCCATGGGCTTCCCTGGTGGCTCAGAGGTTAAAGCGTCTGCCTGCAATGCGGGAGACCTGGGTTCGATCCCTGGGTCGGGAAGATTCCCTGGAGAAGGAAATGGCAACCCACTCCAGTATTCTTGCCTGGAGAACCCCATGGATGGAGGAGCCTGGTGGCTCCAGTCCATGGGGTCACAAAGAGTCAGTGGACATGAATGAGCAACTTCACTTTCACATGCTCCATGGTTGATTGAATCAGCAGTTGTGGAATTGTGGATACAGAGGAACTGGACCATGTATATGGAGGGCTGACTATAAGTTATTTGCAGATTTTTGACTGTGTGGGGGTCGGTGCCCCTAACCCCTGTGTTGTTCTACGGTCAATTGTACTGTTATATTAATAAAAGGAGGGGAAAAATGCATAGATGGAATTTACAGGGAAGATGCTCTTGTCCTGAAATTCAAAACTTAGAATTGCTTCAAAGGCAGGACAGGCCACTGTGTCAAGTGAGAAGCTTCCTAGATTATATTTTAAGGATACCTCAGAGGATACCCTTCAAGGCCACTGATGCAGTTATAAAGCAAATTAATTATAAAATCTGTTTCAATTGTTTCTCCTTGGAATCTTTTTCTTATTTCAGTATATTTAATATACTTATCAAATTCCATTTATAAAACCATGCATTTTTGTGTTTGTGTAAGTGTGCAAACAATATATTTTAGAAAAATTATAAGGTGAGTATATGCAGATATTTACACAGAAAGTCTGTCACATGCACATATACATTTGAAGATTGAGATTAATACCAAAACATTGTAATAGAAATACGCTACTTGAAGAGATAAAATAAACCTAGATTAAATGTCATTTTTTTTTTCCTGCTTGTAACCTTTGTGTTAAGAATGAGCTATCAAGTATTTTAATGATCGACCTTTCCTCAGGGTTATATATTACCCTTTTAATTATTCTTAAAGATATAGAAATTGCTATAAAACATGTCCAATTCTGTGAACCCTCAATCATTCCAATAAAAATAGAAAATATCATAAAACTAAATGTGATGTTCTGACATTTTTAAAAATAAGAATATGAAATGTTACAACATAATTTCATTTTCTTGGTAATTTATCCACTGCACTTCTGCTATGTTCTCTATGTTGCAGTTCTGTTCCTCACGACTTCTTTGGTGTTTATATACTTACTCTGGCCAATGTCTTTCTAGCACAGTTTTACTTGTACCCTTATTTGCATAGGATGGCTCCTAGATGGATTGGCCTGTGTCATTTAGAAGGCAGAACTCAGTCACTCTGTCAATACTGAAGCCAGCTTGTCAACCAGAAGTCAGTTGATGTTTTGTAATGGAAAAAGTAAAGAACATTTGCTTCTGTGTCTATAAACTAATTACACTAAAGCCCCAAGTTGGTGCTTTCATGTACACAGCTACTCTAGCTAAACTCATATGTTACTCAAAGTATCCTGCACATTTTTGAAAACCGAAGAAACCAGAATTGACAGAGACACGTGTACCCCAATGTTCATCTCAGCACTGTTTACAATAGCCAGGATATGGAAAAAACGTAGATGTCCATCAGCAGATGAATGGATAAGAAAGCCGTGGTACATATACACAATGGAATATTCAGTTCAGTTCAGTTCAGTCACTCAGTCGTGTCCGACTCTTTGCAACCCCATGAATCACAGCACACCAGGCCTCCCTGTCCATCGACAACTCCCGGAGTTCGCCCAGACTCACGTCCATCGAGTCAGTGATGCCATCCAGCTATCTCATCCTGTGTTGTCCCCTTCTCCTCCTGCTCCCAATCCCTCCCAGCATCAGAGTCTTTTCCAATGAGTCAACTCTTCACATGAGGTGGCCAAAGTACTGGAGTTTCAGCTTTAGCATCATTCCTTCCAAAGAAATCCCAGGGCTGATCTCCTTCAGAATGGACTGGTTGGATCTCCTTGCAATCCAAGGGACTCCCAAGAGTCTTCTCCAACACAGTTCAAAAGCATCAATTCTTCAGCTCTCAGCCTTCTTCACAGTCCAACTCTCATATCCATACATGACCACAGGAAAAACCATAACCTTGACTAGATGGACCTTTGTTGGCAAAGTAACGTCTCTGCTTTTGAATATGCTATCTAGGTTGGTCATAACTTTCCTTCCAAGGAGTAAGCATCTTTTAATTTCATGGCTTCACTCACCATCTGCAGTGATTTTGGAGCCCAGAAAAATAAAGTCTGACACTGTTTCCACTGTTTCCCCATCTATTTCCCATGAAGTGATGGGACCGGATGCCATGATCTTCATTTTCTGAATGTTGAGCTTTAAGCCAACTTTTTCACTCTCTTCTTTCACTTTCATCAAGAGGCTTTTAGTTCTTCTTCACTTTCTGCCATAAGGGTGGTGTCATCTGCATATCTGAGGTTATTGATATTTCTCCCGGCAATCTTGATTCCAGCTTGTGTTTCTTCCAGTCCAGCGTTTCTCATGATGTACTCTGCATATAAATTAAATAAGCAGGGTGACAATATACAGCCTTGATGTACTCCTTTTCCTATTTGGAACCAGTCTGTTGTTCCATGTCCAGTTCTAACTGTTGCTTCCTGACCTGCATACAGGTTTCTCAAGAGGCAGGTCAGGTGGTCTGGTATTCCAATCTCTTTCAGAATTTTCCACAGTTGATTGTGATCCACACAGTCAATGGCTTTGGCATAGTCAATAAAGCAGAAATAGATGTCTTTCTGGAACTCTGTTGCTTTTTCCATGATCCAGCGGATGTTGGCCATTTGATCTCTGGTTCCTCTGCCTTTTCTAAAACCAGCTTGAACATCAGGAAGTTCATGGTTCACATATTGCTGAAGCCTGGCTTGGAGAATTTTGAACATTACTTTACTAGCATGTGAGATGAGTGCAAATGTGCGGTAGTTTGAGCATTCTTTGGCATTGCCTTTCTTTGGGATCAGAATGAAAACAGACCTTTTCCAGTCCTGTGGCCACTGCTGAGTTTTCCGAATTTGCTGCCATTTTCAGTGTAGTACTTTCACAGCATCAGCTTTCAGGATTTGAAAGAGCTCAACTGGAATTCCATCACCTCCACTAGCTTTGTTCATAGTGATGCTTTCTAAGGCCCACTTGACTTCACATTCCAGGATGTCTGGCTCTAGGTCAGTGATCACACCATTGTGATTATCTGGGCTGTGAAGATTTTTTTGTACAGTTCTTCTGTGTATTCTTGCCACCTCTTCTTGATATCTTCTGCTTCTGTTAGGTCCATACCATTTCTGTCCTTTATTGAGCCCATCTTTGCATGAAATGTTCCCTTGGTATCTCTAATTTTCTTGAAGAGATCTCTAGTCTTTCCCATTCTGTTGTTTTCCTCTATTTCTTTGCATTGATCACTGAAGAAGGCTTTCTTATCTCTTCTTGCTATTCTTTGGAACTCTGCATTGAGATGCTTGTATCTTTCCTTTTCTCCTTTGCTTTTTGCTTCTCTTCTTTTCACAGCTATTTGTAAAGCCTCTCCAGACAGCCGTTTTTCTTTTTTGCATTTCTTTTCCATGGGGATGGTCTTGATCCCTGTCTCCTGTACAATGTCACGAACCTCATTCCATAGTCCATCAGGCACTCTATCTATCAGATATAGTCCCTTAAGTCTATTTCTCACTTCCACTGTATAATCATAAGGGATTTGATTTAGGTCATACCTGAATGGTCTAGTGATTTTCCCTACTTTAATCAATTACTCAGCATTAGCCATTATAAAGAATACATTTGAATCAGTTCTAATGAGGTGGATGAAGCTGGAGCTGATTATACAGAGTGAAGTAAGCCAGAAAGAAAAACACCAATACAGTATACTAACGCATATATATGGAATTTAGAAAGATGATAACAATAACCCTTTATGGGAGACAGCAAAAGAGACATAGATGTATAGAACAGTCTTTTGGACTCTGTGGGAGAGGGAGGTGGGGGATGATTTGGGAGAATGGCATTGAAACATGTATAATATCATATAAGAAATGAATCGCCAGTCCAGGTTCGATGCAGGATACAGGAAGGTTGGGGCTGGTGCACTGGGATGACCCAGAGGGATGGTATGGGGAGGGAGGTGGGAGGGGGGTTCAGGATTGGGAACACGTGTACATCCATGGTGGATTCATGATGATGTATGGCAAAACTAATACAATATTGTAAAGTAATTAGCCTCTAATTAAAATAAATAAATTTAATTAAAAAAATTTGGCTGCATCAGGTCTCAGTTGCAGCATGTGAGATCTTTAGTTGTGGCTTGTGGAATCTAGTTCCCTGACCAGGGATTGAACCCTGGCCTTCTATCCTGGGGGCATGGCGTCTTAAGTACTGGACCACCCTGCATTTTAATGTATCCATAAAACATATATTTTTGTGAAATTCCACTTCAAGATACAACTTGAGTTGTTGTCTATCACAGAAATGAAAAAACTCCAAATGGTCATTATGCTGAGGTGTGAAAGCATACTTTCAAGATGAGGATAATTTAGTCTGGGAAAATTTAGTCTAAGAAGAGAAAAAATTGATTTTGTAAAATCCTGGAGAAAGAGAATGTGACATTGCTTGTGTGGTGCGTGTTCATTCGCTCAATTGTGTCCAACTCTTTGCTACCCCATACACTGTTGCCTGTGAGGCTCCTCTGTCCATGGGATTCTCCAGGCAAGAATACTGGAGTGGGTTTCCATTTCCTTCTCCAGGGGATCTTCCTGACCCTGGGATCAAACCTAAATCTCCTGTATCTCCTACATTGGCAGGCAGATTCTTTACCACTGAGCCACCTTTGAAACTGTGTATCCTTTTAAATATGTGAATATATTTTTCTCATAAAAATTAAAAACACAGAAAAGTAGAAAGGGAAAGTCCTGCCTCTCAATTTTCCTTAATTCCCTTCTCTTACCCATAGAAATGTATCCCTCAAGTTATTTTCCATGATTTTTTTGTATATAGTTATTTGCACATACAGACAACATACACTTAGTTTTTGTTCTGTGGCATGATTTATCTGGTGATATCTCCATGTTATTAATAAGATCTGGTTTATTCTTTACAACTACTGCAGTGTATATACAATAATGCATTTATTTACATTTCTACTACTAGAGGCACATTTGGGTTTTAAAACTCGCTACTATAAATAATTATGTATTGGACAGGTGGATTGTGTTCTCGGTTCTTTAATCCTATCTCATAAACTGTGATTTTTATAGACATCTTTAATCCATTGTCTTCTGTTGTGATCTTTAATATATTTGGAGTTATTTTTTACATCATTTTATGTTTTTTCTTTTATACATGAAATACATAGTTTATTTTATACACCAGTGTGGTGAGCACATTCTTTGGCTGAAATAATAGTGTCTGGATTCACTCATGCATCTTTGCCTTGCTCCTGATCTTAGATGAAAGGTTTTTATTTTTATTTTTTTTTTACCATTAATTAGATGTTAGCTGTGGGTTTGTCATATATGGCCTTTATTTTACTGAGCTACATTCCTTCTATACATAGTTTGTTGAACATTTTGAAAGAGTGTTGAATTTTTTCAGATGCCTTATCTGCATGTATTGGGATGATCATGTGATTTTCATCCTTCATTCTGTTAATGTGGTGTGTCACAGTTATTTATTTGCATATATTGAAGCATCCTTGAATTTCAGGGATAAATTCCACTTGGTCATGGCATCTGATCCTTTTGACATACTTTTGAATTTGGTTTGCTAGTATTTTGCTTAGGAATTTTTCATTTATATTCATAAGAAAGGTTTGCCTATAGTTTTTATGGTTTTTTTTGTTTTTCAGTGTCCTTATTTGACTTTGGTATTAGTCTCATAAAATGAGTTTGGCATTGGTCCCTCCTTTTCAGTTTTTGGAAAAGTTTGAGGACCAGTGTTAATTCTTCTTCAAATGCTTGCTAGAATTAACTGGTATAACCATCTGTTCTTAGAATTGTCTTTATTGGAATGTGTTTGATTACTGACTCATTTTCAATAGCCTCACATGTTATCAGTGTATTAAGATCTCCTACTTCTTGATTCAGGCATGGTATGTCCTATGTATAAGGAATTTTCCGTTTGTTTCTAGATTATCCAATTTGTGTGTAATTATTTATAGTAGTCTCTTATGATTGTTATTTTTATGGAGTCAGTTGTCTTTTTCATTCTGATTTTGTTAATTTGAGTTTTTATTGTTAGTTTTAGTCTAGTTAAAATTTTGTTACTTTCATTAATATTCAGAAAATCAGCTCTTGTTTTAGTGATCTTTTAAATTGTTTTTCTGGTCTCTGTTTTGTTTATAGAGATTATTTAATCTTTATTATTTCTTTCTTTTTGCTAAATTTGGGCTTAGTTTTTTTTCTTTTATAATTTTTAAGTTTAAAGTTAGGTTTTGTTGCTTGAGATATTTCTTTTTTTTGTTTGTGTTTATTGCTATAGAATTTCTTAGCATTGCTTTTACTGTATCTCATAAGTTGTGGAAAGTTGTGTTTTCATTTTAATAAATATGTTTTCTATTTTTTTCTTTTGACTTCATCTTTGACCCATTGGTTGCTTAGGAGTATGTTATTTAATTTATACATATTTGACAATTTTTCTAAGAATGGGCATTTTTTTTAAAAGGCTGTAACCCTTAGGTTATAATAAACAATTATTACCATTATACATATCTGTGCACCAAGTGACACAGCCACCTTTACAAAATACAACTATAAGAGGTGAATGGACACATAGGTAGATATATAGTAATAACTAGAAATTTA
Organism: Bos mutus; assembly: GCF_027580195.1. Taxonomy (NCBI): domain Eukaryota; kingdom Metazoa; phylum Chordata; class Mammalia; order Artiodactyla; family Bovidae; genus Bos; species Bos mutus. The sequence goes on along the minus strand of NC_091646.1, from coordinate 9,209,617 downwards.
ACCCAGTTAAGATGTCGGTAAGACATGACAAGTAGACTAGAAAACATGGGAATAGAGGAGGGTAATGAAAGATCTAAGCAACATAAACAGTATGGTAGATCTTATGGGTGTATATCAAACTTTTTACCCTGATAATGGCAAGAGTAGTTTCTTTTCCAGAACACATGGAAGATTTAGAAGTATTTCTCAGTATTATCTTATAATGTGAATATCAGTAAGTCCCATAAAGTAAAATTATTAAGAGAACACTTTCTGAACACAATACAATAAGTTAATTAATAAAATAAATAATAGATAATTCCATGGCGAATGAAGAAGGAATTAACTCTTAAGCAGCTCATTTGTGATAGGAGAAATACCAATCAAAATTCTGAAATTTCTAAAAAATAACAACATTTAAAATATTCCATAATAAAATCGATGGGGCATATTTACACAACTGATTAGAAGAATTTTCATGGTCTTTAATACCTTAACAATAAAGATGAAAAAAATGAAAGTAAATGAATTAAAATCAAAAGTCTGGAAAGGGAAAGATGCTCAGTGATTTCTGGAGTGGGTAGCCTTTCCCTTCTCCAGGAGATCTTCCCAACCCAGGAATCTAACCAGGGTCTCCTGCATTGTGGGCAGAATCTTTACCAACTGAGCTATCAGGAAGCCCAAAGTTTGGAAATAGAACAACAAATAAACTGCAATAAAGTACAAGTAATGGAGTAATACCAAAAATATCAGAAATAAATAAAACAATGAAGAGAAAAACAAGAGATTCAAATAGTAAAATCTTGCTTTTAAAATATAATAATCAATATAGACAAATTACTAAGTAACCTAATCCAAGAAAAAATGTGGGGTTGAGAGAGAAATCACAAATGTGGGAAAAGGATATGGGGTAAGGAAGCACAGAAATAAATACTGTAAAGAAGTCACAACAGACTACTTTGCAGACTTCTAAGTAATAAATTTGGAAATCTAGATAAAATGGATACTCTTCCTAAATAAATTGAATTTAACAAATTGATCCCTTTAGAGAGAAAATTGATAGATCAAGTAGGAAAAATTGTATGCTAATTTTCACTGTTGCTCTAAATCTCATTAAAATACAGCCATGCTTGGTTGTAACATATTATCTTTTGGGGTTATTTCTTTGCTTTGAGTAAGTTAAGGACTTTTGTCTCCATGTAATTTTCTTTTCTTATATGTAATGCTGGGTTTAGAATCAAGGTTTTGCTTGTCTCATAGAGTGAATTAGGAAATAACACATTTTCTAATCTGTGGAATACTTTTTTTGGGTAAGATTTTCATTTTTTCTCTCATGTATATTTAGAGGAATTTCCTTGTTGGAACACTGTGTCTTGAATTTTTTTTTTCCTGAAAGGCTTTAACATACAGATTATTCCTCAAAAGTAAGGTTGTTTTAAAATTTAAAATAATGGGCGGGGGGTGGTCCTAAGATGGTAGAAGAATAGGACAGGGAGACCACTTTCTCCCCCACAAATTCATCAAAAAAATCATTTGAATGCTGATCAACTTATACAAAACAACTTCTGAACACTAGAGAAGGACACCAGGCACCAAGAAAGGCAGCCCATTCTCTTTGAAAGGAGGTAGGGCAAAATATAAAAGACAAAAAGAGAGACATAGAGTTAGGGATGGAGACCTGTCCTCCTAATGGAGGGAGCTGTGAAGGAGAAGTTTCCACACAGTAAGAACTCTCTCACAGGCGGGTCTATGGGGAGTTTTGGAACCTCAGAGGGCAACATAACTGGGAGGAAAAAAACAAAACAAAACAAAACCATAGAATACATGCCTAACTACAACTGCCTGTGGAGAAGTAGCCTAGATGCTTGCATCCCCCACCAGAGAGCAGGGGCTGGGCAGAGAGGTGTGGGCTGCATCATCGGTGCTTAGGGTAAGAACTTGGGGCATTCAGGTCCGGTTTTGTATTTTTAATATTGTATTTTTGAGAGTCTAACCTCTACTCTAGATTTTTAATCTTTGCTTTTTGGTATTTGATATCAATTTTGTACGTTTAAGAATCTAGTCTTCAGTATCCATTTTCACTAAGGGGTGTGATTACTGGCTTGATTGCCCTTTCCCCTTTTGACACTCCCTTTTCTTCCCCAGGTCACCTCTATCTCCTCCCTCCCCCTTCTATTCTCTACTTAACTCTGTGAATCTCTCTGTGTGTTCCAGGCTGTGGAGAACACTTAGGGAATTGATTACTGGCTAGATTGCTCTTTTCCCTTTTGACTTCCTCCTCCTGGTCACCTCTATCTCCCTCCTCCCTCTTCTCTGTGTAACTCTGTGAATCTCTCTGGGTGTCCCTCATTGTGGAGAAATTTTTCACCATTAATCTAGATGTTTTATCATCTGTGCTGTAACGATGGAGAAGTTTTGAGGCTACTGTAAGAGAAGGACTGAAAGCCAGATGCAGGAGGCTTAACTCCAAAACTTGAGAACATCAGAGAATGCCTGATTCAAGGGAACATCAATAGACAAGAGCTCACCCAAAAGACTCCATACCTACGTTGAAACCAAGCCCTCCTCAAGAGCCAACAAGTTCCAGTGGAAGACATACCACACTAATTCTCTAGCAAAGCAGGAACACAGTCCTGAGCACTAAAAAATAGACTTCCCAAAGCCATGCCAAACCCACAGATACCCAAAAATGCACTACTGGAAAAATCATTGCACTCCAGAGAGAAGAGATCCAGCTCCACCCACCAGAGCACAGACACAAGTTCCCCCAACCAGGAAACCTTGACAAAACACTAGTCTAACCCCACTCACAGGGAGCAGGCTCCACAATAAGGAGGAACCATGAACTTCCAGCCTACAGAATGGGCACCCCAAACACAGCAATCAAAACAAAATGAAAAAGCAGAGAAATATTCATCAGGTAAAGGAACATGATAAATACCCACCAAACCAAACAAAAGAGGAGGAGACAGGGAGTCTACCTGAAAAAGAATTCAAGATAATGATAGTGAAAATGATCCCAAATCTTGAAAACAAAATGGAGTTAAAGATAGTTTGGAGACAAGGATTGAGAAGATGCAAGAAATGTTTAACAAGTACCTAGAAGAAATAGAGTAAATCAGTAATGAATAATGCAATAACAACAGTAGAATAACTGAGGCAGCAGAGAGGATAAGTGAGGTGGAAAATAGAATGGTGGCAATAAATGAAGCAGAGATGAAAAAAGAAGAATTAAAAAAAATAAGGACAACCTCAGAGACCACTGGAACAATGTTAAACACCCCAACATTTGAATCATAGGTGTCCCAGAAAGAAGACAGAAAGGGGATGATAAAATACTTGAGGAGATAATAGTTGAAAATTTCCCTAAAATGGGGAAGGAAATAGCCACCCAAGTCCCAGAAACCCAGAGAGTCCCAAACAGGAAAAATCCAAGGTGAAACACCCCAAGACACATATTAATCAAACAAATGAAGATCAAACACAAAGAGCAAATATTAAAAGCAGCAAAGGAAAAGCAACAAATAATATACAAGGGGATCCCCATTAGGATAACAGCTAATCTTTCAATATAAACTCTTCAGGCCAGAAGGGAATGACAGGACATACTTAAAGTGATGAAAGAGAAAAACCTACAACCCAGATTACTATACCCAGCAAGGATCTCATTCAGATATGAAGGAGAAATCAAAAGCTTTACAGATAAGCAAAAGCTGAGAGAATTCAGCACCACCAAACCAGCTCTTCAACAAATGCTAAAGGATTTTCTCTAGACAGGAAACAGAAAAGATTTTTAAAATCAAACAAAAAACAATAAAGTAAATGGTAACTGGATCATACTCATCAATAATTACTTTAAATGTAAATGCCCCAACCAAAAGACAAAGACTGGTTGAATGGATACAAAAACAAGACCCCTATATATACTGTCAACAAGAGACCCGCCTCAAACCTAGGGACACATACAGGCTGAAAGTGACGGGCTGGAAAAAGATATTTCATGCAAATGGAGACCAAAAGAAAGCAGGAGTAGCAGTACACATATCAGATAAAATAGACTTTGAAATAAAGACTGTGAAAAGAGACAAAGAAGGACATTACATAATGATCAAAGGATCAATCCAAGAAGAAGATATAACAATTATAAACATATATGCACCCAACATAGGAGCACCTCAATACATAAGGCAAATGCTAATAAGTATGAAAGGCAAAATTAACAGTAGCACAATAATAGTGGGAGATTTTAATACTCCACTCACAGCTATGGATAGATCAACCAAACTGAAAATTAGCAAGGAAACACAATATTTCAGTGATACATTGGACCAGTTAGACCTAATTGATATCTATAGGACATTTCACCCCAAAACAATGAATTTCACCTTTTTCTCAAGTGCACATGGAAATTTCTCTAGGATAGATCAAATCCTGGGCCATAAATCTAGCCTTGGTAAATTAAAAAAAAAACTGAAATCACTTCAAGCATCTTTTCTGATCACAATGCGGTAAGATTAGATATCAACTACAAGGAAAAACTATTAAAATATGAACATATGGAGGTTAAACAACACATTTATGAATAACCAACAAATCACAGAAGAAATTGAAAAAGAAATCAAAATATGCATGTAAATAAATGACAATGAAAACACTACAACCCAAAACCTATGGGATTCAGTAAAAGCAGTGCTAAGAGGAAGGTTCATAGCAATACTGCTTACCTCAAGAAACAAGAGAAAAAAAAATAACCTAACTTTATACCTAAAGCAACTAGAAAATGAAGAATTGAAGAACCCCAAAGTTAGTAGAAGGAAAGAAATCATAAAAATCAGAATAGAAATAAATGATAAAGAAACAAAGGAGAACTATAGCAAGAATCAACAAAACTAAAAGCTTGTTCTTTGAGAAAATAAATACAATAGACAAACCATTAGCCAGACTCATTAAGAAAAAAAGGGAGAAGAATCAAATCACCAAATTAGAAATGAAAATGGAGAATTCAAACAGACAACACAGAAATACAAAGGATCATAAGAGACTACTATCAGCAACTATATGCCAATAAAATGGACAACTTGGAAGAAATGGAGGAATTCTTAGAAAAGTGTAACCTTTCAAAACTGAGCTAGGAAGAAACAGAAAATCTAAACAGACCCATCTCAAGCATGAAAATTGAAACTGTAATAAAAAATTTTCCAACAATCAAAAGCCCAGGTCCAGATGGCCACACAGGTGAATTCTACCAAAAATTTAGAGAAGAGATAACACCAATCCTACTCAAACTCTTCCAGAAAATTGCAGAGGAAGGTAAACTCCCAAACTCATTCTTTGAGGCCACCATCACCCTAATACCAAAACCAGACAGAGATGCCACAAAAAAGCAAACTACAGGCCAATATCACTGATGAACATACATGCAAAAATCTTCCACAAAGTTCTAGCAAACAGAATCCAACAACATATTTTTTTTTTAGATTCTATATAATTTTATTTTATTTTTAAACTTTACATATTGTATTAGTTTTGCCAAACAACATATTAAAAAGATCATACATCATGACCAAGTGGGCTTTATCTCAGGGATGCAAGAATTCTTCAGTATTTGCAAATCAGTAAATGTGGATACACCACATTAACAAACTGAAAAGTAAAAATCATATGATTATCTCAATAGATAAGAGAAAGCCTTTGACAAAATTCAACACCCATTTGTGATCAAAACTCTCCAGAAAGCAGGCATAGAAAGACCATACCTCAACATAATAAAAGCCAAATATGATAAACCCACAGCAAACATTATCCTCAATGGCGAAAATTGAAAGCATTTCCCCTAAAGTTAGGAACAAGACAAGGGTGCCCACTCTCACACTACTATTCAACATAGTTTTGGAAGTTTTAGCCACAGCAATCAGAGAAGAAAAAGGAATAAAAGGAATCCATATTGGAAAAGAAGTAAAACTCTCACTGTTTGCAGATGACATGATCCTCTACATAGAAAACCCTAAACACTCCACCAGAAAATTACTAGAGCTAATCAATGAATATAGTAAAGTTGCACGATTATAAAATTAATTCACAGAAATCCCTTGCATTCCTATACACTAACAATGAGAAGACAGAAATTAAGGAAACAATTCCATTCACCATTGTGACAAAAGAATAAAATACTTAAGAATAAATCTACCTAAATAAACAAAAGACCTATATATAGAAAACTATAAAACACTGATGAAAGAAATCAAAGATGACACAAATAGATGGAGAAACACACCATGTTCATGGATTGGAAGAATCAATGTAGTGAAAATGAATATACTACCCAAAGCAATCTATATATTCAGTGCAATCCCTGTCAAGCTACCAATGGTATTTTTCACAGAACTAGAACAAATAATTTCACAATTTGAATGGAAACACAAAACACACACACACACACAATACCTTGACTAGCCAAAGGAATCTTGAGAAAGAAGGGAACTGGAAGAATCAACCTGCTTGACATCAGACTACACTACAAAGCTATAGTCCTCAAGACAGTATGGTACTGGCACAAAACAGAAATATAGATCAGTGGAACAAAATAAAAAGCCCAGAGATAAATCCATGCACCTATGGACACCTTATCTTTGACAAAGGAGGCAAAATATACAGTGGAGAAAAGACAATCTCTTTAACAAGTGGTGCTGGGAAAACTGGTCTGCCACCTGTAAAAGAATGAAACTAGAACACTTTCTAACACCATACACAAAAATGAACTCAAATTGGGTTAAAGATCTAAATGTAAGACCAGAAACTATAAAACTCCTAGAGGAAAACATGGGCAGAACACACTCTGACATAAATCACAGCAAGATCCTCTATGACCCACTTCCCAGAGTAATAGGCATAAAACCAAAAACAAACACATGGGAGCTAATTAAACTTGAAAGCTTTTGCACAATGAAGGAAGCTATAAGCAAGGTGAAAAGACAGCCTTCAGAATGGGAGAAAATAATAGCAAACAATGCAACTGACAAAGAATTAATCTTAAAAATATACAAGAAGCTCCTGCAGCTCAATTCCAGAAAAATAAATGACCCAATCAAAAAATGGGCCAAATAACTAAACAGATATTTCTCCAAAGGAGACCTACAGATGGCTAACAAACACATAAAAAGATGCTCAACATCAGTCATTATCAGAGAAATGCAAATCAAAACCACAATGAAGTACCATCTCATGCCAGTCAGAATAGCTGCTATCAAAATGTCTACAAACAATACATGCTGGAGAGAAAAGGGAACCCTCTTACACTGTTGGTGGAAAAGCAAACTAGTACAGCCACTATAGAGAACAGTGTGGGGATTCCTTAAAAAATTGTAAATAGAACTGCCATGTGCCCAAGCTATCCCACTGCTGGGCATACACACTGAGGAAACCAGAACTGAAAGAGACACGTGTACCCTAATGTTCATCACAGCACTGTTTATAATAGCCAGGACATGGAAGCAACCTAGATGTCCATCAGCAGAGGAATGGATCAGAAAGCATATGTGTATATAAATATACACAATGGAATATTCAGTTCAGTCGCTCAGTCGTTTCCGACTCTTTGAGACCCCATGAATCACAGCGTGCCAGGCCTCCCTGTCCATCACCAACTCCCAGAGTTTACTCAAACTCATGTCCATCGAGTCAGTGATGCCATCCAGCCATCTCATCCTCTGTCATCCCCCTCTCCTCCTGCCCCCAATCCCTCCCAGGATCAGGGTCTTTTCCAATGAGTTAACTCTTTGCATGAGGTGGCCAAAGTATTGGAGTTTCAGCTTTAGCATCAGTCCTTCCAATGAACACCCAGGACTGATCTTTAAAATGGACTGCTTGGATCTCCTTGCAGTCCAAGGGACTCTCAAGAGTCTTCTCCAACACCACAGTTCAAAAGCATCAATTCTTCAGCGCTCAGCTTTCTTCACAGTCCATCTCTCACATCCATACATGACCATTGGAAAAACCATAGCCTTGACTAGATGGATCTTTGTTGGCAAAGTAATGTCTCTGCTTTTGAATATGCTATCTAGGTTGGTCATAACTTTCCTTCCAAGGAGTAAGCGTCTTTTAATTTCATGGCTGCAATCACCATCTGCAGTGATTTTGGAGCCCAGAAAAATAGTCTGACACTGTTTCCACTGTTTCCCCATCTATTTCCCATGAAGTGATGGGACCAGATGCCATGATCTTAGTTTTCTGTATGTTGAGCTTAAGCCAACTTTTTCACTCTCCTCTTTCACTCTCATCAAGAGGCTTTTTAGTTCCTCTTCACTTTCTGCCATAATGGTGATGTCATCTACATATCTGAGGTTATTGATATTTCTCCTGACAATCTTGATTCCAGCTTGTGCTTCTTTCAGCCCAGGGTTTCTCATGATGTACTCTGCATATATGTTTAATAAGCAAGGTGAATTACTCAGCTATTAAAAAAACACATTTGAGTTAGTTCTAATGAGGTGGATGAAACTGAAGCCTATTATACAGAGTGAAGTAACTCAGAAAGTAAAACGCCAATACAGTATATTAACATATATATATATATATATATATATATATATATATATATATATGAAATCTAGAATGATGTTAATGACAACCCTATATGCAAGACAGCAAAAGAGACACAGATATAAAAGACTGACTTTTGGACTCCATGGGAGAAGGCGAGGGTGGGGTGATTTGAGAGAATAGCATGGAAACATCTATATTACCGTATGCATATGTGAAATAGATGACCAGTCCAAATTCAATGTAGCAAACAGGGCACTCAAAGTCAGTGCACTGGGACAACCCAGAGGAATGGGATGGGGAAGGAGATGGGAGGTGTGTTTGGGATGGAGGGACACATATACACCTTTGGCTGATTCATGTCAATGTTTAGGCAAAAACTACCACAATATTTTAAAGTAGTTAGCCTATTTGAAATAAATTGATTAATTAAAACGTTTAAAATGTAATTCGTTATATTAGATAAAGGAAGAAAACACATATGACCAATAGATATGCAACTTATTTTTAAAAATTCAGCATTCATCAGGATGAACGTTAGGAATCAGTTAATAGTTTGTAGAACTCCTTCACCCCATTCCACGATTCATAGTGGTATAGAGACAGACACATATACAGACAACAAAACACCCCCCCACACACCCTCCACTTCCCATCTGTAAATATTAGCAGTTTAGCTCATGATTATTACTGTGTTTACAGTAAGCATCCTAGTGAATGAATCTTACCAACGTTTTATATGTTTATTTGCTCACTACTGTTTCTTATACCTCTTGATAGTTTGTCTTTTGCCCTAGTATACTAAAAAAATTATTATAGCAAGTATGTGTCAATATTACACTTTGATAGCTTCATGTCCCTAACATTATTTTTTCTTTACACAGAAGATTTCATTTTGAAAACCATGTTACCCTTACATCAGGCACTTTAGAGTGAGACTTTCTCCTTTTGACATAAAATGATTTCGTAAATTATCTGAAGCCTGTAGGTCTTAAATGTAAAACAAGTGGATGTAATATTATTAAAATTCAGCCATTTTGATACAACTGCAAAGGTGATTATTGAAATATAAGAATGTGATTGGTTTTTATTAGAACATATTTTAGTATCTTTGCTAGTGAAGCTTAGCCTCAGTTGCCAATAGCTAGGACCACACTTGGAAATGCTCTAAAATGCAGTTCATACTTCTGTTTTCAATCATCTCAGGAACTAATCCCACAAATAGAGGAGCCTGGTGAGATACAGTCCATGAGGCTGTTAAGTGTTGGACATGACTTTGCAACTTAACCACTACCACCACGACCACATTCAGCAACCCCCTAAAAAGCAATTCATACTTCTGCTTTTTTTTCAGTCTCAGAAACTACTATTATGCTGTTACTCCTTTGATCAGAAAACATATTACTCAGTTTCTAAGCTCCCTCTTCACCTAAACAGCTATAAGAATTATCAACGGCCTTTTCCACCACTGGCTTTTTCTTCATAGTCTGCCTGGAGAGATACGTGAAGCTGTGGCCATATTTTTTTTCCTTTTGAGTCCAGGTACTTATCCTTTCATCAGAATTAAATGTAGGATGGTCAGTTAGGAGTCACTCTTACAGTTTGCTTCTGTTTTGTCTTCTTCCACAGTAGGTCTGTTTGTGTTGCTTTTAAAGGCCAACTCAGAGTTATGAATAATGTTCTTCATCACATCTTTGAAAGGGGAGTTATCATTTAATGAGGCTAATGGAGGAGTAGGATAAAAAGCCGGAGGCAGAATTTAAGGACATAATAGCCTAGTTTTCCAAAACTAATTAAAGATACTAACAAAAAAATAAGACTTAAGAAACCTTAGAAATCCCAAGAAAGAGAAACGTTAATTAAACACTCAGTACAGCATAATGAAAGTATAGATCACTAAAGATAAAAAAGTATAGGAAATCATCAAAGGCAAAATATATTCATGAAAAAAGGCAATGTTTGAATTAACAGTTGACTTCTCAATAGCAGCAATGGAAGCCAAAAGCCAGTGGAGTGATATTTTCAATGTGGCAAAATAAATTAGTACACAGCCTAGAAGAATATGCTCAATGAATGTATTTTTGACAACTAAAGGAGAAATACAAACTGAGTGGATGACAAAGTAATTAATGTGTTCTGCATCTTTCATATCATCTAGATGAAGGGAAGATATATTGATCCCCTTTAGAACTGAATAAGTTAAATACACACACAATAATTTCTAGAGAAGCCACTAGAAGAATGGAAATGAAGTATGTATTATTTTGTAGCAACAAGTAAAAAAACAATTTCAAAGAAAGGAAAAAAGAAAATAAGCTGAAGCAGTATAAAATAAATGTTATATATGAGCCCAATATTTGCTAAAATGTAAATTAAATATATATTAAATGTAAATAGGCTAAGCATCCCGGTTAAAAGACTAAATTTCTTAGAATGGATTGAAAAGTTCAACTATATTTAGTTTATACCAGGAATAGTTTTAAACATAAGTATATAAAAAGGTTAAATTAAAAGGGTGAAATAGGTTATATCATTGAATACTAATCAAAAGGGTAAATATAATGAACACTTTTAAAAATATTTTACATTCATTTTTAGGTTTGAATAATAAAAATATTCATCTCTTGCTGTTAAGAAATATGTGTGGTCCTTTCAAATAATGCTATCCATAGTTGATATAGGATAAATCTGTGTTTATACACAAAGACATATAAATGCAAATATTATGAGCAGAAAAAAAAAAGGGTAAATATAATGTTATACTGCTATCAAAAGTAATCTATAAAGGGACAGAAAGAATTGCTATAATGAAAGTGTTGCTTTCACTAGGAAACCAACACTATGGTGTTATGTAACACTTGATTACATAGCCTCAAAATATATAATGCACAAATTTACAGAACAACAGTATGCAGATGAAATCCACAGTCATGGTAGGATATTATAGCGTATTTCTCTAAATTGATAGGTCAAAAAGTTAAGTCATAAAGAATATAGAAAAGTTTTGTATAGCATAACTAATAACCTTGATCCAGTAGACATCTATGTAACACTATGTCCAGCTAATAAATAGTACAAGCTTTTAAATCATAAAATATTTAAAAATTGACCATATAATGAGCTATATTGCAAGTTTCAATTTTAAAAAAAGCATGTTCTCTGACCTCAGTGAAATTGAACTAAAAATAAATAGCATAAAGATAGCTAGAAAAACCTCATATGTATGGAAATTAAAAAAAAAAAATTCTAAATTCACATTTAAAAGAAGAAATCACAGTGGATACCAGAGAGTAGTCTGCACAGAATGAAAACAAGCTATATTAAAGATTATGACAATCAGTTCAATTGGAATTTAAAATGAAAAATTTCCCCTTAAGTATATATATTACAGAAGCAATTTCATTGCAAAATTATAATATATGGATATATGTTTAAAACTAGATAAATACCACTAGAATTATATCAAATAAAGTAGATGGAAGCAAATAATAAAATGAAGAGAAGTATCAGTTGTGACCGACTCTTTGAAATCCCGGGTACTGTAGTCCTCCAGGCTCCTTTGTGCATGGAATTCTCAAGGCAAGAATACTACAGTGGATTGCCATTCTCTTCTCCAGGAGATCTTCCCAACCCAGGGATCAAACTCAGGTCTCCTGCATTTCAGGCAGATTCTTTACTGTCTGAGACATCAGGGAAGCCATTTAATGAAAAGGAAAATAACCATTCAATAGACAAGATCAGCAAGGTCAGAATTTGGTTTTCAAAATAACTAATAAAATTGACAAAATGTTGTTTATTGAGGAAAAAATAGTTAAAGGAAAATACCCATTATCTGGAACAAAACCTGAGACACAATCAAAGATGCTGCTTTTACAACCTTATATATTTGGAGTCAGTATAAGATCACAAGGCCTACAGTGTAATACAGCACATTAGCAGAATGAAAGACAAAATCAACATGAATATCTCAACTGATGCAGAAAAACATTATACAAATTTAAGACCTTTTCATTATTCAAAGTCTCAGTGAACTAGGAGTACAAGGCCAAACTACCTCAACATAATAATTTTCATATATAAGAAGCCTACGGCTAACATCATAATCAGTGCTTAAAAATTGAAAGCTTTTTTCTTTCAGTAAGGCAAGAACTCTTGCTCTCACCACTTCTATTTAACACAGTATTGGAAGTCCTAGCCAGTTTTTAGGCAAGAAAAACAAAAATAGCATCCACATTGGGAGTGAAGAAATACACTCATCTTTGTTTGCACGTGACATGGCTTTATATGTAGAAAAACCTGAAGATTTCATAAATACCCCTGTTAGTACTAATAAACAGTAATTAAACTGCAGAATATGTCAACTCAAAAATTAATTGTGTTTCTATATTCTAATAATTAACCATATAAGAGAGAAATTAAGAAAATGATTGTATTCTCAGTAGAATAAAAAGTAAAACATCTGGGAATAAACTTAACCAATAAAGTGAAGCACTGTATAACTAAAAATGATAAAACATTGCTTAGATAAAGAAGATAGAAATAAATGGTGAGTTATCCTGTGTTCATAGACTGGAGGACCTGATATTCTTAAAATGTTTGTACTATCCAATGCAATCTCTGAATTAAATGTGACCCCTATCAAAATCCCATTAGCATTTTTTTTTTTTTTTTTTTTTGTAGTAGAGAATTCCATCCTAAAATTCATATGGCATCTCAAGGGACCTGGAATAGTCAGAAAAATCTTGAAAAAAGAACAAGGTTGGAGACCTCACAATTCCTGGGTTCAAACCATGCTACAAAGCTATAGTAATCAAATCAGTGTGGCACTTGCATAAAGACAGAATTATAGACCAGTGGAAGAAAACAGAGACCAGAATAAACCCTCCTGTATGTGGTCAAATGGTCTTGTATGAGGGTGCCAAAATCACACAATGAAGACAATGTCCTTTGCCCAAAAATTTGTATTAGGGAAACTGGATATGCATATGAAAAAAAAATGAAATTGGATTCTTTTCTTCATGCATTGAAAAATGGATTAAAGACCGAAATAAGACTTATAAAATTTATAAAATAAACATTAGGGGGAAAACCGACTCTTTGTGGCCCTGTGGACTATAGTGCATCAGGTTCCTCCGTCCAGGGTATTCTCCAGGCAAGAATACTGGAGTGGGTTGCCATGCCCTCCTCATAATACTCTATAGGAAAAAAATAGATAACTAATCTTACCTACAGCAATGAGAATATATTTCCCTGGTATAATACTGGGCAAGCAAGTCATTGACAATGTATACAGTATTATCCCATTTATATAAGTTTCAGAAACTAAAAATACTAGACTGTAGTTTTTAGGAATCAATGGATATATGGTAAATTATATGGAAGGTAAAGCATGATAATCATATGAATGAAGATATTAGTTGCCTCTCCAAGGAGGGACAGGAAGAGGATATTGGGAGGGAGCTTTCTAGTGTACCAGCAATACTTGATTACATGATTCAGATGGTGGTAACATAGGCATTTGCTTTTTAATGACTTTTAATCTGTACATATTTTTTCTCTTTTGTGTAAATTATATTAACTGATATCTTGTAATAGGAAAAAAAAACTCCTTTTTCTGAACTGCCTATTTCCTTTTGAGTTATTCTTTTTGTTTATTTTTGTCCTCTTGTATGGTGTTAGTTAGGAAAAGTTATGACCAACCTAGACAGTATATTAAAAAGCAGAGACATTACTTTGTCCACAAAGGCCCATCTAGTCAAGGCTATGGTTTCTCCAGTAGTCATGTATGGATGTGAGAGTTGGACTATAAAAGAAAGCTGAGCACCCAAGAACTGATGCTTTTGAACTGTGGTGTTGGAGAAGATTCTTGGGAGTCCCTTGGACTGCAAGGAGATCCAACCACTCCATCCTAAAGCAGGTCAGTCCTGGGTGTTCATTGGAAGGACTGATGTTGAAGCTGAAACTCCAATACTTTGGCCACATGATGCGAAAAACTGACTCATTTGAAAAGACCCTGATGCTTGGAAAGATTGAGGGCAGGAGGAGAAGGGGATGATAGAGGATGAGATGGTTGGATGGCATCACTGACTCAATGGACATTAGTTTGGGTAAACTCCGGGAGTTGATGATGGACAGGGAGGCCTGGCGTGCTGTGGTTCATGGAGTCTCAAAGAGTTGGACACGACTGAGCAACTGAATTGAACTGAACTGATGATGTTGGTTTTTGTCATGTTCTAATGAACGTGTTTGATCATTCATGTTTATACATATCTAGATTCAGTTGTTTTGGAAAAGGCAATGGAAACCCACTCCAGTATTCTTGCTTGGAAAATCCTATGGGTGGAGGAGCCTGGTAGGCTGCAGTCCATGGGGTTTCTAAGAGTCGGACACGACTGAGCAACTTCACTTTCACTTTTCACTCTCATGCATTGGAGAAGGAAATGGCAACCCACTCCAGTGTTCTTGCCTGGAGAATCCCAGGGATGGGGGAGCCTGGTGGGCTGCCATCTGTGGGGTCGCACAGAGTTGGGCATGACTGAAGCGACTTAGCAGCAGCAGCAGCAGCAGCAGCAGATTCAGTTGTTTAAGTAACCACTATTAAGTTTCCTCTGCAGTTTGATTTCCTCAAAAGGCTTGCTTTTTGACTGGAATGGCCGACCGCAAGTTGTATATAAGGGTATACTCTATTTAGTATCTCATGTTACTAACCTCTTCCTTTTCCTTTGTCTTCCCCTTTTTCCCCATATACATCCTCTTCCTCTCCCTGACCTCTTCCTTCACTTTCTTCCTCTTCTACTCCTCTGATGTCTGGCTTCCATAACAGTACACTCTCCTGCTTTTCTTTCTTCTCCTCTCTCCATTCTTTTCTTTTTTTTTTCCTTCTCCTCTTACTGTCATGGGAGTATAGATATTTCCTAATTTGTAATCTTGACTCTTTGTTCTTTATTTAATCTTCAAAAATTTAGTTAAGACTTAAAAACAGTTGGACTCCAATACCTTGATCTCTACCAATTTCAGTCTGAATTCTGGGGAACCAGAGAACTAATACCCTGACACTATTTGTGGCCCATTTATGTAAACGTTTACTGAACATAGATTAGGTTCTGGGTACTGTGTAAGCACTATTTGGGAAGAGAAAGATTTAAGCCAGTAAATACTGTCAAGTGCTGTAGGTTCTCAGTTACTGCTTTGTGTTGAAATGTAGACTACAAAGGAGGTAGGGGTTCCTTCTGGGCAGGTGAGAAATCAGGAAGACTTATAAAGTAATACATGATCTGAGTGTTGAAAGTTGAGTGTTATTATAAAAAAAAAGAAAACAATGGAGAAGTGAAGAGAGAAAATGGGGAAAACATCAAGTGAGCAAACCTGAATGCCCATAAAAAATGTGAAAATCTTTTGTATGAGTTACTGAGCAAGATTGTAATTAAAGCAACAATATCATGTGAAACCCCTCTGATGGACAAATATTAAAGAGTCTGATGAGCCAAATATATTCAGTTTATGCCATCTGAATGCATTTCCTTCTTGCTTCATGAAACTGACATGTATGGACTACAACAATGGGTTCCTTTGTCCTATATCTTTTGGTTGGAATGGCACCCCACTCCAGTACTGTTGCCCGAAAAATCCCATGGATGGAGGAGCCTAGTAGGCTGCAGTCCATGGGGTCGCTAAGAGTCGGACACGACTGAGCGACTTCATTTTCACTTTCCAATTTCATGCATTGGAGAAGGAAATGGCAACCCACTCCAGTGTTCTTGCCTGGAGAATCCCATGGACGGGGGAGCCTGGTGGGCTGCAGTCCATGGGGTCGCACAGAGTCAGACACAACTGAAGTGACTTAGCAGCAGCAGCAGCAGCAGCAGAATATCAGAGAATAGGAGGAAACACACCCAAAATAAGATTCTGGAATAGAAATTATTCTTATATTTGAGGAATGGAGTAATAATTTCTTTGCTGAAGAGAAAGGGTACCTGGCTAATCATTGGTATTTAGTGGCACACAGATTTGGAAATCATCTCTACTACCTGTATGAATCACATAGATGGCAGCCAAAATTTTCACTTCTAGATCAAAGTATAACCATATTTATATCATGCCATGAATAGTAATATAGGTGATGGGATTTTATGTGTTCCCTGTGTTTGGAAACATACATTTTTCATCTGTATGAAGGACAAGAACATAAAATCGGTTTATTATTATTATTAAAATAATATTTAATTTTTTAAGTTTTAACTTCTAATATAGTAACTATAAATAGATAAGCTCAAGTTTTGTCTAAGGCCACATAAGCGAAAGGTCTTTAAGACTCTTAGTAATTTTAAAGAATGTTAAGCCTTCTTGAGATCAAAAAGCTTGACAGCCACTGCTGTAAGAGAAATGCTTCAGAAAGTGAAACTCAAGACATACTGTTTTTTAATTTTAAGAGCAGTAATGCTTATGACATATTCATGTTTTCTGCACAATTTTCTGACATAAACTAATCTACTGATACCTGCCAAGTGATAAGAAATTCTCAAAATTTCACTCATCAAAAGCAGTGATATTATTTCAGTATACTTTGTATTTTTAAGTATGTCAAACTTGGATCAAAACCACTGATGAGAATCACTGTTTATTAAAGAATGTTAGAATTGGAGTGCTAGAAATCATCTAGTCCAGTGATAATTTAAGATTGTCTACAGACCTGTATCTTAATTATTCCAATTATTTCTGAGTCTTAGAAATTTTTGGGTCTTAATCGTAGCGATTTTGATTCAGAAGGTTTATGGGGGTGGTATGTTGGGCAGAAATCTGTAATTAACAAAAACTCTGCCAAAGTATTTTGATGCCTAGCCAAATTTGACATTAATAATCTGGTCCAACCCTTTTATTTCCAATGCAGGGTTTGGAAAACTATAACTGGTAGGCCAAATCCAACCTAGCATCTGTTTTGGTAAATAAACTTTAATTGAAACATAACCATACCTGTTTCCTTATGCATTGTTTATTCATGCTTCTGTACCACAAGAGCTGAGTTGAGTAGTTACAACAGAGACTTTATGGTCCTCAGAACATAAAGTATTTAGTGTCTGATCCTTTATGGAAGAAGTATGATGACCTCTGTGACAGAAGAAAAACAATAAATTTAGAAGTTATAAAGATTTTTCATTCAATAATAAGTAGTAGAATTCCAATTAGAAGTCAGATCCAGTGCAGTTTTCACCATACTTCATAAGCTTTTCAACACAAAAACTATGTTGAAGATAATTTGTGCTAATGGTAAATTTTTGATACGATTATGTTAAATAGTAAGCTGCCATAGTGCATTTAAATTGTAGTCTGATTTGGAAGAGATAGATTTGAGGTCAACATTTTCTAGACCAAAGTTGAGAGGCAAAAGGGCCAAAAGATATTTTGCTTTCAACCTTACAGCCATGGCTCAAATTTTCTTTGTAATTGCTGATTTGAAGGAAAGTGTTCAAGCAATAATAATTGCTGCCATTTACTTTTTGCTCTTGTAAATGTCAAATACTAGAAATTTTTTATACATAATCACAATGATTTTGAAATTTCCTCTTGAATTCCTCCTCTACCCAAATGGTTTCAAGAACTGCTCTGCATTTTTCTGTTGTATAAACCGGGTTTCCCCATAAAGCTTTAATTTGAAGCAAAGTTTTGGGGTTAAAAAATAAATACTTGTGAATCACTGCATTATCTCATTTACTGATTATAACTTCCCCATGAGGTTAGTATTATGTTAACTTTAGAGATGAGGAAATTGTTAGCTGTGACAATGAGTCTCAAATGAAAGATAGACTTTGAAATGTTTGTTAGAATTGGAAGGAAAGGATGTGTTCCTACTAACAAGTTGTTCTCATACTGAAGGAAAGCAGTTCAGTAGAAATCTTAGGAGTTGTCCTAGGTTAGATGACTGAAGGAACATAATGATCTCAAGAAGAAAATGAAAAATGAAGATGTGGCCAGCTTTGTTTTGATAGCCCATCATCATATTTATAAATCTCTCTTTGTCAGTGAATCTAACTAAAGTAATTTTGATTTATATTTCTTGGTGTTCACCATCTATTTGGTTCTCTGAGTGAGACAAAGGAGATGAAGTCTCACGCCCTACCTGCCTGAGAAAAAGGCATCTGTGGTATGATAATGCAGAGTTTGGTTGATTGCCTTTAGAAAAAATAGTTCAGCCTTGTCACACATTTTTTGGAAGCCAAGATTCAAATTTTGGTGGTTTGGCCGGGTAGCTGTCTTGGACTTGTCTAGTGTAAGGAGTTTCTGCTTTCCAAAAGGCCCAAGTTTAAATCCTTTTCTTTTTCCTTTTCCTTTTCAAGACATGGACCACAACTCTCATTCAAACCATCTCACTTAACCCAGATGTATATCTTAACAGAATTATTTCTGTCCCATAAAGATTTTGGTACTCTTGTGGTCAGAAAGGTAATAAAATGAAAGAGTGTATGACTCTCTTAAAATTCAGCCTCATTACTTGGAAAACAGCACTTTCTTATTTAAAAGATGGAAGCCATTGAGTAAAATGTAAGTTTGTATAGCTAAATGGAATGAGAATGAGCTTTGGAGTTTGAGAGGCATGAATCGAAATATTATTTTTACCATTGATTAGTGATGTGATATTTTGTTAGCTATTTTAGTGCTCTGTGTCAGTTTTCTTATGTGTAAAATGGAGATAATAATTTTATATCCTGTTCTGGTGTGTGTGCTTATATAGCCACATTATGATATAGATGTTATTATGCCCATTTTATACTCATCAAAATGTGACTATACATATGTTGAGATATACATCTCTATTGAGATATATATCTATGTATGTAGATACGTTATGAGATAGATATGACTTTGTATCTATCATGAGAAAATAAATATAAAGAACCTAGAACTGTGATAACAGAAATTAATTTATGTAAAAGTTATAAAATAGAATTAGCAAGGTACCTAGTAAATGTTCAATAAATGATATATTACTTCTCTTGTTATTAGAACACAGGTGGTATTCAATAAACATCTGGGATTTTGAAAGAACAGTCCTTCTACCATGACAAATAGGATGTGCTCTGAAATCAATAAGTCCTTATAAATTAAAGTAAAAAATCACAATAATATTGTCAAAAAGGTATGTTTTTATTCAAGTCCTAAAAATACAGTTGTGGAGAACAGCTTTTTATTCAGTTATTTAGGTTAAAACATTAATTTTTTGGAAAGAACAGAAAAAAGTGGAAGGTTTAAAGCACAACTGAATATTTCCATGGTTTGGATTTATTTTTCCTGATAGGTTGAATATATATTTTCTCATCTCAAGCATTTTTTTTAATCTACCTCACATTTCCTGTTTTATATAACTTCTGGTAGTAATGAGGAAGTTAATATAATTATTTCACATTGGAAGTAGTATGTTTAGTCCTTAAGTTCAGTTCAGTCGCTCAGTCGTATCTGACTCTTTGCGACCCCATGAATCGCAGCATGCCAGGCCTCCCTGTCCATCACCAACTCCTGGAGTTCACTCAAACTCAAGTCCATTGAGTTGGTGATGCCATCCAGCCATTGCATCCTGTGTCATCCCCTTCTCCTCCTGCCCCCAACCCCTCTCAGCATCAGAGTCTTTTCCAATGAGTCAGCTCTTTGCATGAGGTGGCCAAAGTACTAGAGTTTCAGCTTCAGCAACATTCCTTCCAAAGAACACCCAGGACTGATCTCCTTTAGAATGGACTGGTTGGATCTCCTTAAATAGAAATATTACTGGCTTTAATGATACATGGAAGTATCCCCAAATCTTGTTGGTGCAAACATTTATTCTTAAGTTTTTTTTTTTCTAATGTTTAGTTTTCCATTTTTGATGAATTTTTTTTAGCCTGAAAGAAAAAAAGAAAAAATACATAGAAATGATTTTCTGTTGTGCTGGTTGCTTCTAAGGAACATTTGAGTTTATGAAATTTAACTTTGTTGTAGAAACACTTTACATTTGTCAATGATAGTTTAAAATAATTTTTTTTTTATTTTGAATGTGATTTAGGAAGACATTCTGCTATAATCACAGTCACCAGTTTCCTCAAAAAAAAATTAGGAAAGAAAGAAAAAAAAAATCCTTGGATGAATAGAAACAGCTGTCTTATTCAACAAAAGCTGAAACAAAGCTTTATAAAAAAAAATGTATTTGGCATGTTGTAACCCTAGTATTAGGATACATACTGTTTGAATTTCTTTCTTCCTGTATTTTTTGTTCACTTGAAATAATGCATTTGCATGTGAATGGAGGAAAGCAAAATTATATTCGAAGGTTCATGAAAAGAAATTACTGATTGGCTCTTTAATTGGGCAAATACCAACTGAGCCACTTTCCCTATTTTCAGCCTCGACATTAACTGAAACCTTCTCTTCAGTGACAATAATGTTTGGCATGTGAAGTTCTAAGATAGTCTAAATATTGCATCATAATCTATAAAGGAAGAGGATATTTTAGTGCTTGGTCCTATGGTCATCCCTCTTTATAGGACTAGCTTAAAATTATGAGGTAATGCAAAGGTGTTCTTTAGTACTGCTGCTCCTTTGGGCAAGATGCCCAGAGTCTTAATGAAGTGGTGGTGGTTCTCATTTTAGTTATAATTTTGTGACATATTCTCTTCTCTCCCTCCTAATGTTCATAGATAGCATATTTGTCTTGTATCTTCTTCCTTTAGGGCACAACCTCAAATAGTTATATTGGCTGCTTCAGCTGGCAGCTATTAATAGCATAAAGCAATAAAATGGGTCCCGTTGGGACTGTAAACAAAAGGAAAACCCATTCCTCATCTGATGGGACAACAGATAGGATTGTTGACAATATATTGACAATATATTATATTATATTGCCATATAGGATTATTGACCCTATATTGATTGATCTAGCTTCTAGCTTCTCATGAAAAAGACGTATTTTTTTGAGAAAAAAAAAGTGAGATTTCCTACTTTTTCAATGCTCAGCCATGGGCTACATGTAACTTGAAAAGTGACCAGTTTGCCACCTTCATTTTAGGGGCTTGCTTTGTGTTCTTGGATGATGATGGCTTAATACCATGAACGTATTCCTATCATTGTCATTTGTATCTTCATTACTTCTTCCTCTCTTCATCAGTTATGTATTTCTGAAATATTTACTATGCAAATATATGACTTAGTAGGCCTTGGTTACTGTTCTAGGCACTGGAAATGCAGCCTAATTTGGTTCCCTTTCTCAAGGATCTAAGAGTTTTCATGTGAGTCAGAAAATATAAACAGTCACAATACAGCATGATAAATGTCATGAGAGAGGGAGTTATAGTGTTTAATGGTGACATAGAAGACAAATACCCAACTTAGGTAATGCAGTCTTAGCTTAGATGAGTAAAATGACTGTATCTCCCTCTAGCAGTTCTGAGAGGGGTTAGTGATGGCAAAATGTTCAGTAAACCTGATATGATGGTAGGGGAGAGATTTGTGGGAAGATGGGCCTTTCAGTTCCTTCTAAATAGAGCATCTTTGTCATTTGGCAATTGAAAAAGATGATGCTTTCATTTTACCCTTTGACGTCTATTGAGTGTTATTTCTAAAGTGAAATGCTCAAGAGTCAATAGACTGTTCCCTTTTTATATTGCTTTGACTAGGTGTCAGCAATTCCATTCGTATCAAATCATTTATTACTCAGAGAAAATCCCTTGACAAACTCAGAGATTAATTTATTGTTGGTGAGCTACTCAGGAGATATTTCTACTTCTTCCCATAATAGAGAGAGATGCTTACAGTTCAGGCCAGGGTTGTTATTATGGTTTTGTATGAAATATAAACATCTAAGAAAAGAGAATCAAAGTGAAATCTTGACTTGGTTTCAAATCAAAACCAAATCTCCATGCACTGTCAAAATTCTGGGCTTTCTTTATCGTAAGGACAGTTCATGCCGAGAGAAGATAAGAGTGCCCAGTAAACAAGTCGCTTTTGGATAGCAGATAAAACTGCGAAATGAAAGCACTTGACTGATGGATGGAAAAAGTTATTTGTCTGCCTTGAGTTGTTACTGTATTTTGTGGGAAGTGTGGTAATACCTGCCCTGCAAGTGAGAACAGGCAAATTTCCTGAAATTGTTCATTTGGCAATGATTTGATAGAACTTCAAGGAAAAACTAGTATTCTGTGCTGAATCATTTTGTGTATATATAAATGTTTATTTATAGATCATTGCCTACTGAAAAATATACCAAGCTTGAAAGGAAAAGTACAGAAGTTTAAAGAACAGTGGTCAGAAATTAAGATAAATGTCTAATGTGGACTAAAAAACAAGTCAAAAGCAGGAAATAATCCAGTTTACAAAACCTTTTATTAAAAACTGTTTAAGGTCTAGGTGTAGATGTACCTGTAACCTCCTGTATATGCCTCTGTTTTGCTGAATCATTTCCAAGGAAAACTCCAGAAACTTTGAACAGTAGTATTTGTTGGAGGCTGGAAATGGGATAAATATTTCCTTTGCAAATTAGCAGGAGCTATAGGATGGGCAGAAGGCACAACTTCTCATGGTGTTACATGAACAAAAGCTCTCAGCCTCCACAAAGTCCTCTGTAGAGCAGGTTACTTTAATATTTAAGGTCTCCAACACTTTAAAGGGATCTTTCTTTAAACAAATAAAGTTGTTTTTTTTTTTTTCCTTTTTACCACTCTCACCTGCCAAATCAGCTATTTGAAACTTAAAGGCAAATTCACTGGTTCTCCTTTTGGGCTTAGTTTCAGCAGCAGTCTGAAGGTATCTGGGAGCCTCCATGTTATCAGCATAGACTCTAGAACATGATATTTGAATGTTGACTCTGCTACTTGTTAGTTGTGTGGCCTTGGACTTGTTGAACTTCTTGTACCTACTCATTTTAAAAGTAGTGGAAGTAATGCGTACCTCATTAGGTTGTTGTGAGGACTGAAATGTTTATGCCGGGAATGTGGTAAATGTGTAGTTAATATTAACTCCTTCCTACGAATCCAATGTTGTAAGCATTTTAGACCCAAAGAGGCGAAGTAGAATATAGTTATAGGGGTAAGCATTCCAACTGGTGACCCTCTCAGCAATACAGGTGGTCCTCTGCCCTATCTTTCCAACAGATTAAGCCCTGTTCCCTTATGTTCGGCTTTCCTGGAAAGTTGTGAGTTGAGGACTTTTCTTTGTATACAATTTTAAGCTGGTAATTTCCATTATAAGTTTCAGCATGTTCAACCAGTGCGAGAGTATTTTTCACCAGAAACTTGTTTCTAATTTTCCCTATTGCTTGAGTCTGAGGATTTGCCTATAGGGGGTGAAGGATATTTGTTTTAAGTTCAGGCTCTACTGAGCTAGGAATCCTTATGCAGAGAAAGCTCCTACTGAGTACAAAGGGAACTTTACCTAAAAAAAGAACTGTAGGACACAACCAACTGTGTATAGATAGTTATTCTTTATTCAAGAGAATATTGAAGACACAGTGATTATAGTTCCCTTCCTACCCTGTCCCCTCAAATGGTGTCAGAAAACATACCTGCAGATATCTGCATTCTCTAAGGGGCACAACACTCATCTGGTCTAGTTCAACTAGCACAGACTTTAAAAAATTACAAGAAGCCCTTCTCTAAGAGAGGGAATGATACAGTATATTTGTAAGCCCATAATTTTGACCCTACCAGGGATATAGACTTGATATAATAAAAAGGAAACTATAACTGCTAAATTTTGAATTTAAAAATCATAACTGTGTTGAGAAGGGAATTATAATTTTCTCTGGTTTTTGGTGAAGGAAGGGCAATAAATAAACCTACTTTTGTCTTCCTGTGGAATATCATGAAATATAATTATGATAAAATTGACACAGATATAGAGGGAGTGCTCAAGATGGTAGAGTAAGAAGACCCTGAGCTCACCTGCTCCCATGGGCATGCCAATATTACAGCTATTTATAGAGTAACTATCGGTGCGAATGACCTGAAGAGTAGCAGAAAAGATCTACAATTCAAGATGTAAAGAAGGAACCATAATGAGAAGGGTAGGAGGGGCAACGATCCTATATAATGTAGACCCGTACTCCTAGCTGGTTACTCAAAAACAGGAGGATAATTACAGTTGCAGAGGTTCTCCCCAAGGAGTGGGAGGTCTGAGTTCCACGTTGGGCTCCCCAACCTAGGGCTCATGCATTGGGAAGATGGGTCTCTGAAAGCCAGCAGGGCTTATTTTTAGGAGAGCCAGAGGACTGTGGGAAATAGAGACTCTACTCTTTAAGGGAGCACAATATCCACAATATACAAAGAACTTATACAATTTGACATAAAAAAAAAACAACCTAATTGAAAAATGGGTAAAGGTCCTGAATAGACATTTTTCTAACAAAGACATGCACATGGCCAGTAGATACATGTAAAGATGCTCGACATTGCTAATCATCAGGAAAGTGCAAATTAAAACAGAAATATCACCTCACAACTCTCAGAATGGCTCTTATGAAAAAGAAAACAAATAACAAGTATTGGTGAGGATGTAGAGAAATGGAACCTTCATGAGCTTTTTGTGGGAATATAAATTGGTGAAATCACTGTGGAATATAATATGGAGATTCCTCAAAAATTAAAAATAAAACTGCCATATATGCCAGCAATTTCTGTCCTGTGTATTTATCCAGAAAAATGAAAGCAGTAGTTCAAAAAGGTATATGCAACCCTATGTTCACTGAAGCATTATTTGCAGAGGCTAAAATATAGAAGCAACCTAAGTGCCCACAAAGAGATGAATGGATAAAGAAAATGTATGAGATGTATTTATATATACACACATATACACAGAAAGAATGAAATAGTAGCCATATAAAGAAAGAAATCTTGATCTTTGTGACAGCGTGGAGGAAACTAGAGGGCAGTATGCTAAATGAAGTATGTCAGGTGCAGAGTGACACAGATTGTATGATTTCATTTATATGTGGAATCTAAAAAACAAATGAACAAACTTAACAAAAGAGAAACAGAATTATAGATAAAAACAGGTGGTTGCCAGAGGGAATTGGGTGGGAGGATGTGACAGATAAGTGAGAGTGATTAAGAGGTACAAACTTCTACTTGAAAAAGATACAGAGGTTGGGACTCTGCACTTTCACTGCTAAGGGCCCAGGTTCAATCTCTGGTCAGGGAACTAAGATCCTGCAAGCCATGCAGAGCAGCCAAAAAAAAAAAAAAATCAGTTATGAAATATACAGTGTGGATAATATAGCTAGTAATTATGTAGTATCATTGCACCATGTCAGATTATAAGTAGAATTATCATGGTGTTCATTTTGAAATATACAGAAATACTGAATTACCATGTTGTATACCAGGAGCTAACCTAGTGTTGAAGTCAGTTGAACTTCAAAAACAAACTCAAATAAAAGAGACTAGATTTGTAGTTATAAAAGTTGGGTGTGGTGGGAGGAGAATTGGATCAAAGTAGTTAAAAAATACAAACTTGTAGTTATAAGTAAGTACTAGGGGTCGAATGTCAACATGATAAATATAAGTAACACTGATATATGTAATATATGAAAGTTATTAACAGTAAATCCTGAGTTCTCATCACAAAAATTTTTCCTATTTGATTTTATATCTATATGAGATGATGTTCATGAAACTTACGGTGATAATCATTTCTTGATGTATGTAAGTCAAATCATTATATTTTACACCTTAAACTTATACAGTTGCTGCTGCTACTGCTGCTAAGTCGCTTCAGTCCTGTCCAACTCTGTGTGACACCATAGACGGCAGCCCACTAGGCTCCTCCGTCCCTGGGATTCTCCAGGCAAGAACACTGGAGTGGGTTGCCATTTCCTTCTCCAATGCATGAAAGTGAAAAGTGAAAGGGAAGTCGCTCAGTCGTGCCCAACTCTTAGCGACCCCATGGGCTGCAGCCTACCAGGCTCCTCCATCCATAGGATTTTCCAGGCAAGAGTACTGGAGTGGGGTGCCATTGCCTTCTCTGATACAGTACTGTATGTCAATTACATCTAAATACAACTGGATGAAAACAAAGATCAGCTAGACTTGAGAAAAAACATAGATACTCTTCAGTCAAGAGTTGGACTATAAAGAAGGCTGAGCACCGAAGAATTCATGCTTTTGAACTGTGGTGCTGGAGAAGACTCTTGAGAGTCCCTTGGACTGGAGGGAGATCCAACCAGTCCATCCTAAAGGAAATCAGTCCTGAATATTCATTGGAAGGACTGATGCTGAAGCTGAAACTCCAATACTTTGGCTACCTGATGCAAAGAACTAACTCCTTGGAAAAGACCCTGATACTGGGAAAGATTGAAGGCGGGAGGAGAAGGGGACGACAGAGGATGAAATGGTTGGATGGCATCACCGACTCAATGGACATGAGTTTGAGTAAACTCTGGGAATTGGTGATGGACAGGGAGGCCTGGTGTGCTGCAGTCCATGGGGTCACAAAGAGTCGGACACGACTGAGTTACTGAACTGAACTATTCAGTCAACCAAGTACTAAGCATATCTTTATCCCTGAGTCAATTCTCCTTCCCCAGAAATAATATATCTCTAGGGTATAGTAAATATGACCCCTGCTCTCAAAGTATTTACAGAAGAGTTTGAAAACCATATATATATATATATATATATAATGTATATGCACAGTAAATGGAACAAACTAAATAACATGTAATTCTGAGCACTTTACATTTCAGAAAAATTTTCCTAAGACTGGATACTTATTTCTACCAGTTTTACATAATACTAACTCATTCACAGTGGGGTTTAAATGACTGGTATCTGGTTCTTTCCAGATAACACTGGAAGCAGGGGAAATAGATCACTAAGCATCAGAAAGGTAAAGGGGCTTGGAGAGATGTATGCTGGGAAAGAGAATAGTACAAAAACACTAATAATGGGATGCTGAAAATAGCTTTTGCAGAACAACTTTGCCTCTGGCTGTCTTTCCTGAAATCCATGTGCATACATCCTTGAATAAGCATTAAACTGTACTCTAGAAATGCTAAGTCAAATCTCAATTTTGGCTCTGATTTTTAAAAGTTATTTGTCTATTTTGTCTAGTATATATTAGGACAGCAATTACATCTTGTTTACTGTTGTATTATCAGCACCTGATATATATTTAATATATTTTCAAAGAGCTACTCTTATTTCAGTTTTCTATTAATCTTTTTCATTCTCTTTGTGAGTTATTCCTCTGTTTAGCCCTCAAGTTACAGTGTCCCTAGGTTCTATCTTCAGACCCTTATTTTCTATACACTTTCACTATATACATTTATTCTTCAGCGACTGCTTTTTTCTTGATATCCAGGCAGTGTGGGGTAGTAACTTTAGTTGTAGACATGGCCTTTGAAATCAGACATAGGTTGAAGTTCAGTTTTATCACTGACTAGCTATGGGACCTAGGGCCTAGGAATCCTTAACTTTGATCCTTAGCTTAAGGATCAAAGGAGTAAATGATCATACCTAACTCAGTGTTATCGTGTAGATTAGATGAAATATTAAGTATAAACGAAATAGCACAGTGCTGGGAATTTAATGAGTACTCAGTACATGTTAGCTGCTTTCACTTTTGTTTGTAAAGCTTTACTGAGATATTATAATTCACCCATTTAAAGCTTACAGTTTAGTGTTTTGTTGGTAAATTTATAGGGTTATGCAACTGTCACCACAATCCAACTTAACAACAGTTTTATTCTTGCAGAAGCCAGTAGCCGTTGGTAGTCATTCCCCATATCCCCCACTCTCAGCCCTAGGAAACCACTACTATCCTTTCTGTCTCTATGGACTTGACTTTTCTGGAATTTTATGTAAATGGAATTATGCACCATAGAATACTATTTTCAAGGTTCATCCATATTATAACATGTATTAGCAATTCTTTTTACTGTTGAATATGCCATTGTATCAATATACCACGTGTTTGTTATCCACTCATCAGTTGACAGACATGTGCTGGTTTTCACTTTGTTGCTATCATGGATAATGCTGCTATAAACATCTGTGTATAATATTTGTAAGGACCTACTTTTTTATTTCCCTTTGGTATTTACTTAGGAGTAGGTATCTTACTACTGAGTCATATGGTAACTCAATGTGTAACATCTTCAGGAAATACCATTAAAATACCAAGTTAAAATCCATAGTTGCTTCAGTATTATACATTCCTACCAGCAATATATTGATGTGAACATTCCAGTTGCCTACATACTTGCTAGCATTTGTCATTGTTTGCTTTTAAAAAAAAATTAGCCATGCTAATGGGCATGAAGTGGTATCTCATGTTTTGCTTTACATTTCCCAGAAGACTAATTATTTTGTGCATTTTTCATGTGCCTAATGGGTAATTGTGTGTCTTCTTCAGAGATAAGTCAAATCAAATCTTGTGAGGAAATAAGAACTATATAGTTGTTTCTGGTACAGAACTCCTTAAACCCTTGAATTTCCTCAGTGATGCTGTTGAATGGAACATCTTACACAGATCTCTTAAATCCCTTGGAAATTCCTGGGTTGTAGGGAGTGTCTTGTGTTCAAATCAGGCACCTCTTTGGTGGGCTCCTGGATAGCTTTCAGATAGGGGCTATCACAAAGACCAAGTCATGATTAGAAATTTGGAAATTTCCACCTCTTTTGCATCCTATGGGGAGAGGAGAGAGGAGGGCTCTAGTTAATAATTGATCATGCCTATGTGAGAAAGCCTCCATGCAATCCCTGAAATACAGAGTTCAGAGAACTTCTGGGTTGATGAATAATATATCCAGATGTTGGAGGGAGATACACCCCAGCTCCATGAGAAGCAAAGCTTCTGTACTCAGAAGGCTTCTGGACCTTTTCTTATGTATGGACTTCATCTTGGTTTTCATCTGTATCTTTTATAATATTCATTGTAATAAGCTGGTAAACATAAGTAGATGTTTCCCTGAGTTTGTGAACTATTTCAACAAATTATTGAATGTAAGCAGTGGGAGGCTGTGGGAACCTCTGACATTGTAGCCAGGTTAGACAGAAATGTGAGTACTCTGAGGACTCGGTTTGTGATTGGCATCTGAAGCAGGACACTCTTGTGAGACTGAGCCATTAAGACTGTGGAATCTTACTCTACATCTGGAGTAATGTTGAATTACATTATAGAGCACTCAGTTGGTATCCTAAGGGTTGGAAAATTGGCTGGGGTGGGGGAAAAACCCATACATTTGGTGTTGTAAGTGTTGTGAGTGGAGAAACAGTTTTCCTTCAGATCTGTTGCCTGTGATTTAATTAGGTTACTTACATTTTTTATTATTTAAAATTTTCGTTATATATTCTCAATACAACTCTCTTATCAGACATATGATTTGTGAAAATTTCTCTCCATTCTCTGGGTGGTCTTTTCACTTTCTTGATGGTAGTTTTTGAAGTAGAAAAGTGTTTAACTTTCATGTAGTTCAATTTTTCTGTTTTTCCTTTTGTCACTTGTCCTTTTGGTGGCATATCTAAAAAATTGTTACTCAATCCAAGACCATGGGCATTTAGTCCTTTGTTTCCTTCCAAGAATTTTATAGTTCAACTCTTATAATTCAATCTTTGATATATTTTGAATTACTTTTTGTTTTTGTTGTGATGTAGGGAGGTCCAACTTCATGCTTTCGCCTGTAGCTATCCATTTATACCACTATCACTTATTGAAAAGATTATTCTTTCTCATTGAATTGTCTTAGCATCCATGTAAAAAAATCAATAAATCATAAATGTGTGGATTTATGTCTGTACTGTCATTTTCATTCCATTGATATATATGTCTATCCAAGATGTTTTTAAGTTTTCAGTGTATACATTTGGTACTTTTTTGGGTAAACATACACCCATGTATTTTGGTTTTCTTGCTATCATAAATGTAATTTGCATAATTTCATATTTATTTTCTTAGCTAGTATGTAGTTATTTTAAATTGATTTTGTATCCTGCAGCCTTACTGAGCTCGTTTATTTTAATAGTGTTTTTAATGGTTTCCTTAGGATTTTCTATGTACAAGGTCATGTTATCCATAAACAGAGTTTTAGTTCTTCTTTTCCAATCGTGATGCCTTAATCTTTTTCATACCTAGTTTCCCTACATAAAATTTCAAGTACAGTGTTGAATAGAAGTGGTATAAGCAGATATCTTTGTATTGTCCCTGACTTTAGGGAAGCATTTCGGTCTTATACCATTAATTACAATGCAGCCTGTAACTTTTCATAGATTCCATTTTTCAGACTGAAGAAGTTGACTTCTGTTCTTAATTTTTGGGTATTCTTCTTATGTAAAGGTACTGGATCTTGTCAAATGCTTTTTATGTAGCTATTGAGATGATGATGTGAGTTTTGCCCTTAATTCTTATAATATGTTATATTGACATTAATGTTGAAGCCACTGGTCAATCCTCTAATAAATCCCACTTATTCATAATTTAGAATCCTTTTCACGTGTTGGTGGATTAGCTTTGCTTGTATTAAGAATTTTTATGTGTAGTGTTTTTTTTTCCTGCTATTTTTGTCTCAGTTTAATATAAGGATAACATAAGCCTCACATAATGAGTTTGAAAGGGTCTTTTCCTTTTGTCTTTTTATAAGAGTTTGTGAAAGATTGGTGTTTATTCTCCTTTAAATGTTTGGAATTCTTCAATGAAGCCATCTGGTTACTGAACTTTTCACTATTATGGAGGTTTTTAAAAACTTACTGATTGAATCGCTCTTCTTTTTAAGATCTACTCAGATTTTCTATTCTTTTTTGAGTCCGTTTCAGTAGTATCTGTCTTTCAGGAATTTGTGCATTTACTGGGTTACTTAATTTTTTGTCAAACAGTCATGCATAACATTTTATTATAATATTTTTAATTTTGTAAAATATATCATCTCCCTTTTTTCCATGGTTAGTCTAGGCAAAGGTTATTCAATTTTGTTGATCTTTTCAAGGAATCAATCTTTGGTTTTATCAATTTTTTCTCTATTACTTTACTATTCTCTCATTTATTTGCTCTCTAATCTTTATTATTTCCTTCTGATTTCATTTAGGTTAACTTTGCTTTTATTACTCTACTTTCCTATGGTGGAGGATTAGATTATTGATTTGAGCCCTCAGTGTGCTGTAGCTAACTAACATCAGCTTAACAGAGTCAGTTGTACACATATATCCAACTCTGCATTCAGTTGTGTCACATTCCTAGTGATATCAGTTTGGGTTGGTATATTTTTCACCCCAGAAATTGGCAAATGATACAAATCAAGGGTTTCTGTTTTGGAGAGCTGTTTTACAAGTATACCAGTGATCATGGATGATTTTATTGAGCCTTTTGTACCTGACAATACAACTGGCTTTATTAGATGGCAGTACGACTGCCCTTCTAGGTTTTGTTGCAATTTTAGAATTTTTTCCAGAGCTTCAGGTCAAAGATATGCATACTTATAATCTGTCTATTCTTAGACATTTCTGGAGTTATTAAATACTTCAAATCACAGTCAAATTGTTATCTTCAGTTTTAGGATCAGAATATTTATTTCACTTATTTTGGACCTGTTTTCTGATATTCATTTTCTTTCATTGATATCTGCAGTGTTTGTGGTGATGAAATTTTAGCATGATCAACCTTTTGAAAATGGAAGTGAATGTTCAGAGCATTTTTGGATAAGGGCATTGGCTGAGCTCTCTGGACTTGTAATTATTTTCTCCTGCAGTTTGCTTTTTTTTTTTTTTTCAGTTGAAAATACACAGCAGCTGTCTTCTGGAAAGCATAAAGCAAATACTTAAATCTGACACCTGGCTATGAATTACAATCAGGTGCAGAATCAGCCTCTGTTCATGTGCCTTGCTTCTACTTTAGTTGGCTAAAAGGATTTTTTATTTTAAAGTTGCTCTTGAGTCATGACCTTTAATGACAAACCTCAGCCCAACATAGATTGATTATAGCTGAGTTACAAAGTGCCCCTACAGCATTCAAAATGAAAATGCTGACCGTGTATGCCTTTAATGGAGCTAGGCTAGCAGCTGTGGAAGTATTGTAGTTCACAAAAAAGTTAGTGAAACATTTGAAGCTGAAGGCATGATTGTGAATCTCTTAATTATTTAGAGATTCATGGACAGAGAATTCACTTTCTATTTGGAACTTCTTTCAGAAAGCCAGTTAATTTTTCAAGGGTGATAATAAAATATAAATTTGCAAATCCTGGTTTTGCTGTTTGCTAATCATGTGACTTTGGTCAAATTTCTTTAGTTTTTTGAACCTCAGTTTCCTTAACTACATATTAGAAACAGTATAATGCATAACAATATAATGAAAATCTGCATTTCAGAAGGCTAAATATATGTATATTCATATGCATCTAGCATCTTATATGTGCCTTTCCCTTTCACTGCTAGTTGTCACTCATCCTTGTCATTTGCCTGGGACATATTTTTTTAAATCACTTTTTTTCTTTCTCTGATTGAAACAATTTCTTCTAAGTGATCAGAATAATTCAACTACTAGAAAAGGTATCTGAGACTTTATTATGATGATTTGTACAATTATTACATTTTATATGGAAGCCAGAGCTTCCCTGGTAGCCCAGGTGATAAAGAATTTGCTTGCAATGCAGGAGACCCTGGTTTGATTCCTGGGTTGGGAAAATCCCCTGGAGAAAGAATAGGCTACTTACTCCGGTATTCTTGGGCTTCCCTTGTGGCTCAGGTGGTAAATAATCCACCTGCAATGTTGGAGACCTGGATTTGATCCCTGGGTTAGGAAGATCCCCTGGAGGATCTTCAACCTGCTCCAGTATTCTTGCCTTGAGAATCCCCATGGATAGAGGAGCCTGGCGGGCTACAGTCCATGGGCTCGCAAAGAGTTGGACATGACTGAGTGACTAAGCACAGTACATATGAAAGTCAGATTACCTCAGAGACATGTAATTTATTGTACCCTTGCTACATTTAGATACTTTCCTAAGTATTTTACATGTATTATCTCCTTCAGTATTTATGTTCCCAATGATAGGCACCATTACAATCCTAATTTTAAAGATAAGGATATAGCTTGCCCAAGTCATATAGCTATTAAATTGGGTTAGGCTCAAGATAGAGACTCTCATGCTATGTATCATGTCAGCAAACCAAGACTTGACCATCTTTCTTTGGCTTGGCTCTTCCAGAGAAGGAAGTCCTAGGCCCACCAGTCAGTAATTCCCTGTTCAGCACAACTTACCTAACCTGGCTCTAAGACTTCCCTTTTCTTCCTGTAAGGAAAGTGACCTTATTTTAACCAATCAGCAAATGCCCAGGGTTAAGTTCCTCGTTCCTAGCCATGCTGGTCTATAAGAATCTCAAGCCTAGTATAGCTCCTCAGAGCTTTTTTCTGTCTGCTAGATTGAAATGCTGCCTGGTTCATAAATCACTGAATAAAATCCTACGAGATCAGTAAATTGCCTGTGGAAAATTCTCTTTTAACATAGCTAAATTACATGGAGGAGATGAAATTTTAACCAAGCAGTTTGTCTTTACAGTTTCCAAATACATGGTACTCAATTTGTGGTACAAGGCCCATCAGTACTGGCATCATCTAAAGCTTGTTAGAAATGTATAGTCTTTGGCCCCACCCCACAATATGCATTTTAACTAGATTCTCATTTCTCATATGTACATTGAAATTTCAGATCTACTTCTTTAAACCACTCCAATATTCTTGCCTGGGGAATCCCATGGACAGAGGAACCTAGCAGGCTACAGTCCATAGGGTCGCAAAGAGACATGAGTAAAGCGACTTAGCATGCAGTCCCTACTTGACACTTGCATTTCTCATATAACCATCGAAATGAACAGGAGAATATACCACCAGCAATAACACCATACCTAAGAAAATGAAGAAAAGTTTAATTTGAGTAAAACCAGAAATGTGTACTAGAAATAGCGAGGGGAGCCTAAATTAAAAACAGGCACTGAGGTCAGTCTGGCAGTTCTTTCTATTGAGATGGAAAAAGATTTACTAGAGTAAACCAAAGGAAAATTTATAGGCTATCTGCTGTGTTTTCAGTGAAATTGAAGAAAAACATGAATTCTCTGTTTAGAAACAGGGAAAGACATGTTGAACTGGAAGCCAGAATCCTTGTCCTCACATCCCTGTGTCTCTATGAGTGAGGGAAATAGTTGTTGCTTAGTAGTTAAGTCGTGTCTGACTCTTAGCCCGCCAGGCTTCTCTGTCCATGGGATTTCCCAGGGAAGACTACCGTAGTAGGTTGCCATTTCCTTTTCCAGAGGGAAATTGAAATGAAAAGGTATATAAACTGAGCTTGCACCGAGTCTCTTCAATGTAAAGAGAGTTTGGTGTTATGGCTCCTGTAAATACAGCACTCAGGGAATCCTCAGGAAAAAAAAAAATAATTCATGGGCTTACTTTAATTTTGTTTATAGTTTGAAAGGACTTAGAAATAATGCTCAAGTTAGCAAGGGAAGGATTCCTGTTCATTTAATATTGGCTTGTCATTTTAACTCCAAGAAAAAAATAAATGTCCACACAGGAAGGTTTATACCCCTATTAGGAAAGCTAGTGAAGCATCTGCTGTGGATTTCACTGGTAGACTGAACTGAGATGTGGTTACCCACTTTCACTCTTTGAAGGCCTTAAGTCTGCATAGGACCCTTCCAAAGGGAATGATGTCTGTGCTCGTGAGAGTCTCTGTTAGCATTTACCTGAAGCCCTAGACACTCCAGTTGACATAAAAGCAGGAAGTGATTAAGGGGAGGAGAACTCTCTTCTTGTGAAGACAGATGGAATTTCCCAAAGGAAGAGCAGCAAAGGACTGTTGCTGAAACTTTAAAGAAGGGGTTGCACAGAAGAGAATGGGTATTGAGAAAAGGGATAGCAAAGGGAACTAGACAGAAGGAAATTATTCACACTGGACATCTTCCAAGTTTGGAAAGCCCTTCCATTGTGTGATAGAACAAAATGATCGCATCTAATAAACTTACAACTTCTGTAGTTCCCACACTGCTACTATTTTGAGATACACAGGACCCTTAAGCAAAGAACTTGGTATAAGAATCATTATAGTCTAGTATGATTTTGGTATGAGGAAGACTGGGGAAGGGTCATAAACACAGATAAGTACAAGTACACAAGTCCTAAGTGTAGTACTTTATAGATTTGTATGAAATAAACACTTCCATGTAACCATCAGCCAGGTCAAGTTATAGAACATAACCAGCACTACAGAAGCCTCTTTTTTCAGCTCTTGCCACCCTGCCATTGCCCTTCCAAAAGATAACCACACTTCTATAAGCCTATGTTAATTTTGCCTAATTTTGAACTTTAATATGAGTTGAATTATACAGTATATAATCTTTGGTGACCATTTTCTTTAGCTCAAAGTATAATTTTAAAGTTCATCCATATCATTGAATATTGCTGTTTTTATTCATTTCATTTCTTTATGATATTTCAATATATGAGCGAACCAGTATATATCATGCATTATAATGTTTTATATTTTTTGCAGTTTGAGTAGTACTGTTGTGATCCGTCAAATGCATGTCTTGAAGTGTGTATATATTTGCATTTCTGGACTGGACACTCTGGGTTGAAGGGCAAACACGTGGTTAGCTTTGTGAGATATTTGCTGGTTAACCTAAGTGAATGTACCAATTTTTACTACCACTGTCAGCATATGAGAATTCTAGTCACTGCACCTCTTCACTAACATTTGCTATTGCTGTAAAGCAAACTGTTACAAACTTAGTGGCTAAAGATAAGAACAATTTATTGTTGCTTATACTGATATATCTGCAGGTGGTCCCAGGCTCAACTCATATGTTAGGTTCTCCTGGGTGGCTCTCCTCTAAACAGTGATTCTGGCTGGAATTGATTCTTTACAGTGGTCTCTTCTCTGTGTGTTTATTCAGGGACACAAACCAGAGAGTGGGTGAGCAGCAATTATACTGGGGAAACACTGCTCAGAAAGTGAAAGTGAAAGTCGCTTAGTCCTGTCCAACTCTTTGCAACCCCATGGACTATACAGTTCATGGAATTCTCCAGGCCAGAATACTGGAGTGGGTAGCCTTTCCCTTCTCCAGGGAGTCTTCCCAACCCAGGGATTGAACTGAGGTCTCCTGCATTGTAGGAGGATTCTTTACCAGCTGTCACAAGGGAAGCCCAAGAACACTGGAGTGGGTAGCCTATCCCTTCTCCAGTGGATCTTCCCAATCCAGGAATCCAACAGGGGTCTCCTGCATTGCAGGTGGATGCTTTACCAACTGAGCTAATAGAGATGGCAAAAATGCATGTAGGCTAACAGAAACACTTAGGCCCTAAGAGTTAGGTTTGAAAATGTTGCACATTTACTTCTGATTTATTCTATTGGCAAGTCATAAGGTCAAAGCCAAAGATAAGAGTAGAGACAAATTTAACAGGAGGAATTAAAAAGTCCCATGGCAAGGTCATTGTTACAGTGAGATGAAGAATTGACACTATTAATGCAATCTATCACAGCAGTCTTTTTTCCCCCTATATTGGTCATTTTGGTTGGGATGTTGTGATAACATACTGTGTTTTTAATTTGTATTTCTCTGATAGCAAATGGAGTTGAGAATTTTTTTTTAATATTTTGATCCACTTGTGTATTATCTTCTTTTGTAAGGGGCTTTCCCACATCCTTTGCCTATTTAAAAACTTAAGTTGTCTGCCTTTTTCTCACTGATATATAGAATGTTTAATAAAAATATATTTTGTATAGGAGCCCTTCATTTGATACATTTATTGCCAACATTTCCTCCAACTCTATGGCTTACTTTCTCAGTTTTAATGTCATCTTTGGATAAACAGAAATTCTTAAATTTTAATGAAGTATAATTTATTAACCTTTTTATGTTTAGTGTTTTAATGTCCTATTTAAGAAATCTTTGCTTCTCTAAAGGAAATGAGGGCATTTCCTGTTATTTTTTAGATGCTTAATTATTTTAATTTCCGTATTTAGATCTGTAATCCAGCTGAAATTGTTTTCACATGTGAAAGTTTCATTTTTTTCTATATAGATATCCAACTGGTTAAGTCACTTATTGAAAACAAAATGAGTTTCTTACTGCTTTGCAGTGCCACATTTGTGGAAAATCATGAGACCACATTGATGTGAATATGTGTGACAGACCAAATTCTAAAATTGCTCTCCCAGATAGTACACACTAATGATGGGAATTTGTGAATATGATGACATAGCCCTCTCATAATCATGTTGTATTATATGGCACAATGGACCAAATAGTGTATAGATAAGGAGATCATCTGGGTGGACATGGGCCTGATTTAATTATAAGTTCTTAAATGCAGCACATTTTCTCCTATTTATGACAAGAGAGAAAGCCAGAGATTTGAAATATCAAAAGTACTCAACACACTGTTCCTGGTTAAATGATAGAAGGGGCCATGTAAGGTGGTATGCAGGAAGCCTTGAGATGGAGGGGACAGCTCTCAGCTGACAGCCAGTAAGGAAATAGGGACTTTAGATCTACACTTGAAGGAACTGGATTTGGCTAACAACCTGAATGACCTTGGAAACAAATTATTCCCTGTACCTTCAGATGAAATCTCAGTATTAATTTTGGCCTTGCAGGATTGAGCTGAGAAACGAGTTGAGCCCATGTGGACTTCTGACCTCCAGAGCCATGAGATAATAAATAGGTATGTTTTATTCTGCTTAGTTTGAGATGATTTGTTAGGTGGCAATAGAAAACTTTGCTTCTTGATTTCTCTTTTTTTTGTTGTTGTTCCATAGTTTATTTTGGTATTTTTACCACAATAACAGTACTGTAATGCTTTAATTGTTATGCCTTTATAGAAAACTATGACTTCTGAGAGTATATATCATCCTTTTTTGTTCAAGATTATCTTGATACTTCCTGACCTTGAAATTTTACATAAATTTTAGAATCATTTTATCTGTTTCCAAAATGCAAAAACAAACAACAAAAACAACCAAAAAAAAAAAAAAAACAACCATTATTTTATTTCCAATTACAATGAAGAGAATTGTCCTTATAATTTGAGTCTGGGGTGGGCGGGGGGAGCGGTCCTAAGATGGCGGAGGGATAGGATGGTGAGACCACTTTTGCCTCCACAAATTCATCAAAAGATCATTTGAATGCTGAGCAAATACCACAAAATAACTTCTGAACGCTGGCGGAAGACAAGAGGCACTCAGAAAGGCAGCCCATTGTCTTTGAAAGGATGTAGGACAAAATATAAAAGATAAAAAGAGAGACAAAGGAGTTAGAGATGGAGAACCATCCTGGGGAGGGAGTTGTAAAAGAGGAGAAGTTTCCAAACACCAGGAAACCCTCTCACTGGCGGGTCTGTGGGGAGTTTTGGAATCTCAGAAGGCAACATAACCGGGAGGAAAAAATAAATGAATAAAACCCACAGATTACATGCCTAACTGCAACTCCCAGCTGAGAAGTAGCCCAGATGCTCACATCCGCCACCAGCAAGCGGGGGCTGAACAAGGAGGCTCGGGCTGCATTGCTTAGGGTAAGGACCAGGCAGGAATGCCCTGAGGACAATCTGAAGGAGCTAACATGAGCTAGCAACCCAAACTGTGGGATGGCTAGAGAGAGAAAGAGAGAGAGAAGAGGAAGAGAGAACTTTCCCATGAAAAGCTCGAACCTAAGGCACTGCCAGGCCTGCTCACAGAACAAAGGACTGAGCGAATACCAGAGGAGAGCCAGCTGGCAGTGGACTGGCCCATTGCCCACTGCAGGCAGGGAGGCAGGCAGGTGACAGCCAGAGCTGAAAGGCAAGAGGCAACCTCGGCCTCAGAGATGGCATCCTCTACCAAACTGTGAGCAGGCTCCTGGTTGCTAACTAAGTCTTCCTGGGATCCTGGATGGTTGACATCCACCAGGCAGGTCGCAGACAAAGATCAGCTCGCCAGAGGAGACACACAGCACACCTGAGACAGCGCTCCCATTATGCACCGGAGAAACCGAGTGGCTAGGACCAGGGAGGTGATAAGATGCACTGCTCCACCTGGGGAGAGGGTGGTCGCAAAGCACCTGGTTGCCTGAACTGCTCGGACCTGGGAAGGGCACAAAACGCAGGGCCAACCGAGTCTGTGCCTTTGTGAAATACCCAAGAACCTGAACCTGAGTAGCTTAGACCTGGGAAATGCACGCAACCAAGGGCCCACTTTAGACAGTTCCTGCAGAGCAACCTGGAGCCTGAGCAGTGTAGACTGGGAAAGCACACACTCCGTGAGCAGGGGCAAACCCAGTGTGGCTGAGACACTGCAAGTACTCCCCACACACGCCAGTGATATTTGTTTGCAGTGTTCCTCCCTCCCCTCAGCAAAATTGAACAAGTTAGCCTAAATAAGTGACCACCTTCGCCCCCTTGTGTCAGGGTGGAAGTTAGATACTGAAGAGACTTGCAAACAGAAAGCCAAAATAAACAAAGAAGGTGTAACCACTTTGGAAGTGACAGGTGCAACAGATTAAAACCCGGTAATTAGCATGGACTACACTGAAAGGGACCTATAGACCTTGAGAAGAAGTATAAGCTGGAACAAGGAACTATCTGAAACTGAACTGACCCCACACTGCCCTCAACAGCTCCAGAGAAATTCCTAGATATATTTTACTCTTATCATTTTACAATTTTTTTAATTTTTAAGTTCTTTATTACTTCTTTAATTTTCATTTTTGAAACCTATTACCTTGCAAAAAAACCCCTACTTTTAAAGCAAATTACATATATATATATACATATAACTTTTGCAATTTTGTCTTGTTTTTTTTTTTAATATTTTTGAGAGTCTAATCTCTACTCTAGATTTTTAATCTTTGCTTTTTGGTATTTGTTATCAATTTTGTACCTTTAAGAATCCAATCTTCAGTATCCATTTTTACTTAGGAGTGTGATTACTGGCTTGATTGCTCTCTCCCTTTTTGACTCTCCTTTTTCTCCCCCAGGTCACCTCTATCTCTTCCCTCCCCCTTCTCTACTCTGTGAATCTCTTTGGGTGTTCCAGGCTGTGGAGAACTCTTAGGAAACTGATCATTGGCAAGATTGGTCTCTCTCCTTTTGCCTCCCCCTCCTCTCCCCCTGGACACCTCTATCTTCTTCCTCCCTCTTTTCTCTGTGGAACTCCATGAAACTCTCTGAGTGTTCCAGACTGTGGAGAGCAAATAGGGAATTGATTACTGGCTAGATTGCTCTTTCCCTTTTTGATTCCTCCTCTTCTCCTGGTCAACTCTATCTCCCTCCTCCCTCTTCTCCTCTCCATGTAACTCTGTGAACCTCTCTGGGTGTCCCTCAATGTGGAGAATCTTTTCACCATTAACCTAGATGTTTTATCATCGGTGCTGTATGGATGGAGAAGTCTTGAGGCTACTGTAAGAATAAGACTGAAAACCAGAGGCAGGAGGCTTAAATCCAAAACTTGAGAACAGCATAAAACTCCTGACTCTAGGGAATATTAATTGACAAGAGCTCATCCAAAAGCCTCCATACCTACACCAAAACCAAGCTCCACCCAAGAGCCAACAAGTTTCAGAGCAAGACATACCAAGCTAATTCACCAGCAACATAGGAACATAGCCATGAACATTGAAATACAGGCGGCCAAAAGTCACAGCAAACTCATAGACACTTCAAAATTCACTACTGGACACTTGATTGCACTCCTGAGAGAAGAGATCCAGCCCCACCCACCAGAACACCGATGCAAGCTTCCCTAACCAGGAAACCTGGAAAAGTCACTCATCCAACCCCACCCATAGGGAGCAACCACCACAATAAAAAGGAACCACAAACTTCCAGCATAGGGAAAGGCCACCCCAAACACAGTAACCTAAACAAGATGAAAATGCAGGGAAATATTCAGCAGATAAAGGAACATGATAAAAGCCCAGTAACCCAAACAAAAGAGGAGGGGATAGGGAGTCAACTTGAAAAAGAATTGAAAAAGATAGTAAATTGAAAAAGACTTGAAAAAGATAGTAAAAATCATCCAAAATCTTGAAAACAAAATGGAGTTAAAGATAACTAGTCTGGAGACAAGGATTGAGAAGATGTAAGAAAAGTTTAACAAAGACCTAGAAGAAATAAAAGAGTCAATCAATAATGAATAATGCAATAACTGAAATCAAAAGCACTCTGGAGGGAACCAACAGTAGAATAACTGAGGCAGAAGATAAGATAAGTGAGGCGGAAGACAGAATGGTGGAAATAAATGAAGCAGAGAGGAAAAAATAAAAAAGAATTAAAAGAAATGAGGACAACCTCAGAGACCTCTGGACAATGTTAAATGCCCCACATTCAAATATAGGAGTCCCAGAAGAAGAAGACAAAAAGAACGGCCATGAGAAAATACTTGAGAAGATAATAGTTGAAAACTTCCCTAAAATGGGGAAGGAAATAATCACCCAAATCCAAAAACCCCAGAGAGTCCCAAACAGGATAAACCAAGGGGAAACACGCCAAGACACATATTAATCAAATTTTAAAGATCAAACACAAAGAACAAATATTAAAAGCAGCAAGGAAAAAACAACAAATAACTGAGAAGGGAGTCCCATAAGGATAACCGCTGACCTTTCAATCAACCTTCTTCAGGCAAGAAGGGAATGGAACGACACACTTAAAGTAATGAAAGAGAAAAACCTACAACCCAGATTACTGTACCCAGCAAAGATTTCATTCAAATAGGAAGGAGAAATCAAAAGCTTTACAGACGAACAAAAGCTGAGAGAATTCAGCACCACCAAACCAGCTCTCCAACAAATGCTAAAGGATCTTCTCTCGACAGGAAACACAGAAAAGATGTATAAACTTGAACCCAAAACAACAAAGTAAATGACAACAGGATCATACTTATCAATAATTACCTTAAATGTAAATGGGTTGAATGCCCCAACCAAAGACTGGCTGAATGGATATAAAAACAAGACCCCTATATATGTTGTCTACAAGAGACCCACCTCAAAACAAGGGAGACATACAGACTGAAAGTGAAGGGCTGGAAAAAGATATTTCATGCAAATGGAGACCAAAAGAAAGCAGGAGTAGCAATACTCATATCAGATAAAATAGACTTTGAAATAAAGGCCGTGAAAAGAGACAAAGAAAAACATTACATAATGATCAAAGGATCAGTCCAAGAAGAAGATATAACAATTATAAATATATATGCACCCAACATGGGAGCACCACAATATGTAAGACAAATGCTAACAAGTATGAAAGGGGAAATTAACAGTAACACAATAATAGTGAGAGACTTTAATAGCCCACTCACACCTATAGATAGATCAACTAAAGAGAAAATTAGCAAGGAAACACAAACTTTAAATGATACAATGGACCAGTTAGATCTAATTGATATCTATAGGACATTTCAACCTAAACCAACGAATTTCAACTTTTTCTCAAGTGCACACAGAACCTTCTCCAGGATAGATCACATCCTGGGCCATAAATCTAGCCCTGGTAAATTCAAAAAAATTGAAATCATCTCAAGCATATTTTCTGATCACAATACAGTAAGATTAGATGTCAACTACAGGAAAAAAAAAAACTATTAAAAATAAAAACATATGAAGGTTACACAACACACTTCTGAATAACCGACAAATCACAGAAGAAATCAAAATATGCATAGAAACAAATGAAAGTGAAAACACAAAAACTATTCAGATTCAGATTAAGATCA
Organism: Bos mutus; assembly: GCF_027580195.1. Lineage (NCBI taxonomy): Eukaryota > Metazoa > Chordata > Mammalia > Artiodactyla > Bovidae > Bos > Bos mutus. The sequence continues at coordinate 9,166,419 of NC_091646.1, read as the reverse complement.
GTCACTTAGTCATGTCCGACTCTGAGACCCCATGAATTGCAGCACGCCAGGCCTTCCTGTCCATCACCAACTCCCAGAGTTCACTCAAATTCACATCCATCGAGTCGGTGATGCCATCCAGCCATCTCATCCTGTGTCGTCCCCTTTTCCTCCTGCCCCCAATCCCTCCCAGCATCAGTCTTTTCCAATGAGTCAACTCTTCTCATGAGGTGGCCAAAGTACTGGAGTTTCAGCTTTAGCATCATTCCTTCCAAAGAACACCCAGCGCTGATCTCCTTTAGAATGGACTAGTTGGATCTCCTTGCAGTCCAAGGGACTCTCAAGCTTTGGGCTGGTGCACTGGGACAACCCAGAGGGATGGTACAGGGAGGGAGGAAGGAGGAGGGTTCAGGATGGGGAACACGTGTATACCTGTGGTGTATTCATGTTGATATATGGCAAAACCAATACAATGTTGTGAAGTTAAAAAATAAAATTAAATTTAAAAAAAAGTCTTCTCCAACCCCACAGTTCAAAAGCATCAATTCTTCAGCACTCAGCTTTCTTCACGGTCCAACTCTCGCATCCATACATGACGACTGGAAAAACCACAACACCTATGGGATTCACTAAAAGCAGTGCTAAGGGGAAGGTTCATAGCAATACAAGCCTACCTCAAAAAACAGGAGAAAAATCAAATAAATCAGATAACTATCCACCTAAAGCAACTAGAAAAGAAGAAATGAAGCACCACAGCATTAGTAGAAGGAAAGAAATTATGAAAATTAGGGTAGAAATAAGTGCAAAAGAAACAAAAGAGAACATAGCAAAAATCAACAAAGCCAAAAGCTGGTTCTTTGAGAAGATAAATAAAATAGACAAACCATTAGCCAGACTCATCAAGAAAAAAAGGGAGAAGAATCAAATCAACAAAATTAAAAATGAAAATGGAGAAATCACAACAGACAACACAGAAATACAAAGGATCATAACAGACTACTATCAGCAATTATATGCCAATAAAATGGACAACTTGGAAGAAGTGGACAAATTCTTTAAAAAGTATAACTTTCAAAAACAGAACCAAGAAGAAACAGAAAATCTTAACCAACCCATCACAAGCACAGAAATCGAAACTGTAATCAGAAATCTTCCAACAAAAAAAAAGCCCAGGACCAGATGGCTTCACAGCTGAATTCTACAATAAATTTAGAAAAGAGGTATCCTACTCAAACTCCTCCAGAAAATTTCAGAGGAAGGTAAACTTCCAAACTCAATCCTTGAGGCTACCATCACCCTAATACCAACACATGACAAAGATGCCACAAAGAAAACTACAGACCAATATCAATGATGAACATAGACGCAAAAATCCTTAACAAAATTCTAGCAAACAGAATCCAACAACATATTAAAAAGATGATACATTATGACCAAGTGGGCTTTTATCCCATGGATGCAAGGATTCTTCAATATTCGCAAATCAATCAATGTGATACACCACATTAACAAATTGAAAAATAAAATCCATATGATTATCTCAATAGATGCAGAGAAAGCCTTTGACAAAATTCAGCATCCATTTATGATAAAACCCTCCAGAAAGCAGGCTTAGAAGAAACATACCTCAACATAATAAAAGCCATATATGATAAACCCACAGTATATGTTATCCTCAATGGTGAAAAATTGAAAGCATTTCCCCTAAAGTCAGGAACAAGACAAAGATGCCAACTTTCACCATTACTATTCAACATAGTCTTGGAAGTTTTAGCCAGAGCAATCAGAGAAGAAAAAGAAATCAAAGGAATCCAGATTGAAAAAGAAGCAAAACTCTCACTATTTGCAGATGATATGATCCTCTGCATAGAAAACCCTAATGACTCCACCAGAAAATTACTAGAGCTAACGAACGAATATAGTAAAGTTGTAGGATATATAATTGACACACAGAAATCCCTTGCATTCCTATACGCTAACAATGAGAAAACAGAAATAGAAATTAAGGAAACAATTCCATTCATCATTGCAACGAAAAGAATAAAATACTTAGGAATAAATCTATCTAAAGAAACAAAAGACCTATATATAGAAAACTTAAAAACACTGTTGAAAGAAATCAAAGATGACACATATCAATGGATAAATATACCATGTTCATGGATCAGAAGAATAAATATAGTGAAAATGCAAATACTACCAAAGCAATCTATACATTCAATGCAATCCCTATCAAGCTACCAGTGTTATTTTTCAGATGGGAATTAGACCACCTGACCTGCCTCTTGAGAATCCTATATGCAGGTCAGGAAGCAACAGTTAGAACTGGACATGGAACAACAGACTGGTTCCAAGTAGGAAAAGGAGTACGTCAAGGCTGTATATTGTCACCCTGTTTATTTAACTTATATGCAGAATACACCATGAGAAACGCTGGGCTGGAAGAAGCACAAGCTGGAATCAAGATTGCCAGGAAAATATAAATAACTTCAGATATGCAGATGACACCACCCTTATGGCAGAAAGTGAAGAGAAACTAAAAGCCTCTGATGAAAGTGAAAGAAGAGAGTGAAAAGTTGGCTTAAAGCTCAACATTCAGAAAACTAAGATCATGGCATCTGGTCCCATCACTTCATGGAAATAGATGGGGAAACAGTGGAAACAGTGTCAGACTTTATTTTTGGGGCTCCAAAATCACTGCAGATGGTGATTGCAGCCCTGAAATTAAAAGACACTTTCTCCTTGGAAGGAAAGTTATGACCAACCTAGATAGCATATTCAAAAGCAGAGACATTACTTTGCCAACAAAGGTCCATCTAGTCAAGGCTATGGTTTTTCCAGTAGTCATGTATGGATGTGAGAGTTGGACTGTGAAGAAAGCTGAGCACTGAAGAATTGATGCTTTTGAACTGTGGTGTTTGAGAAGACTTTGAGAGTCCCATTGACCTGAACTGAACTGATGAACACCTTATCTTTTACAAAAGATGCAAGAATATACAATGGAGAACTGAAAGACAATATCTTTAACAGTGGGTACAATGAGAAAAGAAAACTGGTCTGGGAAAACAACAACCATCTCTAAAAGAGTGAAACTAGAACACTTTTTTTAACACCATACAGGAAAATAAACTCAAAATGGATTAAAGGTATAAATGTAAGACCAGAAACTATAAAACTCCTAGAGGAAAACATAGGCAAAACACTCTCTGAGGTAAATCATAGCAGGATCATCTATGACCCAACTCCCACAGTAATGGAAATAAAAGCAAGACTAAACAAATGGGATCCAATTAAGCTTCAAAGCTTTTGCACAAGGAAGGAAACTATAAGCAAGGTGAAAAGACAGCCTTCAGAATGGGAGAAAATAATTGCAAATGAAGCAACTGACAAAAAAGAATTAATCTCAAAAATATACAAGCAGCTCCCGCAGCTCAGTTCCAGAAAACTAAGTAACCCAATCAAAAAATGGGCCAAAGAACTAAACAGACATTTCTCCAAAGAAGACATACAGATAGCTAACAAACTCATGAAAAGATGCTCAACATCACTCATTATCAGAGAAATGCAAATCAGAACCACAATGAGGTACCATCTCAAGTTGGTGAGAATGGCTGCTATCCAAAAGTCTACAAAAAATAAATGCTGGAGAGGGTGTGGAGAAAAGAGTACCCTCTTAGACTGTTGGTGGGATGCAAACTAGTACAGCCACCATGGAGAACAGTGTGGAGATTCCTTAAAAAACTGGAAATAGACCTGCCATATGACCCAGCAATCCCACTTCTGGGCATACACACCAAGGAAATCAGAATAGAAAAGACATGTGTACCCCAATGTTCATCACAACACTGTTTACAATAGCCAGGATATGGAAGCAACCTAGATGCCCATGAGCAGACGAATGGATAAGAAAGCTGTGGTACATATACACAATGGAATATTACTTGGCTATTAAAAAGAATGCATTTGAATCAGTTCTAATGAGGTGGATGAAACTGGAGCCTATTATACAGAGTGAAGTAAGTCAGTATTCAGTTCAGTTCAGTTGCTCAGTCATGTCCAACTCTTTGCAACCCCATGAACTGCAGCACACCAGGCCTCCCTTTCCATTGCCAACTCCCGGAGTTTACTCAAACTCATGTCCATTGAGTCGGTGATGCCATGCAACCATCTCATCCTCTGTCATCCTTCTCCTCCTGCCTTCAATCTTTCCCAACATCAGGTCTTTTCCAATGAATCAGTTCTTCGATTAGGTGACTTTTCTGGTGGCTCAGGTAGTAAAGCCGCCTGCCTACAACATGGAAGACATGGGTTCAACTTAGGACTGGGAAGATCTTCTGGAGAAGGAAATGGCAACCCAGTCCAGTATTCTTGTTTGGAAAATCCCATGGACATAAAAGCCTAGTAGGCTGCAGTCCATGGGGTTGCAAAGAGTCAGACATGACTGAGCAACTTCAGTTTCACACTCACTTTTCAGTTCTTCGCATCAAGTGGCCAAAGTATTGAGTTTCAGCTATAACATCAGTCCTTAGAATGAACACCCAGGACCGATTTCCCTTAGGATGAACTGGTTGGATCTCCTTGCAGTCCAAGGGACACTCAAGAGTCTTCTCCAACACCACAGTTCAAAAGCATCGATTCTTCTGCACTCAACCTTTTTATAGTTGGACTCTGACATCCATACATCACCACTGGAAGAACCTAGCCTTGACTAGACGGACCTTTGTTGGCAAAGTAATGTCTCTGCTTTTTAATATGCTGTCTAGGTTGGTCATAACTTTCCTTCCAAGGAGTAAGTGTCTTTTAATTTCATGGCTGCAATCACCATTTGCAGTGATTTTGGAGCCCAGAAAAATAAAGTCAGCCACTGTTTCCCCATCTATTTGCCATGACGTGATGGGACCAGATGCCATGATCTTCGTTTTCTGAATGTTGAGCTTTAAGCCAACTTTTTCACTCTCCTCTTTCACTTTCAGCAAGAGGCTTTTTAGTTCTTCAGTTCAATTCAGTTCAGTTCAGTCGCTTTCTGCCATAAGGGTGGTGTCATCTGCATATCTGAAGTTATTGATATTTCTCCCGGCAATCTTGATTCCAGCTTGTGCTTCATCCAACCTAGCATTTCTCATGATGTACTCAGCATATAAGTTAAATAAACAGGGTGACAAAATATAGCCTTGATGTACTCTTTTCCTATTTGTAACCAGTCTGTTGTTCCATGTCCAATTCTAACTGTTGCTTCCTGACCTGCATACAGGTTTCTCAAGAGGCACATCATATGGTCTGGTATTCCCATATCTTTCAGAATTCTCCACAGTTTATTGTGATCCACACAGTCAAAGGCTTTGGCATAGTCAATAAAGCAGAAATAGATGTTTTTCTAGAACTCTCTTGCTTTTTCGATGATCCAATGAATGTTCGCAATTTGATCTCTGGTTCCTCTGCATTTTCTAAAACCAGCCTGAACATCTGGAAGTTCACAGTTCACATATGGCTGAAGCCTGGCTTGGAGAATTTTGAACATTACTTTACTAGCGTGTGAGATGAGTACAATTGTGTGGTAGTTTGAACATTCTTTGGCATTGCCTTTCTTTGGGGTTGTAATGAAAACTGACCTTTTCTAGTCCTGTGGCCACTGCTGAGCTTTCCAAATCTGCTAGCATATTGAGTGCAGCACTTTCACAGCATCATCTTTTAGGATTTGAAATAGCTCAGCTGGAGTTCCAACACCTGCACCAGCTTTGTTCATATCACCTTCACTATCTTTGTTCATAGTGATGCTTCCTAAGGCCCACTTAACTTGCACTCCGGGATGTCTGGCTCTAGGTGAGTGATTATACCATCATGGTTATCTGGGTCATTAAGATCATTTTTATAAAATTCTGTGTAATCTTGCCACCTTTTCTTAATATCTTTGCTTCAGTTAGATCCATACCATTTCTGTCCTTTATTGTGCCCATCTTTGCATGAAATTTTCCCTTAGTATCTCTAATTTTCTTGAGGTCTCTAGTCATCAGTATATAGGTAGTATCTAAAGCCATAGGATTAATTAAAGTCACCTAAGGAATAGTGTCGAAGAAGGCAATGGCACCCCACTCCAGTACTTTTGCCTAGAAAATCCCATGGACGGAGGAGCCTGGTAGGCTACAGTCCATGGGGTCGCTAGAGTCAGACACGACTGAGCAACTTCACTTTCACTTTTAACTTTCATGCATTGCAGAAGGAAATGGCAACCCACTCCAGTGTTCTTGCCTAGAGAATCCCAGGGACGGGGAAGCCTGATGGGCTGCCGTCTATGGGGTCACACAGAGGCGGACACAACTGAAGTGACTTAGCAGCAGCAAGGTACAGTGTGTGGCTTCCCTGGATGCTCAGTCGTAAAAATCTGCCTGCCAATGTAGAAGATGCAGATTCAGTCCCCATGTTAGGAAGATCCCCTGGAGGAAAAAATGACAACCCATTCCAGTATTCTTGCTGGAAAAAAATCCCATGGACAAAGGAGTCTGGCAGGCTACAGCCCATGGCTAGCAAAGAATCTGACACAACTGAGCCACTGAGCACACACACCCACACAAGATAGAGTGTAAATAAGATAAAGAGAAGAGGAGCAAGGACTGAGATATATAGGACCCTCCAATATATAGAGGCCAAAGTGATGAGAAGGTACCAACAAAAGGCACTAAAGGGAGGCCAAGGAAAAGAGAAGGAAACCCAAAACTTGTGGTGTCTCAGAAACCAAGTAAGGAAAATGCTTCAAGGATAAAGTGACAGACAATGTCAAAAGCTGTCAGTAAGCCTGACTTGTGGACACAGCTGGGGAAGGAGAGTGTGGAACAAATTGAGAGAGTAGCATGGAAACATACATTACCATACATAAAATAGATAGCTGTGGAATTTGCTCTATGATGCAAGGAGCTCAAATCTGGTGGTCTGTGACAACCTAGAGGGGTGGGATTGGGTGGGAAGGAGGTTCAAGAGGAAGGAGACATATGTTTACCTAAGACTGATTCATGTTGATGTATGGCAGAAACCAACACAATATTGTAAAGCAATTATCCTTCAATTAAAAATAAATTAAAAAAAAAAAGCTGTCGATAGGCCAAGTAAGATGAGGCCCGAGAATGGTCTAATAAGTTTGGCAAACTGAAGATAACTGGTAACATTGATAAGGGAATAAGTGGAATGTCTGGAGCAAAACAGATTAAAATGGGTTCAGGAAAAAAATGGAAAGGTAAAAATTAGAGACAATGAGTATGGATAATTCTCTTGAGACTTTTGCAATGAAAGAACATAAGGTGCTCTTGCTAGGAGGAAGTCACTCATTTCTTCCCTTTGAAGACATGAATGGAGAACATTTTACATAAAGGCTTGATACTGTTGTTACTTGGATTTTGGTCATACCTGCTTAATAACAGTAAATGTTCTTATTTGAAGGATGCAGGCTACAGTATTTTAGGATTGTATTGATCCTTATCAAAGCATACCATACCAAGGCAGAACATTTTTCTGAGACAATTAGAAACGATCACAGTTGAGTTTCACCAGTGAATATTTTAACAAATACTTCACATCTGCTCAAATTGTTTTACTAAGGTATCTGCATCTTCTCACATTTCCAATGAAATATTATTTTTAAAAGCCTGCAATTTTTCCAGACTATTGAACATCTTTTCTTTTCATCTATTTGCAATCTGGGATTTCATTGTTTTCTTCTAAATTTGTCTTCTGCAGCAAAAAGTAACAACAAAATAAACAACTTTATATTTTTATAAGGTGCTTTAAAATTTGGCTATTGGTCTAGAAATATGACTGAAGATCAGAATGAAGGTATATCAGAAATTCTGGTTCTAGGGAACATAAAACCTATATGGTATTTTGAAAACTTTGAAACAAAGGGATCAAATAATAAAACTATACAAACTCCCAAAGGGTTCCAGTAAATGCACATCTTTAAGCAAGAGGATTTGTATTCTGGCTTAGATTGGCAGTCTATTTGAAACTCAGCATAGAGGGTCCTATTTCATCATTCATGCTCTTGCTGTTTGTTTCTTCTCCCACAGATCTCTCACCTTCTTTCCTTATATTTTTTTCTACTTTCTCCTCTTTTTCCTCTTTCTTATTGTTTTTTTCTTTTCCATTAGGTGGAAATAAATATATATTTTTTTTTATTTCTGGCTGTCCTTAATTTAAAAAGACTATAGCATTCTTCTTTTGAGCTTCCTGGTAGCTCAGCTGGTAAAGAATCCGCCTGCAATGCAGGAGACCCCGGTTTGATTCTTTGGTCAGGAAGATCCCTAGAGAAGGGATAAGCTACCCATTCAAAAATTCCTGGGCTTCCCGGTGGCTCAGATGGTAAAGAATCCACCTGCAGTGCAGGATACCTGGGTTTGATCTCTGCTGGCAAGATCCCCTGGAGGAGGGCATGGCAACCCACTCCAGAATTCCTGCCTGAGAGTCCCCATGGACAGACGTGCCTGGCAGGCTACAGTCCATTTGGTTGCAAAGAGTCAGACCAAGTGACTAAGCACAGCACATTCCCTTTCTTAATATATTTTCCTTAATTCTTTGGCTTCAGAATATTTTCCAAGCATTACTTGAAGATTAGGCCAGTTTTGTAACCTTGTAAGTTTACTTTTAAAAGTGTTTATGACCAAGAAAGTTCTTTTTTACTTGTATGTGGGCAGACCTTCATTGTTTTTCACTGGGCTGACTGCCCTTCATAAAAACGAATTTCCTGCTTTAAGAGGACTGGTTCTTTATCTGCTTAAAAGCTCTAAATTCACTTCATAATTTTAAGTGGTAAATCTGCCTACTCACCCACTTTCTCACTGTTTTGGGTAGCTGCTTTTGAGCATGGGTTAGACAACATTTCCTAAATGACTTCAGAGTCTTCTCATCAAAATAGAACCTCAGAGTGTCTATTTTTATGGCTTGTGCCTTTGATTGCTGTATTGGTGCTGACATGGTCATAGGCATCCATCCAGATCTTCATTTCACAGACATTTCCTAAGCATTCATCTTTGCACTCAAGGCTACAGATATGAAAATGACCTAGATATGGAGTTCCCTGCCATCAAGTTTACTGAAGGAGAGCAAAAAAGAAAAACAAAACAAACAACAGAGTAACTCAAAACACACTTATCAGAATGGCCAAATTCAGGACACTGAGGACAATAATAAATGTTGATAAGGCTGTGAAGCAAGAAGAACTCTCATTTATTGCTGGTAGGAATGCAAAATGGTACAGCCACTTTGGAAGATAATTTGGCAATTTTTCACAAAACTAAACAAATTATTACCATATGATCCAGCAGTCATGCTCTTTGGTTATTTACCAAAAGGAGTTGAAAATTTATGTGTACACAAAAACCTGCATACAAATATTTATAGCAGCTATATTCACAACTGCAAAAACTTGGAAGCAACCAAGATGTCACTCAGTTCATTCATGCAAAGGGCAACATTTAAATGATGTAGCACTTCCTATGGCTGGAGTCTCCAATCAGATATCTGAGGAAAACATCATACTGATCCATCCCACCCATAAATATTATAATCACAAAATGCTGAAATAGAAACTTTACACAGTGACAAAATACAATGTGACAACAGTTCAGTATTCCTCCTTGAGGCCTTCAAAGTCCTTACTGTTCTAAATAAGTGCCAGAGAATGCTCTCTGGCCATTTGGAGTTTCTGCTAATATGAGAAACTTACAGGTACCATAGCCCTCTCCCCTCCACCATGAGCTGCTGTTGCCACAGTTTTCTGAATGATGTTCTAATGGTGTATGCATATAGTTTTAGTCCAATGCTGTTTCACCTTTTTCATATGTTGACAGCTCATCCACATGCTTTGTTTATTCTCAAAATGTCCTGGAGTTCAAATTCTCAATGAATCAGTACTAATTCCAATAATAACCTACACTGTTCTTCCTGCCAAAGTGCCGGATAAATAAAATGGCTGATTCCAAAGACAGAAAGTAATCACTGCTGGATGAGCAAGGTCAAACGTACCTAGAGAAAATAACTATTTGTAGTAGAATCAAACCTAGAAAAGCATGGCTTTGCCTTCCTTTGATGGGCCATCCATGGGAGAGTTAGAATGAACAATTCCTTCTACCCTCCAACCTTGTTTCATTCCTTAGAAATGGGCAGTTTGCTCTTCAGGCATCCCTAGGCTCTCTTGATTCTCTTGGTTGTTGTTTAGTCACTCAGTCACATCTGATGCTTTGCAACCCCACGGACTGTAGCCCACCAGGCTCCTCTTTCCATGGAATTCTCCAGGCAAGAATACTGGAGTGGGTTGTCATTTCCTACTCCAGGGGATCTTCTGACCAAGGGAGTGAACCCGGGTCTCTTGCACTGGCAGCCAGATTCTTTATCAGTGAGCCACCAAGGATGCCCCAATTCTCTCCATACTTACTAACAAAAGAATTATATATATATATATTCTCAGTTCTGTTCAGTTCAGTCGCTCAGTCGTGTCTGACTCTTTGTGACCCCATGAATCACAGCACGCCAGGCCTCCCTGTTCATCACCAACTCCCGGAGTTCACTCAGACTCACATCCATCGAGTCAGTGGTGCCATCGAGCCATCTCATCCTCTGTCGTCCCCTTCTCCTCCTGCCCCCTATCCATCCCAACATCAGAGTCTTTTCCAATGAGTCAGCTCTTTGCATGAGGTGGCCAAAGTACTGGAGTTTCAGCTTTAGCATCATTCCTTCCAAAGAAACCCCAGGGCTGATCTCCTTCAGAAAGGACTGGTTGGAGATTATATATATAAATTTACACACAAAAAACATACTTGGCTTCCACCGTCTATCACCATGGCTTATATGTAGATGAGAAAACAGGCCAGAAAAGTTAACTGATTTTCCCATAATCCCCTTTCACTCTAGCTTACATTTTAAGTACTGTCACTGTGATGATTTTTCAGCTTTGCAACAGTTTGATTGCTTTTTCCAAATACATTTGGCAGACTTTGCCTTCTTCCTTTCTTTGTTAAATCTAGATTAGCTCCCATACTCTCAAACTAAAACTGCCCCTTTGCCTGTTTGTCCTAACTTCCTAAGAAAATCCCAACCAATAAAACTAGTTCAACTTTCAGGCTTTCTCTGGGCCCATACCTGAGAAAGTGAGTGCTGAAAGAATAAATCTCACAATAGATTAATTCCATGATAAAGTTATAATATTCAATTTTAAAGGAACCCACAGTACTGCTCAGAAACACTATTATATGCCTCTGTTTAGCTTTATTCCATTCTTGACAATAATTATAAACTTCTTCCAGTATCTTCCATCCTCTCATTTCCTCTCTCTTGATCTCAGCACATGACTTTGTCTCTTTAAAAGCAAAACTGAATAAGGACCTGTTAGATAGCACAGGGAACACTTCTCAATGCTCTATAATGATCTATATGGGAAAAGAATCTTAAAAAGTGAATATATGTATATGTATAACTGATACACTTTGCTGTACACCTGATACCAACACAACATTGTTAATCAACTATACTCTAATAAAAATTTTAACAAATAAATAAAAACAAAAGTGAAACTATTGTATGGAGATTTCCCTCATTTTCTTGATTCCACATTTTCCCCATATCCTCTCTTCCTTCCCTACTGTTATAAAAAAAAGAGTATATTCCCTACTAAGGTAAAACTCTTCATGTGTGTTTCAGACTCCAACTTTGATCACATTATCAGGGTCCTTATAATTTAATATTTTCTTTTCTCCTATATCTTCAGAGAAGGGATAGCAAACAACTTCAGTATTCTTGACTCGAGAATCCCATGAACAGTATAAAAAGGCAAAAGGATATGACACCAGAGGCTTAAGCTCAAAACCTGAGAACACCAGAGAACTCCTGACTCCAGGGAAAATTAATCTACAAGAGATCATCCAAAAGCCTCCATTACAAGCACCAAGCACCACCCAAGAGCCAACAAGTTCCAGAGCAAGACATACCATGCAAATTCTCCAGGAACACAGGAACATAGGTTTTTTGTATTTCCATACAAATTGTGAAATCATTTGTTCTAGTTCTCTGAAAAATACCGTTGCTAACTTGATAGGGATTGCATTGAATTTATAGATTGCTTTGGGAAGTATACTCATTTTCACTATATTGATTCTTCCAATCCATGAGCATGGTATTTTTCTCCATCTATTTGTGTCCTCTTTGATTTTTTTTTTCTTCTAATTTTATTTTATTTTTAATCTTTACATAATTGTATTAGTTTTGCCAAATATCAAAATGAATCCGCCACAGGTATACATGTGTTCCCCATCCCGAACCCTCCTCCCTCCTCCCTCCTCATACCAACCCTCTGGGTCGTCCCAGTGCACCAGCCCCAAGCATCCAGCATCATGCATCGAACCTGGACTGGCAACTCGTTTCCTACATGATATTTTACATGTTTCAATGCCACTCTCCCAAATCTTCCCACCCTCTCCCTCTCCCACAGAGTCCATAAGACTGTTCTATACATCAGTGTCTCTTTTGCTGTCTCGTATACAGAGTTATTGTTACCATCTTTCTAAATTCCATATATATGCGTTAGCATACTGTATTTATGTTTTTCCTTCTGGCTTACTTCACTCTGTATAATAGGCTCCAGTTTCATCCACCTCATTAGAACTGATTCAAATGTATTCTTTTTAATGGCTGAGTAATACTCCATTGTGTATATGTACCACAGCTTTCTTATCCATTCATCTGCTGATGGACATCTAGGTTGCTTCCATGTCCTGGCTATTATAAACAGTGCTGCGATGAACATTGGGGTACACGTGTCTCTTTCCCTTCTGGTTTCCTCAGTGAGTATGCCCAGCAGTGGGATTGCTGGATCATAGGGCAGTTCTATTTCCAGTTTTTTAAGGAATCTCCACACTGTTCTCCATAGTGGCTGTACTAGGTTGCATTCCCACCAACAGTGTAAGAGGGTTCCCTTTTCTCCACACCCTCTCCAGCATTTATTATTTGTAGACTTTTGGATTGCAGCCATTCTGACTGGTGTGAAATGGTACCTCATAGTGGTTTTGATTTGCATTTTTCTGATAATGAGTGATGTTGAGCATCTTTTCATGTGTTTGTTAGCCATCTGTATGTCTTCTTTGGAGAAATGTCTATTTAGTTCTTTGGCCCATTTTTTGATTGGGTCGTTTATTTTTCTGGAATGGAGCTGCAAGAGTTTCTTGTGTATTTTTGAGATTAATTCTTTATCAGTTGCTTCATTTGCTATTATTTTCTCCCATTCTGAAGGCTGTCTTTTCACCTTACTTATAGTTTCCTTTGTTGTGCAGAAGCTCTTAATTTTAATTAGGTCCCATTTGTTTATTTTTGCTTTTATTTCCAATGTTCTGGGAGGTGAGTCATAGAGGTTCCTGCTGTGATTTATGTAGGAGAGTGTTTTGCCTATGTTCTCCTCTAGGAGTTTTATAGTTTCTGGTCTTACATTTAGATCTTTAATCCATTTTGAGTTTATTTTGTGTATGGTGTTAGAAAGTGTTCTAGTTTAATTCTTTTACAAGTGCTTGACCAGTTTTCCCAGCACCACTTGTTAGAGAGATTATCTTTAATCCATTGTATATTCTTGCCTCCTTTGTCAAAGATAAGGTGTCCATAGGTGCATGGATTTATCTCTAGGCTTTCTATTTTGTTCCATTGATCTATATTTCTGTCTTTGTGCCAGTACCATACTGTCTTGATGACTGTGGCTTTGTAGTAGAGCCTGAAGTCAGGCAGGTTGATTCCTCTAGTTCCATTCTTCTTTCTCAAGATTGCTTTGGCTATTCGAGGTTTTTTGTATTTCCATACAAATTGTGAAGTTATTTGTTCTAACTCTGTGAAGAATACCATTGGTAGCTTGATAGGGATTGCATTGAATCTATACATTGCTTTGGGTAGTATACTCATTTTCACTATATTGATTCTTCCGATCCATGAACACGGTATATTTCTCCATCTATTTGTGTCCTCTTTGATTTCTTTCACCAGTGTTTTATAGTTTTCTATATATGGGTCTTTTGTTTCTTTAGGTAGATATAGTCCCAAGTATTTTATTTTTTTCTTTGCAATGGTGAATGAAATTGTTTCCTTAATTTCTCTTTCTGTTTTCTCTCCCCCAGCCATACATTGTTATACATTGTTACTGTATAGGAATGTAAGGGATTTCTATGTGTTAATTTTATATCCTGCAACTTTACTGTATTCATTGATAAGCTCTAGTAATTTTCTGGTGGAGTCTTCAGGGTTTTTTATGTAGAGGATCATGTCATCTGCAAACAGTGAGAGTTTTACTTCTTCTTTTCCAATCTGGATTCCTTTTATTTCTTTTGCTGCTCTGATTGCTATGGCCAAAACCATGTTGAATAGTAGTGGTAAGAGTAGGCACCCTTGTCTTGTTCCTGGCTTTAGGGGAAATGCTTTCAATTTTTCACCATTGAGGATAATGTTTGCTGTGGGTTTGTCATATATAGCTTTAATTATGTTGAGGTATGTTCCTTCTATTCCTGCTTTCTGAAGGGTTTTTTTTTTTTTTTAAATCATAAATGGATGTTGAATTTTGTCAAAGGCTTTCTCTTCATCTATTGAGATAATCATATGGTTTTTATTTTTCAATTTGTTAATGTGGTGTGTTGCATTGATTGATTTGCAGATATTAAAGAATCCTCGCATCCCTGGGATAAAGCCCACTTGGTCATGATGTATGATCTTTCTAATATGTTGTTGGATTCTGTTTGCTAGAGTTTAGTTAGGGATTTTTGTATCTATGTTCACCAGTGATATTGGCCTGTAGTTTTCTTTTTTTTTGTGGCATCTTTGTCTGGTTTTGGTATTAGGGTGATGGTGGCCTCATAGAATGAGTTTGGAAGTTACCCTTCCTCTGCAGTTTTCTGGAAGAGTTTGAGTAGGATAGGTGTTAGCTCTTCTCTAAATTTTTGGTAGAATTCAGCTGTGAGGCCATCTGGTCCTGGGCTTTTGTTTGTTGGAAGATTTCTGATTACAGTTCCAATTTCCATGCTTGTGATGGGTCTGTTAAGATTTTCTATTTCTTCCTGGTTCAGTTTTGGAAAGTTATACTTTTCTAAGAATTTGTCCATTTTTTCCAAGTTGTCCATTTTACTGGCATATAGTTGGTGATAGTAGTCTCTTATGATCGTTTGTATTTCTGTGTTGTTTAGCCTCCATATGTTGGAATTTTTAATAGTTTTTTTTTTTTTTTTTGCCTCCTGTAATTGACATCTAATCTTACTGCACTGTTGTCAGAAAAGATTCTTCGAACAATTTCAATTTTTTTGAATTTACCAAGGCTAGATTTATGGCCCAGGATGTGATCTATCCTGGAGAAGGTTCTGTGTGCACTTGAGAAAAAGGTGAAATTCATTGTTTTGGAGTGAAATGTCCAATAGATATCAATTAGGTCTAACTGGTCCAGTGTATTGTTTAAAGTTTGTGTTTCCTTATTAATTTTCTCTTTAGTTGATCTATCCATAGATGTGAGTGGGGTATTAAAGTCTCCCACTATTATTGTGTTTTTGTTAATTTCCCCTTTCATACTTGGTAGCATTTACCTTACCTATTGCAGTGCTCCTATGTTGGGTGCATATATATTTATAATTGTTATATCTTCTTCTTGGATTGATCCTTTGATCATTATGTAGTGTCCTTTTTTGTCTCTTTTCACAGTGTTTATTTTAAAGTTTATTTTATCTGTTATGAGTATTGCTACTCCTGCCTTCTTTTGGTCTCCATTTGTGTGAAATATCTTTTTCCAGCCCTTCACTTTCAGTCTGTGTGTCCCTTGTTTTGAGGTGGGTCTCTTGTAGACAGCATATATAGGGGTCTTGTTTTTGTGTCCATTCAGCCAGTCTTTGTCTTTTGTGGGGGCATTCAACTCATTTACATTTTTTTAAATTTTATTTTATTTTAAAACTTTACATAATTGTATTATTTTTGCCAAATATCAAAATGAATCCACCACAGGTATACATGTGTTCCCCATCCTGAACCCTCCTCCCTCCTCCCTCCCCATACCATCCCTCTGGGTCGTCTCAGTGCACTAGCCCCAAGCATCCAGTATCGTGCATTGAACCTGGACTGGCAACTCGTTTCTTACATGATCTTTTACATGTTTTAATGTCATTCTCCCAAATCTTCCCACCCTCTCCCTCTCCCACAGAGTCCATAAGACTGTTCTACATTTACATTTAAGGTAATTATTGATAAACATGATCCCGTTGCCGTTTACTTTGTTGTTTTGGGTTCGAGTTTAAACACGTTTTCTGTGTTTCCTGTCTAGAGAAGATCCTTTAACATTTGTTGAAGAGCTGGTTTGGTGGTGCTGAATTCTCTCAGCTTTTGCTTGTCTGTAAAGCTTTTGATTTCTCCTTCATATTTGAATGAGATCCTTGCTGGGTACAGTAATCTGGGTTGTAGATTTTTCTCTTTCATCAATTTAAGTATTTCCTGCCATTCCCTCCTGGCCTGAAGAGTTTCTATTGAAATATCAGCTGTTATCCTTATTGGAATCCCATTGTGTGTTATTTGTTGTTTTTCCCTTGCTGCTTTTAATATTGTTCTTTGTGTTTGATCTTTGTTAATTTCATTACTATGTGTCTTGGTGCATTTCACTTTGTGTTTATCCTTTTTGGGATTCTCTGGGTTTTGGTCCTAAACCTCCTGCCTCTGGTTTTCAGTCTCATTCTTACCGTAGCCTCAAGACTTCTCCATCCATACAGCACTGAAGAGAAAACATCTGCATTCATGGTGAAAAGATTCTCCACAGTGAGGGATACCCAGAGAGGTTCACAGAATTACATGGAGAGGAGAAGAGGGAGGAGGGAGATAGAGGTGACCAGGAGGAGAAGAGGGGGAGTCAAAAGGGGAGAGAGCATTCTAGCCAGTAATCAATTTCCTATGTGGTCTCCACAGTCTGGAACCCTCAGAGAGATTTATAGAGTTCCATAGAGAAGAGGAGAGGGAGTAAGGAGATATAGGTGACCGGGAGGTGAAAGGGGGGAATCAAAAGGAGAGAGACAGATCTAGGTGGCAGTCAGTTTCCTAAGTGTTCTCCACAGCCTGGAACACACACAGAGATTCCCAGAGTTGGGTAGAGAAGAGAAGGGGGAGGGAAGAGATGGTGGTGACGTGGGGGAGAAAAAGGAGAGTCAAAGTGGGAGAGAGCAATCAAGCCAATAATCACACTCCTAAGTAAAATTGAGTACTGAAGATTGGATTCTTAAAGGTAAAAAA
Source organism: Bos mutus (assembly GCF_027580195.1). Taxonomy (NCBI): domain Eukaryota; kingdom Metazoa; phylum Chordata; class Mammalia; order Artiodactyla; family Bovidae; genus Bos; species Bos mutus. The sequence continues at coordinate 9,149,184 of NC_091646.1, read as the reverse complement.
TTGATAAAAAATACCAAAGAGCAAATATTAAAAATCTAGAGGTTAGACTCTCAAAAATACAATATTAAAGAAACAAAACAGAATCACACAAATTATAAAAAATATATATGAAGTTTGCTTTAAACACAAGGTCTTTTTTTTGCAAGGTAATAGTGGGTTATAAAAAGGAAAATTAAAGGAGTAATAGAGAACTTAAAAATAAAATTAAAAAAAGTTTTAAAAATGATAATAGTAAAATATATCTAGGAATATCTCTGGAGCCATTGCAGGAAGTTGGGATTAGTTCAATTTGAGATAGTTCCTTGTTCCAGCTTATACTTCTCAAGATCTATCGGCCCCTTCCAATGTCCTTGGTGCTAACTACAGCGTTTTAATCTGTTGCATCTGTCACTTCCAAAGCGGTTCTCTGTGTTTATTTTGGCTTCTTCTGTTTGCAGTTCTCTTCAGCGTCTAATTTCTGCCCTGACAGAATGGGGCAAAGGTGGTAACTTATTTAGGCTCACTTGTTCAGTCCTGCTGTGGGGAGGGAGAAACACTGCAAACAAATATCACTGGCGTGTGTGGGGAGTGCTCGCAGTGTCTTGGCCACACTGGGTTTGCACCCACGCACAGCGTGTATTCTTTCCTGGTCTACACTGCTCAGGCTCCCGGTTGGTCTGCAGGAGAACTATCTAAAGCGGGCCCTGTGTTGCGTGCATTTCCCAGGTCTAAGCCACTTAGGTTCATGTTCTCGGGTACTCCACAAAGGCACACACTTGGTTGGGCCTGTGTTTTGTGCCCTTCCCAGGTCTGAGCAGCTCAGGCGACCAGGTGCTTGGTGAGCACACTCTCCCCAGGTGGGGTACCTCTTATCGCCTCCCCCGTCCCAGCCACTCGGTTTCCTTGGTGTGTAGCAGGCGCACCCTCTCAGGTGTGCTGTATGTCTCCTCTGGGGAGCTGATCCCCGGCTGTGACCATCCCAGCAGATGTCAACTGTCCAGAATCCCAGGAAGTCTTGGTTAGCAACTGGGAGGCTGCTCTCAGTTTGGTAGAGGATGCTGTCTCTGGGGCTGGGGTTGCCCCTTTCTGGCTCTAGCTATTGCCTGCTTGCCTCCCTGCCTCTGGTGGGTGATGGACAGTCTGCACCTGCTAGCTCTCCTCTGGTATTCGCTGAGTCCTTTGTTCTGTGAGCCGGCCCAGCAGTGCGTTAGGTTAGGTTTTTTTGCGGGATAGTTCTCTCTCTCTCTCTTTTTTCCTCTCTCTCTGGCTATCCCACAGTTTGGATTGCTGTCTCACATTAGCTCCCTCAGGTTGCCCTCAGGGCAGGTCCTTACCCTAAGCAATGCAGCCCGTGCTTCCCCGTTCAGCCCCCGCTTGCTGGTGGCAGATGCCAGCGTCTGGGCTACTTCTCTGCTGGGAGTTGCTGTTAGGCACATAATCTGTGGGTTTTATTTATTTATTTAATTTTCCTCCCGGTTATGTTGCCTTCTGAGATTCCAAACTCCCCACAGACCTGCCGGTGAGAGGGTTTCCTGGTGTTTGGAAACTTCTCCTCTTTTAAGACTCCCTTCCCGGGAAAGGTCTCCATCCGTAACTCTTTTGTCTCACTTTTTATCTTTTATATTTTGTTCTACCTCCTTTTGAAGACAATGGGCTCCCTTTCTGGGTGCCTTATGTCCTCTGCCTGTGTTCAGAAGTTATTTTGTGGAATTTGCTCAGCGTTCAAATAATCTTTCGGTGAATCTGTGGAGAGGAAAGTGGTTTCCCTGTTCTATTCCTCTGCCATCTTAGGACAGCCCCTGTTGATTCTTTTATGGGTCATGCTTTTTGTATGATGCCTAAGAACAATCAACAGTGACATAGAGCCGTTTACTGATTTGCTATAGGGTTGTTTCAGCATCATTTTTTAAAGTTACTATCTTTTCTTCATTTAATTGCCTTTATACATTTGTCAAATATTCATTGAACATATGTGTTTTCTCTCATTCTAGACTGTTTCTTCTGTTTCATTAATCTGGATTTCAGCTCTTTTTTCTATACCAAACTACCTTGAGTGCTGTAGCTTGAAATCTTAAAATAGAGTAATTGGGGCCCTCTACCTTTGTACTTTTAAAAATTATTTTTGGTTGATCTACCTCCTTTGTCATTTAATGTACATTTTATAATCTTGTTTTCAGCTACAAAGTAATCCTATAAGAATTGCATTTATTCTATCAGTTTAGAGAAAATGCGCTTGTAGAACCCTTATATGTGAGTTTTCATATCATAGGAATATAATATATCTGTCTGTTTAGGTTTTGTTTGATTTCTTTCAGCAGTCCTTTGTAGTTATCTGCATACTATTCCAGCACATATTTACTTAGATTTATTCCTGACATTTCACTTTTTGAGGCTATCATAAACTGTGTTTATGGAAATTTTGGTTTCCAAGTGTTCATTGATAGTACATATAAATAAAATTAATTTTTTGTACATTGACCTTGTTTTTTATGATGTAGCAAGAGTTATTACTTCTTGGAGCATTTTTAGATTCTTATTACTCTTTTTTATTCATTTTTTTCATTGGAGGATAATTGCATTATAATATTGTGTTGGCCTCTGCCATACATCAACATGAATGAGCCACAGGTGTACATTTGTCCTTTCCCTCCTGAATCTCCCTCCCATCTCCTATTCCATCTCACCCCTCTAGGTTGTCACAGGGCACTGGGCTGAGCTCCCTGTGTCACACAGCAAATTCCCATTTGCTATCTATTTTTATATTTCCATGCTATTCTCTCAGTTCATCCCACCCTCTGCTTCCCCCACCATGTCCACAAGTCTGTTCTCTATGTCTGTGTCTCTGTTGCTTCCCTGCAAATAGGTTCATCAGTACCATCTTTCTAGATTCCATATGCATTCATTAATATACAGTATCTGTCCTTCTCTTTCTGACTTACTTCACTTCACCCTGTATAATAGACTTTAGATTCATCCACCTCATTAGGACTGACTTGAATGTGTTCTTTTTATAGCTGAGTAATATTCCATTGTATATATGTACCACAATTTCTGTATCCATTCATCTGTGGATGGACGTCTAGATTTCTTCCATGTCCAAGCTATTGTAAAAAGTTCTACAACAAACATTGAGGTATATGTGTCTCTTTAAATTACGGTTTTCTCAGGATATATGTCCATTAGTGGGATTGTTGTGTCATATGGTAGTTCTATTCCTAGTTTTTTAAGGCATCCCCATACCATCCTCCATATTCTGTGTGTGTTCTAAGTCTCTTCAGTCTTGTCTGACTCTTTGTGACCCCATGGACTGTAGCCCACCACGCTCCTCTGTCTATGGGATTCTCCAGGCAAGAATACTGGAGTGGGTTTCCATTTCCTCCTCCAGAGGATCTTCCTAACCCAGGGATTGAACCTGTATCTGTTAGTTTTCCTGCATTGTCAGGCAGGTTCTTTACCACTAGCGGTGCCTGGGAAGCCCCGGTTTCCTTAGTGACTGTACCATTTTACATTCCCACCAACAGTGTAAGAGGGTTCCCTTTTCTCCACATGCTCTCCAGCATTTATTGTTTATAGATTTTTTAATGATGATAATTCTGACTGATATGAGGTGATACCTTGTTATAATTTTGGTTTGTATTTCTCTAATAATGAGCAATGTTGAGCATCTTTTCACGTTTTTGTTGGCCATCTGTATGTCTTCTTTGGAGAAATGTCTTATTTGATTATGCTGTTTTTTTTTTTTTTTCTGGTATCAAGCTGCATGAGATGTTTGTATATTTTGGAGATTAATCCTTTGTCAGGTGTTTAATTTTCAATTATTTTCTCCTATTCTGAGAGTTGTCTTTTAATTTTGTTTGTTTCCTTTGATGTGCAAAAGCTTTTCAGTTAAAGTTTGTTTACTTTTGTTTTTATTTCCATTATTCTGCGTTGGGTCAAAGAGGATATTGCTGTGATGTATGTCAAAGGGTGTACTGCCTATGTTTTCCTATAAGAGCTTTCTAGTTTCTAGAAGTGAAAGTGAAAGTGAAAGTATTAGTTGCTCAGTCATGTCTACCTCTTTGCAACTTCTGGGACTATAGCCTGCCAGGCTCCTCTGTCATGGAATTTACCAGGCAAGATTACTGGAATGTGTTGCCATTCCCTTCTCAGGGGGATCTTCCTAACCCAGGGATCAAACCTGGGTTTTCTGCATTGCAGGCAGATTCTTTACCATCTGAGTCACCAGGGGAGCCCTAATATTTAAATCTTTAATTCATTTATTTGGGGGCATGATATTAGAAAGTGTTCTGCTGCTGCTGCTGCTAAGTCACTACAGTTGTGTCCAACTCTGTGCGACCCCATAGATGGCAGCGTACCAGGCTCCTCTGTCCCTGGGATTCTCAGGCAAGAACACTGGAGTGGGTTACCATTTCCTTCTCCAATGCACACATGCATGCTAAGTTGCTTCAGTTGTGTCCGACTCTGTGTGACCCCATGGACAGCAGCCCACCAGGTTCCTCTGTCCACAGTATTTTCCAGGCAAGAATACTGGAGTGGGTTGCCATTTCCTTCTCTAAGAAAGTGTTCTAGTTTCATTATTTTATATGTAGCTGTCCATTTTTCCTAGAACCATCTATTGGAGAAGCTATCTTTTCTCCATTGTAGATTCTCACCTGCTTTGTCAAAGATAATGTGCCCAGATGTGTATGGGTTTATCTCTGGGCTTTATATCTTGTTCCATTGGTTTATATTTCTGTTTTTGTGCCAATACCATACTGTCTTGATGACTATAGCTTTGTAGTATAGTCTTAAGTTAGAAAGGTTGATTCCTCCAGCTCCATTTTTTTTTTTCCATGATTACTTTGGCTATTAGGGTTATTTTGTGTTTCCACACAAATTGTAGATTCTTATTACCCTTGTTACTTCTAGGAGCATTTTTAGATTCTTCATGAATTTCTATATAGATAGTCATATAATCTAAATAAGGGTGGATTTAATATTTTAAACTTAATGGGAATGATAACTGATAAAACAACATATCTTTGTCATTAATTTCAAATTTAATACTCATACAGATATACAAAGTAAATTATATGATTTGTCTTTTAAAATATATTGGTACTTGTTTCCTTGGCCCAGAATATGATCTATCTGGGTAAATGTTCTCTGTGTACTTGTAAAGACTATTCTGCTATTGCTGGGCAGAGTGTTCTACTAACTGTCAATTAGGCCAATTTGATTCATACAGTATTTCAAGTCTTCTATATCTTTATTGGGCTCCAAAATCACTGCAGATGGTGACTGCAGCATGAAATTAAAAGATGCTTGCTCCTTGGAAGTAAAGCTATGACTATTCTAGAGAGCATATTAAAAAGCAGAGACATTGCTTTGCTGACAAAGGTCTGTCTAGTCAAAGCTATGGTTTTTCCCGTAGCCATGTATGAATCTGAGAGTTGGACTATAAAGAAAGCTAAGCACTGAAGAATTGATGCTTTTGAATGGTGGTGTTGGAGAAGACTCTTGAGTCTAGTCAAAGCTATGGTTTTTCCTGTAGCCATGTATGGATGTGAGACTTGGACTATAAAGAAAGTTAAGCACCGAAGAATTGATGCTTTTGAATGGTGATGTTGGAGAAGACTCTTGAGAGTCCCTTGGACCACAAGGGGATCAAATCAGTCAGTCCTAAAGCAAATCAGTCCTGAATTTTCACTGAAAGGACTGATGCTGAAACTCCAATACTTTGGCCACCTAATGAGAAGAACTGACTCGCTGGAAAAGACCCTGATGCTGGGAAAGATTGAAGGCAAGAGAAGGGGACGACAGAGGATTAGATGGTTGGATGGTATCACCGACTCGATGGACATAAGTTTGAGCAAGCTCCGGGAGTTGGCATTGGACACGGAAACCTGGCGTGCTGCAGTCCATGGGGTTGCAAAGAGTTTGACACAATTGAGAGACTGAACTGATATCATTACTGATTTTCTGTCTGTGTATTCAACATGGTATTTAGAGAATTGTATTTAAGTCTTCAATCATGAATAACATTAAGTTTAACATTTTGTATTTTTTTTCTATTTCCTCTATATTTTGTTTCCTTTTTCCTTTTTTGCCCCTAATTTCTTTGGAGCTAATTATTTTTCATTATTCTACTTTATATTTTTTGTTCTATTAGCTATCATTGTTTAGTTTAATAATTTAGTGACTCCTTCAGGGTTGATAGTATACAGCTAAATCTTCTCAAAGTCTGCCTTCATGTGATATTACTTTATGAATAGTATCCTTATAGCACTATATGTTTATTTCTTCCCTGACCTTTGTGTCATTGTTGTCATCTATTTTACCTTTACATATTTTATAGTCCTATAAATCTTGTTATGACTTTCCCTTGAAAATACTATTTTTCAAAGTGATTTTAAAAATAAAAGAAACCCATCTTTTATATTTATGCAAATATTTACAGTTTTTCAGTGTTCACCACTGTATTGAGTAAATCCATATTCTCACGGGAGTCTATTTCTTCTATCTGAATGAATTCTTTTAATGTGTTTGATAATGCAGGTCTATTGCTGATGAATTCTTTTACTTTTAAAACTTTAATTTTTTATTTTGTCTTTATTTTGGAAATATGCTGTCACTGGCAATGGAATTCTTGCTTGCCACTTCTTTTTTCCCTTTAAGTGTTTTAAAGCTATTTATCCATTATTTTCTGGTTTATATTCATGCTACTTAGTGGGTATGGCCTTCCTAGTTGAATGATGAAAACATTCTAGAAATAAATAGTGAAGATTAATAAATAGTGAAGATTAATACTTATACTGACTTGTCACTGACTTGTTAACTCTAAAATATTTTAAGTGATGAATTTTACATTACATGTATTTTAGCACAATTAAAAAAGTAGGCAAATAACTTGAAGACATATTTTTTTAAAGAGTATTCACTAGTGGTGTGTGGATCACCCAGCTTCAACAGTTATCAAGATTTTACTATCCATATTATATCCAGTTCCCCGCTTATTTCTATATTTTTCTTAGGCTATTCATAAAGCAAATCCAGCCACCATTCCATTTCAACTGTAAAATTTTCAGTCCGTGTGTACCAATGTGATAAATTGTGTCTATGCTGCTGTGTATATGTCCAGAAGTTTAAGCGATTGCTTTGAACCACTGGCTAGTATTTTAGAGTGAGTAAACACCTTTATTTATTTGTCCCCAGAGATGAATACCTAGTCTCCAACTATCCACTTCCACAGAATTACTATGAAGACCAGCCATGTTCATTTGCTCTTGGATTTTATCTGAGGATTTTTCTGGGATACATACTCAAAAGTGAGTATATAAACTTTACTAGAAGAGATAATAAAATTTATATTTTTATAGAACGTTCTCTGCAGAGTGGGTGGCATTAACTACTAGAAGCTGTATTGCAGAAAACCACTCACCTCTTGACTTCAGAGCCTCCTGTTTTATTCTTCTTTGGTGACCCACATCATTTGTCACACTTATTTGGACATACGTTGTAACCTCTAAACTTTTGTTGAGGGAAGGAATTAGACTTGATTCACCAGATTTCAGAGAAGCTACCAGAGTGATTGTTTAATACATTTTAACACTCCTCAGTTACTAATCTATGACCTAGGTGCACAGAACTGGCTGATGATCCATGTTTGTGTGTACTCAATCACGCCCAACTCTTTGTGACCCCATGGACTATAACCCTTCAGGCTCCTCTGTCCATGGAATTTTCCAGGCAAGACTACTGGAGTGGGTTGCTATTTCCTTCTTCAGGGGATCTTCCCTACCCAGGGATCAAACCCTCGTCTCTTATGTCTCATGTAATGGTAAGTGAATTCTTTACTGCTGCACCACTTGGGAACTCCAGTTAAATCTGTTTTGTTATGAATCCTACCACTGCCCTTTTGGAAACACAGTCTGTGAGGCCTGTCAGCCTTCCTATCTCCATCAAGAATTGTAGCAAGCCTCAAACTCTATAAAATTTTAAGTCATCATCAGGCTTTGGCTCAAGTTTCTTATCTTCTCAGATTTCTCTGAATCCAAAGCCAATGTGATCATGGTCTCCTTAGAACCTACATTCTGTCTCTGTGCTGATGATATGTGGTCAAACGTACTAATTGAAAAAAAAATGCTTTTAGCATCTATACTGAGGTGATATTCTTTCATGTAAAAGAATATGGAGAAAAATACATAATGTTATCAATAAATAGGTTATTCTCAGGTTAGAGAAAGTCTCAGAAACCAAGAAATTGGTATTTGAGGTTTGTCTTGATGAAGATTTGTATCAAGTTGGGAGAGCCTAAAGGAAAGTAAGAAGAGAAGCAGTTGGCAGAAGGATATGTAGCTCTCAGTAGAAAGGAGGGTGCTCTGAGAACGTTCTGAGGATTAAATGGGAAGAGGGCCTGAAAATAGGTCCAGGAAACAGTAACGGGAGCAGAATTCTGGAGGACAAGATCCCTAACACTGATCCTGAGATATGCCCTCAAGACTTAGTTCCTGTGTTGGGCTAGAAACTCTGGCATCAGGGATCATATGTTTTTTCCCCCAATAGCATGTAATCCCAGGCATCTAACAACTCACTCAAAGCAAGGTCTCAATAAATTGTTTATGATATGATATATTACTACTTTGTGCTGCATATTACTTTTATACTGATGCTTTAACAGTTACCATAAGTTTAGAAGCTTAAAAAAAAACATGAATTTATTAGTTTATAGTGCTTTGGAATAGAAGTGCAACAGGGTCTCACTGGGATAAAGGCAAGGTGCCAATAGAGCGGCATTCCTTTCTGAAGGCTACAGTGATAAGCCATTTTCTTGCCCTTTCTTAGCTTCTAGAGGACATAGTCATTTCTTTCATTTTCAAAGCTAGGAAACATAACCTGTCTCATTGCATCACTGCCACTGTCACATCTCCCTGACTCCTTTCTTCTGTAGCCCTCTGCCACTTTTTTGGACCCATTGTGATAATTCAAGAAATCCCCTTATTTTAAAGTCAGCTGATTAGCAGCCTTAATGTCATTTGTAGTCTTAATTCCCCATCACCATGTAACCTAACATATTCACAGATTCCAAGAATTAGGCCATGAATGTATTTGGAGGCACTCAGGAAGTAAATGCTCAATGGAAAATCTAGAAGTCACTTGCTAGGCCAAACAATTGTAAGGACCACAGGTTAGATGAACCTATTGGTCAGTTTAGGATTATAAACTCCACTAACCTCACTATGTTTTTCCTCCAGTGACTAAAACCTGAATGAGAGACCCTCTATCTAGGGAGCTAAATGGAGAGAACTTGCTCTTGGAGGATTTGTCTCTTCCCAGAAGCTGGATGTTTGTTACCACTGTTTAGAAAAATTAATTTCACCAGTGTTCCTCCTGTGACATCATCTCCCTTTATCCAGAAGCCCTCAGGAGAGGAAAGGAGATAGGGAGCTTAACAGTACCAGTGGTAAACTAAGTTTATAAAAGTGTCTGTTGAGTGCCAAAGTATATTGACAAATATATTTCATGTAAGACACACCTCTAGTTAAGCCAAGCCCTGAGAGCATTTATCAGTCCTCAGTTGTATTTTCTTGCATTCAAACACCCAGGACAACTTCCAGCAGATAAATATTTGTCCTTATTCCTACACTGGTAAAAACCAAGTCTGAGTGCTATCCCTTAGTGAAATGAACATGAACCCTCAGATTTGAAACGACACCAAGATAACCAGTAGAGCAGGATTTTCTATTGAATCCTTGAGAGCCTCAGGAAGTGAGTTCAGACTGTAAAACAGAAAACTGATATGATCTATGAGGATATGGGGGAAAGCAGGTAGGATGGAAAAAGTTGTCTGATAGTAACCAATAAGTGAGTGCTCTTCAAAAAATATAAGGGTAATTTGTTGGAGAGAAGACAGATGATTTATACCTCCACTCAGGCTAAAATACAGTTGTGTTAAGTTGAAGAGATAGCACATAAGGCATCCCAACTAGCAGTTGATGGTGACAAACAGGATACAGAATGAATTAAGGATATGGGAGGTGGCCATGAGGGATGGCTTAGAGGAAATACCATCTTTCTGCCATATGTGCCACAAGAATTGAACACAGGAAGATGAGAAGTAGAAGGTCATTTGGGAAGGCTCTTTAGAGGTGTTAAGGAAATATCCCAATTTCAAACCACAGAACATTTCCCCCTGGCATTCCCACCCTCCAGGGAGGTGTCAGAATAGTGACTTGTGAGGTATAAGCCTTCTCTAGCTACCATTATCTGAAGGGAGTGCCTTGATGACGAAACAACACTGAAAGGGTGTGGTCCTCGGGGTCCTGGGGAGGGATTCCTACAAAAAGCGAGGACCCTTAGGGTAGAAACCGGGAAGTTTGAACAAGGCTAAGATGACCAAGAAATAAAGAAGCCAGGTGTACTTGGGAGACAATGAACCGTAAGCACCAAAGGGAAGAAGATCTTCTTTAAACTCAAGTCCATAGGTGATAGCAAGGTCAGATGATGCTACCCAAGCTTCTCTTCTTTATTGACCATCTCCCCTACAAGAGGCTTACCTGTCCTGGCCGACACGATCCTTCTGTCCAATCTGCACCCATTCTCGTTAAGACCCCCTTCCCATTTCTCCTTCATTCTGTTTTTACCACCCAATACTGTTCTGAGCTCAACCTCTTGTCCTTTCAATTTCAGAAGACATGGAGGAGAACAAAAAGACTGCTGTACCTGAGTTCTAGTAATACATCTCAGAGAAGGCAATGGCACCCCACTCCAGTACTCTTGCCTGGAAAATCCATGGATGGAGGAGCCTGGTAGGCTGCAGTCCATGGGGTTGCTAAGAGTTGGACACAACTGAGCGACTTCACTTTCCCTTTTCACTTTCATGCATTGGAGAAGGAAATGGCAACCCACTCCAGTGTTCTTGCCTGGAGAATCCCAGGGCCAGAGGAGCCTAATGGGCTGCTGTCTATGGGATCACACAGAGTCAGACACGACTGAAGCGACTTAGCAGCAGCAGCAGTAATACATCTACTCACAGAATTGCAGTTACTTTAAGAAAGCTGAATGGAGGAAAAAGGGCAGCACATTTAGGTCATTACTCAGAGTGAATAGGAGCCCACATCAGATGCATCTTGGCCGGGTTCAAGGGCAGCCATAGCACTGCACCATTCCAAGATAATGGCAACGTGGAACAGCTGGTGATGATTAAAGTCAGTAAGGTGAAAGCACCCTTCCTCCCAGTAGATACATCTGTATCTCTAAGTTGTCTGATGACAGAAGGAACAGCATGAAAGGAAGAGTCAGGTACGTGGAAAGGAAGAGACATGAGGCCTTTCAGGATTAGGGGCTAGATTGGCATGTCCCTAGGAAGTACATTTGGGGTAAAGAATAGATAAGTACAGAGCAGTAGAGACAAATTTCCCTCCATAAAACTTTAATCCATGTGCCAGGAGTCAAAAGGCATGTTTTTATGGAGTGGGAGGAAGAAAAGGGAACTTGATATCAGGGTTTAGATTTCCAGACCCAGATGGAAAGATAGTGTTTTTAGTGTAGAGTGGCAGTGATGCCTCAAAATAAGGAAAATGAAGGTATCATTTCTTCCTCATAGTGGTGCTGGTTGTGCTATATTCTGCTGCAAGCATCTATAATCCCTATGAAAGATGGAAACACCCAACTAAAGGTCCCAAACAGTACCTTCATGGAATAAAAAAATGGTGTTTGGAGATGACATATTCATCACTGATGAGGCCAGTTTCTTGCTAAGAAATTTGTAGTGGAGCTGCTGTCTACCAGGGGGATTGTTAATTGTTCAGTTGTGTCCAACTCTTTGAGACCCCATGGGCTGTAACCCACCAGGCTTCTCTGTCCATGAAATTCTCCAGGCAAGAGCACTGGAGTGGGTTGCCATTCCCTTCTCTAGGGGATCTTCCTGGGCCAGGTATCCAACCTGGGTCTCCTGCATTGCAGGCAGATTCTTTACCATCTGAAGGCGGTGGGAAATTTTATCTATTGTTATCCCATTGTAAGAAGTTATGAAATTACTTCACATGTACTTTGATCCATCTCTCCATCTCCCTCCCTCACTATCCAATTTTAGTGAATTATGCCACTATTTTTTGAATGATTGGTGCTCACTATTCTAAATTTATATGTATGTATTATCACTCAGTTATTTGACTTGGCAACCTTAAAGTTATCTTTAGATCCATGGCTAAGAAATTTAGAAAATTTACTTATACTGCCTTTTAGCTTTTCATCATTATCGTGTGACTTTTGTTGTATTATTTCTCTGTAGTTACATTTAAAAGCATTTAGATTCTTTTTTGTAACAACAATTTTCATATCCCTACTATCTTTAAAGTATCCATTAACAGATTTTATGCAGCAGTTTATCCATTGTGCAATAGGGGCTCATTAGAACTATATGTGCTGAGTTATTGTATATTTGAAATTTTGTCTATTCTTTTATTCTTAAATGGCACTGTGGCTCAGTATAAAATGCTTAGGTCATTTATGCTTTTAAGCATTGATCCACTATATTCTGATAGTGACTGTTGTGATGAAGACTTCTGAGACTGGACTGATATTACCCCTTTATAAGCCTAAAGATGAATTTTGCTACATTGTACAGTGTTCTTTGGGCTTCTCTGGTGGCTCAGTGGTAAAGATCTGCCTTCAATGCAGGAAATGTGGGTTCAATTCCTGGGTCAGGAAGATCCCCTGTAGGAGGAAATGACAACTCACTCTAGTATTTTCGCCTGAGAATTCATGGACAGAGGAGCCTGGTGGGCTACAGTGCATGGGGTCGCAGAGAGTCAGCCACAGCTTAGCAACTAAAGAAGAGCAGTGTTCTTTATCTCTGAAATCTAGTTTAGTTAAACTATCTATTAGTGTTGCTTTTTTGTACTAATTTACACTGTGACCAAGTAAAAGAAAACTTTGTCTTAAGGCTAAATCTTATATTCTGTACGGTTTCCTGATTTAAATCTTTGCATTTTTCTCCTCTTTTACTTTGATTCTCTTCTTCAGGAGTGCTCGCTTTTTTCCTATTGGATACCATTTATCATTTTTTATTTGACTTTGCTTACTTTAATCATTCTCTCCTCTATATCCTCGAATGTCTTTTTAGTTGCATGTTTCCTTCTTTTTTTCTGCTTCAATGTGATATTCTGTGAAGTTTTAACTCTTCTGTATCATTTTTAACTTTAGTTTTCCCAAATCATTTTCATATCTTCCTATTACCTTATTATTTAAGTGCTATATCTCTGCTTAGGACTTTTGTTTTAAAGTCAATTTTGACTTCCAGTTTCAGCTCTAATATTTACCCAGTTTAAAAACCAACATTCCAAAATTAACTATAAGAAAAATTACACAAACTGAAAATCTATGACTTTCCTTGGACTAATTGTTGAACTGAGGTTGCAGAGCAACCACCCCCAAATCTAGAGAGACAAATGTATCACGAGAGTCACATTCAAGGATGTTTTATTTGAAGCATAAGTCCCTTACCCATAAATTAGTTGGATTATTTGGCAGCTTGGATGGAAGGGAAGTTTGGGGAAGAATGGATACATGTATATCTATGGCTGAGTCCATTTGCTATCTACTTGAAACTATCACAATGTTTTAATCGGCCATACTCCAATATAAAATAAAATGCAAAAGAAAAAAAAACAGAGTTTTAATTATATGGCAAACAAAAAAAGTTAGTAGGACTAGTAAAGTGATCATTTTGATGACTTTTTCTAGAAATTGTGTGTTAACTTTCAACAGAATAATGAATACCTAAGGGCTTCAGTCATAGGAGAATCCTTCATATTTTCATGGGCTTTACGTAAAGAAATCCCACTGGGTTCTCATCATGGAGTATCTAGGAAAGATCCCTTTGTGGTTCTGGAAAAGTGAGGGAAGAATAATAATTGTGAAATATACCAAGATCCTTCTCCATAACAAAATCCTAGTCTACAGGATTGAAGACTATATTAGGGCCTTTTTCCAGTCAGAGGAAGGGAATTCCTTTGATTTCAGCTCCATCTAGCCTTTGTGTCTTACCTAAGGTGTTAAAACATAGTCAACAGGGTTCAAGGATTGGAAATGCTGGTTCTAGGCCATCCGTAAAGTGCTAAGGCAAAAAGCAATACAAATAGAGAAGTATTTTTGAATGTCATAGTTCTGAGATACAGAGCCACTAATAGATGATTATTTAATCATAAGATTACAGAAATCTCCCCAAATCCATACTTCACAGTCATACCAACAGAGCATCAGTATCATAAAAGTGGGTTTTACCTGAAAGTGCTACAAGAAATAGATTCTTTCTGACTGGAAATCTTAAGGAAGCACAAAGTCAAGGTAGGAAACAAAAGAGAATGTCAGAGAAATTTGAAGTCTCTGAGACCTGTCGAAAGATCAAACATTAAGCATTCCTGGGTATATATTGAAAGAAAACAAAAACACTGATTTATTTCTCTCTGAGTATATGGCCAGAAGTGGGATTGCAGGGTCACACGGTAGCTCTATTTTTAGTTTTTTTAAGGCACCTCCATACTGTTTTCCCCAGTGGCTGCACCAATTTACATTGCCACCAAGAGTGTAGGAGGGCTCCCTTTTCTCCACACCCTCTGCAGCATTTATGGTTTGTGGACTTTTCAATGATGGCCATTCTGACCAGTGTGAGGTGGTACTTCATTGTAGTTTTGATTCGTATTTCTCTAATAGCCAATCATTTATTTATATACCGGCAATTAAGATTTAGAATTAGAATTTTAATAAAATGGTAACATTTACAATGGAATCAAAAATAATGAAATACTTGGGTATAAAAAACAAAGCACAAAGAATCTGTTTGTAGAAAACTATAAAACACTGGTGAAAGAAATCAAAGCAAATTTAAATAAGTCCTTGTTCATGAATTGGAAAACTCACTATCGTTAATGTCAATTCTTCCCAACTATGTAGATTTAATATAATCCCAAAGAAAATCCCTGCAAGCTAGTTCTTAGATATTGAAAAACTGACACTCCAAGTTATATAGAAAGAAAAAGAATAACCTGCAAAATATTGAAGAGTATCAAAGTTGGAATGTTAACACAACCTGATTTGAAAACTTTTTTAAAGATAAAGTAACCAATACAGTGTTGTATTGGTGGAAAAAAAAAAAAAGAACACTTAGATCAATATAATAGAATTGAGAACCCAGAAATAGACTTGAACAAATACAGTCAACTGGTATTTGACAAAGACACAAAAGTTATTTAATGGAGAAAGAGTAGATTTTTCTAAAACACTGCTGGAACGATTTGACAACAATAAAGCAAAACTGGAGCCTATTATAGAGAATGAAGTAAGGAAGAAATAAAAACACCAATACAGCATACTAACGCATATATATGGGAAAGATGGTAATGATAACCCTGTATGCGAGACAGCAAAAGAGACACAGATGTATAGAACAGTCTTTCAGACTCTGTGGGAGAGGGAGAGGGTGGGATGATTTGGGAGAATGGAATTGAAACATGTATAATATTATATATGAAACGAGTCGCCAGTCCAAGTTTGATTCATGATACTGGTTGCTTGGGGCTGGTGCACTGGGACGACCCAGAGGGATGATATGGGGAGGGAGGAGGGAGGGGGTTCAGGATGGGGAACACGTGTATACCTGTGGCAGATTCATGTTGATGTATGGCGAAACCAATACAATATTGTAAAGTAATTAACCTCCAATTAAAATAAATAAATTTATTAAAAAAAAATGAAACTAAACACAGACCTTACACTTTTCACAAACATTAACTTCAAATGTATCATATACTTAAATATAAGATGTAAAATTATAAAGTTTGTAGAAGATAATGTGAGAAAACCTATGTGATTTTGAGTTTCGTGATAAGAGTTTACTACAATACTAGCTGTATCATCCACAAAAGAAAAAAAACTGAATCTATTGGACTTCACTAAAATAAAAAAAAAATAGATCTGCTCTGCAAAGTAAAATGATAAGAGATGGAAAAGACAAGCCATAACCAGTAGGAAACATTTGTGAATCACATATCATCTAGTAAAGTGTTAGTTATTCAGTCCTGTCTGATTCTCTGTGACCCCATGGACTGTAGCCCACCAGGCTCTTCTGTCCATGGGATTCTCCAGGCAAAATACTAGAGTGGATTGCCATTTCCTTCTCAGGGGATCTTCCTGACCCAGGGATTGAACCTGGGTCTCCCACATTGAAGGCAGACTCTTTACCAACTGAGCCACCAGGGAAGACCTTACATCAAAAATATACAAAGACCTCTTTTGGTTTATGTGTGCTTAACTTTATCTTATATTGGAGTATAGTTGATTAATAACATTGTATTAGTTTCAGGTGTACAGCAAAGTGATTTAATTATAATATACTTGTGTCTATTCTTTTTCAAATTCTTTTCCCATTTAGACTATTACGGAATAATAAGCAGAGTTCCCTATGCTATATAGTAGGTCCTTGTTGCTTATCTATTTTAAATATAGCATTGTGTTTGTTTTTAAATTGTGGTATTATTGACACATAACATTATATTAGTTTCAGGGTAAAACATGACAATTTGACGTTTATATACATTTCAAAATAATGAAACAATAAGGAAACAACCACCTGGTTTTAAAAATAAGGCAAAGACCTTAAAAGACTCCTCATCAAAGTAGATATACAGATGGCAAATAACCATATGAAAAGATGTTCAACATTGTCTATCATTAGGGAAATGCAAATTAAAATAGCAATATGTTCCAGCTATACCCCTATGAAAATGCCTAACATACAAAAAATCTGACTATACAAATGCCTTGTGAGGATGCGAAGCAAAAGGAACTCTCATTCATTGCTGACAGGAATGGAAAACAGTCAAGTGATGTTGGAAAACAGTTTGACAGTTTCTCACAAAGGTAAACATAGGCTTACCATGTGATTTATCAGTCACATTCCTAGGTATTTACTCAACCAATATGAAAACTTAGGGCCATATGAAACTTGCATATGAATGTTTGTAGCAAAACTCATAAACACTGTAAGCAGCCAAGATGTCCTTCAGTAGGTAAATGCATAAATGAACTGTGGTGTAGCCATACAGTGGAATACTATCAGCAGTAAAAAGGAATGAGCTATCAAGCCATGCAAAAACATGGATAAATCTTAAATGAATATTGCTAAATGAAAGAAATCAGTCTGAAAAGGCTATATATGATTAGAACATATCAGTCGCGCAGTCGTGTCCGACTCTTTGCGACCCCATGAATCGCAGCACGCCAGGCCTCCCTGTCCATCACCAACTCCCGGAGTTCACCCAGACTCACGTCCATCGAGTCAGTGATGCCATCCAGCCACCTCATCCTCTGTCGTCCCCTTCTCCTCCTTCCCCCCAATCCCTCCCAGCATCAGGGTCTTTTCCAATGAGTCAACTCTTCACATGAGGTGGCCAAAGTACTGGAGTTTCAGCTTTAGCATCAGTCCTTCCAAAGAAATCCCAGGGCTGATCTCCTTCAGAATGGACTGGTTGGATCTCCTTGCAGTCCAAGGGACTCTCAAGAGTCTTCTCCAACACCACAGTTCAAAAGCATCAGTAGTTCGGTGCTCAGCCTTCTTCACAGTCCAACTCTCACATCCATACATGACCACAGGAAAAACCATAGCCTTGACTAGATGGACCTTTGTTGGCAAAGTAATGTCTCTGCTTTTGAATATGCTATCTAGGTTGGTCATAACTTTCCTTCCAAGGAGTAAGAGTCTTTTAATTTCACGGCTGCAGTCACCATCTGTAGTGATTTTGGAGCCTAGAAAAATAAAGTCTGATACTGTTTCCACTGTTTCCTGATTCCATTTGTATGATATTTTGAAAAAGGCAGATTTTAGAGGTAATAAATAGATTAGTAGTTGCCCTGAGTTCAAGGTAGAAGAAATTTGAATAGTTGAGGCATATGGAAACTTTTAGGGAAATTAAACTATTTTGTATTATATTGTGTGGGTGGCTACATGACAATACGCATTTTTCAAAACTCAGAACTTTGTAGCACAAAAATTGAACCTTAAAGTATGCAAGTTAAAAAATTCATTTAGAAACTCAATTGATTCCATATTAGAAGGCAGACCATGACAAAATAATCTAAATGTATTGCAGAAACACAGGCTTATCACAGAGACATTGTGGTTTCACTTCCAGACCACCATAATAAAATGAATATTTCAATAAAACAGGTCACATAAATTTTTTGGTTTCCTAGTGCATAGAAAGGAGAAGGCAATGGCACCCCACTCCAGTATTCTTGCCTGGAAAATCCCGTGGAGGGAGGAGCCTGGTATGCTGCAGTCCGAGGGGTCGCTAAGAGTCGGACAGGACTGAGCGACTTCACTTTCACTTTTCACTTTCATGCATTGGAGAAGGAAATGGCAACCCACTCCAGTGTTCTTGCCTGGAGAATCCCAGGGACGGGGGAGCCTCGTGGGCTGCCGTCTATGGGGTCGCACAGAGTTGGACACGACTGAAGCGACTTAGCAGCAGCAGCAGCATTGCATAAAAAAGTTACATTGACACTATATTTTAGTCTATTGAGTGTTCAATCACATTGTGTCTAAAAATGTACATACCTATTTAAAAATGCCTTATTGTTAAAAAATGCAGCTGAGCCTTCAGCAAGTGGTAATCTCATTGCTGGTGGAGAGTCTTGCCTCAGTGCTGATGGCTGCTTACTAATCAGGGTAGTGGTTTCTGAAGCCTAGAGTATCTGTAGTAATATGTTAAAATAAGACAGTAATGAGATTTTCTATGCCAGTTGACTCTTGCTTTTATGAATGATTTCTCTGTAGTGTGCAATGCTGTTTGATAGCATTTTACCCAGAGTAGAACTTCTTTCAAAGTTGGAGTCATTCCTCTTAAACCATATTGCTCTTTTATAAACTAAGATTCTGTAATATTCTAAATCCTTCATTGCCATATCAACAGTCTTTACAACGTCTTCACTGAAAGTAGATTCAATCTCAAGAAACCACTTTCCTTGTTCATCCATAAGAGGTACCTCCTCTTCTGTTAAAGTATTATCCTGAGATTGTAGCAATTCAGTCAAGTCTTCAAGCTCCACTTCTAATTCTATTTCTCTTGCTATTTCTGCTACATCTGCAATGACTTTCTCCACTGAAGTCTTGAACCCCTCAGTCATCCATGACGGTTGGAATCAACTTCCGAACTTCTGGGAATGTTTCTATTTTGACCCCTTCCCTTGAATTATGCATGTTCTTAAGGTCTTCTAGAATGGTAACGTAACTCCTTTCCAGAAAGTTTTCACTTGAATTTGCCCAGATCCATCAAAGGAATCACTATTTATGGCAGCTATGTTGTTGTTCAGTCACTCAGTCATGTCCAACTCTTTGCAACCCAATGAGCTATAGCACGCCAGGCTTCCCTGTCCTTCACTGTCTCCCTATTTGCTCAAACTCATGTCCACTGAGTTGATGGTGGCATCCAACAGTCTCATCCTTTGTCACCCCTTCTCCTCACAGTCTTATGAAATGTATTTCTTAAATTGTAAGTCTTAAAATTAAAAATGATGCCTTGGTCTATGGGCTGCTGTTGTGTTAGCAGGCATGAAGACAACTATAATCTTATTGTCCATCTTCATCAGAGCTCTTTGGTGACTAGGTTCATTGTCCATGAGCAGAAATATTTTGAAAGGAATCTCTTTTTTCCTGAGCTGTAAGTCTCAATGGTGGACTTAAAATAGTCAACAATATTGTAAACAGATGTGCTATCATGCAGGCTTTGTTGTTCTATTTATAGAGCACAGGCAGAATCACATTAGCATAATTGGAGAAGGCAATGGCACCCCACTCCAGTACTCTTGCCTGGAAAATCCCGTGAACAGAGGAGCCTGGTGGGCTGCAGTCCATGGGGTCTCGAAGAGTCAGACACAACTGAGCGACTTCCCTTTCACTTTTCACTTTCATGCATTGGAGAAGGAAATGGCAACCCACTCCAGTGTTCTTGCCTGGTGAATCCCAGGGACAGAGGAGCCTGGTGGGCTGCCATCTATGGGGTCGCACAGAGTCGGACACAACTGAAGGACTTAGCAGCAGCTGAAGGGCCCTAGGATTTTCAGAATGGTTAATGGGTATCAGTTTCAACTTCAAGTCACCAGTTGCATTACCCCTAAGAAGAGTATCATCCTGTCCGTTGAAGCTTTGTAACCAGGCATTGACTCCTTGCTGTGAAAGTCCAAGGTGATGTCTTCTTTCAAAATAAGGCTATTTGTCTATCTTGATAATGTTTGTTTAGTTTACCCACCTTCATTAATTATCCTGCTGCTGCTGCTAAGTCACTTCAGTCATGTCCGACTCTGTGGGACCCCATGGACGGCAGCCTACCAGGCTCCCCCTTCCCTGGGATTCTCCAGGCAAGAACACTGGAGTGGGTTGCCATTTCCTTCTCCAATGCATGAAAGTGAAAAGTGAAAGTGAAGTTGCTCAGTCATGTCTGACTCTTAGCGACCCCATGGACTGCAGCCTACCAGGCTCCTCTGTCCATGGGATTTTCCAGGCAAGAGTATTGGAGTGGGGTGCCATTGCCTTCTCCGCATTAATTATCCTAGCTATATATAACTTTCTGTAGCTTTTACATTAGCACTTGCTATTTCACATTGTACTTTTTATGTTATGGAGACAGTGTCTTTTCTTAAACTTCATGAACCAGTCTCTGCTATCTTCAAACTGTTCTTCTGCAGCTTCCTCACCTCCCATTCACTGCTGGTGGGAATACAAAATAATACAGCCACTTTATAAGAGAGTTTGACAGTTTCTTACAAATCTAAAAATAGTATTATTATACAATCCAGTAATTGCTCTCCTAGGTTTTTACCCTATTGAGTTGAAAACTTGCGTTCATACAAAAACCTGTGCGTGTATGTTTATAACAATATTGAAAACTTTTTCAATATTGGCAAAAATTCAAGCAACTGAGATGTCCTTCAACAGGTGAATGAGTGAGCAAACAGTCATATATATCTATATATAATATTATTCAGTGAAAAAAAAAAGAAATGAGCTATTGAGCCACAAGAAGGCAGAGATGGATCTTAAACACATGTTGTGAAAAAAGTGATTCTGAAAAGGTGACATGTTGTATGATTCCAGCTATATGACTTTCTGGAAAAGACAAAACTAGAGAGACTGTAAGAAAGTGGGTGGTTTCCATAGATCAAGGGAACAGGAGAGGTTTGATTAGATGAAGCACATAGAAGAGTTTTTACAGAGGCAAAACTTATCTGTGTGATATTGTAATGGTGGACTTTATTTATGCATTTGTCAAAACCCATAAAATTGTACAACACAGAATCAAACTTAGTATAAATGTAAACTACATCTTTAGTTGATAATAGTCTAATGGTATTGGTTCGTTAATTATAACAAATGTATCACACTAATACAAGATGTTAATAATGGGGCATATTGTGAGGGATGATGTATGGGAACTCTGCACTATATGCTCATTTAATTTGTAAAAAATAAATTGCAAAAACCTAAACTTCCCTGGTGGCTCAGATGGTAAAGCATCTGCCTACAATGCAGGAGAACCAGGTTTACTCCCTGGGTCGGGAAGATCTCCTGGAGAAGGAAATGGCAACCCAGTCCAGTATTCTTGCCTGGAAAATCCCATGGATGGAGGAGCCTGGTAGGCTACAGTCCATGGGGCTGCAAAGAGTCGGGCATGACTGAGTGACTTCACTTTCACTTTTCACTTTCAAAGAGGTATTTAAAAGGAAAATACTTAGTTTTTCTCTATGTGACAGAGAAATAGAAGCTTTCTCACTCACATGACTCTTAGCCACAGAAGCAAGACAAAACTTTAGGTGTCAGTGTTGAAATGGGAGGAAAACGTTGTTTTGTGGGACTTCCCTGTTGGTCCAGTGGTTAAGACTCAGAGCTTTCATTTCAGGGGTCATGGGTTCAATCCCTGGTGGGGAAACTAAGATCCCACATGCTTTATGGTATAGTCAGAAAAAAAAATTTTTTAATGTAAAAAGTTGTTTTAGTTAGAGAATAAGTAACTTAGAAGAAATGTTCAAGGTTTCATATATCTTGGAGACCAGATCTAGATAGATGAAACGTTTTTTTGGTTTTGTTTTTTTTTTACTATTTCAGTGTTCTAAGTATTTTGTCTGAGTGTGAGATGTCATAGTACATGATCATATAGTGACATGACAGATTGTCAGTTTTACTTCCAGTTATTTCTATAATTTTTGTTTTTCTTTATGGGCCTAATTTTCCACTGTAAAATGAGGATGTAGGGCTATACAATCTTTAGGAGCTTTTCTGACCCTGATATTTTAGTGATCTAAAATTGATAGTTATATCAATAACTCAGTACTTTATTGTTTATAAAGGAAAGTAACTCTTTCTTATATCATACAGAAGCACACAGGAAACTTAAAAGGGACAATTACATAGTTGTGATTAAGGTTATTTAGTGATTCCATTTTAGCATGTATACACTGAATTAAGTAGTTTACATAAAAACTCTAGTGGGAACCTAACTAACTAGGGCACCAAATCTCCTTTTAGTTTGACATTATCTTTAGTTTTAGAAGAAATAAAATAACCGGGAAAACAGGAGAGCCACACTCAAAATAAATATGTTGCAATGTTGCAGCCAGGTACCTATTCACTTCAGTACATCATGTTACCTGCATTTCTACCTATAATCTGAATAATGTGAAAAAGTGACTTTCAGGTGATCATGAAATTCAGAAAAATCTTTGAAATTTAAAGCGTTTAATCATGCTCACTTGATTCCACTTGATAAGATCGAAGGGCATATTAAACAGATTTTTAGTATTAAATTTAAAGGAATGGGTTTTATATTTAAAACAATATATTCCCTACAATCTAAAGTTAAAGGTACAGGTTTTATACTTAAAATGATATTCCATACAACCTAAAGTTGCCTGGATAGTTTTTATCATAAAATTTATCCCACCATTTGGATGGCTTCAGTGACCCCTATGGAGCTCTTCTTGACATGAATTTGAGTCCTTTTATTCCAATTTGAAGTCAACACACATTAAAAATTCTCAGGTATGTAATTTCTGTGTCTTGTGCTGGTACATGCCCAAGCGCAAAGAGATGCATATTTGAGCTTACTTATTGTAATGATGTATTTTGTCTCTGTTAGCATTATTTCTTTGAGCTGTTATACATTTCAAGGAATCTTTAGCTGCCTATGCTCCATCTTTTACAGATAAATTCACAAATGGGTGTCTTAGAAAAGTCAAGAATGCTTTATAATGCTATCTCGTAATTTCATGTTCTAAAATTGAGTTTTACAAGTAGTTGTGATTCCTGTATTCATGAAACTAAGAAATTGAATTGGAAACTAGATTCACCAGCTAATGAATTGTGGGCAACTTTAGCACACTACTGCTGACCTTAACTATGATCATGTGGAAACCTTTTCTGATAGAGTAAGGAACTCTATAATTCACTTACCTTGTGATTTAATTCTGCTCTGATAAGCAGAAATTGCTAAACACTATCAGATTCTGCTGATGTTATTACATTGGAGACTCTTTATCTCCTGGGACAGACCTGAAACCAGTTTGAGCTAGTTACTTACCTCAGTTGGTGGGAAAATGGTATTAATTGTTCATGAAGTTAATATTGTAGCTTTTTTGCAACAAACATATATCCGTTGTCATGAAAGGGAAAACATCTCTGTTGCAAAGACAGCTGAACATTTATTGGAGTTCCTGCACCAGCCATCTTTTAGATTTTGAGACTAACTGAACAGAATATGAATGATTTCCTGAAATCTTTACTGTTTCAATATTCAAAGCCCATTTTTACCTTTGGTGAGTTAGTGGAAGTATCTACAGGTATGAACCTTTTTGGATTGTCCAAAAAAAAGGCAATTGGGGTCATATCCCTTTGTTAGTCACCAGGAGTCACCAGGAATTGTAAGCTGGAATTCCTACTTGCAGGACCTGGACTAGAATGAGGTAAGTGAGGTGCCTCTGGCACAGAGTTTAAGAGGACACGCCTTCTCAGGGTGGGGCATTCTTCAGTGTGGGCTTCTGTCAGTTTTGTACCCTAGGTGCCTCACTCAGTTCGGTTCAGTTGTTCAGTCCTGTCCCACTCTCTGTGACTCCATGGACTGCAGCACACCAGGCCTCCCTGTCCATTGCCAACTTCTGGAGTTTACTCAAACTCATGTCCATTGAGTCGGTGATGCCATCCAACCACCTCAACCTCTGTTGTCCCATTCTCCTCCCACCTTCAATCTTTCTCAGCATCAGGGTCTTTTGAAATAAGTCAGTTCTTTGCATCAGGTGGCTAAAGTATTGGAGTTTCAGCTTCAGCATCAGTCCTTCCAGTGAATATTCAGGACTGATTTCCTGTAGAATGGACTGATTAGATCTCCTTGCAGCCCAACGACCCTCAAGAGTCTTCTTCAACACCACAGTTCAAAAGCATCAATTCTTCAGTGCTCAGCTTTCTTTATTGTCCAACTCTCACATCCCCACATGACCACTGGAAAAACCATAGCTTTGACTAGACGGACCTTTGTTGGCAAAGTAATGTCTCTGCTTTGTAATATGCTATCTAGGTTGGTCATAACTTTTCTTCCAAGGAGCAAGTGTCTTTTAATTTCATGGCTGCAGTCACCATCTGCAGTGATTTTGGAGTCCCCTCCAAATAAAGTCTCTCACTGTTTCCATTGTTACCCTGTCTATTTGCCATGAAGTGATGGGTCCAGATGCCATGATTTTAGTTTTCTGAATGTTGAGTCTTAAGCCAACTTTTTCACTCTCCCCTTTTACTTTCATCAAGAGGCTCTTTAGTCCTTCTTCACTTTCTGCCATAAGGGCAGTGTTATCTGTATATCTGAGATTATTGATATTTCTCCCAGCAATCTTGATTCCAGCTTGTGCTTCATCCAGCCCAGCATTTCTGATGATGTACTCTGCATAGAAGTCAAATAAGCAGGGTGACAATATACAGCCTTGATGGATTCTTTTCCCGATTTGGAACCCATCTGTTGTTCCATGTTCAGTTCTAACTGTTGCTTCCTGACCTGTATACAGATTTCTCAAGAGGCAGGT
Organism: Bos mutus; assembly: GCF_027580195.1. Taxonomy (NCBI): domain Eukaryota; kingdom Metazoa; phylum Chordata; class Mammalia; order Artiodactyla; family Bovidae; genus Bos; species Bos mutus. Next base: position 9,124,110 of record NC_091646.1, on the reverse strand, counting down.
CAGGTGGTCTGGTATTCCCATCTCTTGAAGAATTTTCCAGAGTTTGTTGTGGTCCACACAGTCAAAGGCTTTGGCATAGTCAATAAAGCAGCAACTGCTGCTGCTCCTAAGTCGCTTCAGTCGTGTCCAACTCTGTGCGACTCCATGGACCGCAGCCTACCAGGCTCCTCCATCCATGGGATTTGCCAGGCAAGAGTACTGGAGTGGGTTGCCATTGCCTTCTCTGCAATAAAGCAGAAGTATCTATTTTTCTGGAACTCTCTTGCTTTTTCAATGATCCAGCAGATGTTAGCAATTTGATCTCTGGTTCCTCTGTCTTTTATAAATCCAGCTCAAACATCTTGAAGGCTCACTCACTCTGACCTAATGTTGGACCTGCCCTATAGCCACAGATCTATAAAACTGATACTATGGATTTGGATTGAAAGCAAACTAAACTAAGAACCTGGTTCATTTACGGGCCATTAAAGCATTTTGAAACCTTGCATCAATTGAGTTATATAAAAATTTAAAGCATTCTAAGAAACAAAGCAAATCATAAACAAAGTCCAGTTGAACCAGCTCTGACTGTATCCAGACATATATGCTTTTGAAAAATATTCGAATTAAGGAATAGCAAAGAATAAAATATTATTTATACCAAAAGGAAATGAAATCATTCTCACATTTTGGATTGAGACCCTAATTCTTTTTGATTGTCTCTTCCATACAGTCATAAGCATGCAGCTGTATGGATGGCTTTACTTGGAATCAGTAGATTCCTCTACTATAACGCTCAATCATTGTGCATCCCAGTATCTAAGAGGTGAGTGCTGGGAACTGTCCTTTGACTTTGTAATGTTGAATATATATATATATATATATATATATATATATATAGCTCTATTACTGTATAACCTTGATGACTTTATTTGGCCTCTGTAGATCTTGGTTTCCTCATCTGAAAAGTGACTAATATCTACAATATAGGAGTTTTGAGGGGTTAATGAAATAACAAATCTAAAGAAACCAGCATGGTGTCTCATACATGGTAACTTCTAAAAAAATTATAACTAGTGTAATAAATGGTGCCAATCATTTGTGAGATGTCATAATAGCAGATGTCACTATGAGATAAGATCCCCGAAACCAGCTGTTTTACTTTAAGGAAGCACTGCAGGGGAATGGGACAATGAAAAATGGCCAGTAGTTTTTTTTTTTTTTTTTAATAAAAAATTATTTATTTTTCGCTGTACTGGGTCTTTGTTGCTGTGTGGGCTTTTCTCTAGTTGTGGCTAGTGGGGGCTACTCTCTAGTTGCGGTGCTCTGGCTTCTCACTGTGGTAATGTCTCTTGTTGCAGAGCACGGGTTCTAGGGTAGTGCAGGCTTCAGTAGTTGCGGCACATGGGCTTAGTGGTTGTGGCTCCCAGGCTCTAGATCACAGGCCCAGCACTTGTGCACAGGTTTAGTGTCTCCATGGCACATGGGACCTTTCCAGACCAGAAATTGAACCCATGTCTCCTGCATTTAATCTGCAGGCAGATTCTTTACCACTGAGCCACCAGGGAAGCTCTATAGTGGTACTTTTTAAATATGTATACAAGTTTACTTCTACATCATTTTCAAAAGCCCCTTTACTAATTGAATTGTTTTTTTTTTTTTTTTTTTCTTCTTCAGGATGACTTTCAGCACTTACTTTTTAGAGGGAGGAGAAGACTCTTTAGAGAGGGGATTGTACAGCAAAAACAGATTTCAGGGAGAACTGTATCTATATCATCTCTCAGGATGGTCTATTACCAAGAGACTTCTGTGCTAGAAAACAGAATCTCTTGTGATTGTTTTCTCTGAAATAAAAATGATTCATTAATTTTGATGGGTATCAAACAGCAAACAGAATACATTTCACAACTCTATTGTCAGGTTAAGAGTGGTCCTTATTGATTTGTGTTACACCTTCTCCTTGGATATCGTACTTTTGCTTTAAAGACTTCTACATAGGATTTGGAGCTCAATGAATCTATTGATTTCATACCACTGACTAGTTTATTGCCCTAATTTTGGTTACCTCTGTGACTCTGTAGAACTTACATCCTTTTGTACTCTCTCTGATTGGAATGCAATGTTTTTGCAATGATGGCAAATTGCAGTGGCATATGTTATTGATTTTAGTTAATGAAAAACTTGTTACTCTCTTTTCTTTTAATGGCTATTGCCAGAATTTCATAACCGTAGGCCCATTTTTCTTTTGAAGATTCTCTGTACTTTAAGAGGTTGGAGACACACATAATGTTACAAGTGAAAATATTGAAGCAAACTTATCAACATGGTCCCAAGGACTTGTTTATAACTAAGCAGGACTGGCAGAATAACATTGAGAAAACAGACACCATTTGATGAATAAGCAATTCTCCAACAGATTCCATTCTACTGTTTGTATGCTTTTGTGCTTTACAAGTGTGTGATAAGCAATAAGTAGTACTTATTTAACTGAAACACAGCATCAGTCTTGTTTATCCAATTAAGTGGAGGCAGGAAAAAAAAAAAAAGAACATGACTTAACTTAGATGAGACCCTCTAGATCAGTGTTTCTTAAAATGTAGTTTGTGGATCACATTTATCAGAGTGAAGCTCATTTTCATAGTTGGTAGTTCTCTCTAGTGTCAGCTCTAGGACAATTGTCAAGTCATCAAAGCTTCTCTCACAACTTCCTTACTTCTTTTCACTTTTTCATATGCCTGGTGCCCATGACTTGCTCCTCACTTCTCCCAAAGGCCTTCTTTTTTATGCAGTACTCTGTGTTTTGGATTGATTCTTTAGTCTATCCCTCCTGTCTGTCCCTACCCCAAACTTTCATCATCAAAACTTTCCTGTCTGGTATTCTACTGTCTGTCAGTAAAGTAAGAAAGCTGGTTATATCCTTGGTTACTGAACAAACACATGTCATGATTTGCTCCTGCTGCTGCTAAGTCACTTCCGTCATGTCTGACTCCGTTCGACCCCATAGACGGCAGCCCACCAGGCTCCCCCATCCCTGGGATTCTCCAGGCAAGAACACTGGAATAGATTGCCATTTCCTTCTCCAATGCATGAAAGTGAAATGTGAAAGTCAAGTCGCTCTGTCGTGTCTGACTCTTAGAAACCCCATGGACTGTAGCCCACCAGGCTCCTCCGCCCATGGGATTTTCCAGGCAAGAGTACTGGAGTGGGGTACCATTGCCTTCTCCGGTCATGATTTGAGAAGAGATAAAAGCCTTTCTTACTCTTCCTTCAAGATACTGTACTAGATCAGAATTGTTGGCCCAGCAGTATGTGTTATCTAGAAATTGTTTAAGTATGTGTTAGAATATGGTTTTATTGTCCCATAATTATTCTTTCTCTGGGAGAGTAATAAGAGACCTACAAGGCATACCCAGGGCAGGTGACAGTATAGTAGTAGGGTATAGAAAATATTTACTACAGTATTATTCTTCTCAATGTCTACCATAAAAATTACAAAGCCATTTGTCTTCAGAGTCAATTATGGCCCAATGACTTGTCACAAGACAAGATTAAAAACTGTTTGGAATTGCTAATTGATGTGGGGTTTCTTTTGAGAGGAATAAAGGGGTGTCTCATGGCCCCTTTGAGGCCTATATGAATGCTTAGCACCATTATTATATTGATGTATTCTTTTTCTAATATGCTCATCCTCATTGTTTGAAGGCAGCTAAACCCAGGTATTTCGATTCTCATTGCACAAGTAGAAATACAGAGAATTACAGAATCAGATAAAGTATTCAAAATTTCTTATATTTCCTAGTTTATTATCCATCTGTAAAGTAATAATATTAAGTACCTAGTAGAGGTGGTGTCGGAGAAGGCAAAGGCACCCCACTCCGGTGCCCACTCTTGCCTGGAAAATCCCATAGATGGAGGAGCCTGGTAGGCTGCAGTCCATGGGGTCGCTAAAAGTCAGACACGACTGAGCGACTTCACTTTCACTTTTCACTTTCATGCACTGGAGAAGGAAATGGCAACCCACTCCAGTGTTCTTGCCTGGAGAATCCCAGGGGCGGGGGACCCTGGTGAGCTGCTGCCTATGGGGTCGCACAGAGTCGGACACGACTGAAGTGAGTTAGCATAAAACTACTTATTTTTGAAAGTGTTATCATTGGTATTTAAGTCTGATCTCAAACATTTTAAGTTATATAGACTAAAAGTCTGCTATAATTGCACTTGTATTTTGTGTGTGTGTGTGTGTGTGTGTGTGCGCATTGTGTTAGTTGCTCAGTGGCATCCGACTCTTTGCAATCCCATGGACTGTAGCTCTCCAGGTACTTCTGCCCATGAAATTCTCTAGGCAAGAATACTAGAGTGGGTTGCCATTTCCTTCTCCAGGGCTCCTGTAGGGGAAATTAGAATTGAATGCCTCAAATATAAGAGTGCCCCATCCAAACATGTTCATTATCAGAGTGTTACTTACCTTGAACTAAATTAGACTCTTACCAGAGGATCTAATCATTGATTCCAAAATACGGTAAAACAAGTGAGCCTCAACCTGTGTCTAGAAACCCAACCCTTTGTCCCAAATTCCTAGATACTAAGTCAGCCTGCTTTAGGAAAGAAGCCTGCCATTGGCTAAAACTCTTTTGAGTTTTTTTTTTTTTTTTTAGGTCTGTGTGTGTGTGTGTGTGTGTGTTTTGCCTATCCTGTGAACAATTTTATATGTCTTTATTGGGTTTGCTCTTTCTCTTATAGCCACTCCCTTTTGCCACTTTTCTGAACACTGCACTTCCATTTGGTAGATGGCAGGTGTTACATAGCCAAGGTCAAGCTCATGCCTTGGAATAAGCTTTCTTGAATATAAATTATATCATAGACAAATAAATAAATTTTTAAAAATCTCTCTTGAATAGAAAAAGTTACTGTATGTTGACAAAATGTAACTAATTTTGCATATACTTGTAGTGATTGCTTTTGCAATTCAAAATATCCTGTGCTCTTAAATTTGTGTATGTTAAAGTAAAGCCATTTTCCTCTGATGAGATGCTTCACATTCAATTATATCAAAATTCCTCATCTGTGACTCTTGATTTCAGACTTCACTGTTTGTGCATCTATTGAATTTGAGACAATATGCAACAGAAATGTTGTTTTCAGTGTTTGGTAATTAAAACATAGGAGGGGAGTTATAAGCAAACAAAAGCCACTTATAAATGTTTTAGACTCTTTAGAAAATATTAATGTTAGAACTAGGAGTCTCACATGATAAGTTGACTGTTTCTGTTTTTTTGTTTTTTAAAAACTTCACCTGCTACTACCGACTGAGTGAGATTAAATGTGGGAATAAAAAACAGAGGAATTTGCTGTACTTTAGAGTGTCCTTTTAGTGCCACCAATGTCAAGAAGCTTGGGGAATGGAAAACCTAAGGGTAATAGGTCTTTATGATAAATGCAAAATATAAAATGCAGTTGTAATCTGTCTTATCCGCCAATAGGCATAACTATAGGATTTAGCAGGTATCAAAGCTCAGTGTTCATGCAGAGCAATATTCATCTCCAGTATTTCTGAAAGAATACAAGCACAAAGCTGCTTTGTCATCTCTATAGAGCCATGTAGATGGAAGCATCTTGGGCTAATAAAGCTAAGTATATTTGCTTTTAAAGAATAAATATTGTTTTACTTATGACCTTGGAGAGAGTCAACTGGACCATATGCCTTCCCAGCCTCTCCAAAGCTGAGTAGGTGGAGGATCAGTTTGAAAGTTTCAGTGATGTGGGGTTGGTTTTCCAACTCACAGCTAAATAAAAATTAATTTTTTAATCTATGAAGCAAATTTTTTTGCAAACGTTAAAGTATTACAGTATGGAAACACATGTTTTAAAGAATCACTATTAATAGTGGGTAGAATAGTGCCCCTCTTCTCCAAATGATCTTCCCACCTGGAACCTCAGAAAGTTAACCTTGTATGGAATAAGCGTCTTTGCAGATATATTTAAGGTATATATACCTACCTTAAATATATTAAAGGTATATTTAAGGTGTATATATACCTTCCTTAAGGTAAGGAACTAGATATGAGATCATCCTGGATGTGGGTGAACCCTAACTCCAGTGGCAGTCATCTATACATGATACTGAAAAGAATACACAGAGACACAGGAAAAAGCCATGTGAAGACAGAGGAAGAGATTGGAATTATGTTGTCACAAACTACAGGAGGAGATAAGTTATCAGGGAAATATTACTGTGTTGTATTTGTTTTCTTTTTTTTTTTTTTTTTTTTTTTTTATAGCAAGCAGATATGAGCTCCAGGAGGACAGGAATCATGTATGTCTCCTGTTTGATTTTATTCCATGGAAAAGAAATAGAAGAGAAAAAAAAGAAAAACATTAGAAGCATATAGAAGTTCATCCAGAAGTCCCAATATCTATCTAATAGTTTCAGGAAATGAGAACAGAGAAAATGAAATAAAATAATCCAACTGATAATAGAATAAAATTTTTGTTACCATAAAAAAGACACAAATATTCAGATTGAAAAAGATTATTTCAAGGAAAGATTCTTTATATACACGTTTAAACACATGTTGATCAATTTTTGGCACCCCCCAAAAAATATTCTAAAGTCTTCCAAGAATGAAACTTGTAACTATCTACAAAAGAAAGAGAAATATACTCAGCACAACGATTTTGAGGACACAAATATATATATATATATATTTTTTTAAATTTTATTTTATTTTTAAACTTTACATAATTGTATTAGTTTTGCCAAATATCAAAATGAATCCGCCACAGGTATACATGTGTTCCCCATCCTGAACCCTCCTCCTCCTCTCCTCCCCATACCATCCCTCTGGGTCGTCCCAGTGCACTAGCCCCAAGCATCCAGTATCGTGCATCGAACCTGGACTGGCAACTCGTTTCTTACATGATATTTTACGTGTTTCAATGTCATTCTCCCAAATCTTCCCACCCTCTCCCTCTCCCACAGAGTCCATAAGACTGTTCTATACATCAGTGTCTCTTTTGCTGTGTCTCATACACGGGTTATTATTTACCATCTTCCTAAATTCCATATATATGCGTTAGTATACTGTATTTATGTTTTTCCTTCTGGCTTACTTCACTCTGTATAATAGGCTCCAGTTTCACCCACCTCATTAGAACTGATTCAAATGTATTCTTTTTAATGGCTGAGTAATACTCCATTGTGTATATGTAACCACAGCGTTCTTATCCATTCATCTGCTGATGGACATCTAGGTTGCTTCCATGTCCTGGCTATTATAAACAGTGCTGTGATGAACATTGGGGTACACATGTCTCTTTCAATTCTGGTTTCCTCGGTGTGTATGCCCAGCAGTGGGATTGCTGGGTCATAAGGCAGTTCTATTTCCAGTTTTTTAAGGAATCTCCACACTGTTCTCCATAGTGGCTGTACTAGTTTGCATTCCCACCAACAGTGTAAGAGGGTTCCCTTTTCTCCACACCCTCTCCAGCATTTATTATTTGTAGACTTTTGGATCACAGCCATTCTGACTGGTGTGAAATGGTACCTCATAGTGGTTTTGATTTGCATTTCTCTGATAAAGAGTGATGTTGAGCAGCTTTTCATGTGTTTGTTAGCCATCTGTATGTCTTCTTTGGAGAAATGTCTATTTAGTTCTTTGGCCCATTTTTTGATTGGGTCGTATATGTAAGCAATTAAAAAAATTTCCATGTATATACTCTCTTTGAAAAACTTCCCAAGAAAGAATGCCAACAAAATGAAAAATAAATCTGTAAAAGATGACATAAACGGTATATAGGGTCACAAAGAGTTGGACACGACTGACATGACTTACACTTGGATGCAATCTAAATACAGGTTAAATAATAGTGTAAAATAAAATTAATAGCCATTTGGAATTAAAATCTCAGATTTTAAAATGAACTGTGCCCAACATCCAGAATGTTTCATGACACATAGTTGGCACTCCATATAAGTTGTTGGTTGAAGTATAAGAAAGAAAGAAAAAGTAAGCCAAATTTTTTTTTTTATATTTAGTTGGAGGATATAGATAATGATTAATTCTGGCCAAAGGTAGGCACATTTTTTATTTAATAGATAATAAATATTTTGGGTTTGGGAGGCCAAGAGCTAATCAAGAATATTATGTAGGCATCTATATAAAATACTTACATAATGTCATTTTAAAGTATGCATGGGCATTTAAAAAATGGTGACCTGGGTTTTAATTTGACCCATAGGCTGTAGTTTACCAATCCATGCTCTAGAAAGTGATAGTTATGTCTGTTTAAAGCTGGATAACATTAAGAGAATGACAATGGAAAAAATTGAAATAAAAAACCATTAACCTTTTCACACTAGGTGGGGAAAACCAAACAAAAGGATGGTATGATAAAACAACAGCATCAACAATGTAAAGCAAAGATCTTTATAAATAGAAAAAAAATGGCAAGAATCACATCACAATGCTGGAGTGATTTAAAAAAAAAAAAAAGAATTGGTATGTGACCATCTGTGCTACCATCCAAGGCAGAGAAATGGATGTTCAGAGGAAGCTTCCACACATTGTTCACTATGAATATTGCATTAGTGTATCTGGTAGTACTTAATTGTATGCCTGTGTACTAGCTGCACAGAAGCCTGAGGAAGAGAATTTACAGTATGCCACCTTGGGGATATAGGATTTGTGATGTGGAAAACTATGTTATAGGATATTAGGCAGCTAAGAATAGCACAGGTTCACATTCATTCCTGCTATTCAAAACCATCTATAGATTCAGTGGACTGCCTAACAAAATTCTAATTGCCAAGGCAATCCTGAGAAAGAACAATGCTGGAGGCAACATACTTCCTGATTTCAAGTTATAGTACAAAGCTACAGTCGTCAGCAAAACAGTAAGATACTGGCACAAAAACAGACACAAAGGTCAATGGAATGGGATAGAGAGCCCGGAAATAAAACCACGGAATTAACCTACAACTAAGGTGGCAAGAATATACAAAGGAGAAAAGACAGTATCTTCAACAAGTGGTACTGGGAACACAGGATGGCTGCATGTAAAAGAATAGTTCATGCAACTTCACAACAAAAAGCAAAGAACTTGATTAGAAACTGTGCAGAAGAATCATGAAAAGATACTCAACACACTAATCATCAGGGGAATGCAAATCAAAACCCTGATGAGATCACCTCACACTTGTTAGAATGGCTGTAATCAAAAACAAAGTAAGCAACAAATGTTGGCCAGGATGTAGAGGAAAGGGGAACTTTGCATGCTGTTGGTGTGAATGTAAATTGGTGCAGCCACTGAAAAAAGTATGGGGATTCCTCGGAAAACTAAAAACAGAGCTACCATATGACTCAGCAATCTACTTCTGAGTATATAGCTGAAAAAAAGCAGAAATGCTAATTCAAAAAGATATGTGCACCTCAATGTTCATAGCGGCATTTTTACAATTTGTCAATATATGAAAGCACACTAAGTGTCCATCAACAGATGAAAGGATAAAGAAGATGTGGTATACACACACACACAATGAAATGGAATACTACTCAGCCATACCATAAAAAGAATGAAATTTTGCCATTTGCAGCAACATGGATGAACTTGAAAGGTGTTAGGCTAAGTAAAATAAGTCATAGGCAGAGAAAGACAAATATTGTATGATGCCATTTATATGTGGAAGCTAAAAATACAGCAAACTAGTGAATATAACAAAAATCAGACTCACAGATATAGAGAACAAACTAGTGACTACAAGTAGGGAGAGGAAAAATGAGAGGGTCAATATAGGGGTGGTTGGTTAAGAGGTAAAAAATTAAGTAGAAAATAAATTACCTGGATATATCATACAACATGGAGAATATGGCCAACATTTTATAATAACCATAAATGAAGTATAACTTTTAAAAATTGTGAATTACTAGATTGTAATATTTAATAATATAATGTTTAAATACTGTTTGTACTTCAAAAAAATGACTTACTACTATTTCATCAAAAAATGAAGTCTGTCTACCGTCCCTCTGATCTTGGGAGGACCTTTTTGACTGACTATCAGTAAAGTAGGGCAGAGATGACACTGTGTGCATTCCCAGGGCTAAGTCATAAAGAGTGTTGTTTTCTTTTGGAATCCAGTAATCATGCTATGAGGAAGCCAAGCAGATCATGGAAAGGCCCACATGGATAGAAACTGAAGCCCCCAAGCTTCAGCCACAGCTCAGCTCCCAGCTAGCTGTGATTGCCAGCTATGAATGAGGCATATTAGAATTTGATATCCCAGTGCCATTTTGACCTGACCCAATTGATATTACTTGAAACAGAGGATACTTCTACCTAAATCCATGCCCAAATTGCAAATTTGTGAGCTAACTACATTATTTGTATTTTGAGCCACTTGGTTTTGGTACGGATCATTTTGCAGCAACAAATAACTTGAATAGTAACTGAACAAGGGTAGTCGTGAACTGGGCTTGGCAGGGTGAGACTATAAAGAATCATCATCCTTACTACTATGAACACTTTTGTTGTTGTTCGGTCACTAAGTTGTGCCTGACTCTTTGCAACCCCACGGACTGCAGCACTCCAGGCTTCCCTGTCCATCATCTCCTGGAGTTTGCTCAAACTCATGTCCATTGAGTCAGTGATGCCATCCAACCATCTCATCCTCTGTCACCCCCTTTTCCTTTTGCCCTCAATCTTTCCCAGCTTCAGTGTCTTTTCCAATGAGTCAGCTCTTCACATCAGGTGACCAAATTATTGGAGCTTCAGCTTCAGCTGAACGCTTTATTGGTGAGCTTATTGAGAAAACATTGTGGAGACTAGGGAAAGAGACTGCTATCTGCATGACTTGTCATCTTGTTCAGTGGACTGAACACTTTTCCTGTAAAGATATGTCTTTTAGTAACAATTCAAAAAGGACACAGATACAGTCACAGGCTTAGCCTATTATAAAATGCCAGTTTACATACTTCTTCTCAGATTTCTTTGTTACTAATGCTTCAATCCCTGACATTGTGGCTAAATCCCACACAATGTGATGAAACCATTATCTACTGCCCATTAATTAGTGTAGATCCATCTCTCAGATTATCTCTCCTTACAAGCAGAGTGGAAAACTATATTACTGCTAAAATTCTCACTATGGGAGGAGTTACTTCACTGTTCTTCAGATCAGTGCCACCATTGAGTGGGACTTAACTGTTGGCACTTTAGAAAGTGCTAGCATATTGTGCAGAGTCACCTTTAAGTGAGACTTGATTTTTTCTTCTTCCTAAGGAATTCCCCATTGAGTCTACAGGTATAGATGGAAGTGATGGCAGTGTGATGGATGTAGGCATACTGGTGTTTTAAGAATCCTGCTGCTGCTTTTGCAACTAACATGTGTCTCCAAGCATAGTCCCTCCACTTCTCCTTTGGTGATGGACTTGTCCTTGGCATACATAATTTGTGATGACTGCAATGTCCAGAAGGTTTTTTGTCATCAAGCATTCAGTGTCTAGGAGAGCCCATCAGTAAGTAGAAAATAGTTTTCATAAACAGATGAGGTATTTACTAGTGGAGGCAGTAGTTTTGCTTCAAAACTCTAGGAGTGTCTACTGTGCACCTCTAAGCAGGGACTGGTTTTGATTTTGTATAGAACTTCATACAGTCCAATACACTTCAAAACATGGATGGGCTAGGATATAGTAGCCAAGTGGTGAACTTGCTTGCATAATATTGTAGTCTAGGACATCTGGAGATCCTTCAATACTTTTTGGTCTCTAATTAAAGGTTTTTGGTTACTTGTTATATGAGTTGGAGCAGGATACCCAAATGTGTTTTGTTTTGTTTTTTAAAGTTTTGATTGAAATTGTTGCAGTATTGCTTCTGTTTTATGTTTTGGTCTTTTGGCTGCAAGGCATGTGGGATCCTAGCTCTCTAATCAGGGACTGAACCCACACTCCGTGTATTGGAAGGCAAAGTCTTAACCACTCTACCGATAGGGAAGTCCCCTAAATGTGATTTATATAAGAAGTCTTATCAAGTATTGTTCCTCTTTCTTAAAATTTAGAGGAGTAAGTTGGAGGGACTTGTGTTTCACTTTGGAAAGAACATCATATCATTCCTCAGGCCACTGGACCCCTAGTAAACTTTATCAGTGTTCAGATTCCTAGATTTTCTTGGGATTTATCCTACATTTTGATAAGCATCTGTGTCACTAAGGTATCTAAGATAACTGCTGCTACTTCCTGCTTACAGTCCTCTTATCATACTGTCATCATTAGTAGCATAAGCGTGATGCCCTGTGGCATGATGAAATGATCCATGTCCCTGGAAATAAATTCTAACACAAATCTGAAAAGTTAATGTACCCTTGAGGTATGACGGTGGTAGAGTGCTATATCTACCAGGCAAAAGCTAACTTATTTTCTGTTGTTCTCTGTTTATTGGGATGGGAGAAAAAGTGTTTACTAGAGCCATAGTGGTGTACCAGGTGCTGGAGATTATGTTGATTTGTTCCAGAAAATTGACTTGACTAAACAGCAGCTGCAGTTGGAGTTACCACCTGATTAAGGTTAAAATAATTCGTTGCTCTGCTCCAAGATGACTTTTTCTTATGCTCAGGCCAGATGATTTAAATAACAATAGGAAAGGTTTTACATATTTCAGACATTTGATGGTGCCATCAGTCACTTTCATTCCCCTATTTTACTGTTTTTTTGTTTTTTTTTTAAATTTTGGAACATTTGATGAATCCAGGAGTTCTCCCATGACACATCTCCCCATGAGTCAGGCAGACAGTGTGAGCATTCTGCTCACTGGCTGTTCCGAATACCTATCAGTAACTGGAATAGTAACCGCAAGACAATTTGGAGATCTACTGAGCTCCAAAACTCCATCTATCAGCTGAACTTATAAATCCCTCTTTGGCCAGAGGACTATAGTGATGTACTGAGATATTAACTTTATATTAGGTCTAGTGTTCACTAATGGAGAAGGCAATGGCACCCCACTCCAGTACTCTTGCCTGGAAAATCCCATGGGTGGAAGAGCCTGGTAGGCTGCAGTCCATGGGGTCACACAGAGCTGGACATGACTGAAGTGATTTAGCAGCAGCAGCAGCAGCAGTGTTCACTAATACCTGAAAGATATGAGTAACCTCTTTTCTCTAAGCCACAGGCTTTTTGATAATGGCTTAAGTCCTTGTGATTTTATTACAGAATCTTTCCTCAAGGATTCCCATCCTCCCTTTCATTCAAAAGTAGTGAATTTGTTAACTGGCCATGAACCGTGAACTTCCAGATGTTCAAGCTGGTTTTAGAAAAGGCAGAGGAACCAGAGATCAAATTGCCAACATCCACTGGATCATCGAAAATGCAAGAGAGTTCCAGAAAAACATCTATTTCTGCTTTATTGACTATGCCAAAGCCTTTGACTGTATAGAACACAATAAACTGTGGAAGATTCTGAAAGAGATGGGAATATCAGACCACCTGACCTGCCTCTTGAGAAACCTATATGCAGGTCAGGAGGCAACAATTAGAAATAGACATGGAACAGACTGTTCCCAAATAGGAAAAGGAGTACGTCAAGGCTGTATATTGTCACCCTGTTTATTTAACTTCTATGCAGAGTACATCATGAGAAATGCTGGGCTGGAAGAAGCACAAGCTGGAATCAAGATTGCCAGGAGAAATTTCAATAACCTCAGATATGCAGATGACACCACCCTTATGGCACAAAGTGAAGAGGAACTAAAAAGCCTCTTGATGAAAGTGAAAGAGGAGAGTGAAAAAGTTGGCTTAAAGTTCAATGTTCAGAAAACTAAGATCATGGCATGTGGTCCCATCACTTCATGGGAAATAGATGGGGAAACAGTGGAAATAGTGTCAGACTTTATTTTTCTGGGCTCCAAAATCACTCCAGATGGTGATTGCAGCCATGAAATTAAAAGATGCTTACTCCTTGGAAGAAAAGTTATGACCAACCTAGATAGCATATTCAAAAGCAGAGACATTACTTTGCCAACAAAGGTCTGTCTAGTCAAGGCTATGGTTTTTCCAGTGGTCATGTATGGATGTGAGAGTTGGACTGTGAAGAAAGCTGAGTGTCGAAGAATTGATGCTTTTGAACTGTGGTATTGGAGAAGACTCCTGAGAGTCCCTTGGACTGCAAAGAGATCCAACCAGTCCATTCTAAAGGAGATCAGTCCTGGGTGTTCTTTGGAAGGAATGATGCTAAAGCTGAAACTCCATTACTTTGGCCACCTAATGTGAAGAGTTGACTCATTGAAAAAGACTCTGATGCTGAGAGGGATTGGGGGCAGGAGGAGAAGGGGACAACAGAGGATGAGATGGCTGGATGACATCACCGACTTGTTGGACATGAGTTTGTGTGAACTCCAGGAGTTGGTGATGGACAGGGAGGCCTGGAGTGCTGCATTTCATGGGGTCACAAAGAGTCGGACGTGACTGAGCGAGCGAACTGAACTGAACTTGAGGTTTATGATCTGAGAGGAGACAGTGATTCATTATTTTGATAGTTTAAGTTAGGATCTTTTAAAGATTTAGAATTCTTTTCAGATTTGTGAGTCAAATAAGACACTAATGGGCCTGTGACTTGTTTCAATCCTGGGAACTCAATAATCAATTTTCTTCTATCAGAGATCCATCAGGGTCATTTCAGTATGATTGAAAGACGGCCTTGTCCATTGCATTAATTATGTCTATATTGCCTCTAACTATTAAGGTGCTGTTTGGTATCTGCCATCTTTAGATTCCGCCATTCCCACTGAAATTAGGATCATGCTTTGTGGCCGAACTTGTTCTCTTCATCCTAAACGTAGGGAGGACACCTGCCATTGCACTTTTCAAAGATGCTGTTTCTACCTTCACTGGTGGATTTCTCTATATCATGATGAAGAAATTGTCTTTTGAACCCTCTTGTAGGATAGAATTAATGTGTGGTTTAATGTGTTACACATGACAATTTCATTCCAATGCTCCTATTTCCATAAGAACTTTTATGTATTTCTTTATTGTAGCTAGGAATTTATGGCATCTTTATTTCATGTAGGCCAAAACTCAACCAAGCACACAAAAGTACAGTTCTTTAACTCAGCACCTGTAATCTAGAATCTTGGATAAACGCATCCATTTTGCAATGAAGGTTTCAGGTAATTTTATAGGGATCTCTGGAGGTTGAAATGCGCTTCTCAGTTGTATCCCATTGGGGGAAAAGGCCTGATTTTTATACCCCACAATGTTTATTCACTAGATGCAAGCTACCCTAGGGCTTCCCAGCTGGCACTAGTGGTAAAGAATCTGCCTGCCAGTGCAGGAGATGCAAGAGATGCAGGTTCAATCCCTGGGCCTGGAGGAGGGCATGGCAACCCACTCCAGTATTTTTGCCTAGAGAATCCCATGGACATTGATGGGAGCCTGGTGGGCCTTAGTCATGGAGTTACAAAGAGTTGGACATAACTGAGCAACTGAGCACACACATAAGCTTCCCTGGGAAAGGGATGCAGCCTTGGTAAGATGGCTGTTTTTAGTCAAGGACAGTCCTGGAGAAAGAACAAGTGAGACAACTTTCAGTAACTGATAATAAATATTTTAGTTTTGGTGGGGATGGTCCGATGATATGATTATTGCATCATAGGATCCATTCTGTGTGTGTGCTCAGTCATGTCCCATGCTTTGTGATCCCATAAACTATAGCCCACCAGGCTCCTTTGTCCATAAGATACTCCAGGCAAGAATACTGGAATGGGTTGCCATGCCCTCCTCCAGGGGATCTTCCTGACTCAGGGACCCAACCCATGTTTCTGATGTCTCCTGTGTTGGCAGGCGAGTTCTTTACCATGGGTGCCACCTGAGAAGCCCATCAGAGTCTTACAATAACATCATAAATAGTTTTCCTAAGCAATTCCATCTCTGCTTATAATCCAGAAAGCTCTTTCTTCAGTGTAAGCCAGATCATAGCATGCTTTTCTTTAAAACCATTCGTCTTAGGATAAAATGTAAACTTCTTATTAAGGCTTTTATATCTCTGCAGGATCTTGTTCAGCTTAACTTACTATTTATATTGTCACAGGTTCATTATGAACACTTACACGGTCTAGCAAATTTGTTGAATGAATGAATGGAACTTTAGTTTTAACTTAAATAATCAACATCAAATAGGAAAGTTGTTAAACTGAACATTCAGGATCCTTAGATGAGCCACTTATTCTGTTCATCAGTTAATTGGGCTTAAAACTACCTAAACTGCTTATAAATTTCCTCTGAGACACATATAATAAGATATATTTATAATGTGAAAAATACAAGCACTCTACTAGCGTTAGGCAACTAGCTGTAGTTAGTAGTAATAATGTTGACGATAATATAATAGCAGGTGGCTCAATGGTAAAGAGTCCGCCTGCAATGCACAAGACTCAGGTTCGATCAGGAAGATCCCCTAAGAAGGGAATGGCAACCACTGCAGTGTTCTTGCCTGGAGAATTCCATGGACAGAGGAGGCTGGCAGACTATAGTTCGTGGGGTTACAAAGAGTCGGACCTGACTGACTGAGCACAATAATATTAAACTTTTCTCTGCTAGAAAGTGATCTGAGTTTGGCATTTATAATTTTAAGGCTGAGTTCCAGCTCTTTCACTTTACGTGGCTTCAGGAGTGAATCTATCTTCCTCTCTCCTTTCCTTCATCCCTTTTACATATGCATCCACCTATCCATCTGTATACCTATGGGTTTAATGGAATTCTAGTCTTTCTGAATTTGTTTCCTTATCTGTGAAATGGAGATAATAAAACTTCCTTCAGTAATTTTAGCAACATTGTTAGAAAGAATAAATGAAATATTATATATTAAATTATTTCTTGAACTACAGAATGCTATGATATTTTAATTTGATTTAGCTTAATTATATTCATGTAAAATGAAGTACAAAAATGTGTTTTCATTATCAAGTTTTGGTGATTATGTATGCCATCTCCCCTCTTTTCCACTTTTTCTGATCTTTCATGAGGTGACTCTTAGGCCAACATCATTAATAAAATTTACTGAACATGTACTGTATTTTAGACTTTGTTCTGTGCCCTGTGAATATCTACTGAATCCTTATGTGGGCCGTAGCAGTCAATTAAATTATATATTGGTTCAGGCAAAATAGAATATTATTTTATTAATGTGGGGGCTTAGTGAAGAAGAATTAGGTTAAAATCCAAATGAACATAGAATGTTAATTTTCTAAGAATTATCACTACAAAATTTTATCATTATTCAGACAGGTATACATCTTTCTGCAAAGACAGATCATATTTACCACATGTCAGTCAGAATGACTGGGTTTCTGATTTTAGGGAAATGAGAAAGAGTTTCAGCTTTACTGATAGAAAGCCTCCAACAAATTTTATTATTAAGACTCTTTTATTCAAATCCATGACTTTTGACTAGCTCTCCCTGTTTCAGATCTTTTTTTTTTTTTTATTAATTAATGTCTGTTGAGGATAATGTATAACATATTGAGACATATTTGGTCTTAGGATAAGAATCTTTTAATCAGTAAATGTCTCACAAGGTCAGTACTACTTTTGCTAAAGTGGAAAAAATTCCCTATTATCACTGATTTAGGAGAAATAAAACCCCTTTTGGTTGATTGATATGCTAGAGACCCAGGAAATGTGACAGTCTGATGAACTTCACAAAACCACTTATGGTTATTATCTTATTGTGATAGGGTCATATAGAGCATTTGTAGCTAATATAAATCAAATGTAAATTCCATCATTGTTCAATATTAATCTGTTTCTTTGTTCCACTGTTTCCAGAACTTGATTGCCCTTCTAGCTTACTCTTCTCCTCAAGAGCTTAATTATTCTTAGTGATTCTAATTTCCTTACAACAGCAGGAGAAATACTTGACTTTCCAATAGGAAGTATTTTTTGAATAATATCTTCCTTCTGTGAATCTTTTTTTATAAATCAAATTCTTTTCTCCTATTTACACTGCAGTTTTCATGAAAAAATATGATGAATTTATGATCTGGGCTTTCAAATAATTTATTTTTAATTTGAGCATATAGGGAAAAAAAGATTCAGCTAAATGTTCTCTCCAGAAAGGTCTTCCCAGAAAACTTTATCTAATCAGCCCCCTCCCCTTATTCTCTGTCATAGCTAGCTTTTCCGTTTTATAACCATTCTTACAAAGTTTGTCGACCATTTGTTTATTATTTTCCCCTGATGGGAATATTAAGTGCATGATCACAGAAGTTGCTCTTTTTTTCCCCTGCATTATCAAGAACACCTAGTTCATGGCTGGTAAGCAGTTTGGTGAATAAATGAATTAATCAATTAATGAAAAGAGGGAAGCAGGGAAGGGGAATATGGATGGATGAGTAGCTGAGTAAATGAATGGTTAAAGGGTTTTAATTGACTAAGTTCAATAAGAGAGAGTAGTGTGATATGGCTGCCAAAGTAATGATAGGAGGGCTGTTATAGACTAGAGGGATTAAATTGCTCCTGACTAATTTCAAGAGCTAGAACTAGGGTAAGAAAGTGAGGTACAAAGGGATATTAACAATAAATTAACTTTGGAAATATTTTTTTTCTTTCCTGAACTTTTCCCCCCCAGCTTTGTTGAGGTAAAATGGAAATAATAGTAATACCTACTATAATAAATAGAGCTAAGCTGAAGCTTACATAGGTTAAGTAACTTAATCTGTGCCCAAGTTTACACAGATAGTATGAAACAAAGCTAGAAGGTAACCCTATACTTTTTTTTACTCCAAAGCTGGATCTGTTCACCTCTTCACTACATTGCTATACTTCTTATCAGCCAAGTGCTATACTAAGTATTTACCTGAATCATCTCATTTAGTGATCATAAACCATTTTGAAGTAGGTGTTTACTGTTAGCCAGATTTTAAAACTGAAGCTCAGAGAAATTAACTTGCTTAAGTCAGTTAAGGAAATCAGAGTAAAAATTCTCATCCAAATTCTTCTGATTCCAAAGTTCATGCTGCTACCACACAGCAACTCACTCACTTTTAGTGCTTGGCCTCTCAAGAAAGCAAACATTTGCTTTCATGGAACAATTTGAAAGGACCTGAAAACTCATCTTGTCTGATGGTTGGTGGACCAAAAATGTCCTAGTTGTTGCTTAAGGGTCATCCCAAGGAAATTTGTGTTTTTAACTTTATTGTGGTGATGGTAATATTTATCATGGAATCTGTTTTAATTAAATTGTTCAATAACATGGTACCTGTTGGAGAACGTGGTCCATACTGCGCTGTACCCTTCCGAACCTCCTCAGGGATGAAGGAGGAGGGAAGAAAAATGTCTCATCCCAGGGGCAGCTCCTACTAAAGGCTGACCAGTTTTCAAGGCTTGTGCCCCACCACTCTGGGCTGACTCTGAAAGCCCATCTTGGTGGGCTTCTTTGAGATTTTTGTTGGCATTATGCATGCTAGGTCTCTTCAGTTGTGTCCAATTCTTTGCGACCCTATGGACTGTAGCCCTTCCGGCTCCTCTGTCCGTGGGATTTCCCAGGCAAGAATACTGGAGTGGGTTGCCATTTCCTCCTCCAGGGGAACTTCCCCACCCAGGGATCAAACCTGAGTTTCATTATGTCTCCTGCATTGGCAGATGGGTTCTTGACCACACACGCCACTTTTATGGCAGCCCAACTTTTCTTCTATCTAATCCTGCTTCCTTTTATTTCCTCCCTTCCATAGGTATTCATTCAAAGAGTGTTCTGTATACTTCCTGCATCCTAATCTCAAGGTTTGCTTGTCAGAGAACCCTATTTGCAATTGAAAGTATAGGCTAGGAGATGAGGAGGCATGAGAAGACATAGAGGATGAGAAGACTAGGATTAATAAGGAGCTGAATACAAAGGCACAACTAGTCAGTGAAGCACTAAAAGACGGGAAGCAGGAGGACAAGTTGCATATTTCCCAACTTTTTTGAGACCTAACCACCCTGACCTACCAAAGTAGGGTTTAAGGCTATGCTTCCATGATGCCAATTCCATCAAATATTTAGGATATATAATTATATAGTTTATACATACATGTCGGAGAAGGCAATGGCAACCCACTCCAGTACTCTTGCCTGGAAAATCCCATGGACGGAGGAGCCTGGTGGGCTGCAGTCCATGGGGTCACTGAGGGTTGGACATGACTGAGCAACTTCACTTTCACTTTTCACTTTTCACTTTCATGCATTGGAGAAGGAAATGGCAACCTACTTCAGTGTTCTTGCCTGGAGAATCTCAGGGACGGGGGAGCCTGGTGGGCTGCCGTCTATGGGGTCTCACAGAGTCGGACACGACTGAAGCGACTTAGCAGCAGCATACATACATGTATACATATCTTATCCATATACAGATACAAATGAACACACATACATATGTGTTTGTGCATCCTATTGGCTGATCAACCAGTTGATTGACTGGTGTGGTACTTTTCCACCAGGTGTTTGTTTTGGCTTCCTATTGTAAACCTCAGAAAAGGTAAGCCTTTCTGACTAGGTAGCAGGGGAAATAATTAAGTTTCATTCTTCTGAGAGGCTGTGTCAGCAGCATTCAGTAAAAATGCAGGGTAAGGTATAGGATATGAAAATTGCAACATGCTAACAAATGGAAAACCTTTCACTGTTAACAAATTAGAGGGATCCAATACTGTTTCAAATACTTGCTGATTATTTTAGCATTTCCCTTTGAATTCTGAGACCATTCTGGAATAAGGAGAGACAGGAAGCAGAAGGAGAAGCAAAGAACAAATTTCCTGTTCTTTGGGAAACTGTCATAGTGTCTTGTGGAACATCCTGTGATGACGTGTGCTTTCCTGTCCCACTTTGTGTCAGGGCAGTGAGTTAGCTAGTATCTGCTAGAAGCCGATTTTGCATAATGCAGTGACAGTACATAAATATCCATGTATCTTGCAGTATGTGTGTTTCATTACTTATAATGAAATAAACATGGTTAAGTCTGTTGTATATTGTTGTTTAGGAGCAGATCTCACCTGAAAAAGCTGGATTTATTGAGACAAATCAATAGTTCATAAAGCAGCTTTGACCTGGAGCTTTCACATAAGGAACTCTAGTGGAGATACAAAAGAAACGGAAGACACAGCCCCTGCTCTTAAGAAACTTACAGTCTAACTGGCATCATCAAATATAAACACCTGAGAAAAACTGAAAATAGATAATGATTAAACGCAGTACTGCTTAAAGTTGTCTGCAGGATAAGTGAACTCACACACCAGGGAGTCAGTTGGAACTTTTCTTAAAAATAACAGTTTCATATGTGAAATAATGCTTGTTTTGTCTAAAACTTATGCAAAAATCTAATTCATTTCTAAATCTACTTGTATGTTTTAGTAGAAGAATGATGCTCTTGTCTCTTCCCCAGTCTTAAGGTAAAATGAACACTCCAGAAAGATGTAGTGTGTTTGTATTCTGGTCTTGCCTGGTGGCTCAGTTGGTAAAGAGTCTGCCCACAATGCGGTAGACCTGGGTTCAGTCCCTAGATTGGGAAGATCCCCTGGAGAAGAAATGGCAATCCACTCAGTATTCTTGCCTGGAGAATTCCATGGACAGAGGAGCTTGGCAGGCTACAGTCCATGGGGTCACAAAGAGTCAGACATGACTGAGAGACTAACTCTTTCTTTCTTTGTGTGTGGTTTTCCTAACACCTAGAATTTGAAAAGTATGGAGTTAATTTGTATTTCTTCAGATGACCTGTTTGTGTATTTGAGTACAGGCTGTCCTCTTCTTGAAAAACTTTACATAGGTAATATTAAGCAATGTGACAAGCTGTTAAAAATATTTTTGTGCAAGGTCTTTGCTATCTCTCTGATAGCATGATCTAAATGTTATTGTAAAGCCCTGTGAGGACCTCTACTTGGAAACATGTTAGTCAGTTGGCTGGCAATAACTAGAAATTCATCACAAAATATGTCTCCTTCACTTACTATTAAAGAGTGAAATATTTTATGCCTGTGCCTTTTTTTGGTGAAATGTATTTTATTAGTTTTCTATTGCTGCTGTAACAAATAACCACAAACTTAGTGGCTTAACACAGCTCAAAAGTTGTATTAAAGATTGGATGGTCAGAAGTCTGAAGTGGCTGTCACTGGGCTAAAATCAAGGTGTGAGCCGGTCTTACTTCTTTTTGAAGGCTCTAGGGAGCCGACTTGATGGACATGAGTTTGAGCAATCTCCAGAAGTTGGTGATGGACAGGGAAGCCTGGCAAGCTGCAGTCCATGGGTTCGCAAAGAGTCGGACACAACTGAGTGACTGAACTGAACTGATTGAGGGAAGCATCTGTTCTTGTCTTCTAGTTTCTGAAAGCTCCTGCATTTCTTAGCTCCAAGGCTCCTTTCTTTCTCAAAGTCAACAATGACTAGTCAAGTCTTTCTCACATTGTGTGATTCTGCCACTGACTCTTCTGCCTTTCTCTTTCAAACTTTTAAAAATGAAACAATCTTTTAGTTAATTTACTATTATCATCATTATTATTATTTTACTGTGCTGGGTCTGCATTTCTGCATGTGGGCTTTCTCTAGTTGCAGTGTGCAGGCTTGTCATTGCAGTGGCTTCTCTTGTCATGGAGCACAGGTTCTAGGGCATGTGACTTCTGTAGCTGTGGTTCCCGGGCTCTAGAACTTGAAGTCAGTAGTTGTAGCACATGGGCTTAGTTGCTTCATGGCATGTGGAATCTTCCCACACCAAGGATCAAACCTGTGTCTCCTGCATTGGCAGGTGGATTCTTAACCACTGGACCTCTAGGATAGCCTCCTCTTTCACATTTAAGGATCTTTATAATTATGTTGTTGCAGGATTCCCTGGTGTTTCAGATGGTAAGGAGTCTGCCTGCAATGCAGAAGACCCGGGTTCAATTCCTGGGTTGGGAAGATCCCCTATAATTATGTTGGGCCCACTCAGATAATCCAGAATAATCTGTTTTTCAAGATTAGCAGGTGATTAGTGACCTTAATTCCATCTGATACCTTAATTCTCCTCTGCTGTGTAATTGACAGTCACTGATTCTGGGGATTAGATCCTGGCCATCTTTGGGAGGCCATTATTCTGCCTACCACATACATTGGAGCTGACCTTCTCTTTCTGAGATTGGAGGTAAACCTCTTTTTCACCCCTATATGTGCCTCTTCAAAAATGTGGTAAAACATCTCCAATGAAAAGGATTCCTATGAATGTGTTTGTAAGTATGCTTGTGTTCTGGTCATGCATAAATAGGGAAATAGGATTGCTTTTGTCAAATTTAAGGAAGTATATGTAGAAGAGAGAAAAGTGTTTAAGGATTTAATGAGTTTTCATTTCATTGTTTTGCTTTGGTTGTATTTTTTCAATGGGGGACTTCATGGTAAGGGGCTTCCCTTGGTGGCTCAGACAGTAAGGAAGCTGACTACAATGCAGGAGACTCAGATTCAATCCCTGGGTTGGGAAGATCCCCTAGAGAAGGAAATGGCAGCCTATTTCAGTTTTCTTGCCTGGAGAATCCCATGGACAGAGGACCCTGGAGCTACAGTCCATGGGGTCACAAAGTGTCAGAAAAGACTGAGCAACTAACACTTTTCATTTTCTGTATTGGGTAAGAGGAAGGAAAGATCAAACTCATTCATTACCCCCAGTGTGCCATGTAGATGTTAGCACTCTTATGTGTGGATCATGTGAAGATTGTTGGGACGTGCTGCCTTAATCTGCATCTGGTCCCACTTGTGTTTTCATGTACCCTAGACTGAAAAGCTGCTGTTGCTTTTGTGAACACCTGTGGTTTTCTGTAGATTGTTCAAATGCTGTGTCATCAACTTTGCTAATTTTTTCTGATTCTAAACCTTAGTGTTCTTATCTCAGTTTGTTCAATGAGTCAATGTTATTTTTTTTTTAACTCACATTGCAGAATCACAACATCTCCCTTGAGAGGAGCGTGTGGTGAGTTCACTCTTTCTGGCTCCTCTCTCTCTCTTTTTTTTTTTGGCCGTGTAGCTTGTGGGATCTTGTTTCCCCAACCAGGGGTTGAACCTGGGTCTTCAGCAGTGAGAGCTCAGAGTCCTAATCACTGCTCCACCAGGGGATTCCTCAGGGCTCACTCTTAAGATTTTGATGCCTGCCACTTTTGTGTTGTTCAGTGACCATGTGTCTGAATGAAAGAGTTGCACATTATGGTTCACTGCTCATAGGCTAGAAATACCAGTCTTAACACTTGAAGAGCCTTCCCGATTAGTGTGATGTAGGAAATTGTTACCATCCAACATGATTCCCCAAAGAAGGCAATGGCACCCCACTCCAGTACTTTTGCCTAGAAAATCCCATGGACGGAGGAGCCTGGAAGGCTGCAGTCCATGGGGTCGCTGAGGGTTGGACACGACTGAGCGACTTCACTTTCACTTTTCACTTTCATGCAATGGAGAAGGAAATGGCAACCCACTCCAGTGTTCTTGCCTGGAGAATCCCAGGGACGGGAAGCCTGGTGGACTGCCATTTATGGGGTCGCACAGAGTTGGACACGACTGAAGTGATGCAGCAGCAGCAACATGATTCCCTGCATGGATGCTATCATAATCAGTGTGGCAGCTGACTTCCAGTCAGATTTCAGTATGTCATGCTCTGCTGTTGACTATGCGTTCATTAGGCATCCTTGTCAGGTTTAGAAGAAACACTTAAGTACGTGCCAAATTATCTTTTTTGCTAGGCACTTTTAGGTTGGCAAGGTTGGAGGAATGTGGAAGAATGGGCATATCATGCAGCCTAGGCTAGGTAAAAGCTTGTTATGTGAGTCCTATGTGACTATCACTGATTGACAACTTAGATCATAGCTGTATTTATAATCAACATTCTTTTTGATACCTTATTATAGGCTAGGCAGCATGCTAAGCATTTTACATACATTATCGCATCTAATATTTTCAACAGCCATGTGAATTAGGCTCTATTATTATGCCCATTAACAGTTAAAGAAACTGATACTCAGAGAATTTCAGTAAATTGTCCAAGGTCACATAGCTAACAAGTGGTAGAACCATAATTTTAGCTGTGATCTGTATGAACTTGTCTTAATTTAGGTCCCCCTGAAAGCAGAGTCTGTGACAAAGACTTGGATCAAGGTAGTTTATTTGGACATAATCCCTGAAAGCAAAGTGGGAGGGTGCTGCTGCTAAGTCGCTTCAGTCATGTTCAACTCTGTGCGACCCCATAGACGGCAGCCCACCAGGCCCCGCTGTCCCTGGGATTCTCCAGGCAAGAACACTGGAGTGGGTTGCCATTTCCTTCTCCAATGCATGAAAGTGAAAAGTGAAAGTGAAGTCGCTCAGTCGTGTCCAACCCTCAGCAACCCCATGGACTGCAGCCTTCCAGGCTCCTCCATCCATGGGATTTTCCAGGCAAGAGTACTGGAGTGGGGTGCCATTGCCTTCTCCAAAGTGGGAGGGTAGGGAGACTAATTCAGGAAATAAGGAAAAGCTGATACAGGAGTGCATTTTTAAGTCAATACCCATGGACAGAGGAGCCTGGCAGGCTACAGTTCATGAAGGCACAAAAGTTGGACACCAGTTAGCAACTAAACCACCACCACCACATGGGTAACAGTAGGACCATAATGAAGGCTGAGCACCAAAGAACTGATGCTTTTGAATTGTGGTGCTGGAAAAAACTCTTGAGAGTCCTTTGGACTGCAAGGAGATCAAATCAGTCAATAAACCCTGAATATTCATTGGAAGGATTGATACTGAAGCTCCAATACTTTGGTCACCTGATGCAGAGAGCCAACTCATTGGCAAAGATTATGATGCTGGGAAAGATTGAAGGCAAAAGGAGAAGAGGGTGACCGGGGAAAAGATGGCTAGATAGCATCACTGACTCAATGGACATGAATTTGAGCCAAGTCCAAAAGATAGTGGAGGACAGAGGACCCTGGTGTGCCTCAGTCCATGAGGTCACAAAGAGTTAAACATGACATAGTGACTGAACAAGAACTTGGGTAACAGGGGCTCAATATTACTGGGGCTTCCTGGAAGTATATAAAATAATTCACCTGAGAACATACTGAAAGATTTATTCACTGACTCCCATCCTCCAATGGCTGAAGGTTGTTACTGAGAGTATTAATTCAATTGTACTTCTAGATTGCATTTATTGGAAGACTAAGAAGCATGAGAGAAGGCCTTGGGGGTAAAAATCAGAAAGACCTCAAGCTTTATAGGCTTGATTTGGAACAGCTGCCAATAGGAAGTTGTCTGAACTCCCCTGGACCTGTCTACCACAATAGCAGTTGAAATCACAGCTATGCCAAGAGGCTATGACATGGGGCACCAGAGGCATCCATTCCAGAATTCTAAATCTTTTTCTTTTAATATAAATTTATTTATTTTAATTGGAGGCTAATTACTTTACAATATTGTATTGGTTTTGCCATACATCAACATGAACCGCTATGGGTGTATGTTCTAAACCAGAATTCTATATATACAGACAAACTATTCCACAGATAAGGTTTCACTCCACATGTTTTGTGATATTATCCCACCATATTAATTATCTTCCTACAAATATTAGTTGAGCTCCTATTATGTTCCAGATGTGTGAGTGTGTGCTAAGTCACTTCAGTTGTGTCTGACTCTGTGCGACCCTATGGACTGTAGCCTGCCAGGCTCCTCTGTCCATGGGGTTCTCCAGGCAAGCATACTGGAGTGAGTTGCCATGTCCTCCTCTAGGGGATCTTCCCAACCCAGGGATCAAACCCATGTCTCTTGCATGTCCTGCATTGACAACTGATTCTTTACCACTACCTCCACCTGGGAAGCCCATGTTCCAGATAACCTGGCAGCATTCCGAAGACCTAGAGATAAAAAAGTGAAAGTCTTGCTCTCAAGGAAATGTTCACTTATGTGATTATCTGACAAAAAAAAATGTTTATTACTTAATGTTAAATAAGCACCATTATGGGACAATGGAATTAAAATAGTTACTACTCAAACCTTGTGTGTGTGACATATTCAAGTCTGTAATGTTTCCTTTTCAAATTGCATATGTGAAACTGATCAGGTTCAGAGTTAGAATGTATTGGGATGAATATTAAGATATTAAGAATTCAGTAAGCAGGCAGTTGAACATGGAGCTGGAGTATTCAGTGTAGGCAGAGCCTCCTATCAGCATGTTGATAGTTGGTATTTTCCTGGCAGCTGAAGCAGCATACATTTGCTTTTACCTTCCACAACCTTGAACTGATGTTGACACAGCATTGAGAACCAAGCATCTGAATAGCCTGCATCATAGCATTAAGCCCCAGTGTCTGATTTCCTGATAATTAACAGACCTGCAATGTATATACAATCATGAGATGTGTGTGTGTGCTCACACTTGCAGACATGCATGCATGCACATATGTCTACATTTCAGAAGATGAAAGACAGACCTGAAACAGATATGCTTGAAATACTCAAACTGTCATTCACAGTATATTTTATTATTCAAGGCCCAATAAGGGCAAAAATCTCAGCAATGTGTTCTTGGCTATGTTTTGATATTTGAAATCCTTACCAAGATGCTCCTTTCTTATGCATCAACAGAGTCAGCTTTAACATTTTTTTTTATTTTGTATTAGAGTATAGTTGATTTACAATGTTATGTTATTTTCTGGTGTACAGCAAAGTAATTCAGTTATACATATACATATCTCCATTCTTTTTCAGATTCTTTTCGCATACAGGTTATTATGGAATACTGAGTAGAGTTCCCTATAATCAGAGTCATTGGTGTGTCATTTGAAGAGGGAAAGAAAAACTCCTCTTTCAAAGTACGTAATCTGTTTCACTAGAGTGAAATTGACCTTTAGCCATTCTTTCTTTTGTCACCATTTTTCTTTGGGATAGGGACACTGAAATCCCTAACTTTAATTCATCAAAGCAATTTACAAAGGTAAGGTGATAAAATGAAAACAGTAAGAGACTTAAGTTCAGATTCCATGGGTTTTGTACACCAAAACTGCCATTTACTATATAATTCTCTGTGATTTTACTTCTTCTCTCTGAGAAGGGTCCTTTTGTATCTTTGAGAAGAAAGATAGATGATGCCCAGTAGGTAAAATTCATGAGCAAATTAATGAAATGATGTATATGATAAAATACCTCTCTGGTAAGTGTCCAGTAAACACTGCTCATATTTTCTTTCTTGCATTCTGTGAAAGGAAGGCTGAGAGCAGTGTGAGTGCTGCTGAAATGGGGGAGTAAAGATCCCAGAAAGAAGGGATTATTGTATTGCTGAGGGCTAATCCTGCCTTCCAGCTCTCATTAATGGCCAGTATAGCTAGAGGAAGACTTGTTTACCAAGGATGTGGACTCAAAAGCCTTTTGCCTTTTTCTGCTGATTGTCTTTTTCAAACTAAGCTCTGTGCCTCAGTTTCTTTGTCATCAAAATGTGGATGGTATTACTTCAACTATTACTTCGACTTAAGTTTATAGAATGTAGCAAGGATAAGACAACCAGCCAAGCCTTGGAAGTCCTGTAGCAGTTGCAGACAGGTGGAATGACGGTGGGCGAAGAGCCAGCAGGTCCACAGCAGGTTGTTGCATTTCCTTCTCCCGATTGCCGCCTTTCCTCTGTAGGCTTGAGAAGTGTGTTCATTTTGAGAAAAGGTCCGGAAATAAAGGTTTGGAATTTAGGTCAGCCAACTCCAGTTAATTCTCCAGAACCAGACATCCCATTCCTCATTAGGCTGAGTGGTAGTCAGAGTTCTCAGAGGTGGAGGCATACTAATACGCTTGAAAAGACTCTCTGATTCAAAGGGGGGCTTGCTAAAATAGAAAGATAAGGACAGCTGAAAAAACATGAATTAATTTTCACCATGGGCGTAAAGGGATGTAAATAAAAAGAAGGACCCCATTATTTAAAGAGGAGACTGGTACAATATGATGGCCTGAGCTATTGAATTTTGTTTAAAATATTCTGATATAAGACATGAAGCAAGTCATAGGCAATTTGGAAAGTACATAGAGCCTCATTGCTAGGGAGAACAGTATTTATTGATAAGAACTCAAGAGAGGAAATAGGTTTTCTGATTGGGATTGGTTATTAAACTTCTTTTGACTTTTGTATATGATAGAGTAGATAAAAAGAATAGTGGATTGGAAATTGGTATCAGATAATCCCTGATCTACTGGTAACTAGCTATATAGCCTTGAGCAAATATTTTCATCTTCAAAGGCAAAGAAAAAGGATTTATCTAGAACTGATGACCTCTAAAGTCCCTTTTACATATAACATTCTGTGGTTCTTTCTTAGTCAAAGGAATTATGGGTCAAAATGAGATTGTGCATGCATTTGCAATGTGTTATTGAGAATCCCAGAGATAAAAAGAACCCTGGAGTTCACTTTTGATAAATACATCATTTCACTGACTTTAAAAAATATTCAAAGAGGCTTGCATAGATATCTTTAAAATAGGGCAACTGAAATTCTAAAAAGGAAAACACAGAAACCATCAGAAGAGAGAGAAATATGTTTCAGAGCTCTTGCATGAGTTACTCCCACAATCTGAATATGAAATTTGGTTCTGAGCATCCTGGGAGACAAGGGAGAAGTTGAAATAAATTGGGTTACATTTCATTATTACAAAAAGATTATTGTGTGAAATGACGTACAAAATTTGTCTTAAGAAGGAAACTTTTTTTTTTAATACTAAAATTAAAATTTTACAAGGCACTAACTGTCTGGATCCTTACATAAGGAACTGTCAGTAATATTGCACAATGAACAATCTTAAAGAAGTTTTGTAAAATACATAGATAAGTTATTCATCATGGAGCTTCACTGGTGGTTCAGATGGTAAAGAATCTGCCTGCAGTGCTGGAGACCAGGGTTCAATCCCTGGATCGGGAAGATCTCTGGAGAAGGAAATGGCAACCCACTCCAGTATTCTTGCCTGGAGAATTCCATGGACAGAGGAGTCTGGCATAGAGTCTCAAAGAGTCAGACACGACTGAAACGACTTAGCACACACTAGTGCATCATGGCAACCCACTCCAGTGTTCTTGCCTGGAGAATCCCAGGGACAGGGGAGCCTGATGGGCTGCCATCTATGGGGTCGCACAGAGTTGGACACGACTGAAGCGACTTAGCAGCAGCAGCAGCAGCAGTGCATCATAGTTTTCTCATCTGCAAATTAGGAATAATTATCTCAGTTCAGTTCAGTCTCTCAGTCATGTCTGACTCTTTGTGACCCCATGAATTGCAGCACTCAAGGCCTCCCTGTCCATCACCAACTCCTGGAGTTCACTCAGACTTACATCCATCGAGTCAGTGATGCCATCCATCTATCTCATCCTCTGTCGTCCCCTTTTCCTCCTGCCCCCAATCCCTCCCAGCATCAGAGTCTTTTCCAATGAGTCAACTCTTTGCATGAGTGGCCAAAGTACTGGAGTTTCAGCTTTAGCATCATTCCTTCAAAGAACACCAAGGACTGATCTCCTTTAGAATGGACTGGTTGGATCTCCTTGCGGTCCCAGGGACTCTCAAGAGTCTTCTCCAACACCACAGTTCAAAAGCATCAATTCTTCGACACTCAGCTTTCTTCACAGTCCAACTCTCACATCCATACATGACCACTGGAAAAACCATAGCCTTGGCTAGACGGACCTTTTTTTGGCAAAGTAATGTCTCTGCTTTTGAATATGCTATCTAGGTTGGTCATAACTTTCCTTCCAAGGAGTAAGTGTCTTTTAATTTCATGGCTGCAATCACCATCTGCAGTGATTTTGGAGCCCAGAAAAATAAAGTCTGCTACTGTTTCCACTGTTTCCCCATCTATTTCCCATGAAGTGATGGGATCCGATGCCATGATCTTCGTTTTCTGAATGTTGAGCTTTAAGTCAACCTTTTCACTCTCCTCTTTCACTTTCATCAAGAGGCTTCTAGGGGCTATCAGATATGAATATAGATCTAGATGTGGTGATATTTTTGCCTAAAATGGAGAATGTATGACTTAATGTGAATTAAAATTCTAGAGGTGGATCCAGGGCCTCAGATATTATCCTCAGCACTCAGTCTGTCTTTCTCCATCTGGCTTGCAAGCAAAAGCGGCCACAGTCTCCATGCAGTCAGTGACTACAGGAAAAAAAAAAAAAAAAGAAATCTCTTTCCCGAGTCTAGCCAAAGTCCTCAACATGGCTTTTGTGGGTCAAACTTGTCAAACTTGTATTATGTCCTCATAACTGAACCAGTCACTCACTGCCTCATGGGTAAGAAAATGAATTCATTAGCCACGCATGGGTCAGGTGTCCATTCATGGAAGAAGGAGCTAGAATCAGTTCCTCCAAATCACATGAACTGAGAATGGTGTGGTAGGGTGATGTGGGGTGAGAAAGTGCTTCATCAAAAGCTAGAGATGCTGGAGAGAAAAAGCAACTGTTAGTAATTACAATTAAGTCATAGTCTTAAGTTTCTTTGGTCAGCATGGGATGGTGGCAAGGAAAGTTAATTGAACTGAAATTGGGATGTTCACTGTATCAAGATGGAATAGGCTAAAATATTCATTTTATTATAGGAATACCATTGCCAGTTGGATGAGAGTTTTCAGATTTCAATGGCTGAACTTTCTTCTTCCCTAGAACATTAGTATTTTTCTGTAGCACTAAATGTTATCTACAATGTTTCCACCTGCTGAACTCTTTTAATCAAAGGTCATCCATTAGATAGGTTAACATATCCCAACAGTTTATAAACACTTGATGTCTTAGGAGTTTCCCACCCCTCAGAAGACTGTAAATTCTCTCTGATCCATTAGGTGTTCATCTCTTTGTTTAATTCTCAGAGGACAATTTTAGTGCCCCCATTTCTTAGTTCTTGGTGGAAGGAGGCTTCCTTCAGGAACCACAACCTGGTGACAAGCTTTCCTTCTTCACAGAGTTGTTATAAGGACCAAATGAGGTAGTGCGTCCTGTTTGTAAATTGCCTAGTTTGGCGATGATAGGCACTCAATATATACTAGCAATTAATATGAATATTGCTCAAACAACAACAAAAAAGGGAGTAAGATCAGATAATGATGAAGCCCATGTTATCCACTCTTTTCTTTTGAACGTCTTCTTGTTTACTGGTACCAGTATCTTCCCAGTGAGTCAGGATTATAAGCTCAGTCATAATAATTCTTTCTTGCATTTGTTTTCTAACATGTCATCAGTTGCCAAATCCCATGGTGCATCTCTGGAATATCTCTTACTTATTGTTTTCTTCTATTGTACTACTACTACACCAGTTCTGACCCTCATTCCCTTGTCAATTTACTCCAGAATAAAGGTCATCTTATTTCTCCTTATTTCTGTATTCTATTTCTTATAGTCTGCTGCCAGTCTTAATCATCTGATCATGCTATGTCACTGCATAGATATGGACAGTCTCTCTTAGTGGCCTGTAGTGTGAAGCCTATCAAAACTCCTGACATTTGTATCACTGTGTGTTTTTGTGCACATTCAGTGTCTCAGTTGAGTCTGACTCTCTGCGACTCCATGGGCTATTGTCTGCCAGGCTCCTTTGTCCATGGAGTTTTCCAGACAAGAATACTGGGCTGGGTTACCGTTTCCTACTCCAGGGGATCTTTCCAACCCAGGGATTAAACCTGTGTCTCTTACATCTCCTGCATTGGCAGGTGAATTCTTTACCACCACGGCACCTGGGAAGCTTCACGTATATCTACGGCTCACCCCAGTGAGGTTTGAATCTAGGTTTCTTTTTGGCTTCTGAGTATCTTCTTCACAAAATCTATGCCTTAGCAAAAGTGAGCTAATCATATTTTAAAAATAAATTCTCTGTACTTCTGTGCCTATATTCATTTGTTATCTCCACTTGGAATGCCCTTATTTCCTCTCATAGTATATCTAAATCCTATTTATCAAGGTCTGTTTAAAATGCTGCCTCCTCCATGGAGTCATCCTTGATTTTCAAAGCTAGAAGTGTTCTTTCCTTTCTCTAATTGCCTTGACATTTCTTCATTTTGCATATTATGTTCTATCTTATAATAACATAAGTATCTGTATGATTTTACTCATCATCTTGTCAGTTTTAAAGGTCAAGATCTATTTCAGTTTATTTGTTTAGTCCTCCCAACAGAGAACTCATAGTCATAACTAAATTAATTGTAATTATATGAATGAATTAATTTGTAATCCAAAATGCAAAAGCAATGGTTGTACTTTTTTACATTAATTAATTAATTTATTTTACTCTACAATATTGTATTGGTTTTGCCATACACTGACTTGAATCTGCCATGAGTGTACATGTGTTCCCCATCCTGAACCCCCCTCTCACCTCCCTCCCCATCCCATCCCTCTGGGTCATCCCAGTGCACCAGCCCTGAGCACCCTGTATCATGCATCAAACCTGGACTTTTTCTTCAAGCCAAATTTCAAACATTATGCTCAGGAAAAATAGTTACTTTGAAATGGAGAAGGGTGTATTCCACAATGATGGTTAACATATTCATGCAACTTTAATCAAAAGATACTATACTGTGAAATATGTAAAAAAGGCAGATTCATATTAGTAGTTAAGAACTTGGTCTCTGAAACTAGACATCCTGGATTTAAATCTTGATTCTACTATCAATTAGCTGTCTGACCTTAGACAAATTGTTCAACCTCTGTTCAACACATGCTCATCTATAAAACAGGCATTGTAAAGATTTGATGGCTTGTTACATATAAAGCACTTAGAATGGTGTCTGAGATATTGCAAAGACTCAGAGATGACTACTATTATAAGCTGCTGGAATTATGAAGCAAAGTAGAAAGAAAAACACTTCTGCCAATAAATCTCAACCCATGAGAGAGGAAGTAAATAATAAATAAGAATATATTTGTCCTGACAATAAGTTTGATATAATTTATTCATTTTTCATTTGTATATTCTACAAACCTGGAAAATCTTTTTTTTTTTAATGTAATTACCTGAGGTGGGCAGAATGATCCCCAAAGATAACTATACTCTAATTCTTGGAACCCATGACTATTGTGTTATATATTACTTAGTAAAAAACACTGCAGAAGAAACTTAAGAGACAGATCTTAAGATAGGATGATTGTCCTGGATTAGCCATGTGGGCCTAACCTATTCACATGAACCCTTAAAAGCAGAGAGCATTCTCTGGCTGGAGTCACAGAGATGTTGTAATTGAGCTAGGAAGGTGTAACAGAAGCTAGAAAGACTTGAAGTAGGAGAAAGACTTGAGAGCATCATTCATTGGTTTAGAGATGGAGAGGGCCATGTAACAAGACTCATAGTCTAGTTTGTAAGGAAATAGGAACTGAAACTCTGCCAACAATCTAAATAAGCCTAGAAGCAGATTCTTCCAGGAGCCTCCTAGTAAGAGCCTGGTGTGACTAACTTCTTGATTTTGGCCATGTGAGACCCTAAACAGAAAACCAACTGAGCCACACTGTGCTTAGTTTCTGATGTACAGAAACTGTGAGATAATGAATGGGTGTTTGAAGCTACAGAATTTGTGATAATTTGTTACACGGCAATAGAAAACTGATATGGCACCACATTATTTAAATAAAAATGGAATAGATCAAAAAGCAAACCTCAGTGAATTCTCCAGAGTACAAACATCATAAATCAGGTTCTGCACCACAAAGCAATAAAACTAGAAATAAATTTAAATGAAGGTGCAGAACTTCCAATTGCCTGAAAATGTTGATAATCATATACAAAATTCTTTCCTTAAAGTTGTTCAAAGAGAAAAGCTATAAAGTAAAAATACTTAAGAATACTGGTGGAGGGAGGTTCATGGGGAATGAAAATGTTACATGCTAAAACATTTGGGATAAGCAAAAGCTGTAGTGAAAAGCAAATAAAATATCTGAACATCTCAGGGGCTTAAAAATGAATTAATATTGTAACTCAAGAAAGTTGAAGGACAATAAAAAAGTAAATCTTAGCCACAAAGAAGGAAGATGTTGAGAAAAATAAAAGTGAATAAATGAATTTGAAAGCAGAAGGATAAACAGTAGATATGAAATTTTAAAATAATTTGATAACAATATAAAAGATAAAGCAATAGTATTTCTCTTTGTATAAATTCAAGTATATTTAATTTAGAGTACTAGTTTCATATGTACAGCAAAGTGTTTTTTCAAATTATATTCCATTATTGGTTATTATAAGATAGTAAATATTATTTTTGCTGCTACACAGTAAAAGCTTGTTTCTCGTGTTTTTTTATGTATCATAGTTTGTATCTGTTAATTCTGTACTCCTAGTTTGTCTTTCCCTCCCTCTCCACTTTGGTAAGCACATATTTGGTTCCTGTATCTGTTAGTCTGTTTCATGTATGTGTGTGTGTGTGTGTGTGTGTGTGTGTGTGTATACACACATATACATATATATGTGTGTGTGTGTATGTATGTGCATGTGTGTGTATTTTTATATATATATATAATATTTGTATTATTTTCAAAGTCAACTTATAAGTGTTATCATATAGTATTTGTTTCTCTATCTGATTTATTAAGTATAATATTCTCTAGGTCTACCCAAGTTGCTGTGAAAGGCAGTATTTCATTCTTTTTGTGGCTGAGTAATTTACATTGCATATCATCTCTTTTTAACTCAACAGTCTGTTGTTGGGTACTTGACTTGTATCCATGTCTTGGCTATTGTAAATATTGCTGCTATGAACACTATGGTATATGTATCTTTTCCAATTAGAGTTCTTGTATTTTCCAGATATGTATATACCCAAGAGTGGGATTATTATATGGTAGCTTTATTTTTAATTTGCAAAGGAACCTCTGTAGTGTTTTCCATTATTGATGTTTAGCTGCTAAGCTGTGTCCGACTCTTTGCACCTGCATGGACTGTAGCCCACCAGTCCCCTCTGTCCCTGGCATTTCCCAAACAAGAATACTGTAGTGGGTTCTTCCGGATCCAAGGATAGAACCCACATCTCCTGCATTGCAGGCAGATTCTTTACTGAGCCACTTTAGAAGCCCTTTCTCACAGTGGCTGCACCAATGTGCATTCCTACCAGCAATGTAGGAGAGTTCCCTTTCCTCCATACCCTTTTCAGCATTTATCCATTGTGGGCTTGCTTTTGCTGATGGTCATTCATTATTGCCAAATTCAGACTTAAATTGAAGAAAGTAGGGAAAACCACTAGACCATTCAGGTATGACCTAAATCAAATCCCTTATGATTATACAGTGGAGGTGACAAATAGATTCAAGGGATTAGATCTGATAGACAGAATGCCTGAAGAACTATGGACGGAGGTTTGTGACATTGTACAGGAGGCAATAATCAAGACCATCCCCAAGAAAAAGAAATGCAAAAAGGCATAATGGTTGTCTGAAGAGGTCTTACAATTAGCTGTGAAAAGAAGAGAAGCTAAAGGTAAAGGAGAAAAGGAAAGTATACCCATTTGAATGCAGAGTTCCAAAGAATAACAAGGAGAGATAAGAAAGCCTTCCTCAGCAATCAGTGCAAAGAAATAGAGGAAAACAATAGAATGGGAAAGACTAGAGATCTCTTCAAGAAAATTAGAGATACTAAGGGAACATTTCTGGAGAAGGAAATGGCAACCCACTTCAGTATTCTTGCCTGGAGAATCCCAGGGATGGAGGAGCCTGGTGGTCTACAGTCCATGGAATTGCAAAGAATCAGACCCAACTGAGCAACTTCACTTTCACTTTTCACTTTCATGCATCGGAAAAGGAAATGGCAACCCACTCCAGTGTTCTTGCCTGGAGAGTCCCAGGGACAGGGGAGCCTGGTGGGCTGCTGTCTATGGGGTTGCACAGAGTTGGACATGACTGAAGTGACTTAGCAGCAGCAGCAGCAGCAAGGGAACATTTCATGCAAAGATGGACATAATAAAGGACAGAAATGGTATGTACCTAAGAGAAGCAGAAGTTATTAAGAAGAGATGGCAAGAATACACAGAAGAACTATATAAAAAAGATCTTCATGACCCAGATAACCACGATGGTGTGACCACTCACCTAGAATCAGAGGAAGGTGATGTCAAGTGGGCCTTGGGAAGCATTACTATGAACAAAGTTAGTGAAAGTGATGGAATTCCAGCTGAGCTATTTCAAACCCTCAAAGATGATGCTTGAAAGTGCTGCACTCAATAAGCCAGCAAATTTGGAAACCTCAGCAGTGGCCATGGGACTGGAAAAGGTCAGTTTTGATTCCAATCCCAAAGAAAGGCAATGCCAAAGAATGCTCAAACTACCATACAGTTGCACTCATCTCACATGCTAGTAAAGAAATGCTCAAAATTCTCTAAGCCAGGCTTCAACAGTACATGAAGCATGAACTTCCACATGTTCAAGCTGGATTTGAAAAAGGCAGAGGAACCAGAGATCAAATTGCTAACATCCTCTGGATCATTGAGAATGCAAGAGAGTTCCAGAAAAACATCTATTTCTGCTTTATTTACTATGCCAAAGACTTTGACTATGTGGATCACAATAAACTGTGGAAAATTCTTAAAGAGATGGGAATACCAGGCCAGCTGACCTGCTTCCTGAGAAATTTGTATGCAGGTCAAGATGCAACAGTTTTAACTGGGCATGGAATAAAGACTGGTTCCAAATTGGGAAAGGAGTATGTCAAGGCTGTATGTTGTCACCCTGCTTATTTAACTTATATGCAGAGTATATCATGAGAAATGCCGGCCTATATGAAGCACAAGGTGGAATCAAGATTGCTGGGAGAAATATCAATAACCTCAGATATGCAG
Organism: Bos mutus; assembly: GCF_027580195.1. Lineage (NCBI taxonomy): Eukaryota > Metazoa > Chordata > Mammalia > Artiodactyla > Bovidae > Bos > Bos mutus. The sequence goes on along the minus strand of NC_091646.1, from coordinate 9,086,390 downwards.
ATGACACCATCCTTACAGCAGAAAGTGAAGAACTAAAGAGCCTCTTGATGAAAGTGAAAGAGGAGAGTGAAAAAGTTGGCTTAACACTCAACATTCGGGAAACTATGATCATGACATCTGGTCCCATCACTTCATGGCAAATAGATTGGGAAACAATGGAAGCAGTGGCAGACTTTATTTTGGGGGGCTCGAAAATCACTGCCAATGGTGACTGCAGCCATGAAATTAAAAGACACTTGCTCCTTGGAAGAAAAGTTATGACCAACCTAGATAGCATATTCAAAAGCAGAGACATTACTTTGCCAACAAAGGTCCGTCTAGTCAAAGCTATGGTTTTTCCAGTGGTCATGTATGGATGTGAGAGTTGGACTATAAACAAAGCTGAGAAGTGAAGAATTGATGCTTTTAAACTGTGGTGTTGGAGAAGACTCTTGAGAATCCCTTGGACTGCAAGGAGATCCAACCTGTCAATCCTAAAGGAAATCAGTCCTGAATATTCATTGGAAGGACTGATGCTGAAGCTGAAACTCATATACTTTGGCCATCTGATGCAAAGAACAAACTCATTGGAAAAGACCCTGATGTTGGGAAAGATTGAAGGCAGGAGGAGAAGGGGAAGACAGAGGATGAGATGGTTGGATGGCATCACCAACGTGATGGACATGAGTTTGAGTAGGCTCCGGGAGTTGATGATGGACAGGGAAGCCTGGCGTGGTGAAGTCTATGGGGTCACAAAGAGTCAGACACGACTGATCGACTGAACTGACTGATTCTGACAAGTGTGAAGTGATACCTCATTCTATTATAGTTGTTATTTGTATTTATCTGATTATTAGCAACATTGAGCATCATTTCATGTGCCTGTTGGTCATCTGCATATTGTCTTTGAAGAAATGTCTGCTTAGGTCTTCTCCCCACATTTTAAGTCTTTTTTTTTTTTCAATATTGTATGAGCTGTTTATATATTTTGGAAATTAAACCTTTGTAGGTTACATCTTTTAGAAGTATTTTCTTCAGTTCTTTAGGTTATCTTTTTGATAATGGCTTCCTTTGGTGTACAAAAGTTTTCAGTTTGATTAGGTGCCATTTGTTTATTTTTGCTTTTATTTATTTTGCCTTTGGTGATTGACCTAAGAAAATTTTGCTATGATTTATGTCAGAGAATGTTTTGCTTATGTAATCCTCTAGGTATTTCATGATTTTATATCTTATAATTGTATTTTAAGCCATTTTGAGTTTCTTTTTGTGTATGGTGTAAAGGAGTGTTCTATGTGGCTGTCCAGCTTTACCAGCAAAACTTACTGAAGAGACTGTCTTTTCTCCATTGTGTATTCTTGCCACCTTTGTCAAAGAATAATTGATCATAGTTGTGTAGCTTTATTTCTGGGCTCTCTATTCTCTTCCATTTATTTATATGTCTGTTTTTTGTTTTGTTTTGCCAGTTCCATACTGTTTTGATTGCTGAAGTTTTGTAGTATTGTCTGAAGTCTGGGAGTGCTGTGCCTTCAGCTTTGTTCTTGATCCTCAAAATTGCTTTGGCAATTCTGGGGCTTTCATAATTCCATACAAATTTTGTGATTATTTGTTCTAGTTTATTGAAAATATCTTGGGTTTTCTGATAGGAATCACATGGTATCTACAGATTGCTTTTGGTAGTCTTTTGACAGGATTAATTCTTCCAATCCTAGAGTGTGGGATGTCTTAGATGTCTTTTTGTTTCTTTGAATCATCTTGAGCTTCCTTTATCAGTGTTTTATACTTTATCAGTGTGTAGGTCTTTCACCTGCTTAAGTTTATTCCTAGGTATTTTATTTTTAGGGTGGGATTTTTTTTTTTTTTGGGGGATGCTTCTTTTTTTTAATTTTTATTTTATTTTTAACTTTACAATATTGTATTGGTTTTGCCATATATCAAAATGAATCCACCACAGGTATACATGTGTTACCCATCCTGAACCCTCCTCCCTCCTCCCTCTTCATACCATCCCTCTGGGTCATCCCAGTGTACCAGCCCCAAGCCTCCTGTATATGAGACAGCAAAAGAGACACTGATGTATAGGGTGGGATTTTAAATGTGATTTTTAAAATTTTCTCTTTGTGATATGTCATTGTTAGAAATGCATTGTTAAGAAATGTAGCAAATTTCTGTATATTAATCTAGTATCTTGCTATTTTTCTGAATTCATTCATTAGTTCTAGTAGTTCTTTTGTGAAGACTTTTCTTGCTAGCTCAGAGGTGAAGAATCCATTGCAATGCAGGAGACCCCGGTTTGATTCCTGGGTTGGGAAGTTCCCCTAGAGAATGGATAGGCTACCCATTCCAGTATTCTTGGGCTTCCCTGGCAGCTCAGATGGTAAAGAAGCTGCCTGCACTGCGGGAGACCTGGGCTTGATCCCTGGGTTGGGAAGACCCCTGGAGGAGGGCATGGCAACCCACTCCAGTGTTCTTGCCTGGCAAATCCCAATGGACAGAGGAGCCTGTAGGGCTACAGTCCATGGGGTCACAAGGAGTTGGACACAACTGGATGACTAAGCACATTGTGTTCTCTTGTGGTAGTTGTGGTTTACTTGCTAAGTCATGTCTGATTCTTGTGACCCCATGGACTCTAGCCCACCAGGCTCCTCTGTCCATGGGATTTCACTGGTAAGAATACTGGAGTGGATTGCCATTTCCATCTTCAGGGGATCTTCTGACCCAAGAATCAAGCCTATGTCTCCTTTATTGCAGGTGGATCCTTTACCACTGAGCTGCCAGGGAGGTCTTTTTGTTCTCTATCCAGAGTAATATCATCTGCAAATAGTAATAGTTTTACCTTTCTCCTTCCAATTTGGTTACTTTTCATTTATTTTCCTTGTCTGATTGCTATGATTAGAATTTCCAATACTATGTTGAATAGAAGTGGTGAGAGTGTGCATCCTTGTCTGGTATTGCATTTAGCATGAAGACTTTCAGCTTTTCATCATTGACAATCATGTTGACTGGATTTGTGGTAGATGCCTTTTATTATGTTGAGATATTTTCCCTCTATACCCACTTTGTTGAGAATTTTTTCATGAATGTATCTTGAATTTTGTTAAATGTTTTTCTGTGTCTGTTGAGATGATCATGTTTTGTCTTTCATTTTGTTAATATGGTGTATCATATTGATTTGCATATGTTGAACCATGCTGTGACCCTGTGATGAATCCAACTTGATCCTATAGTGTATGTTTATGTAGTGTTGGATTCAGTTTGTTAATATTTTGTTGAGACTTTTGCATCTATATTCATCAGAGTTATTGGCCTGTAATTTTCCTTTTTTTTTTTTTTTTTTTGTGGTAACTGTCTGGTTTGGATCAGGGTGATGGTAGATTCATAGAATTAATTTGGGTGTGTTCCCTCCTCTTCAGTCTTTTGTAATAGTTTGAGAAGGATAAGTTCTTTTTATATTTGGTAGAATTCCTCAGGGATGCCATCCAGTCCTGGAATTTTGTTTATAGAGAGATTTTCACTTACAGATTCTATTTCACTTCTGGTAATTGGTCTATTGAAATTTTCTGTTTCTTCTTCTTCTTCTTCTTTTTCTTTTGTATTTCTGTGGTATCAATTGTTGTTTCTCCTCTTTCATTTATTTTGTTGATTTGGGTCATTTCTCTTTTCTTTTTGGTCAGCCTGGTTAGAGGTTTGTTGATTTTAACTTTTAAGGAAAGACTGCTCTTCTTTATATTGGCCTTTTCTATTGTGTTTTGATTTCTATTGCCACTCTGGTGGTGGTTTAGTCACTAAGTCCTGTCTGACTCTTGTGACCCCATGGAGCCTGCCAAACTCCTCTGTCCATGGGATTCTTCAGGCAAGAATACTGGGGTGAGTTGCCATTTCCTTCTCCAGGGGATCTTCTCAACCCAGGAATCGAACCCAGATCTCCTGCATTGCGGGTAGATCCTTTACCAACTGAGCTACAAGGGAAGCCCTCTATTCCCACTCTAGTTTTGATTATTTCCTTCATTTTGCTGACTTTTTTTTTCCTCCTCATTCTTTTAGATGATAAATTGTTTTAGGTTTTCCTTATTTCTTGAGAAGGGATTGTATCACTATGAAGTTTCTTCTTAAAACTGCTTTTGCTGCATTTCATAAATTTGTAAAGTTGTATTATCATTTTCATTTGTATTATCATTCTCAATATCTTGAGATATTTTTTGATTTCTTCCTTGATTTTGTCATTGACTTAATGGTTTTTAGTAGCATGTTGTTTAGTGTTCACGTGTTCTTTTCCTGTTTTTATTTCTGTGCTTGATTTCTAGTTTCATATTGTTGTGATCAGTAAAGATGCTACAAATGATTTCTATCCCCTTAATTTTGTTGAAGCTTATTTTGTGACCTAGAATGTGACTTGTTCTAGAAAATGGTCTGTGTGTGCTTGAAAAGAATGTGTATTCTTTTTATGTTTTTGGATGTACTGTCCTATAGATATCAATTAAGTCCAACTGGTATGTTTTATCATTCTCTCTGGATGATCTGTCCATTGATGTCAGTGGGGTGTTAAAGTTTCACTGTTACTATAATCCTGTCAATTTCACCCTTCCTGTCAGTGTTTGTTTTATATATTTTGGTGCTACTATATTGGTTACATATATGTTAATGAGTATAATATCCCCTTCTTGTAGTGCTCTCTTTGTCATTATATATTCCCTTTGTTTATTTTCCTATATGGCCTTCTGAAAAATTTGTTTTGTCTGATATGCATCTTGCTACCACCGTTTCCTTGTTGTCTGCATAAAAATATTTTTCTATCTGCTTGCTTTCATTCTCTGTGTGTTTCATCCTAAAGTGAGTCTCTTGCAGTCAGAAATTGTTAGTTTTTGTTTCTAAATCCTATCTGCCTATCTGTCTTTTGATCAGAGTATTTAGTCCATTGCCATTTAAACTAATTATTGATAGGTATGTACTTATCACCTTTTAACCTTGTTTTCCTGATGTTTTAAGTTCTTTCTTTTCATTTTTTTTTTTTTTTGTGGTTTGCTGATTTTCTTTTGTAGTCTGCTTGAGTTCCCTTCATTTTTGTGTGTGTATGTATTGTATATATTTTTTCATTACCATGGAGTTCTAGTAAGTTGACCCATAACTATATCTCTTGCTTTTAACTGATAGTCATTCAAATTCAAACACATTCTAAAAGATTGACATTTTAATATTCCCATCACCTACATTTTGTGATTTTTGTGTTTTATTTTACATCCTCATGCTTACTCTTTACTGTTAATTGTAGCTATAATCACTTTTACAGAACTTTTTGATTTTTAGTCTATGTATTGGCTTATTTATGTGATCTTCAATACTTTTTTTGTATTTGCCTTTCCTATTGTGATTTTCCATTTCCTATGGATTTTTTTCTCTTTAAAGAAGACCCTTGAATATTTATTTTAAAGTAGGTTTAGTGTTGATGAATTCTTTCATTTTTTACTTTCCTCGGGATATGTTGGCTGTTGATGGAGAGTGTTTTTGTAGTATATAGTGCCTGTGGTGGATGTCAGGCAGGGCTTTCTCTCTGCTTCATGGCACTCTGTCAGGGACTGAGTCTGCTCCCCAGTTTTGTAGTAGAAGCCCTGGGGGTCAAGTGTGATGAGACTCCACTGCCCTGGAGCGTGATTTCCCCAGAGGAGGTGATTGCTGAAGTAGGTTGAGGCACACCCATGTGATCATGGAAAACCTATGTAGGTGTCTGTAGTTTCTCTCAGAGGCAGCCTGATGTTGCATCACTTTCTCTGTTGTGTTTGTTTCAGATTTAGTGCAAGGCTCTGGTGTGAGTTAACTTGGGCCTAGGACTCTAAGCATTGTGGCTACAGGAATTGAGGTGGTTCCCTGCTTGCTGCCTGAGATCTGGGCTCCCTCTGTGGCAGGGTCCTCCTGGGAACTTTCTGCTCCAGATCTACTGCCTCCCTGTTGCATGGAATGGGCAGACCTGGAATGCTCTTGCTTGGAGATGAACCACAAAGCAATGGTTTTGACAATAAACAAGGGTAAAATAAATATATAACATTAAAAATAAAAAGAGGAAATAACCATAGATAAAAGCTAAAAATTGTATATTGTGTATAGTTGTGCTAATAAATTTTAAGATATGGGTGAAATGAATGGTTTTATATGCAAATGTTAATTTCTAAAGTTGACTCAGTAAGAAAAACAAACCTAAGGAAAACCTTTTTCATGAAAGGAAATGAGAAAGTCATTAAAAATATTGAGATCAGAGAGTTTCACTGGAAAATTGTTAAAGACATTCAATTAGAAATTAATTTTCACATTATTTATATTGTATCAGACAGTAGAGAAAGAAGGGAAGTTTATTTTATGGAAGCGTGATTAGCTTAATAGCAAAAACTGACAGTTCAAAAATAGAAACAGTGACAATTTTCAATTTTGAATGCAGATTTGAACATTTGAAGTACAATATTAATAAATAGATTCACAGAGTATAATGAAAGAATAAGAGATCATTAAAAAGTAAATTTTATTTCAGGGATGTGAGTTCAAATTTGATGATATTTACAGTAGTAGTAATAGTTTCAAAACAGTAAAATAAAGCATACAGTAATGTTGACAGATGTCAAAAATGACAAAATTCAACATCTATTACTGGTAAAAAAAAATGTGACAAATAAAATACAAATAAAAATATGCCTCACTAAAATACCAGTCAGAATCATATTTCATGGTCAAATACTATGGCCATTAATTTTATAATCAGGTTTAAGACAGGGATCCCAGAAATCACCAGTATTGTCTCAACCACCAAATTATAACTATATAATATAAAATGGTAAAATTACCATTACTTTCTCATGATTGTATATCTAGAAAAACCAGGAGAATCTAGTTATAGTTTAATCAGAGTAATATAGGTATTCAGTGTAATAGTTGACTTTGGAGTGAACTGAGTCCTTTAAAAACCCATATATTGAAAACTTAACCCCCAATGTGACTTTCTTTGGATTTAGGGCTTTAAAGATGTCATTGAGTTTAGATGAGGTCATAAGGTTGAGACTCTAATATGACACGATTATTTTCCTTATCAAGAAGAGACAACATAGAGCTCTCATGCTCTCTTGGTCTCCCTTTCTTTGGGCACATGTGGGCTGTGAACACAGTGAGATGGTGGCCAAGAGAAGAGGTCTTTGAACGAAATCTACCTCATTAGCACTTTGATCTTGGACTTACCTGTATCCAGAATTTTGAAAAATAAACGTCTGTTATTTAAGTGACCCAACCTATAGTACTTCTTATGGCAACCCAAAGTGACTAATACAGCTAGCAATTTCAGTAGACAAAATTGGTAAGGTTTTGGTATTGTAAATATTTGTTTGCATGTTTTATTTGCCCACATCCTTTATTTATATATATATATATACACATATATTTATATGTTTTAATATATGATTTTGTATCTCTAAAATACTTTGTTAAATACTTTTAAAATTAAACAAGGTAGGTTAGACAAATACTTGTGAAACTATTGAATAAAATCAGATTGTAATTACTATAATTTTAATTACAATTATATATAAAGATTATATGCAAGTAAAATCTAAAAGGATGAACGAGTTCTATATGTACACATGCATCATCAGATCCCATTCACAGTAGCATCAAAAACATTAACAAAACATGGAACATATTAATAGGACCACTAAGAATAAACTGAAAAATTTAGCCAAGGGACATATAAGACTTGAATAAATGGAGACGTGTCTTTTTTATCAGATTGTAAATATATTGAAAGTGAAAGTGTTAGTCAATCAGTCATGTCCAACTCTGTGTGACCCTATGGACTGTAGCTGGGCAGGCTCATCTGTCTATGGGATTCTAAAGGCAAGAATACTGGAGTGGGTTGCCATTTCCTTCTCCAGAGGATCTTCCCAACCCAGGAATCAAACCCATGTCTTCTGCATTATAGGCAGATTCTTTGCCATCTGAACTACATTAATTCCCCCTTAAATAATGAATAACTAAATGCAATCTCAATAAACCTTCCAGTCTAGGATTTTTGGACCTTGAAAATGATTTAATGTTTACCTGGAAGAGTAAATATATTACAATAGCCAGCTGACTTCTGAAAAGAGGAAGCAGTTAAGAGAATTGCCTCATCAGATTTTAAAACCTTTTATAAAGCTGAATAGAAATGAAT